>NW_023601754.1:11293211-11893211 GCF_014898055.3 Talpa occidentalis
GCGGCTTCTCACTCTCTACTGCTCTGCAGGCCCTGCAGCCATCCATCCTGGCCCTCCAGACAAGTGGTCTGTCAGTTGCCTTCAAACCCGAGACCCAAGGGGTCCATTCTGGTCTTCTAGCCCCAGCAGGAGGTGGTGAAAGGCAAGGACCAGCCAGCCCCTTCCCAGCATGCACTTACCTCCACTTCTGCTGAGAAGGTGATCACAACATGCACCTGCACTCTGCTTTCCCAGGAAGCCATCCTCTTGACAACAGAGCTGGAAATGGCCAGGTTGCCTGTTCAAGGCCATAAGACCAAGGACTATGAAAAAGCAACTTGATGCTGTCCCCATTCTTGGGTAAAAAGGTTGCCAGTTGGGCTGCAGAAGAAAACAAACAAGCAAAGACTAAGGTGAAATGTACAATTCCTAAGTGATCTACATCAGCTTTTGAGAAATACCACATAAAAAGGACAAAATGAAACATATACAGAGACATGAAGCAAGTGCTAACCAAAAGCAGCATATGGAATGCTCTGGAACTTCATCCACTAGAAACCACTATTTTGACAGCCTCCAACTTTTTTTTTCCTTTTAAGATTTATTTATTTATTTACTTATTTATACAAGCACTGGATACAGTCAGAAGCAGGGGAGGGCGAGAGAATTCACCACAGTCAGAACGGAAAGCAGAACAGGCAGACTGACGAAGTACACTGCTAAGGGGAGCAGCGAGCAGCAGGAGAGGTCTGCGCGCCATGTGGGACCCTTGCCTGGTGGCCGGGAATTGCACCGGCGCTGCAGAGGCTGCGGGCAGCTTCTCAACCCAGCGCTCAACCGCTGCACCATCAGGGAGGCCCTCGCCTCCAACTTTAAAGGCTTCTTCTCCAAGTTTAAAAAAAAAAAAGGATACATGGTTTGACAGAGACAACTGAGACTTGAGGGTCTATCTCATCACCTGTGCACTTAAAGAATAGAAATAACTTGAGAGGAAGAAGTGAGAGGTGACATGGGTACAAACTCAGCCATCAGAGTTTGGGCCAGTGGGGTGAGGGGAAGAGCTGGCTCAGCTGCAAAGCTAACTGTCCTCTCCATCTCCCCTGGGTTTGGGGAGGCAGAATGGGGAGCTTGAGGAAAGTATCTGGAAGAAACATAATCTTGCTCTGACAATGAACCAATATTCCAAAGTAACCTAAATCGCTCATTTCCCTGACAGGCCACATAGCAACAGTATACTTCCCAAGTGAGTCAGCATTTTAAAAAATTATGAAAAAGGAAAAAATACATGTAGGAAACAGCATCCTGGTTTATTTTCATTCATCTCTTAAGCCACATATCAAATTAACAGATTAAAATTAAATATTTAACAAGCATGAAAGGAAAATTAGTAGAAAATACACTTGAGGTTTATATTATTGTTTATATTATTATTGAGGGGATCCGTTTCTAATTTTTGAAACAACAGAAATCATAAAATAAATTATAAAAGACAAAAAGTACATGAAAACAAAACTTTTATAGAACAAAAAACAAATAAAACCCACCAGTAGTATTAAAGAGAAAATAATAACCTGAGGGAACTTTTGGCATAAAACACAACAATGGCTAATTTCTCTATATGAAGATCTTATTCAGAGTCGGAGGGAAAGCCGAAACCCAGAAGAAACGTGGGCCAAGGAGATGACAAGCTGGTTCACACAGAAGGAAATACAAATAGTAAACAGCCTGGAAACAGCCATGCACAAATAACAAGCCATGCACGGTGAGCTCCGACGCCACCTACCCTCTAAGTTTACTGCGAGAAGATAACCCACCTGGAAACAAACCAATATCCACTCATTGGTGAATAAAGACATGGGGTCTATCCCAACAATGAAATATTACTCAGCCATGAAGAGGACTGAAGCACATACATGCTATATAACACAGGTGAACAGAAAAACTGTATTCAGCGAGAGAGGCTAGTCACAAAAGATTGCTGTCTGCATGAATCCATGTACATGAAATGTCCACACAGGAAAATCCACAGAGACAGAAAGTGGATTACTGGTTGCAAGGGGGTAGGGGAAGGGACAATGGAGAATGATACCAATAAGGGTTTCTTTGGGGGGTGATGAAAATGTTCTGGAATTACATAGTAATGATGGCTGCATCACTGCTTATGCATATACTAAAAACAACCAATTGCACAATTTCAAAGGGTACATTTTATAGTATGTAAATTTTACCTCAAGTTTTACAAACCTCATGGAATAAAAAAAAGATACAACCCAGCATAGGATCAGTGGAGACCTGGGCCTTCTGCTTGCCGCTGCCGTTGGCACAGGCCACCCTAGTGCGCCACACCCTCTGACTCAGGTTGTTGATGATCATAAAATAATTCAGAAGAAAACCATATAGGCAAAGACATTCAGTGAAATATTTATGGGTGAAAACCACCTTAATGCCCAAGGAGAGGAAGCACTTAAACAAAATGTTCAATGTCACCGTAACAATGCAAATTAAAGAGAAATGCCTAAAATGCTAATCAAAACAACGCAGACACCATTGCTGACCTCTCAGGATAGCTGGTGAGGCTCTGGGGCAGCAGGCCCCTCCTTTGCTATAGGTGGGGGGGCCAGGGGCACAATCCTTCCTGAGAGCATACTTAATAAAGCTGCCTGCATCCTTACCTGTGACGCAGTCACCCCACTTCCAGGAATTTCCCCTGAACACAACCTCCAACAAAATGAAAATACATAGGCACAGGTTATTTACTGCAACCGCTTCTAATTACAAAACATTGGAAATACCTGACACGCCCATATTCTCAGTGGGCCAGTAAGGTTGGCACCGGCACTCCGAGCAGCTGTACAAATGAGGCACAGGATCTCAGGGAAGAGATACACTGTGATTTCCAGAACACTGTTAAGTTAAAAAAAAAAAAGTGGAGAGGAGTATATATAGTAGGGCCAGACTTCCTGCAACAAAGGAGATACAAGAAAAGCTCTATGCAATAAAGAAATATAAGAGCTCAACCACAAATAAGTGTGATTGTCAGCCATGGGGCGGGGGGCGGAGAAGGAAAGGGAAGGTAGAGTGGGGACGATCTTTCTCAGGGGTACTGGCTTTCCAGTCAAGGGAAAGTCTATTCACGCACCCCATAGCAACTAGTTGCAGTCAACCAGGATGTAGGGGAAATGGAGAAAGAATTAACACTAACAAACGAATGCAAATGAATTGCATTAAAAATGAATAGCAAAACCACACTGACAGGGCATGAAAGAAAAGTGTGAGCCCAGGTAACTTTGGAAAACAGTACGGCTATATTCCGTAAAGGTAAAGATCAAAGGACTACACTCAAAGACTGCACTCTGGTTAGTAAATTACTTCTTCTCGAGGGTATGGTTAGCAATTCTGGAACCACTCACTCTGTATACACCAGCACCGAGCAAAAGTTAACTGGCCATGAACAAAGAGAGCAGCTTTCCAACAGAGAGGAAGACCAGGAGTCCTGGTGGTGGGCGGGGTCGGGAGGACCAGCGTATTAGCACATACGTGGACGGACAGACCTAGAGCCGAGCACAGATGTGTGTGCACACAGGCACTTCCGAGCTCGGCGGCTGGGTGGGCCTAGAAACATCTGTGAGTACAGCTGCAGGAGCACACTGAGTGCCCAGGTCTTGATTTCTGAATTCCACATTCTAATGAAATCAGCTGGGCTGCTTGGAAAAGACCTAACAGCATGGCTGAGCATGAACATGCTGTGCTGTCGGGAAGGAGAAAGGGCTCAGAAGTGATGGAGACATGCAGCCAGCTAGGAGGAGCTCCCAGCAGCCAAATGCAGGGCAACAAAATAAACTAAGATATGAACAGGTTACGACCCATAGAGTAAATAGCAACGTGTCCGATCTGACATACACAACTAAATGAAGACATAAGTGAGAGCAAAGGGACAGTGCTCCCGGACACCAGAATTCTAATTAATACATGAAGAGAGAAACAGAGAATTAGCACTGGGCCAGCTCTACAGGAACAGCCCTGCACCAAGAGCCATCGCCAGATTTATGGGTTCTGTGAGTGATGTGAGGAAACAAGACCGTCTCTGAGTGCGTCCCCACAGATGTGGCCATCATGCAGGGACTAACCGCAGCTCAGTGCAGAGACCAGCGCCATGTGCCATTGCTCACATATGCGAGCAGTTTCCCGGCTGCTACTAGTGAGCACACAGGGCACTACGGCCAGCGCATCCCTGTGGGCTGAGGCTCCTTCAACGGGCAAGCTGGGCTCACGGACTCTGAGGCGTGCACAGCTGTCTAAGGTTCTTCCTCCCCAGTCCTCCCTCCCCTGGCCTGTTTCCACGGGGCCACATCAGCATGGCATCCTAAGATGCTTCCAGCCTCTCCCAGCCTCCTCGCCTCCCCACGGCAGGTCTCCTGGACAGCCTATCCCATCTTGCGTGGCGCCTGCTTCTGAGATGGCCCAAACTGACACGACACTCAACCACAGGAAGCAGGCAAACACCAGCAGCTCTAAGAGGAAGAGAACTGAGGACTGTGCCCGACTGGAACTGGCCGAGAAGGGATGCTGGGTCCAGTCCAGTCCAGGAAAAGGACACGAGCGGGGCAATGGGTGAAGTCTGAGTATGGTCCAAAGAAATGTCAATGGTCATGTAACTGTGAAGTTCCAGGCCCTGGGGCTTAAACAGTGCTTATGTGGATGCCAACATCAGGACGAGCTGGGTGAAGGATTTATGGGTTCTCAGCTACTACTTTTTAAAACTTTGCTGTAAATCTAAAATCACTTTAAAATACAAAGTGGAAAAAAATTCTTACCAAAAATACGTGGCCTCAATGTATTAGGAGAAAGCATCAGATAAACTCACATCGAGATTGTCCACAAAATAAGTATGCTGCTCTCCCACAGGAGTCAGTCACGAAGGACAAGCCAGGTGAGCTCTGATGTCCAAGGCTGGACATCACAAAGTCACAACAGCTGCATAGAACATGGGGCCTGGACCCCTGGGCCCCACCAAGAACTGGAGGGAAAGCTGGCCAGGGTGCAGATGAGCTAAAGTGCGGGACCACGTGTGTCTGCTAGTTTTGGTACAGAATCACGGTCACCTAAGACGCCAGCATTAGGGGAAGCCGAGATGAGGGTTTATGAGAACTCTGAATTATTTTTGCAAATTTCTGTAACCCTAAGGTTATTTCAAAATGGAATTTTAAATAGAAAATAATTATTTTAAATTATTTGTATTAAAAATAGCAGAACATCAGGAGGTGGAGCAGTGTTACGTTCTGGCAGGAGCAGCAGAGTAAGCTCTCCCTGAAGCCCACGGGCTGGGCAATCAGTGATCAGCTCCTGGTCTGAGGTTAACATTTGGTGCAGAGGAAAAGCACCTTAGGCTCCCAGGGATGAAGCATGAGGCCTGTTCCGAAGGAAAGCACACCCACCCTGCCCGGGATGGAGGCCTGATGTGCTCTGTGCAGGTCCAGCTTGCCATGGCCTTGTGCAAACACACTGACACCAAAGCCTCAGCAGATGTAGTCAGGGCCTGCTGCTCCTGGCTGAGTCACCGGTTCCAGTCCTGGACTTGCTATTTCCTCTAAAAGTGATCACCAGCTGTCCCTCACGTGTCCAGCACAGCCCCTTCAGTATCTACAGGAAGCTTCTCTGGTGGAGGCCTACAAGCTGAGCACAAACCTGCCCAGGACCCACCCCTCAGCCTTCCCTCCACATGGCTGTGTGAACAGTAACTGACAGGCTAGTGTCTGTTGATATGAAATTTATCAGAAACACATATTTTCCCAGTAACTCAACTAATTCAACCCCAGATGCTGGAATAGGCAAGAAAAGAGAGGAGCTGCTGGTTCCTCAGGGGAGGGGAGACCAGCTGGCTGGGAGAAGGAACAGAAAACTCGTCCTGGAGAAAGACCTTGATGCAGGATGGGCCAGAGGCACAAGCATCAGGAGGAAGCTGCCCCCTGCGCAGCTAAAGCAGGCCTTTTCTGTCTTGGAGGCTTTGTCAGATAAGGCCTTACAGACAGTGCAGACCTGAGGCCAGCTCAAGGTTCAGTTCCAGAATGCTTCTAGCTCAGAACTGAGTCAGCGACACCTGGGCATCATCCGTTGCATAAAACCACTGACATCAACACATTCATTTTTGTTTAACTGTGTTATAAATACAAGTACATTTTAATCCCCAAATGCAGGAGGAGGGAGGGGGCAGGGAATTCTCATAAATTCCTAAATATCTTCCTGAGATGGCAGTTGATCTTGATGCCTGGGTAGAGTTTTCTAACAGGAACAGACTGGAATCTGACATGAGAAGAAGTAAGGGAGGAGATAAAGTAGGGTCAGGGCCTAAGATAGAATAAACACCTGGGAAAGTTGGCCACGGGTCGCCCCTGCCCCTCTGCATGCAGATAAAGCCAGGCAGAAGGTTAGAGCTAGTTCTTCAGGGAGCCTGCAAGGCTGGAAGCTGAGGAAGTGCTTCCTTGTGGCCGGGTGCCTGTGAGGAGCTGTTGGGCCTACAAGGATTCCTGGCCCTTCACGGGGACAGTGTGACCTGCTGCAGCCAGATGAGGAAAGCAAGGCATTTTCCTGGCACAGAGGTGCCCTGGGAATGGAAAACTCCTCGTCCTCCTCCACTCCCCAGGGCTGCTTCCCCACAGAGTTGCAGAGTGGTCACAACAACACCAGATGGCCTGCAAAGCCCAAAATAGCTATATCTGATCTTTCACAGAAAAGTTTGCCATTGCTGAGCTAGGATAGAGGACCCTGAAGAAAAATTTGGATTAGAATAGGCAATAATGACCCAGGGTAGATGCCCGAATATGTAAGTCACCAGAAGATATATTTTAACAGCAGAAGCCAAAAAAAGGAAGAAAAGAACAACTACCAGTCTAGAGCCTCAGAATGCCTGGTGCCGTCCATATTGTGCACAAGCAGCGTGGGCTTCTCCCCCTCCTGGGAAGGATGGCGAGAAAGGAGGGAGGGACCCACAGGCTGCAATGGGCAGGCGCACCATTAGGGTCACAGCCTGGAGTCTGCGGGAAGAGCTGGGCAGGGTGGACTGAGAGGCAGGGAGACAGGTGGGGAACCAACTCGTGATGGGAACTCTGAGGAGTGCTGGCCTTGACACCAGCAATAGCAGACATGGCAAACATGAGAACACCTGTAAGGGCAAGCAAGAATACTTGATGAGAATACTCAGGAATTGGTGTTTTTCATGGTGGAATTATAGTTAGAAGCATCCTATGAGTGATAACATACATTACTGACCACACAGCAAAATCCAGAACTTTGGACAAGGGGACAGGATGGCTAACTGAACAGCTATTATACTGGAACCATGTGACTGCCAAAAGGCATGGTTTTATTTATTTATTTATTTTTTGGTGGGACCCTCGCCAGTGGCCGGGGATCGAACTGGCGCTGCAGAGGCTGTGGGCAGCCTCGCAACCCAGCGCTCAACTGCTGCGCCACCAGGGGAGGTCCAAAAAAGGCATGTTTTTTAATCCATAAAGGCATTAGTTTCACAGGTTCAGTCTAATCCTATGCTCTGGAACCTTCGCATGAGCTCATCAGTCCTGCCCCTCCCTGCCCTGCCTCCGCACACACATATGCCTAGGGATGTGACAGAAAGACGCAGAGAGCGTGTGATTCTGAAGAGACACACACACACGGGAGAGCACTTCTGCTGAGTTAGGGAATACTGAGAGCAGGCACTGCATTCTCCTTTTTCTTTGTAGTTACCTCATACCCTTTGCTATCATACTGAACTGCACCCATACGAGTACCCCATAAGGGGGTGACAAACATCCTACTGCAAAAGCATTTCCGCACAAGAACTGACTGCTCTGTTATCTACAGAATACAAATTGAGGCTGTAGCAGAAGAAAATTGGGGTCTCTAACCAGACTAAAGTTTTTTGCCCATGATTCCATGACTGATGTTTCACAGCTCGCGCACTTTACTTTACTACAGCCCAGCACGGAGGACCAACCTTGGCTGCTCTCCCTGCTGCCCTCCAATCTGAGCCTCTCTTCAATCTCCGAAGCACCTCTGTGTCTGTTCTGCCTGTCTGTACTTCCATCTCCGTATTAGTTTGTGCCTTCCCATTCCTAAAAAGGCGGGCACCTCATCTTATTTACCTCTTCACCCCAGGCCTCAGATATGATGGGTCTCAATGAATACTACCAAATCTACTTATTTCTAACAGGTTTATATTCCTAATCAGTTGGGGGGGGGAGGGGAAGAAGGAAGGGAAATAAAAATGTCAGACTTCCAAATTACTGTTTACTGTTAACGGAACAACCACAGAAATGACTAACGCTTAATGTCTGCCTCCAGCCACCTAAAAACTCGATGAAGCTCTCCCCACAGGCACTGTTTCATTTTCTCTCCCTAAGAACCCTTTAAGTTAGGCAGTATTATCTCCATTTTTTGGATGAAAGCGAAAATAGCTGAAGAAAAGCTGCCTACCACACAAGGTCATAAGTAATGAAAAGAGATCAAGTTCTTCAGGAGGTGAGCATTTATTTAAGAGGGTGTCAAGTACAGCATCGACACCCACAGTGAAGATTAGACAGAAAGGAACCCCAGCTGTGAGATTCTACAACTACTATGCTTAAAATTAGGCATCTCCCTATTTCCTAAAATATTTTGAGGCACTTTAAGATTGAAAAAAAAAAAAAACCAACATAAAAAGGGCAGCCCCAGGGGAGCTGAGCGAGCGAGAGGGCAGTGGCCTCTGCCTAACAACTCGAAGGTATGGAGCTTTAGGAGGTGAGACATTAGTTCAGAAGAGAGCAGATTCTCTTAACAATACCTCTGACACTTGGTTGTAATTAGGAAAATCTAAGGGAGGCACTTCTCAGAGCTCAAGTCAAGGAAAAACTGATGAGAACCAGCAGAAAACAAGTGAGGGGCAGCAGAAACAGAAAATGACTGTTCAGTTGGACTCCAGCTTGAGCAGACGGAGAAGCAGCTTGGTGCAAAGCCTTATAATGTACTGAACATGCAGAGTTTTAGTCTGAGCTCGGAGCTCGACTTTTTCAACACCAGCAGATCCACACTGGAAAGAAATCCCATAAATGTGCTGATGGTGGGAAAAGTTTCTTTCAGAGTTCTAATCTCAGCATGGTTAGCATCATCCTAGGGAAAAGCCAGCCCTAAAAATGTGATGAGTGTGGAGAAAGGTTTTTCCAGGAGCTCAGAACTCATTCAGCACCAGAGAACTCTTATGGAGAAAACCTTATCAGTGTGACAAGTGTGGTCCATGTTTTATTCAGAGTTGCCTCCTTAGTCAACATCAGAGAACACAAGCGGGAGAAACCCGCCAGGGCAGTGAACGTGGCTGATGCTTCAGCCACAGCTCAAGTGTCAGGCAACACATGAAGGTGCACAAAGAAGAGGAACTCTGATACTTGGGGCAGAAATATTAGGGCAGAAACTCACTGAGTATCTTCTTGGAAAACCTGACAGGAAGGAAGTCAGTTTCTGGTCTCTGCTAAGTAAAGAGACTGCTTCAGCCCTGTTAAAAAGTGAAAACATAAAAGTTATCTCTTTTAGAGCTGGAGATACTTCATAATAGAGAACTTAAATATTATCCCTCCTTAGCATGTAGGCAATGGGAGGTTGATGACACTGGGCTAAAAGAAATGACATGTATCTAGCTGTCATCAATTCTTTTTTATGTCACAAGAAGTACGAAGAACTGAAAATATGTTTTGAGAGAATCTAAGATCCTTGACCTCACTTGAAATTGCTTTCTGTATCATTTTGACAAGCGTGTTTGTAAAAGAGCAGGAATATCAATGACTACTGAGTTTTAGATTTTAATTCCATTAGTTCTGGAGTTCTACAACAGAGAGGACTTAATAGTTGTAAAGTTTGGGAGTATATTAGTCATTGGTTTTTAAGTGTTAACTCGTAATGACACACAGCACTGCACAGACGGTCATAGGAATATTAGATATCCCCACCATTTGTAATGGTTTTTAACTCCAAGGGAGAGTTGAAGGATGGTAGGGCTTAGAATTGAAAATGTAGCCCCAGTATCAATCAAAGCTGTCAAACTTGGATTTGATGCTCAATTTCCCCCAAACTATCAGACAGGAAGAAAGAGAAAACTCTCTTATTTCCCTCAGAACATCCCCATTCTAGCAATATTTTATGATCCTGGTTGCCTCTGGGGTCTCTCTTTTTCAAGATTTCTGTCTTTTCCTGCAGTCTTTCTTTTTTGATGGCCAGGTTTCACACAGTAAAAGCATACTCTGGAGTTCCCAGTAAAACAAAACTCCAACTTGCTTTTTTAGCCATTCTGTTGTCCGATTTTTCAGTCGTTTCAACTGGCAAGTCATCATTTTAGTGGCCTTATCCCTTCCTTTCCTCTTTATATTTTCAGAAAATTGCTGTTGGCATGACTAATGCATTGGTATGCAGCAATGACCAATTCAAATTACGTATCTCAATGAAAATGAGTAGTTCATTCCAACTTCCTAAAAAGACTGTTTTGTTTTTTTTCAGCAGGGGATCATTTAGGCCATCCTGGAAGGAGGCAGCAGGCATGCCCGAAGTGTTCGAAGGTGCTCTTAAATCTCTCAAAGTATAACCAGGAACAGTCCCATCAGATTATTGCTGAATTTTAGTCCAACTAGTAGTTCTAGGAAAATATAAGAGGAATAACATCATAAAGACAGTTTGCTCAATGGACTGCGGTGGTGGAATATGAATGAGTTGGTAGTGGGTGCACTAAGGTGGTAATACCTGATGGCAGTACCCCAATGTTAACCTCAGTTTAAAATAAATTAAAAAAATAAAAGTTTGCTAGTGCCTGACACCCTTCCTTGTCAGTTAGGGAATGGCGGTCAAAATTCTCCACAGGCTTTTTCCATTTTGCCTTTTCCATGCATCACTTAACCTTGCTCCCTGACATAAGCATCTGAATTAATTGATAGGGATCTGAATATCCTGGCTCCTATGCCTTAGTAACCATGCTAAATTCCATTACAAAGGCTGTGGGGTCCTGTGAAGGATTTGGGACCTTAGATATAGCCCATAATTCAGTCCGAGACTATGGGGTAGTGAAGGTTCCCCCATACTCTGCAGCTGGTTTTTCCCTATTAGGGGTATACTAGGCTTTGCATCCTGACCATTCTCTAAAGACTTTGAAGGTAAGGTAGAATAAGGAGATGGAGGAAGAGAAATAAATTCTGGTCCAGGTAGTTCTGAGAGTGGGGAAGTATAGAGAACAAAGGGGAGGAGCTAAAGGAGAAAGAGCTGCCTCTGTGACTTTCTTTTGGAGACTGTTTATTCAATGCCTGGGCTGAAATAGCACTTACTGAAGCTTCTAGGTGCGTCCAAGAAAGCCTGCCACTCCCTTGTGGCGTTTCTGAGCCTGATGTGTATGTAAAAAGATTACTATGGCATAGCAAATGTGCCCCATTTTGGCCACCTTAAGGCGAGATTGCCCTTTGTAAAATTCGCCCACTTAGAGAGAAAATTACAAGTATGAACTCCAAGTGTATTACACATGAAGTTCATTAGGAATGCAGTCTGGGGTTTTGATGTCCTGAGTCCCATCTTTTTTGGTCTTCCACGACTTGTTTCCCACCGCAAAATTCTACTTTTGGCAAGGCACAGAACTGGGAGTGAATGCTTACTGGACTCGCAGTGTGCGGCTCTGGAGCTACTGACCCAAGTCAGCTGGCCCCTGACCTGTGTCTCAGGTTCTCTCAATGCGATTCAACACAGGAGCTGGGGTTCAGGGCGCTGGGGTGGGGGTGGGGCAGCCCTAAGAGAGCGTGCAGGGGGAGCCATAATTCACTATTTGGAGTTTGCTTCACATCCGAGGGATACCCCGGCACCTCCGCACGGCTACTAGTTTGCACTGGGCAGAGGCAGCAGTGTGCCCTGCCTTCAGAACTAGCTCGGGCAGCTCGTTCTCGTTCCCAAAGACACAGGTGGGCCTCGCCTCGGGCCTCTGACGATTCAGGAAAGGAAAACCCGGGGCCTCGCACCCCTTGGGCTCTCCTCCCTAGCCCCTTCCAGGTAGAAGGAAACTCCTTCCCGGCAAACCTTTACCTGAGGAAAACCCCGCTCGGTTTTGCCCGAGGGCACTGTCGGAGTCCGCTCGTCCCGGGGTCCGTCCATTCACGGGCCAAACCCAGAAAACGGCCAAAGCGCGAGCGCCCGTCCCTCCCTCAGGCTGACCGGGGCCGAGCGCCGCGCGCCGCGAGGAAGAAGCCGGAAGAGAAGCGCGCGCTGATGACGTCAGGTCCGGGAGCCAGGTGAGGCCCAGGTAGAGACGAAGGAAGGAATTAAAGGAGAATAGGCGACGTCCTAGAATGTTTGGGGCCCAACCAATAGCGGGAGCCCAGTTTCGAGCCCGGGGATGTTGCGCCCGCGTCGGGAAGTGCTCGAGAAGCGGGATTACCCGACCCCCGGGGGCTGCTCGTACCTGGGCTGCTGCTCCGCGGCGCTTCGGGAGCTCGTGGCTGGCGCGGTCTCTGTCGAGGCCACCATCTGTTCATTTATAAGAATACGCAGCTCTGGCTAGAGAGGGGGGAAATCAAAATGAGGATTGACCCCAAAGAGGAGACTGCATGGAAAGGAGTTCTAGCCAGCTGTTTATGCACTTCCCCCTACACACACACACACACACACACACACACACACACACACACACATTTTATAAAAAGGAGAAGAAATTAATTCCATTAGTTTTGGAGTTGTACAAGTGAAGATATTTTATGTTTGTAAGACCTTGCAGTATACTAATCATTGGCTTGTAAGTATGTCTCAAGAGTCAACATTAAAATGTGCTCATCTTCACAGATTTTCAATCAAAAGTCTCCATCACTCAAAGTTGACTTCCTCCTGTGTCTTCCCTTCTGCTTTAGGACAATTATTAAAGGAGTAGAATTTCCCTGCTGGTCACCAAATTCCTTTTTTCCCCCTTAAAATTTACGTGTTTTTTTTTTTTTTTGGTTGTTTCTTTGTTGTTGTTGTTGTTGTTTTTGCCAGGAATAGGACATGATGTCGTATCCTCCTCCTCATAGTTTACCAGGATCCATAATGGCCATGGGTTCCAAAAAAATAGTAACGTTAGCGTTGATCTCTGTAAAGGCGGTAGATGCCCTCTCCTGGCTGTTTCCAACATTGCAGCTGCTGTGCCGCAGCTGATGATGGACAAGAGGCCGGATGAAAGCTTGGTGTATACATACCCTGCTACTTTGTTGGCTGTGAGACCTTAGGAAAGTTATTCAGCATTATTAAGCCTTGATTTCCTCGTCTGTAAAAGGAGGGTGACAGTCCCTGCTGTGCTTCCTTCACAGGGTGGTTGAGTGTGAAAGGATCCTGCAAAGGTGTCATGTGACATTTCTAGGCTAATATCTACAGTGGCTGCTTAGACTCCTTTGGAAGCCCAGCTTCACCAAATTCTTAGCAAGAGACATTCTAACTCAATTAGAACACAAGTCTCCTATTCCTACACATTCTGACTTTGTAATGGCATCATGTTGTATCACTTGTTTTCCAGAAGTTGAGATGGATTTGTGTCTCACCATTCCCTGCCTTTGATTTCTTTTGGCATGCTCTTGTGTTCTGAGAAACTGAGCTAGCCTTTTAGATCTACATGAGCAAATAATTAAACCTTATTTTACTAAAACAATCTCAACGTGCTAATTAAAGCTCTGCAATTGACTTGTCTCCCTGCCTTCCACTTTAAGAGCTTTAGATAACCCTAGTTTTCTTAAACAAAGGTTTGTTGGCAGCAAAAGTCATTCAAGTGCAGTGCTTTGTGGCTTCTTTGAAACCTATGTTGACTTTTTCTGAATTGTGTACATTATTTACAAAGCCAAGCTAACCTGTTTCT
This sequence comes from Talpa occidentalis, assembly GCF_014898055.3. NCBI lineage: Eukaryota > Metazoa > Chordata > Mammalia > Eulipotyphla > Talpidae > Talpa > Talpa occidentalis. The sequence continues at coordinate 11,307,055 of NW_023601754.1, forward strand.
TAATTGCTATCAAAACAGGGCTGGGTGTCTCCCTGTTCAGCCTGGAGCTCAGGTTTTAATGATTGTAATGCTAACATCCTTCTGGGTTTTTTTTTTTCTGTCTTTTATAATCATACCAGTGCCTGCTGTATTCATGACAGTTATCCATTAAAAATGGTAATGAATATTTTGCATAAAAATACAATGCAAAGGCACTGTATGTGTTTGGCTAATTATATGAGGCTTCATGAATTGTTTCAAGGGGATTGTTTTAAGGAGAAAAAGCAAAGTGAATCAGGTGAACTGGTAGAAAGGGCTCCAAAGTAGTCAGACACCTGCATTCAGAGCTGACTTGAAAGTGGAGTTCACACCATTCCAATTCATTAGCCAGTCCCCAGAGACAGTAATGCCAAGGTAAACAGATCTTGCTCTATACTGTTGTGTTTTTTTTTTTTTTTCCAGCCTATTCTTCACAGACGATGCATCTGTCTCCTTGTTCTCCAGCCCTCAGTCACCTAGTACTGGTGAGCGACCTCTGAGGCCAGGAAGGCCAAACTTAGTACCGTCTTCATTTCACTTTCAATCCATCTCCTTATGCAAATAAAATGAACCAGTCTAGTTAACAGAGTTCTGCAACACGTTCACATTCATTAGGCTACAGGGAAGGGGACATCAGCTTAAGTCCATTTACCACTTCCTTAAACCTACCTCAGGAAAAGCTCAGAAGAGACCTAGGTCCGCTACAAACACAAGGTCAAGCTTCCCATCCTTAACCTGTCAAGTCACCAAGGGCTGGAGTTGTCAAGTTTTTCAATAAAAATATAATCACTATCTCAACTCTCTCCTGGTGGAAAGAGGCAAGTTAAATTTCCCCCCACAACCCCACTTGGAAGACTAATGAAAAAAGTATGTGGCAGATACTGGAGAAGCAGTGACAAGAACTATCTGCCAGCAGATGGAGAGCACACGGAATCAAAGAACATTGTGGATTGCAAGGGAGTGCTAAAAACCACTGGACTAGGAGAGACCTGTTTGCTCCGCAAACACAGTCTTGAGAGTTTCCCTTTTTTCATAGATTCTGTGGGGTACTTGGGGAGCACAGTGGAGGGAACTACTAGGGCCACCCCTCCCCCGCCACCTGCAATAAACAGCTCTTGCCATCTGCATCATACATGGGAACACAAGATAAAATTCTATTTGTAATATAAATTATATAATAGAATACATATAGAGTAGTTACTGCAGATTAAAAAGTTGACAATTACTGTTCTCCAAGCCCCTCATTTTTATACATATGCAAACTAGAAAACTAAAGTGGGGGAGCTACTTACACGAGCATAGTAAAGACAAAGAAAGGATTGCGGAAAATGAAATTCTCCAGAAGTAAACTCTGAGTTGACTCTCATTTGGAAGTGTCAGTAAGCATCTGAAGTAAAGATTTAATTTGCATAGACAAACAGGTCAAAATTCTTGGGGGTTCTACCCCAAACCAGGAGTATAGATCTTAACAAAAATGATCAATTGTTGGGCCTCCCCTGGTGGCGCAGTGGTTGAGTCGTGGGCTGGCAAAGCTGCCCACAGCCTCTGCAGTGCCAGTTAGATCCCTGGCCACCGGCGAGGGTCCCACATGGTGCAACAGACCTCTCCTGCCGTACCCGCTGCTCCCCTCAGCAGTGTATTTTGTCAGTCTGCCTGTTCTGTTCTCCTCTCTGGCTCTGGTGAATGCTCTCACCCTCCCGTGCTTCTGACTGTACCCCAGTTCTTATATAAATAAATAAATCGTTTTTAAAAATTGATCAATTGTTGAGGATCTGTAACTAGTCTTAGGTGGCACAATCAAGATAGGGCAAGGGGGGCCTCCCTGGTGGCACAAGGGGTTAAGCACTGCATTATGAAGCAATCCGAAGGCTCTGCAGCTCGATCCCCGGCCGCCAGGGAGCAACCCACATGGCAAGCAGACCTCTCCTGTCTCCACTCGCTGCTCCCCTGAGCAGTGTGTTTTGTCGGTCTGCCTGTTCTGTTCCCCGCTCTGTCTCTGGCGAATCCTCTCACCCCCCAGACCGCTGGCCTGTACCCCAGCTCTTATATGCATAAATAAATAAATCTTTAAAAAAAAAAAAAAAAGATAGGGCAAGGAGAGGTTTGAAGATCCCACGGGTCTAAACACCATTCCAGACCTGACAGTCCTAGAGAGACTCACAGATCCAACTTGCCATGGAGATTTTTAAGTTGCATTTTTAACATCAGCAGTGGGTCCTGACTCTGCCACCTCCTGGCTCTTCACCAGTATCACATTCCTAAGTGTCCCCTGCACAATCTCTTTGGCGACCTTGAGGGCGGACTGTGTACTTGGCAATGAAATACCGCCCTGAACAAGACCAAGTCCCTCTTCTCCTGGAGAGAGCTTCCTTTCTAGGATTTCTAGAAAGTATGCTCTGTGGGGGTTCCCCAATAATTCCAATATTTCTCACAATGATGCTCCCTGCAGTTCAAGACTCTGAAAACCCATTCAGCTAAGTCAGATCACAGCCAGAATGGTGAGGAGAGGCCCTTTTCTATTGAAGTTATCATGGAGCCTCCTTAATTCACACATGGAATTTAACTATAACACCCCCAGACACTTCCTGCGAAGGTCCTTACATCAAGCCTAGGGGCTTGGGACATAGGGCATCCCACTCTCTTTTGAGCTTATTCATCACAGTTTACTTGTAGGAAGTTTTCACTGTGCCAGGGACTGTTCGGGGGGAGGTGAGGTAACTTAGCAGGGTAGGGCCAAACTCAAAAGCAGAACTGGCTGACTTCAAAACTCCTTTAAATCACATACCCACCTGCCTGTGCTTCAAGTGTGTACCCAACCACCATATCAGAACCAGCGGGAGAGGAGGGAAGCTGGTGTTTAATTGTATCATCATCCCCATTTGTGACTGTTTCCCTTGGTCCACAAGTACTTGGTAAGAATTCTCACTTTGGTGGGCCTCCCCGGTGGCGCAGCGGTTGAGCCCTGGGTTGCAAAGCTGCCCGCGGCCTCTGCGGCGCTGGTTCAATCCCCGGCTGCTCCCTGGCCACCAGAGGAGGGTCCCACATGGCGTGCAGACCTCTCCTGCCGCCCGCTGCTCCCCTCAGCAGTGTACTTCGGTCCTTCTGCCTGCTCTGCTCCCCGCTCTGGCTCTGGTGAATTCTCTCACCCTCCCGCGCTTCTGACTGTGCCCAGTGCATGTATAAACAAAACAAACAAACAAATAAATAAATAAAAACATGAAATAAAAACATGCCTCTATTAAAAAAAAAAAAATTTAAAAAAAAAAAAAAGAATTCTCACTTTGGTATGGAGAGGGGTGTGATTTCTGCAAGACCTCCCCCTTCAGCCCTTTGTCCACTTTTCTTATCAACTTGTAGAAACTCTGTATATTGGGGACATTTGATCTGTCTTCTTCTATGTGGAAAATGTATTTCTCTCCCAGTAGGATTGCGATAAGCCCACGTGTCCTTACTTTGTGAGAGCCACTGGCCTCAGGGGACAGAGTATACCAGGTGTTGATGATGCAAGAACCAGACACAGGAGGGGCAGAGCCTCAGAGACCTAGCTCTGTCCCTCTGTCATATTCCCCATCCCACTGGCACATGGCCTCACTGGGGTGTTGTGGCTGCCATTGTCCCCCAGTTCTACCCCAGAGACAGTTCTCCAGTCCACCCCCTGCTGGCATCCTCCGTTGTCTCTGCTTTTCCATTATTCAGGATAAGTGGCTATTTCCTCTGTACCGCCTGCTCCTCACAGACTTTATTTGAAAATCCCTTTTGTCAGAAAGAATTCGCAGGTGTCAAATTAATATTCTTGGCACCAAAGTAGAAATCCTCCCATCAGCTAGAGATCCAATTACTTGTTTTTAAGGGAAAATGCGACCCTGATTCAACAGCGTGGAATGCAGGGCACATGCTCAGAGCTTCCTGCTGCAACCCGGCTGGGACACAAGGCTGCTTCTTCCCCTGCCCGGAAGGTACCCGTGTCAGCTGCCTCGTGAGCCCACAGCTGCCGAGTCAGCCCGGGCATGGCTGAGCAGCCAGGGACGGGATCCTCTATGTGTTCCTGGTGGTGTAGCTGGCCTGGGGGTGGGGGGCCTGGGGTGACTCCTCACCTCCACCCCACTAAGCACAACTCCTCCAAACTCCACTGAAAATTCTCAGGGTGTAACAGTGGAGCTATGTCACTATCATTTCCTCCCAACACGACACCAAGAGTGAAACCTGATGTCAACTGTGGACGTGATAATGACTCGTCCACATAGGCTCATCCATTGTAATGGACATATGGCCACTGGGGGTTTGATAGGAGAGGCTGTGTGTGGGGGGATGGTAGAGGTAGGAGACAGGAAATCTCTGTACCTCTACTCAGTATTGCTGTGAACCAAAAACTGCTCTAAAAAATAAAATGCTTTTTTAAAATGTAGAATTAAAAAAAAATAGACCTCAGCCCTAGAAGAAACCTAGAGGGGTATCTAGGTATCCCTCTGAGAGAAGGTAGTGTCCTAGTCCACTAACTGGCCATGAGAGCTCCATCCGAACCCCAGCCCTGAGCACTCCTCGCCAGGGACCTTGGCAATGAGTCTGACTCCCAACATGTGAATGGGGCCCGTGGTGTCCACACTTGCCTCCCAGATCGTTGTTGAAAGAGACAGCATAATGCTCCCCCAGATCCTGGCCCGTCCTCTCTACCTGCCTGTCCTCACAAGTTCATAGGGGAAGTTGGCCTTCAATTTTGTTGCACTTGCCCAGGAGCAGGACTCATCCCATCTATATTAGGTCATCCTGTGAAGCTTGCAGGTCTTTTTTGGAGGTCTTATAAAGTTTACTTCCGGTGACTTCTGCTTCCGTAGTGCTTTGGAATAGCCTCCCTTCTTGGTAATCTTCTCTCCCCAGAGGTCAGGGGGACCCGGTGGTTAAGAGCACGGTCTTTGGGACCAGGCCATCCTAGCGTCCACGCTGACTCTGCCACTTATTAGTCAGGTGGCCGAGAGTGAGGGACCTTGCTTCCTGGAGCCTCAGTTTCCTTATCAGAAAATGGAGACTAAAAGTGGAATAACCCTCCTAGGCTGGTTGAGGCTTAAATGAGGTCACAACTATATGATCATGGACAGTCTCCACAGGACCCAGCACGTGCAAATACAGGGTCATTGTGAGCTGCTCTGGCGATGGTTTCTGTCAAAGGGCCTGAAGGCAGAGACACACTGGAACCAGGAGGTGGCCCCCATGTTTACCCCAAATCCTTCCTGCTCAGCTTCCACAGAAACCAGAACAGAAGCTTAGAAAGCCAGAGAGGGCTTTGCCCACACCCCAGGCTGGCCTCGTTCAGAAATCACACCCCCACCCCCGCACTCTCCCACCCACCCCCATCACCCCACCACCTCAGGTCTGTGGGAGGAGAGGCAAAACCCCAAGTAGATGGGGAGGCTGCACTGCTGGGAGTGGATGGCACCTATTGTCTCCAGGAGTCTGCTAGCCATCCAGGGGGGCTTAATTACCTTCCATTTGAGGAGCATGAGGACACCCTGCCCAAGGTCATGCCCCAGGAGTCAGAATTAGGTTGCATCGAATTCCAGGGCAACTAAACACCTCCCTGTCCATACATACAAGGCTTGACATCCCTGCAGAGGAGATCCTGCCTGGATGGGGCAGCCCCGGACCCCTTCCATAGCCTTGACCACAAGTTAGCCTGGGCTGACTGCAGTGCTGGAGGTACCGTCTCTGAACACTTGACTTCCCCCTGCCCAGCTGAGATGCTCAGTCCCCCAGGGCCCCCAGCTCCCTCCAGGGCCCCTTCCTCGGAGTGGGGTAAGGGGCTAGAAGAGCTGAGGGGCAGTGAGGAAGCCAGGTGAGAGGCTCTGTGAGCCTAGACATGGGCAGGTCATCCCCACACAGTTTCTTTCTTATAAAGCCCGGATTGGACTGGACTGCTGTGACTTTGTGTGGTCTGGCTCCCCTCCCAGAATACTAATGCCACCCGCTCAAAGTGGACAGTCTTCCGTAAGAAGGGGGCTTGTTTTTCTTCCTTCTGTCCTGGGCTCCGTTTTTATTTCACTGCAATTTTCATTCCACCCACTCTCCAAAAGCAACACAAACAGCCCTGCCACCCCCACCTCAATTCCAGAGATTTCTTTACAACCAGATCACACCAACAGGTAAATATACTGGAGCTAAGAGCTTGTCTCCTCATGCTGAGGGTTCACCCGGCCAGGCCAGGACAGCCCGAACAAGAAGGATGTGAACTGCCCCCCACCTTCCGCAGAGGCCACAGGGACCCCTGTCTGCTCAGAGCTCCCCATCCTTGGCCATGACGCTGCCTTGGGGCTTCTAAGACAAAGTGGGGGCTGGGAGGACTGGACAGGAAGAGCCTGGCCAGCAAGGGAGGCTGCCGGACCCAGGCAGGGTCCTCAGGGTTTCCGGCCTCCAGGCCCAGCAGACTGCAGTGGCAGCTCTAGAGCTTTGGTCTGAAGTGAGCCCTTTGGGGGAGGGGAATTCTGGAATGTCTCAGAATCATGCCTGGTGAGAAGGCCTCAGCTCACTCTTTCTTCCATATTTCTGCACTTTTTTAGGCTTCAGCACCCATGTTAATCACCTTAGCATAACGCAGACCCGTAATAACCACAGACAGCCTTGTGGCGCTCAGCCTGGACCAGGAGGGTGTGCAGTATTTACCTCTGTCTTATTTACCTCTGTCCAGATTCTTCCCACTGATGGCAGCTGAGGACCCAAAGTGGGCACAGTGGTGTGCACGAAAATGGGGTGGGGGTGGGGCCCACCCAGGCCCACCCAGGCCCACCCAGGCCCACCCAGGCTCCTAATGAAGACAAAGTTTGGACTAAAAAGGGTAGAAAAGGGGGGACTTGCTTTCTCAAAGTGGGGTGCAGCATGCCGGTGGGATTCCATGAAGCGAGCCAGTGAGGGGTGGGGGTGGCTACCCCCTTGGCTAGGGGGCTCTTGCAGAGTCAAGCTAGAGGGTTGAGCGGCCTGCAGGCCTGGGCGTGCCAGCCGACCCAGACCTCACTTTCCACACACCCCCCATCTCTCCTTAAGCTCAGGAAGTGATGAGTAATCTTACCTAGAGAGGCCAAGTCCAAAATCCCAGGCAGAAGCCCCACCACACAGCCATCCACACCAGGCCTGTGTCAGAATCCTTTGGAGCTTTTTAAAATCCAGTTGTTAGGTCCTCCCAAGACCTCCTGAGCTGCACTCGCGGGTGGGCCTCCTTGGCTGGGCTCTGGCGCTTCCTGCCGGCTCCCAGGTGATTCTTATGAGCATCTCCAGCAGGAAACCACCCATCCTCAGCCCCTGCTGGGAGACAAGGGCCCGTGCCCTAGACACTGAGGCCCACAGCCTTAAACCCTCCCTCCGTAGCTTTCGGGAAGGTGGCCAGGCCTCTGGAGTGGTGGCCAGACCAGGCTCCCCTGCTTTCACCCAACTCAGTGCCCGTGGCATCTTCAGAAGTCAATACTTCCTCTAAGATGTGTGTTGATCTGTCCTCCCCTGGAGATGGCCACACTAAGTGCCCTGCATTTCCCTGACATCTTCCTGTTATCCGTTTTCCAGAGCCACACAGGGGCGGAGAGTGGTGGCGAGTCTGAGGAGGGTGAGTGGCACCTGTCTCCCCACTGCCCCTTGTTGGGGCACAGTCTGAGATCATCTCGAGGACAGAGACACTAAGACTCAGAAGTGAAGCAACTTGCTCCAGATCTCAGCCTCGAGGCTCCACGTACACTTACTAGCCACACACCCCAGCCCCCACCTCCTGCATGCCAGGCTGGCCGGGTCCCGAGGTGCTCAGAAACTTTATGAGAAAGTGGGCAAACTGGAGGTGGAGGGTAAGCAGATCGCACGCGGGACCTGCTGTGACCTGGCCTTGCCAGAGCAGACAGGAAGCCGGGCTGGAAAAGACCTGCCCCCTCGGCCCAGGGCTGTGGCCTGCAGGTACGTGGGAGCCATTGGAGACCTGGAGGGGGGCAGGAAGCCAGGGCGCCTCTGTTGCTCTCCTGGTTGCCATGGCTGGTGCCCGGAAACAGGCGGCCCCTCAGGTCATCGGTAGGTAACCAGGCTCTGATAGTGTGTGCGCCGCTCCCAAGCTGCCCTCGGCCTTCGCCCGCAGTTCCCTGCTCATGGGGAGGATTTATGATGCTGACAGTGTCCCTCCTGGTCAGGGGCCTGGCATGATGCAAATGAGCTGGGCCTGGCAGTGTCAGGAAGGAGTACATGGGGCAAGGGTGGGGGGATCAGAAACTTGTCTCCGAGTTCTCCTACCCCAGACTGCTACTCTCAGGCCCTGGTGACTAGAATGTTCTAAGTTGCCTGGCCCCCCATACTGTGCTATCACAGTTAGTAGAACTTAGCAGCAAGCACTAGTGTTTATTTTTGCATATAGGGCACTTAAAGAAGGATGTTAAAGTGTATTTCTTTGAAAAACAGAGACAAGAAAGCAAGCAGTCCTGATCCCGAAGGGCATGAATTGAAAGTCAGGTGAAGCAAGTCGAGATTTTTTTTTTTAAGTTGTTTTTCTTTCTTAAAACAGAACTTTTTCATTCAGGCCAGATGGTTTTCTCAATGGGGAATAAAACAAGTTGCAACCTAAGCCATCCTTCTTTCCCGACCCCTAAATCTAAAGGATCTGCTTCCAGGCCTCCCTGGTGGCGCAAGGGGTTAAGACGTAGCACTATGAAGCTATTAGCAGCCACTGCCGCACGAGTTCGATTCCCGGCCAGGGAGCTGACACACATAGTGCAGCAGACCTCTCCTGTCAAGCCCGCTACTCCCCTCAGCAGTGTATTTCAGTGGATCTGCCTGTTCTGTTCCCCACTCTGTCTCTGTTGAATCCTCTCACCCCCATACCTCTGGCCTGTACCCCAGTTCTTGTACGCATAAATAAATAAATCTTTAAAAATAAATAAATAAAGGCTCTGCTTCCTGGCAGGGTTTTCCTTATTTGCCCAGGAGGCAGGGCAGCTGCCTGGGCCCACCTGCCAGGAGATGGCATGGCCTGCCACACCCCCTTTTAGTCCAGAGCTTTTCCCAAAATACCACCCCTTCCCTGGACCAGGCTGGGCCTGACTGCTGCCTCTGGGACTTTGGTTCACTCAGCCCAGACTGGGGTCTCCCCTGGGTTGGCTGCTCTGGAGCCTGCGGGGACCGGTTCCTGAGACAGCAGAGGCCAATTCCAAGCCAGCAAAGGACACGGTATATGACGGGGGGCACAGAGCCTGACCCGCTGGGCTGTGCTCCAGTAAAGGAAGCGAAGAGACTTCCATGTGGAAGGAAGCAGAAGGCCTCAAGTCTTCTCGGGGATGCCTGGCCTCAGGACCTCTACACTCACTTCCAGATCCACTTCACAAGAATAAGGGGCAGTCTGACCTGAGACAGACCCCAGGCACGGCCCGACAGCCACCCAGCTCGGGGCAGAGACTCCAGATGCCCTTGACATTACCCCTAGTGACCAGACCTCAGCCTCCAGGGTCACGGGCCTGAATTCAGTTCCCCTGCCAGCACTCAGGTGTGTCTATTGGAAATGTTCTTGCTATTTCCCCTGGCCCAGACTGGAGAGGCCCTATCTTGGGGGCTTCCTGTCAACATAAGGATTCCCTCCTCATGGACCTATGGGAAGGCTGGCTAGTTGCCATCTGGGACTCAGTCAGCTGCCCAATGGCCTAGTCAAACTTTTGACAAAAGCTTCTCGAAGACCAGGGGGAGATGGAATGGGAGGCCGCTCCATCCACCCCCTTAGCAGCAGCTCTTCAAAACCATCCACTTTCCATTTCTTGCCTGGTGCTGCAAATGCCAACATGGGACGGGGAGCAGGGGGAGGAGGGCCTGAGACTTCATGTTCAAGAGACTTGGTAGGAGGCGAGGATGGGTGTTCTGGACTAGAGACCTAAGTTCTGTGTGTCCGCTGTTCTCAGGATGGAGGGGGGCAGTCAGGAGCACCTGGTGGGGAGAGGAGGAGCCCCCAGACACCAGGGGTTTTCCAGGCCTGCTCTGTGATGAGGTTGGGACAGATCGGGGCTGGATGGACCAGTGAAAGAAGCAAGAGAAACAGACTCTCTCCTCGGCCAGCTGGAAGGCTGCGGGTGACAGCCCGCTGAGGCCATCCAGGTGATGACACCTCACACACTGAAATGTGCCCTTTGCTGGCATCAAGTCATCTCCTAGAAGGAAGGGCTTTCTCAGGCCCTGGAGGATATGCACCCCACTTCCACCCCGCCCACAGCCTTCCCCTTAGATTGTCTTCCTCAGACATTTCCCGCACCCAGCTACTACCCACCCTCTCCCATCGGCGATGGCAGGGAAGGACAGCCAGCTCCTCCAGACCAGGGCCAGGATCAGGACCAGGAGGAGGGACCAGCTGATGTGGCTTCCCCACCCCCAGCCTGTTACCATGGTAACAGCAGGCCCTCCTGCTCCTGTAGAATATTGCTTTCTTGTAACCTTCCTCCCTCCCTCTCTTTCCCCTCTTCTTTCTCTCACACAGAAAGAAAGCACAAGTGTTTTATATTCATTTTGCAAAACGCTGTGTAGCGCATACTAATTGGTGTGGCTTCCTCCGGCTTTCTCTGAGCCTTTCCTGGTCCTCAGAGCCAGGGCCACAGGCCAGCGCAGGCACCGGCCCAGCCAATCTGCTGGTTGGAAGGAGGACTAGCTGTGTTTCCAGATGCCGAGCCTCGAGTCTGTAGCTTGGGGCCCTGTGGCCAGGCCTTGAGCAGGTGCCCCGTAAGCAAGGCCGCTGAGACCACCGCGTCCTGTCCCTCTGCCCCTCTGCTTCCTACAATGGGCCAAAAGCTCTGGAGCCCAGGGCGGGGGGAGGGGGGTGCCTGGGAGGGGGACCATCAGAACCGTGACCTGGCAGGGAAACTCAAAACCAGGTGCAGCCAGAACAGAGGCTCTAGCTCCCCTATTTCTCCCTGCCTCCCAGACCTTTGCTGACCCTGCCTTTCAGGGTCTCTCCCTGCAGGCCAAGGCCAGGTCCTGGCCTTGCCCTCTGTTAAGTGCTCCACAGCCTCAGTCTAGTCCCTGGGCTTGACTGGGTTTGCTGGTTAGCAGAGGGACAGCCAGCTCCAGGCTCCTTGACATCCTGGAGCCTGGATGTCAGAGTCACCTCAGATCCCTGCAAACCCCACACCCCTCTTCAAGCTGGTCCTTGCCTTCTATTTTGGAAGACCCGTCCCCTCTGCGCCTCTAGGAGGCTGAAGGAGATGGTGCTGTTTCACGACTCCACTTTAAGTAAGGAAGGGGAAGTGCGTGTGCGTGTGTGCATGTGTGTGTGAGTGTGTGTGTGTGTGTGTGTGTGTGTATGGCCTCAGGCAAGGCTGTCTGTGGGCTCTCTGCCAGTCCTGGGGACCAGAGACAAATCTTTTGATATGTAAGCACTAGAGGAGAGGTTGGGATTACTGAAGGAACCTGCAGACAACATTTCCGGCTTTAATTGTGCAATTGAAGTGTAATTTGCATTCATTTGCCATTTGGTGTTAAACTTTCTAAAATAAGAGAATTCAAAATGTAAAGTATGCAGCTCTGCTGGCTGAGCTCTCCAGTGAGTCGGGAGGAGGTGGTGGAGATGGGTAATGCAGATTCCCTTGGGTGAAGAAATGAAGTCTGCAGCCCTGAATTTGACCACGGCCATCCCTGCCCAGCCCCTACGCCAGGGCTACCGACCAAGCCTGACTGCGGTACCAAAAACCTCATAATAGAAGCAGCACATAAAATACCTTCTGTAATCCTCACAACAGCCTCGCCACAGTCAATCTCCAAGTGCACATGCAAGGAAACTGAAGCTCCCCATCGCTTGCAAAGCCAAGTTCAGACCTCTCTGTCTGGGTCATACTTTCCACGACCTGCCCCTGCCATGTCATCTGCCTGATTTCTGGCCTTGCCCTGACTCCCATCCCAAGCCCAATTCAGAGCTAGACCACAGCTTAGTTTCCTAGAAGGTGCCTTGTGGTTCTGGGTCTGTGTTCAGGAACAGCTTATGCTAAAAAGAGAATGCTTCACATGCCTCTGCCCCTTGTTCCCATAGCAGGTGCATGTTCAGGTACTTTCCAGGCCTCTGTTGGCTGCATATCTGTGTTTCCACCTATGACCCTGAGAGGCAGGTCAGTCCTTGTTCAGCCCTGCACTATTTGGGTACTGTCCTTGGCCAGCTTTAGTGCCCTTTATTGCCCAGTATCAGAACCAGCACAGGCCCCATCCATGTTGGGTGCTCCAGAGATGCTGAGGAGAGGGGTTGTCTGGCTGGGGCATGGCTGACTGGCAGGGTGAGAATGGAAGTCTGGACCGTGCCCACAAAGCCCGGTGTGGCTTACAGGTTTCTAGCTGCCTATGAAGTGAGCTCCCCATTACCTTGAGCACATGACCACATGCAAGGTGAGACTAACAAGGGAGAGCATTAATCCTGGCTGAGAGAACCACAGCTTCCTCCAATGCCTCCCCAACCCTTGCAGCCTGGTCCTGGGGCCACTTGGTGTGTGGCAAGATCTCTAAGACTGGGCCTCTCAGGTATTCTGCTTCTTCCCAAGCTTCTTTTTTGACAGGGAAATAAGTATCCCCAGAAACCAGGCAGGGGTCAGTGTGGCCCTGAGGGGTGGGGATCTACCAAGTGTGCCTAGCCCCAGCTGCCTCACTGGCTCTCACTTTTATCATCTGATTGCCAGAGTTTGCTGCCTGGAGACGGATTGCCTCTACCCACCTGCACAGCCACAACTAAGAGGAAGAGTCTGCCGCTCAGAGGTGTGGGATGTCCATCCAGGCTGACAGGTGCCAAGAGATGAAAAGAGACAGAGGTGGCGTCCTCTGTCCTCTCAGTCCTCCTGTAAGTCCAAATCAGTGGGGAGGTGGTCGGAGTTGGCAAGATCCCCGACCTCGGGTGATGGGCAGAGCAAGAGCAAACTGCTTTATGAGTGCCACTGAATTGGGAATTAGGTCCCCATTTGGGAGTTTTGACTTGATTTTTTTTTTCCCCAAGATACAATTTCTATACCATAAATTCCATCCTTTTAAACAGCTCTGGTCTGTAGGACTTTCATGAGGTTGTGCAACCACCAGTACTATATAATTCCAGAACATTGTCATCAGTCCATAAAAATACCCCAAACTATGAGAGCAGGCACTCCCCAGGATTCCCTCCCACAGCCCTGACAACCAAGAATCCCTGCTCTGTCTCTGAGGATTTGCCTGTTCCGAACACGTCACATAAATGGAATCACTGTACAGTATGTTGTGAGCTTTTGCATCTGGCTCCTTTCACGGAGCAAATGTTTGCAACCTTCATCTATGTTTAGCATGTCTCAGAATTTCATTCCTCTTTATTGCCAAATAATATTCCCTGGCGTGGATGGGCCATGTCCTGTTTATCCGTTTATCAGCTGTTGGCACTTGGGGTGGTTTCCACTTTCTGGCTGATGAACAGGACAGCCTGTACATTCCCGAGTCATCACAGGACATGTGTTCGGCCTCTGGGTGAATACTAGGAGCAGAGGAAGCCCACGAGAACCCCAGGCCTAGCTTTTCGAGGCACCATAGGCTCACTTCTTGCCTCACTGTTGAATTTGAGATGAGTTCCTCCCCCACCCAATTTCCTGGTCTCCTTTCACCTCCCTAACCTTTAGACAGAGATTGATTGAGAAACCTGACATCACAGGCCTGTGTACATGCTGCTGAGGCCTGGCTAGGGGCTGTCCACCCCCATGTCTGTGCCCCCTACCCATATCTTCTCTGTACCCGCATTCTGCCATTTCTGAAGCAGAGAGCATTCTGGGGACCCTGCCCTCCACCAGAGGAGAGGCCTGGACCTCCCCGCTTTGGGGCGTAACCCCCAGAGCCCCCATGCTTGGCCTGGGCACAGGGGCAGCACTGGCTCCTGGGCTCTGTCTGGGCCTCTTACCCACTCATTCTTCAACATCATGGATCCACTGCCCGCAGGCCTGCCCCGAATGCTTCCAAGTGCCCTCTACCTGTGCACGCAGGGAGGCCTTGTGGGTCTCCTCCCGGTCTGGGTGGGGCAGGTCTGACTCACCTGGGACCCAGCCCCTGGCTCAGCAGGGACTCAGCTGATGCTGAGAAGGGGGAGTGACAGAGGGAAGCACAGGGTGGGACAGGTGGCAGGTGACACCATGTGAGTGCCAGGTCCTACCTGGGGGAGGCGGGTGCAGCACAAAGGGGTGGGAGAAAAGCAGCCGTTGGGCCGGGAACTGTCCCTGATAAGCCACTGCTTGAGAAGATCCAGGGGCCTGAAAGGGCGAGCAGCCTCGGGTGGAAAGAACCCCGGAGAAGTGACAACCAGGACAGGGTAGGATGAGGTGCTGGCACATCTGTGACCTTGAGACAGGAACGGCAGGAAAGGATAGTAGCTCTCTCTATATATATTAGATAAAATTGGTTTCATTGGTCTACAAGGCTGTGCCTGGGCCAAACCCTCCCCACGACCTACCTCCAGTCGGTCATCAGCCCACAGAGCCCTGAGTGGCCTCAACTTGACTGTAGTTGCCATATTGCACCAGGTTGGCCTGCGTGGAGCACAGGGCCACCCCAGGGACCTCAGCCTCTGTGGCACTTCCCTGGTCCTGGACCAGAGACTGCGGTTGCCCTGCTCATTCTTGGCCTGGGCTCTGTCCGTTCATCTGCCTCTTGGGCATCTGCCAGGGGCCAACGCCATTGCCAGGGTACACCTATAGGTAAAACAGGCACAAAGATGATAGGGACAGGTGACCCCTACAAGCCTCAGGCCCCTGGGAAAGCTGGTGCCCAGGTCCTGGATGGGCCGATGCTCGGGGCTGGCACGCTCAGCCCTGAGGGTCGGTCCACATCCTCCCAGGGTCCTCGGGCCCCCAACTTCCTGTTCCTCCTCCTCACACTCCAGCTGCTACACTCCCAACCCCCGTAAGAGCCCCTCCCACGCCTGCTCCTCATCTCCCTGCATTTTTCCTACTCCCAAGCCACGAGCCACGGGCTGACCCACTTCCCTGGGCAGGTTCTCCCCGGTCAGGAATCAAGGGTTGGGAGACCCTCAGCTGGGAGGCCAGCAGCCACTTCTTTCCTGCCGAGAAGCTATAAATAGCCACAGCATGGCAGGCAGCCCAGCCAGGACTCAGTAATTCAAGCAGTGTGTTTCGGGAGGTCCTTGGACACGAAGGTGCCGAGGCGTTGCTGGTCCTCACCCCTCCGGCTCCTTCCAGGCAGCGGGCGGCTCTCCCGGGCCGAGGCGACACCCGCTGCTGCTCCACGCAGAGCCCGTTCTCTGGTGAGAGCCTGGACAGTGCTCGGGATGCAAGTCGGCAGGGAAGTCCCCCCGGATCTCCGGTGTTTGCCTGGGGAGTCTCTTTGCCCCTGGAGCGGCTCTTGACACCCAGACACAAGGCCCTACATGCTCCTCCTTTGATGGAGAAACCAAGGGGCAGATGGTTTGGGGCGCCTTTCAAGGGCCTCCTCCCTGGGTCACCCCACCATGCTGGTCCCCCGAAGGGCCTCCGGCATCTGCCCTGGGAACACCTGGTCTGGAGCCACCAGAGCTGCAGGACAACCTGGGGGGTGGGCCCTGCACGCCTGACCTCGCCCCGCTGCCCACCAGTCAGGAGGCCCTGGCATTGAAGCTGTGTCCCCGGTGATGCCGGAAGTATCAGCCCCTGCAGCGGGGGGTCCCATAGGACTCTGGCTCCAGACCACCTCCTCTGCGCATGCTCCACCTGCAGCCATTCCCCAACTTCCTGCTGTGTCTGATGAAGCAAGGAAGGAGTAGGGGGCTCCTGTGGCACCCCAGCTTCCTTCTCTTGTTTTCCCAGGAAGCAGTGGTTTCCCTGCCAACGACTGTTTTTCTCTGGGCAATCAGAAGTCATGGTCAGGAGACCCCACATCCTGACTCTGGGACCCCTCCTGGGGGTTCCCACTCTCTGTCCATAGCCCCAGGGTCCTTCTTCATTCTGTGGCCCCAAGTGAGCAGTCAGGGATCAGCCTGAAGTCCCCGGACAGGGGACAAGGAAGACAGAGGTTGAGCACAGCGCTGAGCCTGATGTGGGAGTGGGGACCGCGATGAGAGCTATGAGGGGCAGTAGCCAAGATAAAGCATCTGGGGGGCGGTCTCCCAGACCAAGAAGCCGAGATTGGAGCATCTCCCTCCCTGAAAGTGGGAGAAGCAGGAGCTGGCTGGTACATCCTGAGGCACGGAAAGGACACCTTGACTCCCCAGGACTCTGTAATCTGTTTCTCTATCTAGAAGAGGTTTCTCCTCCTCTGGTCACAGGGACTCTGATGACCGTGACAAGCTGACTCATTAGTGGAGAAATGTGCTGGCAGATGCCCAGGTTGGTATGTGTGCCCTGGGGCAATAGGACCTAGCACAGAGGATTCTGGGGGAGCGGCTGCTGCACAAGTCATTTGAGCTGCTCGAGCGGGACAGAGGGGGACCTGCATGGCCCAGCTCTCTGAACCCCAGTTCCTGGCTCCACCAGGATGGGGGAGTCGCTCACGAGACCTACGGTGAAGACTTGCCCCAGCTCACCAGGGATGTCAGGCTGGCTCACGGCAGGCAGGGGCTCGCCCTGAATTCAGAAGATAACCACCAAGAGCATCAGCAGGGAAGACATTCCATCCAGGAAATTACCCTTGGGAAAGTCAAGCTGCCAGGAACGCAAGGCCTAGTACGGCCACCTGTGCCTTCAAGGAATGTGGGAGCCACACATGCATGTCCGCGGCTGGCATCAGATTTTTCAAGTGTCTCTGGGATTTTTAAAGGTCAATGTCAAGCTTAGGAAAGGGAATGGGAAGCCCAGCCAGGCCCTGTTCCCTCTCCCGCCTCAACCGTCACAGGGTGGGATCACACCAAGCACCCAGGATGCTGGGGTGACTCTGAGGGTCAGAAAGTTTGCAGGAAGGGACAGTGGCTCCTCTGCAGGCTGTTCCTTCTCTCGCTGCTTCTCTGGTTTGCAAGGGGGTTGTTTTGTCTGTTTCCATCTGGCCAGGCACGTGGGCACAGGCTGCAAGGCCAGACCTTTCCTGTTTGGAACCTGCTTTCCTCCGACTCTCCAGGGCACAGAGGGAGAACTCGAAGGCATTGGGGCTGTGTCCCTTTAGGAGAGATCACCCCACTCCCCACTCGCCAACTCCTTGGAAAGCCGAGGAGATAGGGAGCCTAGTAATTGTGGAATCAATGGCCTTTGCAGGGAACCAGTGTCCCTACCTACACATTGGGGCTATGAACTCAGATGTGCAGACTAGAGCTGCCAGCGGGGAAGCGGGCCCAGCACACGCCTGGGTAGCCGCTGTGTTGGTCTAAAGGCGCCACAGCAGGGGGACATGGGGTTTCCCTCCCGCCCTGCCTGAGTAAACATCCCTCCAAGGCAGAGCCAGCCCTCTCTTTTCAGACCTGCAAGGGAACCCAGGCTGGAAGAGGACCACTTCTCAGGCAATTAGGGGGGAGTGGCCTGGGTGGCAGCTCCAAGCAAAGCTGGTGCAGAGACACATGTGTTCCTGTCACCCCAGCTTGTGATTTGGTGAAATGAAACAAAAACAACTGCTTGTCCTCCTGTAACTTGTCAACTTCTGTGCCTTCTCTGCCATCTCCACGCAGGAGGAAGTCTGCAAGGCCTCAACTCACAGGGGAGGCAACAAAGAGGGCCCTCAGGCAGACCTGGGGCCAAACCTTGGTCTTCGAGCCAGGCAGGCAGGAGCAGAAGCCTCTCAGATCAGCCTCTTGATAGAGGGGAGTGGCCAGACCTCGGGAACACCAGGCCAGCCTTGGTCAAGAAGCAGTGTAGCAATCTGGGGCCAAAGGTCACCTAGGACCGATGTTTACCCCCACAATCCTGTCTTCCCTGACCTTCCCTGCTGACAAAAATGAAATTTTCTGAATCCATTTCATTCCTGCTAGCCCAAGCCAGTGTGGCCAAACGTCAGGAATAACTTCATGTTATTGGACAGAAGCAAACTCTAGAAGAATCCCAAGAAGTCACCTGTTTTCTCCAATAATACACAGCCACTGTGATACTTGGAATTTTTTTGGGCCCAGGCACTGTCAGAAGTGCTGCCATGTCAGCTCGCTGAGCCCATCTGTTGACGACATCCCTGTCACGAGAGCACGCTGTCATCCCCACCAGGGATGAGGGATTGAGGCAGCCTGACCTGATAGCCACTCTCTTCACCCCACCTGGGAGCACATGTGAACCCCACTGTCATCCAACTCTGGGTACTCCCTCCACCCAAAGGGAGGTGCAGTGCTGTCTGCTCTCTCTGGGTGCTGGGTGGTACCCCCACATGGCAGTTTTGAGGATGCCCCTCCTCTTCACAGTGACTTCAGACCCTCCCACTGGTCTCAGGCCACTCATTTCTTGCCCTACTGCCTGCCTGCCTCCCTCCTTTGCCCTCCACTCCCTCCCGCCACGACAGATGGCTCCCCGGACACTGAAAGCCTGGCCTGTGCCCCCTTTTCATGCAGCAGGAAGAGGAGGGATGCTGGGGTCAGAAGATCTGGGTTCCGCCCCACCTGTCCTGTGATCTTGGGCAAGTGTCCAGCCTCTGTGCCACCTGTCACCTCTGTAGACTGGGTGACGGGACGTGTGCGAGTCACACGTGGAGCTGATGGAGCTACTCCTTGAGGTGAGGCCGTGGCTTCTGTCCCTGTCATAATCACTCACTCTTGCTCCCCACACCCCAGGCCAGAACCCCTACTCTGCTGCTGTCCTCTCCCCATCACACCTTGCATGGGGTGACCCCTTGATTCTCTCCTGGAACAACCCTTGCTTCTTGTGGCAGCCTCTGCGCCAGAACCAGGACAATCTTCAGAAATGCAGGCTCTCAGGCCCCTCCAGGCTCAGAGTCACATTTTATCAGGTGACAGGTGTGCTCCTCACAGTTGGACACCAGCCATCTCAGGTGCCAGAGGTCTGTGGCACTCAACTCTAAACCTCTAGCATCAGATGCCCAAGTAGGGGTCAGGGCCTGGCTTTCTGATGGCAGGAGGAGGTGCCAGGGCGGTTACCTGGTCATCAAGACCAGTCTAAAGCCCCCTCACACTGCTACCCAGTTCTCACTGTCTCCAGAGGGAGAACTAGCCCCCTCCAACCCAAGTTCCTCCTCCTCCTCTCTCCTGAGCTGCCCTGGGCAGCCCCCTCCACTGCTTGGTCAGCTTAAGTCCCTCAGGGCCCTGTTGTGGCCCATTAGCATATCTCTTGCCTTGACTGGAGCAGATGGAAATTCTCCTAGATTTGGGTCACAGCCTGGGGCAGAGGGCTTCCCGGCTTAGGTGGGGCTGACCCACAGAAATGACAGCGACCTCCTCTTGGCTTGGGTCCCCAGGGTGCTGTTGCTGCAACATCTGAACTTCTGAATCTCCCTTTAGTCCACACAGTCCCAGGGGACAGGTGATCCACTGCAGCTGACTCCTCACCCCAAGACCGGTTTCATAAGAGGCCATGGTCTCCCTTTCTTCCAGCCCCGATTCTGGGAGGAAGCCATCCATTCCCCACCTGTCACCTCTGGCGCTATGTTCCTTCCGCCTGCCAGCCTCAGACAGGACCTGGCCCTGAAGAAAATATCACTCCCTCAAGAAGGTCCTGTCAATCAGCGACTGGATCAATATCTGACTTGGGACCCTGGACCTCCCCACCCCGTTTTCTGAGAGCTCAGATCCCAACAGCCTACTCCAGGGTCTGGCCAGGCACATGGGCCCTGGCCCAGCAGGGAGGGGTGGGGGCAGGAGGGCAGGCGGGTGTGGAGGGAGCAGGGCCCCTGTCAGGCCTGGGCTGGGCCGCTGATGTTTTCACATCTGGTTTTGTGGAACTGTAACTTTGCATTGTGTATTGAGGCCAGGGCTATTTTTATCCTGACATGTGAGGCTCCTTCACGTCACAGCCACAAAACTCAATCCAAAACATCCCAGCTTCGGAAGGTTGTTTGTGAGCCGGCCTGCAGATTCTCATGTCGCCACATCAGGTTTCACTTAGTAACATCTGCAGGGTTGGCTCTCGGGCCGCCCACCCCACCGGCCTGGTTCTGTGATGTGTATACAGAGCGCTCCTGACAGCATCTTTCTGCCCTGGTCCAGCTGGCAGTCACATGAACTTCCTGCCAGAGCCCACTGTCCCCTCTAGAAAGACCAGAGCGGCAGTGGACAGAAGGACAGCAGGACTAGGGGTTAGAAATCTGCTCTGCTGGACCCTCAGGGCTGCCTCTTTCCTGAGACACAGGCCCAGGCTGTTCCCAGCTCCCCACCCCCACCTCTTCCCTGCCTCCTGGGCCCTGGAGCTGCTTACCCACGGACCCTGGTGGACCTGGAAGACTGTGCTGTCTGTAATGTCTCAGAATAAAGCCCTTAGCCCTGTCATCCCAGCAAATCCTGAGAGGGGGCCAGAGGAACTGGACGCTGAGCTCCTATTCCGGCTCAGCCCCTGCCCAGGGCCCCTCCCACAGGAGGGTCCAGCAGAGTTGGCTTTTATCAGAATCACTGAGAAAGATGGCCATTTCCAGTCGGGCCTGTTAGGAGTACTGAGAGCAGAGGCGGGCTGAAATGACCAGTGGAGGGGCCCACTGCGCAGAAATGAGTTCCCCCTGGGCTTCCCTGGTGGCGCAGGGGTTAAAGACAGCGCTATCAAGCTGTGCCAGGCACTGCAGCATGGGTTCGATCCCCGGGTGGCCAGGAAGCAGCCCACATGGCACAGCAGACTTCTCCTGTCTCACCCTCTGCTCCCCCCAGCAGTGTCTTTTGGTGGATCTGCCTGTTCTGCTCCCCACTCTCTCTCTGGTGAAGCCTCTCACCCCTTGCACCTCTGGCCTGTACCTCAGTTCTTGTATGCATAAATAAATACATCTTCTTAAAAAAAAAAAATGATTTCCCTGGAGAGGGGCTGACCATTCCTGTAGCAAGTGAGGCTCTGAGAGAGAGTGTGTTCTTTGCACAGCCTTCTGCCACACCCGCAGCCCTGCCTGAGAACACCTCTCAGATTCCAGTGCAAGCCAACTAGACTTCGAGGACTGGTTAGGTCAGAAAAGTGGCTGGTGGGCTAGTGAGAAACTAAGGCAGGGAGGCATGCAGCAGGGCCTCCCCTTGTCGCTAGAGTGAGCACTGAGATGCCCCAGATACTGGGTCAGCACACACAGGAAGTAGCTGCTCTCCCCCACACACCCTGCCCAAACCTGTGCCCTCCACACAGCTAGGCAGGGGTCTCAGCAGGCCTTCCTAGTCTCCTAGCCCTATCCTTCCAGTCTACTCTGGCAGACAGAAGTCTGGGGGGCAAAAGCAGGCCAGGCCCTGGTCAGCACCCCGAGGCTCCCATCAGCCACTCAGGATACCTCAACTCAGGTTAGGCCACCTCCTGCTTGGTTGTTTTTAAGAGGTGGGAGTGCTGAGGGGTTTGAGCTGTGGAAGTTTCTGGCAACCTCTGCACTGTGAGAATGTGGCCGCTCAGGCCTATGACTCTGGCCTCCTGCCCATCCTACTAAGGGCCTCAGATGGGGGCTGGCATGCTGGCCTGGACAAGAGAGAACTGTGGCCCAGAGATGTGTCTAGAGAACCCAGGCTTCTTATTCTGCCATCTTTGGTCAGTCTGTCCACCAGGAGGGGGACAGATCTCCCTCTCCAAATGTTAGGGTATTTGGTCACAGGTGAGCCCCTCTCTACTTACCCCCCTATCTACCTCCCAGCAGAGCACTGTGATTTTTGTCCCATATCTGAATTCTCCCCTCTCAGACATTCCAGACCACACCCCGGCCTCAGTACTCCATCCTGAGACTCAGCAAGAGACTCAGGGCGCCCTGATCAGCAATCCAGGTGATGGAGTGTTGGCTAGTTAGTAGCAGCCCCCAGTTACTGAGCTTCACTGTGGTCCTCCCCTTACTCACCAAGGCCCTCTGGCCCTGACCTTGCTGGGAGGCAGAAGCTGGGGGCCCCAGTGCAGAGGGCAGGCCGGCCAATACTCACTCGGTCTGCAGCAGCTCAGAGTTGGGCATGCACTGGAGCCGGTGGGACAGCAGCTGGAAGGCACAGCTCTGGGGCAGCAATATGAGCAGGCCATACAGGGCCTTGATCAGGTACGGGTTGTTCTTGACGTCGAGCAGCTGCAGGTGCAGACCTACAGCAGGGCTGGGGGCAGGGGGAGGGGGTCAGGCACGACCTAGAACCTCACCCAGCCCAGACACCCTGCCAAGCCTGGTCAAGAGAGGCCCAGCCAGGTGGTGGTGATGTGGCTACATAGCCGGCACACCTCCCCTCCCCTGCGAGCACCTCAGCAGGCTCCACAATGGAGTTCAAGTTCTTTCTTCCTGCTCCCACCTGCCCTTCTGCCTGATCTTCCCAGCAGTCACCCCCTCTGGTGACCCTAGACCTGCTGCTGGGCAGGTCCCCTGTCCCCAGGTGGCCTCTCCAGATGAGGGGTGAGGCCTGTCATGTAACAGACACCCTCGTCTGCTCCACACGGGCCCCCACACAAGGCTAGAAATGGGGTGGGCTAGAGAGAGACTGGACTTGGGCAGCTGCAGGGTAGGGGGCTGGAAACCACTTGTGTGTTTTGCTGTCCACACCCCAGGCCCGGCATGTCTGGGGTCTCCACCTCAGGCCCCCCACCAGCACACAGCCAGGCAGAGACACACACCTGGTCATGCCCAATACCTTCCCAGACTAAATTGCCCCAGGTATCCTCCTCAGGGCCCCTCCAGAATTGTGGCTTCCATCTAGCATATATCAGTCCACCCAGGAAATCCTCTGTGGAGGCTGAGCCACCAACTCCCGGAGAGGCCATGTTACCATTACCCTAACAGCAGCCTGGTAGGACCTGGGGCTGATGCTGGGGTTGGATGCTCTCTTCAGGGCCCTGCAGACTGAGGCAGGAGGGCTGGGAAGGAGGCCCCTGGACCTGCCTGAGTAGATGCTGGTCAGCAGGGCCAACACCATGGCTGTGGAGAACGTGGGGAGCCCGGGTAGGGGTTGGGGTGTGTGTGTGGCCTGTGGTCTCTGGGCCACACCAGAGGCTGAGAGGAGCAAATCCTGGTCTTGGCTGTGGAAGCAGAGCAGGCACCTGCAAGGAGCCAGGTCACAGCTGATCCTCACCAAGGCACTCAGGGCCCTGCTCTCCTGACCCCCAACTCCTGGTTCATCAAGGAAGACCACCAATTTTGCATCTGAAGTAATGCTCCGACCAAGGCCCACATACCAGACATTCACTGAAGAGGCTGGTTTGCCTCAGAGTGTTTTAAACCAAATCTGACATGGGGCCTTTTACTAAGGCAGGCCCTGAGGTGTGCTGGAGTGGGGGGTAAGGGGAGTTTTGGGGTGTCTTCCCTTTACCTGAGACCTTACATCTAGCCAGTTTCTCCCCGTGTGTCATGTGCCGGACTGCTGGGCTCCTTATCTGTGGAACCAAAGGTCCCTGAGCAAATCACAAGCAACACACCTGATGTGTAAGCTCCAGCCCTCTCCTGAGTAGGGAAGGGTGGGACAGCAGGCAGAGCCTCTGACCTCCCTCTGGGGGGCCCATTTGGAGACCTGCATGGAGGGAAGGGCCTAGTCCAAGATCTCGGGGTCCTCTCAGAGTGCTGAGAGCCAGCTCAGCACCCAGGCTGCGTTTGGCAGCCCAGCTGGGAAGGAGCTGTCACAAAGGAAATGCTGACAGCGCCTCCTCAGACCCTGTCATTACCTCCCAGTCCCACATGCCACGTGGTGGTGGCAGCGAGGGCCTGGGCGGGAGGGAGACTCTCCTTTGTGCTGGCGTTTCTGCCCTCAGCAAATGGCGGTAATTGTCCTTCCCAGAACTCTGTGGTCCTGGGGGGGCGCGGCCGGCGGGACAGCAGGGCACAGGGGACAGCCGTCTGGGCAGCGTGTGCGCTCATCCTCAAAGGCCATGGCTCCCTGCTCTCCAGCACACCCCCACTCCCTGGAACTCACTCTCACTCAGGAACTGCAGGGAGGGAGCCCACACTCGGGAGCCCCTGCCTGAGGGAAATTCTTAAGGCCTCTGTGAATGTCTGGAAGGAGCCACAGGAGGAAGGAGGGCTGGCCTGGAACGTTCTAGCCGCTTGGCCCCACATGCCCTCAGACTCAGGCCTGGGTGTCCTGAGAGCCCCTTGGGCCAAGCACCCCCCCTTCCCCCACTTTCCAGGGCAGAGCGAGGCCTGACACCCACATTCCTGGTCCTGCTCTGCTGGGCTGCCGGGCGAGCGCCTCCCTGCTCTCTCAGAAGCCCTGGCGGGTCTTCACCCACAGCCTGGGACAGGCAGCACCAAGCCCTGACTTATAACGGGTGCCCCGCAGGGCAGAGTACGAGCCGGGGAGAGCGGGCAGAGCCAAGGAGAGTGTTAGCCCCTGACCCGTGGCCAAGATATAACCCGGAGGCCTGACCCAGCCAGCACGCCCCCCACAGGGTCCACGGGGTAGGCCTAGCGCCGAGCCCATCTGTGTGCGGGGTGGCGTGGGGTGGGGTGTCAGTGAGTGGGAGAGGCGCTGGACCCGGGGGACAGGGAGGAGCCTTCTGTGGGGGACACCTCTGGCGGGAGGCCCCACGGAAACATGCCGTGACTTGCTGCCAGGGTGGGCGCAGCCACACAGCCCGCCCAGGGGGTCGGTGCTGTACAGACCAGGGAGCTCCCCACTGCCCCTCCTCCCGCCAGCCTCTGGCGCGTGCACGCAGGACCCGGGCCATGGACTCGGCTTACCAGAGTCTTCAGGTCCTTGAGCTGGTTCCTGAGCTGGAAGAGCTCAGAGGAGGTGAGCAGGATGGTGTTGAGGGTGTGCACCATGGTGGAGGCGAACTTGAGGTCCTCCTCTCGGAGCAAGATGTCTGCCATCGAGTGGAAGATGTTCTCAGCGTTCAGCAGGAGGCACAGCTGCCTGGAAGACGGGTGGACGGAGGTCACGGCCCAGGCTGCCCCCTGTCCTGGCCGGCAGCCCCTGAGGGAAGCTGCTCTCTCCTGGGGCTGTGCTGGAACCTGGTTCTGAGGCCTGAGGGGAGCCATTGGGGTGTTGTTCACAGCAGAGCTGGGCCCCCACCAAGATGCACCTCCAGAGCCCCACAGCCTTACCCCCCACTATGCCCCAGCCAAGAAAACAAAATTCCCCGACATACAGTGGGACTCTAGCTACTAAAGTCCTCTGAGAGTTCTGAGTTACCATCCAGATGCCCCATTTTCCACAACCATGTGGCCCCCCAGCTCCAGGCACTGCTGGCCCCTGCCCGGTTTCATCATCAGATGGAACTTATCTTCGTGTGACAGTTCACACACACTGGCCATGTGTGTGCTGAGCCCCCACCCCAGGAGCACTCCGGTCAGGAACTTGTTTGTGCTGTTGAAGTTGCTCCCTGCCCAGGCTGCCTGTAGGTAGAAGGCTCAGATCCCTGCGGGGCCAGTGAACCCTCCTGATGACCCTGAGTGACGACCTTGCTGTTCAGATGACGAAAACTCCAGCAAAGGCCCCAAGATGGGACAGGCATGCTTCTCCTTCCCACCTTCTCGCTGCTGACAGTCTCGAGGGGCTTTTTAGCAAAGTGTCTCCATTTTGTAAAATGGTAAACAGAATTCCCAGAGAATGAAGAACAGCAGCTCTGTCAGGGTCCCTGAGCCAAGGTGACATTAACAGCCACAGGCTCAGAGGAAGCCTCTTGACACCCCAGGGCGCCAACACGGGGGGGGGGGGGGGGGGGGCGGGCTGGGCCTCCAGGGAAGCAGAGAAGGAAGCAGGTAGGGCCTCACAAAAGCAGGCCAGCAGGGGGAGTGGGGTCTGGTGTGCACAGCACCCCACTCTCTCCAGCCCAGGGTTGAATGTTGTCTGCCCAGCTCTTAGTCTCTGCTCCCAGGAAGCACCCACAGATTAGGTCTATGAGATTTGGGGACAAAGAGAGGTCTGAGGCCCCAAAGTTTCGTGGGCTGAACGATTTGAGCCACATTCCAAGCCAGCATGCCCGAGGCACGTCCCCCCTAGGTCACTGCACTTGCCCTCCACTCTCTAGTATCAGGGCCTGGTTTCCTGCTTCCCTGGGATACCAGCCATGCCTTAGGCGCAGGCCCAAGAAGATTCTTCCCCACCCCCAGCCCCGGAGAAATCCCAGAGCCTTTGATAACTGGAGAGGCCAAACCACCAAGAGCAAACAGTGGGCAGGCTGTCTCCAACCTAGGCCCAGCCGGAACCAGTAGACTGGAGCAAGAAACCACCAGACAGCTCCAAACAAAGCTGCAGAGGGGTGAGACAGTGGCGGGTGGGGTAGGGGGGATGTATAGAGAGGGCTCTGCCAGGGCCGGGGGTGCCTCTGCTCCTCTGGTGGGGGTGAGAACAAGAGGTTGTGTGACCCCACATGTCTATGTGACAGTTTCACCTCTTAATCAGGGGCAATACCTATCTATACAAGGGGCTCTTCAAAGGGTTGCCACCAAGAATAATGATAAGTGTTGTGGGGTGTACAGGACATGGTATATGGGGGCACTGTTGGGATTGCGGGTGGAAACAACCAGCTCACAGGGAATGGAGGGCAGGCTGGCCCTTCTTCAGAGATAGACAGCCCTTCCTCTCCCCTCGCAGCACCCGCCACCCCCCACCCCCACCCCCACTCCACATGAGCCCTGTCTCCAGGGCCGTGGGATAGAAATGTTCCAGAAGGGCAGCCCGGGGAGGAAGGGGAGCCTCCTGACAAATGGTCACACACACGCCCGTCGCCTGCAGCTGCTGCCGTCTCCATGACAGAGGAGACAGCAGAGGCTGCTGCCAGGCAGCAGGCGCTCCAGGGACCACCGGCCAGCGGGGAGCCACAGCAGCCAGAGAGGGTTGTGCTCTCATGCAAGGACGCTGGGGAGGGTGCAGAGGGACAGGCAAAGGGGGTCGGTGAGAGAAGCAAGCGCCATGGCCTCCTGGTGTAACTAAGAAATCAGGGGATGCTGACGATGCTATTGAAGAGCAGAGATGGCATCGTTTTCTAGAAACACCTTCCCCTTCACCAGTGACCCTGCTCTCTGGTTCTCCTCCCTCACCGGCTGCTCCTCCTCTAACATGGTGATGGTGGCTGCTCTGTCTAGTCTGGTCTCTAGATCAGTGGCTCCAGGTGCAGCTCCCGAAACCCCAGGAAGGTCAGGGTGGGACAGCTGGGGCCGGGGGGTGGCCCTGCCTTCTACCCAACAGACATTTCAAATTCCAGGGCACCTCGCCTGGCTGCCTTGACTTGGATCCCCCCAGCCTTCCCCAGCTCAGGAAATGGCTTCACTGTCCACTCAGTAACCCCAGCCCAAACCACAGTGTCCTATCAACCACAAGGCCTCTCTGTCTGTCCTCCAGTAAATTCCAAGCCGGCTCCTCATGGGTGGGCTGCTTTTTCTCACACCCCTAAATTTCATCCTCCATGTACCAACTGGGGCAATCCTTGAAAGGTGCTAATAATCAGAGGATGGCACTCCCAGCAGCTTCCTGCAAGAGCTAAATAATATCCAGCCCTCACCAGCCTCCTCAGCTCACACTTCCCGGTAGTAGGTCCCTTTGCTACCTCAGTGCCTGGGTTTCCTCTGTATGCAGAGCACGCTGACCACGAGGGCTCTTCTGCTCCTGACCTTCCTGGCCAGCTGCCGCCCTGCAGCCTGGCCTGCACTGCCCCAGCCTGGAAAGCTCGGCCGCCATTCTTCCCACCATGGGGGTCTCAATTCCAGGCTCAGGTCTTCTGGGAGGTCTCTCCCCAGCGCACCCCTCCTCCTGCTGTCCTTGCTAAGGGAGTGAAGTTTCTCCCCAAGTGTGTCTCACTCCTGGACTCCTCTGGTGATGGACTTGTTTCCTGGGCCCCTGACTGCCTCTGCCACAGGACATGAGCTGCCAAGGGCAGGACCCTACCTGTGACTCTTGTTTCATTCAGACCAAGAAAGCCTGGCACTCACATCTCAACTGTTGAGCCCTACTTCGTGGGGGGCCCATGCTCATCTCCAGCAAAGGTTCCGTGGGCAGGTTGGGGGACATTCCTGTGTCCCGCTCCAGCTCACCCCCGTGCTGGTCTGGGCAGGCCCCTGCTCGCTGTGCATACCCCCATCCACAGAGAGCTGTTACATCTTCACCTCATCATCTGGGGCCTGGCTGCCCTGCCCAGGGAAACCAGCACCAAACGCCAGGCTGAGACCCCACAGAGAGCAGCTGGGGGGAGCACACGTCACCCCCTGGTCTTCAAGTCTCTCCGGCTCTGGTTGTATCACGAGTTCTGCCTCTGTAGGGTTTGTCTCCCCTGCCCCTGGAGGCTGCTGGGTGGAGGGACTGCTGTGGGCACCCCCCACTCTCAGGTCCCAAGACAGTGCTCACAGATTCTGAGGGAGCTTGGTTCCTGTGGAGGGGGCTGGCAGCAACCTGATCACCTCATCCAGCCTTTGCCCGTCCCATCCCGTGGCTTGTGGAAAAGGAAAATACCTCTCAGGCTGCTGGTTGTGAAGTCCCCAGAGGCGGTAACAACGAATCATTAGCGAGCCCCTCGGTAG
Organism: Talpa occidentalis; assembly: GCF_014898055.3. Lineage (NCBI taxonomy): Eukaryota > Metazoa > Chordata > Mammalia > Eulipotyphla > Talpidae > Talpa > Talpa occidentalis. The sequence continues at coordinate 11,335,468 of NW_023601754.1, forward strand.
TCTTTACCTCCCACAAGGCATCAGGAATCAGCAGCCCGGGGAAGTACTGGCCACTCACCAGGTGTGGGGCCCTGTCCCGGGCACCCCCGGCCTGGGCCAGGTGAGTCTGTGTGGGGCAGCAGGGCCACATCCTAGAAAGCCCTGAACAGCTGTCAGGAAGCTCAGGGTGGGGAACACTAGGGGTTCAGTTTTCACTTCAACCCCAGTCCAGAGAACAACCTACAAGGCGACCTCAGAGCCTCCATGGGCCGCGGTTCCCTCTGCAGCATCTGGCCTGGTCCCCACACAGCCCAGGCAGGGGGCCCTCCATCACCCCAGGCAGAGAGGGCCGCACAGCTGACTACGGGGGAGGAAGAAGGCAAGATCCAGACCGCGAGACATCAGTTTCCAGAACCTCCTTGCGTGGCCTCCTCAGTGCCCGTTGTGAGCGGGCTTTGGGGGCCGGGCCGCCCCACCCGTGGGGCCGGCAGATGGCTGCCTCGCAGGGCTGCTGCGTCATTACTTCTCTGCTGAGCCCCAGCCCGGCTTGAGCTGCCTGCCTGGCTCTCAAGCGTAGCATCAATAATGGAACACAGCTTGCAAGCATTACACATTTGCCCATATTTTTGAGTACCCATATTAAAGTGTTATTCATCAGGAGACAGAGCTAGGAAAATGCTTGGACACAAGGCAGAGAGAAGGGATGGGGGTGGGCGGGTCATTAAAGAGGCCTGACAAAGCATGGGGAACCCCTATAAACAAGCTTGTGGCCCCCCGTAGGGCTGGAGAAAGTCAGGGCCCAAGTGTGCGTGCCCTGAGGTGGCCTCTGTCATGCAGTGTGGAGGCCCCTGCCCCTCATACCAGCACGGGAGTTCCCATTGACCGGGCTTTGTCTCTTCTTCTGGCCCCTTCTGCCAATCCCCTGGACAGCTGGCCCTGTTTGGATTTGGATTCCTAATTGGAAGGGGTTTGGATTCCTAATTGGAAGGGGACACTTCTCTGTCACACAGCAGGAGCTCGTAAGGAAGTAACCCATCTTAGGCCTGCTCTGAAGCTCCCTGGGGCCCAAGAAAGAACCTCATAAGAGGAGAGGAGGCTGCTTCGTCCGGGAGATGCGCTTCCCCGAGGCAGCTTCACAAGGCCCAGGTCTTGGCCAGAATCAAGGGAAGGCTCGCTGGAGCAGTGCCCACCTGGAAGAGGCCTCATGCCTGCCAGGCCAGTGTCAGCTTCGTGTCACTGTCCCTGAACCACCACCAGTGGCCAAGCATCCGCCCTGCACCAGGCTCTGGCCCCGAGCTCAGGGGGGCCACAGCAAAGGGGCTCCCCTGAATCCCAGCCTGGCACCCACCCACAGCCCCTGCTTCAGGTGACACATGGGCCGGAGCCAGTGAGACCTGGAGGGCATCAGCTGGCCTTGCAGGTGACCCTAGACTGGCCGGTCACGCCCGCAGCCCCAGGCTAGGCAGGAGAAGGCCCGTGAGCAGGAAACAGCAGCTGCCCGCCCTGTGGGAGGAGGCCCCAGAGGGGCCGGCACCCAGGCCAGGCCAGCAGGGAGCCCAGGGCAGTTCTTCAGCCTGCAGGGGTGGGAAAGGGGCCCCATGCGCTTCTCCCCAGGGACCTGGCCAGCCACTGCCTCGGGCGGGCGAGGCCCAGCCTTTGTTGGGAGGACAAGACCTGCTTAGAGGCTCTAGCCCCGCCTCCCGCCCAGAGCATGCAGAGGAGGCCTGAAGGGACACTGCTCTCCAGGGGCGCGAGGCGGTTGGTGGTGGGGGCGGCTCTGTACCAGATGCCTCCCCCACCTGGGGTTCATCCTGTCCTGCAGTGGGACACGAGAGATGGGATTCAGTGCTGAGCAGTCCCGGCTTTTAGTGGGGTGATGCAGCGGGGACCTCACCCAAGGAGCCTGGGAGCTGACCTAGCTGGTACAGAGTTGGGGGGCTGGGAGGGTGAGGGCAGCCTGGAACCCCCAGAAGGAGGCACCTGGCCTCTTTCCCAGGCCCAGAACCTACCTGGGAGTGAATCCCCGAGGGCAGGAACCCAGCTCAGGGGCCCTTCTTGGGGAGCTGCTTTCCTGCTCCCTGCCTGTTATGCTCTGGGGACCAGGACTCCACCTGTGGGTTCAGGGAAGATGTAAGACTCCTTCCCATGGCCCCACTCCCTGTACCCTTACCACAGCCAGAGCAGCCTCCCCCAGCAGCTGTCCTTGGATTGTCCCCAGGCCCCTCCCTGGGCCATTTGCTCTGGAAGTGCCTGCAGCTCCCGCTGGGCCTCTCCTCCAGCTTTTGTCACCAAGTAAAGCCCTGCTGATCCTGGCGCCTGTCTGTCCCCACCATCGGACACCCAGCCCAGAGCTGAGGGCTGGTAGGGGAAGGGCGCGCCGACCCCACCAGGCTACCCAACAGGGAGGAGGAAAGGATTCAGGGGGCTCGGAGGAGGTGGAGGCTGGTGCCCTCATCTCCCGCAGCCTCTGGTTCTAGACTGTCCTCAGCAAGAAGCTGTTGCGGTGGCCTGCGGGGAGGGACCCTGGATCCCCTGAGAGTGGGAAGAGATGCCAGTGTTGAGGGATGGCATGAAAGTGGGGAGCGCCCTCCTCCTGCCTGTCTGTTCAGTCTGGTCCTTCTTCGGTCCCTCTGGCCTCGGGCCCAAAGGCCCCGGGATGGACAGAGAACTCAGTCAGCCTCAGTGGCCATGCTCCAGGCCGGGTGGGCAGCCCGGGTCTGCAGGGCCCTCTCCCTGTGCCAAGAGTGGGACCAGGTCCCAGCCTGTCCAGCCCCCAGGAACCCGCCCTGTTTGTGCCACTGACTGGAGTCGTGCAGAGAATTTCACTTGGGGGTCCCCAGGTGGGCTGGACCCAGGGAAGGGCCTCATCTGATCCCAAAAGTTCACCCCTAAACATGCCCAGAAGCCCTCCCGACCCTGTGGCCCCGCCGGGTCCTTTCTGCCCTACTCTGTGGCCTCAGGACTACCTGGCACCTTCCATATCCCACCCAGTCAGGCCAGCCCCACTGGGCAGGTAGACCCGCCTGTGAGCTCAGCTCTCTGCTTGTGGGGTGGCCTGGGGAGGGGCTGGTGCCAACTGTGGGCTCAGTGTGGGCTCTTCAGGGTGACCAGGCAGGCAATCCTGGTTCTAGCTTCCAGCCCAGGACAGGGGATCCCAGCCTCAGAACATGGATGCCAGGGCTGAGCCAACCAGCAGCAGGCAATGAGTGAAGGGGCCTCTTGAACAGGTGTTCTGATGCCAAATCCTCTGTCTCCCTTGCCTGGGTGCTCCCACTCAGGGTCTTCCCCTTCACCCGCTGGCCTGGACCTCCTCCCTTCATCTCCATCCCCAGCTGCTGCTCTTGCCTCCGGGGCAGGCCAAGACTGTGCACCAAGGGACAGGCCCTGGCTTTCTCTCTCCTTTAGCACTAGATGGTGTCTCCGTCCCCTCGGAGGCCCAGGGCAGTGGACCTGGGTGCATTCCTGGGCTCTGCTAGGAGTCTCAGAGCCAATAAATCTGAGTGTGACCTAACAGCAGAGTCAGCCTCTAATACAGAGGCCAGAGCCACTCCCAGTGGAAAAGGGCCTCCACCTCACCCTGGCCCTGCCCACAGCTGGGATCCTTTAGGAATTTAAAGAGAAAGCGGCTTTCAGGTCAGCGCCACATAGGGCTGCGGCAAGAAGGAATGGCCTTGCCTCTGAGGTTCAGAAAGCTCCAGAGCCTCACTGCATCCGCCCTCTGGCTGCCCCCTCGCTCCGCTTTCCTTCCAGCTCTCTACTGCCCAAGTATGAAAATTGTAAATCTGTTTTATTTATTTCCATCAGTCCTCGGCAATGTGCCCCTCAGGGCAGAGGCAGCCATGGTAACCCTGCCAACTCAGCCCTTAAGAATTCATCGTGTTTAATGCAGTCGGTGTGTCTGATACACTTAAAAGTTTCTGGTGGGGGAGGGCAGCTGCAGGGTGGGAGGAGACGCCAAGACTTGTTCTTTGGGTCTGACTGGGAGTTGTTGGGAAGGGGTGAGGGAGGGGTAGAGCTGGTGGCAAGAGGGAGAAAGGGCCCTTTTGTCCACTTAGCTGCCTGTCCCTCTAAGAGAAGACTCTTAGGACCACAGCCCCCAAACCTGCTGGGCTCAGGCGCTCAGAGCCTGGGCTGGGCTCACCTCGGGACTTCTGGGTGGAAAGAAGTGTCCAGGACACCACGGGGTCACATGGAACCCCCTGTCTCAGCCCCCTGTGTGGAGCAGGCTTCTCACCCAAGTTTGAGGTTTGGGGAACAAACTAAGAGTGGAAAAGAATTTGGAGAGGCTTCTTCCACTGCCCAGTGGGGTCAGGGGGCCCCTCTTGCTACATGAGGGGCACTGCCTGCTCCCCAGGACAGAGGTCATCTTCACACACAGCCCGACTGGCCTGCTTGGCCTCATTTTCCATAAGCTCTTAGCCACCTGCCCAAGCCTGTCCCCACTGTCCACTCACAGACTCCTCTAGCACCCCTTTGCTCTGGCTGTCTGCATCCCAGACCCCCAGAGGGATTTTCAACCCCTGCCAGTGCCCCAAGATGTCATTCTCACATGGAATGTACCCCCCAACCTGCTGAGCACCATCTACAGGCCACCAGCTGAGTCTCCTATTGCCCTAAGCTGCCAGAGCCCAAGGCAGGGTTCCAAAGCCCACTGGGCTGTGTCCCCAGGGGCATCAGGGGAAGGATACTGGTAGAACACAGAATCAGCCAGAAGGGACAGCATGGTGGATCACATAATGGAGGAATTCAGTTTGAGCCAGAAGCACAGGCTCAGGGGCCTGGGGGAGCCCCAAGAATTTTGACCGAGAGTGGGGATTTTGTGAAGTGTGTTTCTGCTTGAAGCACTTCCACAATTTCTGAGGAGGGGCCTCTGAGGGGACTCAGCAGGTTCAGATGTCCAGGTGAAGTCCCAGAAAAGAGGCTTCCCCTTGTACCCCATATGCAGATGCCCTTGAACCTGGCTGATCAGGTGGGTTGGCAGGGGCATGACCCCCATGCTGGAAGTCCAGACAAATAGGTTAGGGTCCCAGGACTGAGGTGGGCTGGGGGCTGGAGGAAAAAGCAAAGGCCTGGTGAGAGCACAGCAGGAGCTATCACCCCCTGGTCTCTAACCCTTGGTGGGGAAGCCCAGGGCCTGTGACAGTTTCATCTTTTGAAATTCAGAGCAAACGAAAAAAAAAACGCAGGGCTAGGTCACTAAAGAGAACCCTGCTGTTTCCATGACAATCAACTGCAGGAAAGGCTGACACACACCCACCAGGAGAACTCCCAAGCCACAGCTCCTGTGAAGGGGATTTCCTTCAAGCAGAATTGCCATTTCCTTCCTAGTAATGGCCACACGTAACTGACATCTGTCTGTGATTGCTCTAAACTTAGTGGCCTCAGGGATCTAAATCCTTGTAACACGAGACAATGTTACTTCAGAGAATGCAGGGGAGGCCCTGTTAGGGGCCTGGCCACAGACCCTGTCTGGTCAGCCTGACCCAGCACCTGAGCTCACAGCTGCTGCCCAGTGGGCACAGGGGCTCGGACCTGCATTTTCTGCAAGATGCTTTGTGTGCGCCTTGGCTACAGATACAGGGCCTTCTGCTGGGCCAGAGCCTGAATTTTTTCAGAATCTTCCAGTGGCTCCCAACCTTCAGTGGATCTGCAAGCCAGCTCCTTCTACCCCTCCCTCACACTGGGTCTATCTCTGTGGGTGACAGACCCACACTGGCCACATGGGCACACCTGGATGGGATCATCTGACTCATGTCTACACTTAGTTCTTCCCACTTGGCTGGTTTGTCTCCAAGGGAATGGCAGGAGACAGAATCCAGAAGATGTACTTACAGCTTGCAGCCAGGACCCAAATTCAAACCCAGGGGGATGTACGGGAATGACTCCATCAGGCTTCTCACCAGAAGGAGAAGCGGCTTCTGATGAGGAATCAGCTCCTCAGTGAGGATCCCAGGCCAGCTGCTACCTGAGGTCAAGGGGAGGGGACATCGATAGAATGACTGCTAGCCCAGGTAACACTGCCAGGACATACCATCCCCCAGCCCCACAACCTGGGGGTCCCCAGGGTGGCCATCAGAGTCACCGACAGAACCTTTCTTCCATCTGAAGCCTCTGAATCTTCCACCCACCACCCTTCCAAGCAGGGTTTCCTCCCAGGCTGGGGCTCAGACTCCCCACAAAGTTGGACCCTGCCTGTGAAGAGGCCACACGCTGACTCCCAGTCCAGCCAGCTGTGTCCGGGCCCCAACCCTCCCTGGCCATCCAGGCCCTGCCAACTCCCAGCCAGGCTCACAGGATGGAGGAAGAAGCTGAAGCCAGGGGTGGTCTATGTCAAGCCCCTGAGGAGAATTCACGTTCCATTCTCCCAGGCAGCCCCACACCATGTCACCTATAGAGGATGCAGACCTCTCCCCCCTGGTTCGGCCCCTCTTTCCACCCACCTGAAGATCCAATTCCTACAGCTCCAATGCCCAGGATGGAGGCACCCCTGTACTTGTGGCCTTCTGTGGGGTTCCCTGAGGTGGAGCCTGCTTGGAGACCAGATAAGGGGAAGGGACCCTGTGCCTCTGCCAATTCCCCCTTCAAGCTAATGGGGTGACCTGAAAAATATAGCCTGCAGGTAACAGAAGCACCAGGATCTGGGGGTGGGGGGCGCTGTCCAGGGACGGCCATTTGCTCCCCGGGAGCAGCCTTTGCACTCTGACCTTGAGCTCTGGTCACATTTCTCAGCAGGAAGCCATTAGTCCCAATCTTATTAGTGCCCTCACTCGCCCAGAAGTGTCACAATAACCCTCCAGCAGGAGGGCCCTCCAAGCCAGGAACAGCCCCTCACCAAGAGACCCCAGAACCTGGCTGTTCACTGAGTCACTGGGAGACTTGGGACCTGCAGGCCATGCTCAGTCCAGTCCACCTGAACCCCCACAGTCAGGACTGAAAACTGCCACCCAAAACTGCTAAGGCCAGAGCCCTGGTGGCGCCTTCCCTTAGAAGAAATGGGGACTGCCCCTGCAGTCCCCGGGGATGAGGTTACAGAGATCGCCTGCAAGGCCCGGCTGCTTCCCTCCACCCCCCACCCCCCACCCCCGACCAAATCAAGTCTCAGCCAGTCCTGAGCCGCCAACCTCCCCTCAGTCGGGGCCCCTCAGATGCTCAGGGAGGGACTCAACCTGCCTCGGGCACACACCTCTCCCGCCTTTCTGGCTACTTCTGGTTTCCAGAGAAGATAACTGTCTCCGATTAGGGAGACAATTTTCGTCTGGGAGTTTTATGAAATTCCATGACCAAGACTGCGTTCTGGAGCCCTGGACATGGGCCCGCTCACAGGGCCTGGAGATAAGGGTCGGAAACAGCCTGGCAGTGAGCGTGTCCCCACTGCTGGTGACAGGCACAAACGTCAGCGCGGCCTCCCTGCCCAGTCTCCTGAAAACGGTAAAAAGATCAGATCAGAGTGGACGGGCTGGGGGGGGGGGCGGGGCAGCAGGGGCCCCGCAGAAATGGTGACAATGACAGCATGGAGGGACCCCTCGTACCACAGGGAAGGGCTCCTCTCCTTTGCACCCCTCTGCAGGAGGCTGACACACTTCCTTTCGTGACAGTTCGTTTTCTGGGAATTTGAAGATGCACGAAATGTGCTTTTCACCTGGAAGGTCCTTTCCAGCCCAGGGGATCTTCACCTGATTCTATGTGGGCGAGGAAGAAAGGGGGCCCAGAGGCCATCTGGATGTCTCTCTGGGACACAGTCCTGCGGGCGCCTGAGGAGGTCCAGGTCTCACAGATGAGGGGCCTGCTGGGGAGCCCCCTGACACTCCCAGTATCATATCACTGCCCCTGGGGCAGACCAGACGGCCACCTCCAAGGAAAGCGTGTGTGATGGGGTTCGGCGCCGTGGCCTGGCCTGGTGGGGAGGAAGCGTGGCCCTGAGCCCTGGCTGCGGCCTGGAGGCTGGAGACGTGTCCCAGGAGTTCAGGGCCGAGGGGCCGGGACAGTTCTGACTCAGAATTCGGTGCTGGAAACCACAACCACAACCGACACCAAACCGGCTGTGTATTTACAAACGCAAACACACGGTTTGGGAAGGAAATACCTGAATCTGGAAACAGGCTTCGCCTGGGGAGGGAGGTGGCCGTGAAGGGTCCTTCACATTTTATCCTCTTCTGCGCTCTTTCAACGCTTATTTTGGCTCAAAGGGTATTTTTCCCGATAAACAAGGAGGCATCGCGCGAGTTCCCCCTGCGGGGAGCGTGCTGGGCTGCCCCGGGGAGAGCGTGCAGGGGGCAGGGGAGAGCGGGCTCTGGCGGCCGAGATGTCAGGGCTGCGGGCTCCGCGTGGGGCTGCAGCAGATTTCCAGAATTGACAATGGAAACATGCATCTTACAAATGAGAGGATCAACAGCCGGGAAATGATATTTTTAGCTACTGCAGCTCTTTGCTTCAAAGGCGTAGGCTTCATCTAGAACCAGGCGAGCCTCCTCCTAAGTCTGCCTGTTTGTGAGAGTGATTAGCATAATACGAGCAGGAGAGCGGGCCAGGCTGCTCAGGCAGAGGCACCTGCTCCAGGGAGGCTGAGCGCAGGAGAGGGCATCCTCTCCATGGAGGCGCAGCCCGCGCTACCCCAGAGAGGGGAGTCGCCTCCTCCAGGGCGGGGTGTCAGGCCCTACACACCACCACAGCAGGGAAGGCCACCTTCCCGCTGCTCCCAAAGTCCCTTTGCCTCATGCAAACTCCGTCCAAGGCTAAGAGCAAAGGGTCTCGGGCTGCCTTTCTGGATGGCCTTTGAGGGGTAGGACAGAGCGAGGTCAAGCCCAAGGAAGAGGGACCCTAGGAGCTGGTGCTGGAGGTGGAGGGACAATCATGGCAGGGGGCTGAGATGGGAATCTCAGGGGGCTGCGCCAGCGCTTCAGGCCCTCTGATCAGGTGCCACCTCTGCCCTGCCCACCCTCTCAGCCCCACCCCTGTCCAGGTCTATGGTCCTGCCTTCCTTTCTGGCCTCGCCTCTTGTGGCCTGGCCCTTCTCTCTCTGCCGTCCTGCTGGGCCTGGGGGCACACCCAATGGCTGCCTGTGCTCTCCCAGCAGCCCCCTGGCTGACTCGGGAGGACTGAACATGTGAAGAAAGGCCGGAACTTTTCTCAAACACCACACAAACGAAATGAGAGCTGCAACCTTCCAAGAACTATAATTACAGACACTCATCTCGGCAGTGGCAGCCGAGCAGGGACAGATAACACCGGGCAGCTGCCGGGTCACACCAGCCCAGGGCCCTGTGGAGGGCAGAGTGACCTTGGGCTGCAGGGGTGGGACTGGGGGCACAGAGGGTGCTCCTGTTGCTATTTCAGGCACCACAGGCAGGAGGGGGAGCAGAGACATGAAGGGCCAGTGGCTTCTCCATGGCCCCCTCCCCTCGGGCTTCCCCAGACAGGAAGATTACACGTCTTCCTGTGGAGGGTCAGGGGACGGGAAATACTCACAGACGGGGTGCACAGCTGAAGAGCTGAGAAACCAGTGACCCTGCTACTGGGGGGCGGGAGAAGCAGAAGGAATTGGTCTGGGGCGGCTGCCCAGGCTTCAAGAGCAGGAAGGAAGTGAGGTAACTCCAGGAACCAGCCAGCTGTCAGGGCCAGGGGCTACCGACAGATGTAGGTGGGGTGCTCCTGCAGGAAAGGGGCTCAAAGGAGGCAGGCTTTTCTCTGTCAGGGAAGGAGGAGTTCAGTTCATGTGGGAGGAAGGAAAAAGCTGACTCTTCCCTGGAGAAATGAAGGATAAGACAAGTGGGCTGCATTCCCAGGCATCTGGAATTAACTGGCTGAAGGCTGCCCTGCAGAGCCAAACAAGTCAGGGCAGGGATGTCTGGAGTATGAAGGTTTTAAATTTAGTCCAGATTATCTGCTCAAACTGCTGGTCCCTTCTAGAATGATGTAGCCACACAATCCCTCATCAAGCAAGCTTCCTGAGCCACTCACTAGCCTTTGGTGCTTAATGGTGGGGAAGGAACATGAGGCCACATCTGCCACAGAGAATGAATGAACGTCCCTATGGCCAATGAGCCCTTAGCCTCCCTTGCCTCCATTCACCGCAGTCCTGGGAGCACAGAGGTGCTGGGTTCAGGCCCCAACCCCTCCTTGGCTGAAGGATGTGAGGGCTCAGTGCCTCCCACCTCCAAGGCTCCAGGGTGGCCACTTGTCTGAGGTTGGTGTGCCCCCCGCCACCCCCCGCCCCAGGGATTGTGCACACACACAGTCGGTGGAGAGGGTTTTCTGGACCAGCTCAGGCCACAGTGGTGTAGGACGCAGTCAGGCACCTGGTCCCAGTGCTTCTGAGCAAACCACTTACTACATGGGAAACACCTTCCCCTCCCTGCCCTGCCCCTAGCCGGGCTCTGATCTTTCAGGGCTCAGCTTAGACAGCATTTCTTTCTAGAAGCTTTTCTGGACTCCTCCATCAGGCTGGGCATGCCCCTACCCCATGTGCTTTGACAGAGCATCTCGTCAGAAGGCCGAGTGGTGTCTGTGACTATCCCTGGGAGGCAGCCACCAGCTCAGCCATGGTGGTAGCCCCGCCCATGGGCACCAGGACAGGTCTGCTTGCTGACAAATGGCATTTCCTGGCCCTCCCTAGGCCAGCACAGCAGTAGCCCATCACGGGGGGCACAGGGGGGTGTTGCTCATCTATCCTCATGGGGTGGACCCAAGTGCCTGCTCCCCGCAGCAACATCCTCAGATGCAGAGGACTCCTGCCTGGCCTGACAGCTGTGGCCTAATTTCCAGGGCTTTACCCAGGCTCCTTATTTTTACCCACTTGCTAGTTTTCATCCCTGATACAAGGGGGATGGGAGGATGGGGGAGGTGTGGACAAGTGTCGGAATGAGGAATGAGTGCAGTGGGGCTTGGAGTGGTCGGGCAGCAGGGAGAGAACAGGCCAAGAGGAAAGGAATGGGGTGGGGAGGGCCAAACTGATTTTTTTTTTATTTAAAAAAAGAAACAAACAAACAAATCCCGAATCCCACCCCCTCGATTTTACTCAGTAAGCATTTTCAACAAGGTCACAAATGCACTGGCTCTATAGATTTTTGGCTCCACACCACATTTCAGGCAGCCTTTAAAAGCCAGTTCTTGGCGTAGCTTCAGCTGAGCCTGAGGAAAGGGAAAACTAGGGCACTTTCATGCTCTGAGAAAACATCGGATCCAGGTCACTGCTTCCTGGCTCTGCAGGAGCCGTGGGGCACCCGCCTTCCCACAAGCCTGAACCTGAGTGTCCCCACCCCCGCCCTGGGTTCCCTGCCAAGCATGAATCACAACACTGGGGCACACGTTTCTGAGTCACTTGTCACCTGTTGGCCCCTGTCGCTAGACTGCCACCTTGGTGAAGACAGGAAGCTCTCAGTCCCCGGGGTGCCCGGGCTTGCTCAGGGCCCACATTCTAGGCAGTCACAGATGCAACTCTCTGGGGAGTGAATCTATACTCCTGCCCCAGCCAGGTAGCCAGGCTCCTCCCCACCCCTCCTGTCATCCCTGGGTGCCCTGTCTCTGGCCTGAGACGGCCAAACACAGGAAATATTTACTGGAAAAATCCAAGCCTGGGATTTCTCCTGTGTGAAGGAACTGAGCTGATCTAAAGGTCCCTTCGGCCACTTAGCACTAATCGAGACTGGTCTCTCCTCAGTTGTGACCCTAGGCTACCATCTGGGGGCACGTGTGTGGGGAAAGCGTGTCAGGGCACGTGTCGGGCAGACCTGCTGAGAAGGGCTGGGCCTGCGGCTGACCCCAGCTCCACACATGACCACCGAGCAGGCAACTTCTGCCTCTGGCCAGGGGCAAAAGGGGAGGAAGCCATGGAGAAGGTTTTGGTGGGGGGCCTGCTTCCTTAGAAGCTGCCCACATGCCACCCACCCCCACAGTGGGGTCTCATACACACACAAGCTGCCCTCCCCTTGCCTTCCTTCCTGGGAGGGATGGAGGATTCGGTTGCTGGGACGGCATGGGGGCGTCCCTCCAGCAGCCACCGCAATGAGTCTGCAGTGGGGTCTGATTCACACCCTTCAGTCAGTATTTGAACCTGGACCAGAGAGTGGACACTGGCTGGGTCAGCCTCCCCAGCACCCTTGTCCTCAGGTTCTGGTTCCAGAACCACAATCAACTGCTCCTCCTCTAGCAGCAGAAGACAATCAGGGCACAGGGCTCTCTGGTCACAGTGGCAGGTCCAGAGAGACTCCAGTGCAGAGCTCCTGCTGAAGGCGGGGGGATGGGAGGCAGGAGAGGGCCCGGGCTGTGGGGGCATCTCACCATCAGACACGGCCTGTCCAGGAACGGGGCCGACGGAGGAGGTTGCTATGGCAGGTTTTTTTCAGTTTTAGTGAACCCATCCTTGTCCCTGACCACCCACTACCTTTATTTGTTTCAACATGAGGTGAGAACTAGTTTTTTGTCTGGCACAATCAAGAGGCGGAACAGGGCAGGGTCCAGGCCAGGAGCAGAGGAAGGAAGGATGCCTGGGGTCAAGTCGAGGTTTGCTCAATGGCTTTCTCTCTCACCCTTCTTTAGAAACAAGAGAAGGCCAGAGCGGACCCCCGGACATCTGCCTTCCAGGAGCCGTGGGAGCAGTAGGTTGCCGCATGGGAGGGGACCAGGGACAGGAAAGGGGGAGCCCTGGTGAGGCTCAGCTCTGCGGCAAAAGAGGCGACGCTGCTTATTGCAAAGACGGTCCCTGAGTGCCTGGTACTTACTGCAGTTACCAGCTGCCAGACTCCCCTAAGCCCTCCCCTGTGATGTCACTTCATCCCCCGAGGCTCAACAGGGGAAGGAGATGGAGATGATCACCCTCCTCATTGGCCAAGGAAGAGTCCCACTCAGGAGGGCAGCCCTGCGGTTCTCACCGCTCAGCAGCTTCCCTGTGCTCATGGAACGAGCAGTCTCTTTCCTCTAGACTGCTGGTATTCCCCACGCCATGTGGGAGTCTGTTAGGGCTGCTGCTCCCAGGACTCCCACCATGGTGGGCACACCACTGCTGTGAGCCCATCAGAGCTTCCCTGGAGTGTGACCCACAGGGACCTTGTGATGGCCACATGACAAGGAGGCCAGGTCTCTGCCACTTGAAGAGACAAAACAACAAGGCTGACCACAAACAAGGGGGAGAGGACAGACAGCGCCACCGGGACACACCAAGGGCCTGGACCGGCTGCTTCAGCCTTGGTCTGGCTGCGTAACCAGTTCGCCCCCTTGCATGTTTTGGTGTCTCTGACCAGGTTCTTGCCACCTGCCACCCAAGGAGTGCTGACCACCATAGTTAGGTGAGGGGTACCCAACTCCAGGCTGCAGGCTGATGGGACAAAACCCCCTTGGATTCAGTCGGGTGCTGTTGGGGAGCAGGGAGATAAGAATCTCTGTTGCTACACTAGAGGAGCAGGCTGGACTAGGTGGCCTCCGAGATCCTGTCCAGAGTTAGGAAATCCTGCTTTTGGGTTTTAGGTGGATGGTGCTGGGTGTCTCGCTCACTGGTAACACTTAGCAAACATCAATCAGAAACAGGCAGCTTTGTGGTTAATTCTCACGAGCTAGTTCTCATGAGCTCCTAATCCCCTGAAAAAGCACCACAGTACATTAAAAAAAAAAAAATGCTAACTATGAAACAAAAACGATCACCTGCATGACTTTAAAATAAAGAACTTCTATCTGTGGGAAGGCACTGTAAAGGGAGCAGCATGGCTGTCACTGAGCAGAGATAATGACAGGTCTGGGAAAGAGGAGAGGCTACACTGGCCAAAGGCCGATAAGCCAGGAGAAAGTATTCAACCTCATTAGTCTTCAGGAAAATGCAAATCAAGCTACAAGGTGTATCCCTCCACACCCTTCAGAATGGAGAAAACCAGGGCCTCCCTGGTGGCACAAGGGGTTGAGAGCAGCGCTGTGAAGCTATCTGCAGTCTCTGCAGTGCAAGTTTGATCCCCAACCAGGGAGACCTGGCACAGCAGACCTCTCCTGACGCCTGCGGCTCCCCTCAGCAGTGTACTTCGGTCAATCTGCCTATTCTGCTCCCCACTCTGTCTCTGGTGAATCCTCTCACCTCCCACACCTCTGGTCTGTACCCCAGTTCTTTTAATCATAAATAAATAAATCTCTTTTTTAAAATGGAGAAAACCAAAGACTGAGAATGCTGAGGGTGTCAGCGGTTAGAACTCTCAGGCCACCGACGGAAGCCAGAATCAGCACAGGCGCTTGGGTGAAACATGCGGTCTCTGATCCAGCAATTCCCTGCTCTCTTCCTAAGAGAAACGTGCACCTCTTCACCAGAAGACACAGAAAAAGGGGTTTGTTGCAGAATTATTCACCATAGCGCCCAACTGAAAACAACCTAAATACCCATCAATAGTAGAATGGGTTAAAAATGGGTCAGAACATTCTACAGCAACGTGAGCAGCTACATCTAACATAGATGACTCTCACCAAACAAGGTGGAGTGAAAGGAGCCAGACTTTGTAAAAGAGAACAAACTGTATGATCCCATTTATAGCCAGTTCAAAGCCGGGGAAAATGGGCCTGCAGCATTAGAAGTCAGGACAGCGGCTACTCTGGGGAGGAGAGAAGGGAGAGTTGGCAGGAGGTGACCTGAAAGGGACCTTGGCACGCTGGAGATGTCCTTGATTTCTGTGCTCCTGACAAGGGGGAAGAGAGTGAGAATTAATTTTGCTATAGTACACTTACAACTTATGCACTGTTTAATAGTCAGTTGTGCATTCACATAAAATTTGTATTAAAAAAGGCATCTCAGGAATCAAGGCATCCTGGGAGGTAAGGCTGCCACCTGGCTCTGGTCAGGACGAGGAACGAAGACAGATGAGGGCTCTGAAGCAATAGGATGATACGGTTGAAGAAAGACAGGGGCTCTTCTAAGAGGCAGGAAAATCAAGTTAGAACTTCTTGGAACGTAGCAGAACTTGCGAGACGTGTTGTCTGAAGCTGTGTGAAGGGCTGAGTGGGAGCCTCAGCCTGCAGGACTGTTCTTACTGACAGGGACAGAGCGCATGTGCAGGTGGCAGGTCTGGGACAGAGCAGAAAGGGCCACCCAAGCCACAGGCCTACTGATGACAAAGCTCAGGGTGGAATAAGACATGGGTGTCCTGTCAACCTAAAGAAGTGGCTCTCTGGGGAGCAGCGGGAGGCTCAGATGGCCCCAAGCTGAGTGAGGGAAGCAGTCATGTGCAAGCATTGGGCATGAGGCTGCGGCAATGCTGGGGGCCACAGCATGTGGTGCCATGACAGAAAGAAAAGAATGAGATGAGGATCAGGACAGACAGCACAGGTCCATGAGAATTAACCACATTGGGCCGCCCTGGTGGCACAGGGGTTAAGTAATGCACTATCAAGCTGTCGTCAGCCCCTGCAGCATGAGTTTGATCCCCAGCCAGGGAGCTACCCACATGGCATAGCAGAACACTCCTGTCTCACCTGCTGCTCCCCTCAGCAGTGTATTTCAGTAGATCTGCCTATTCTGTTCCTCACTCTGTCTCTGGTGATCCTCTCACACCCCCACACTTCTGGCCCACACCCCAGTTCTTATATGCATAAATAAATCTTAAAAAAAAAAAAAGAAGAAGAACTAACCACCTTGGAGGAACAAAGCCTGTTGGAAAAATGAGTGATGACCCTGGAGTGCCCGTAAGAGGTATCTTGGCTCAGTTCCCGAGCGAGAGGCCAGTGTGGCTATCAGGCCACTGCAACCAACCAGAAGGAAAAGCAAAGACTCCGGGAGGAAGGAGGCAGTGAGACTCGGCCTCTTCAGCAAGAGTTAAAAGGGAGATTTAGACCAAGAAAGACATTCACTGTCCAAAGGCCGGGCAGATCCAATGAGATTATGTCATGGAAACAAAGACCGGAAATATCCCAGGATAACGGATGGGCCAGAGTCTACCGAGGCAGGGGCCTGAAAGGAAGACAGAATGACACACAGATTTATTCAGCAGTTCACGCTGCCTGAGAGGTGGAGCCAGCAGGATGAGCGTCCCAGGAGAGGAGAAGGAGGCCACATCAGGACAGGTCTTTGTGGGGATTTCTGTGGGTTTAATGGCCCACACTGGGTGCAAGGGAGATGCCACAGGAGAGTAGTTTCTTGCCAATGAGGGCTGAGGAAAAGCACATTCCAGACAGGAAATCAGGCACTTTTCCCAAGTAGCCTCCAACACCCAGATTGGAAGAGAACCAAGAGCCTCAGCTCTGGGGTGCCTGGAGCCAGGCACCCCCATGGAGCATGTCCCAACACCACAGATCCTACCCCAAGACTTGGGCTGAGTGGGCCGGAGCACATGCCCTGGTGCAACAGGGCATTTAAGACACGAGGCAACAGCCACAGACCCAAAGCCCAGGCTCTCCTGGGAACGGACCTGCAAACTTCAAATAAATTTCCATTATCCACTTCGAATCCCAAGAGCCTCTTGGGTGGGCCACGGCAGCCTGGCTCATAAAGCATCCTGCCCCCATGGACTGTATACTACTTCACATGGGCTTGTGCTTGCCGTCTGAGGCTGAATTCAGTTCCCAGGTCCCCAGGCCCGGCCCCTCCAAGACTCAACCATCTCGTGGCCTCAGAGCCGGGAACTCCTTTCCTTGAGGAAGGAGCAAATAGTCTGGGCTGCCTTTCACAAACTACATGTGATGGAAACCCTTCTGGGTGTTTTCTGAAGACGGGGTGACTTGTGTGTATGTGTGTGTGCACACACATGGTGTCAATGTGTGATCTTCGTGACTACCTGCTAAAGGAAGCTACTTGTGGGGAGAGAGAGGAGAAGTATGTAGGGGCTCCAAGGGCAGGAAAGATAAGCTAAAGTGAGGCCAGGATAAAAGAGCTTCCTGAGAAATGCAGGGACACTGTCACTGCTGTTCTAGAAGGAGTTTAAAAGCACTTTTACTTTTACTTTTTTTTTTAAGGACACCTGGCTCACTTGCAGCCCTCCCCCAAGATGGACAGGACTTGTTGGAGCCAATTCTGAACTGTGGCCCTTGGGTTAAGAGTGTGTGATGGGATAGCCCTCTACTACTTGCTAGTGGAGCCAGCTGTCTGACTTACCAAAGTCAAACTCTTAGTTTCCTGGTGTCCTGAGGTAAGGAACAGTCACACTCAGAGAGTACTAAAGATTCCACCAGTAAACCACCTCTCCAGCATCAGGACAAAATTCATAATCAAGTGCTCAGCCCCTGGCAAGCAATCCTGACAACCAGCCCCAGCCCTGCTGGCTTCTGGACTGGGGCTCTGATGCTCCTGTGCGTGTAAACAACAGAGAAAGTGCTTATCACTTCGGAAAGGACCAAACAGGTGCCAGCACCTGTGAGGTGAGTCAACTACAACCATGTAGTGGGTGCCAATGAGCCTTACACCCTTCTGTTCCTGAGTCCTCACCCCTCCACAGGGGCCTGGGGCAAATGGCTGGCTCCACAGGGGGAGGGCTACTTGGGCCACATGGCCTCCCCCTGCCAAGTTCACTTGTGCCTTCTAACCTCCTACAAGTCCAGCTCAAAGCCAGGGAAAACATGGTCTGCTCCCCCTTCCCCGAAATCCAGGAGGACCAGAAGGACCCCTGAAAAGAAGGGGTACCCTTCCCTCTAAAGCTCCCAGATTTCCAGCACACATTTGGAGGAGCTCCCTCTGGCCAGTGCTTTCTCTCCAACCCCCACACCCACTGTCGGAACTAATTAATCCCAGCCTGGCTTAGCAAGGCCCGTCACATGTGGTTTCCATTTATCCGAAGAAAAGACATCACTTCTTACAGGGAGCGCCAGTGTGTGCGACAGTAGGCTCCACAAGGGCAGCGTGGAGACTGCTTGGAGGAGGCAGAGTCAAGCCACCCCCACCCCATCATAGATGGTTCCTTGAGGTTCTGGGACCGGCACCTGGCCAGGTGAGGAGACAAAGTTTTGGGCTCTCTGGGCGGCTTGAACTTTGTCCTTCCTAAGGCCACCTTTTCACCTTGGGAGGCTCTTCCTCCCAGGCAGTCTCGTGTGGCATATCAGAACGTGCCTCTCTGCATCCACCTTCCCTTGGCCTTGTCTTCAGTGAGGAAATCTGTGCCAAGAGCGGGTTGTGCAAAATTGAGATGCCACTGAAAGGTCCATGCAGCAGGCCGGAATGCAAAAGCCTACCCGGAAGCCCACCTGGGGGGCAGGAATGCAGATACCTGCCTGGAGGACTCAGACGATGAGCCTCCCCCCTCCCCCTACGGGTCTCATCTCAGACAAAGAACCTCTACCTGCCCTACGAACTTTTCCTGCCGTAGGAGCCCAACTACCCACCTGACCTCTCCTCACCCTATAAAACCCTGCTTCCCCCTAACAACGTGCGCGGCTTCACTGACCCCCACCTTGGGTGCGTGAGGTCCGCCCGGGGCGCAATAAACTTTCCCTCCCTTTGAGAAATGTAGCCTGGCTCTCCTTTTCTTTACCGCGCCGAACCTTTCAGCCACTATACACTCCTGTCCCATCCTGCATCTCCACAAAAGCTCCCCTTCCTTGCCTCCATCCCATGGGGAAGGAGAATGACTGTGGAAAGTTCCAGAAGATTCTAGCACAAGTTGCTGAGAGGATGACTATGGAAAGTTCTGGAAGATTCACACAAGGATCTGAGCGACTTACCTAAAGCTGGCAAGCAGAGAAGCTTCTTCTAAGAGGGAAGTTAAGATATTCCTTGGAAGAATTGCTTACTGACAAGCCCCGCTCAATGTACTGTCTCCTTCCCCTCAGCTGGGGACCCGATCAATATGGCTACAAACTAATAAAAGATCAAACCCCGCCTGCATTCTGGGTAGATGGGTCAGGGCCTCTTCTAACAGACAGACTTAGGTTGGCACATGTTTGTCAAGGCAATTTATTTTTACTCTGAGCAAATGAATGCAATCCATTAAGGGGGCCAGAGGAAGAGAACCCTGGAGAGGAACCTCTTAGAAGCTCTCTCCTGCAAGCTGGGGGGGCCAGAGGCAAGGCATGCTTTTCTAAAAAGCCATTTGAACCAGGGATCTGGGTCTTGCCACTTTATTCCCATTCATCTTTCATTAGCATCAGCACAAAGGGTTTTTGGGGGCCTGGCCAATCCCTTCCCACCCCCAAGCAGGTAAGGTGACATATGAAGACAGGCAGGGTAACTCCAGAGGCCCGGAAGGCCTGGAGGAAACAGGGTGAGGAGGGGAGCCAGGGTAGGGAGGGCTTGGACGGTGTGAGCTGGCCCTGTCTCCCAGGCAGAACGTACAAGGACAGCAAAGTGGAATTTCCCAATTACGGCATGAAAGAGAGACTCTTCGTGCAAGGCCCTCCCCCGCAGCCCCTGCAATTAAAAACAAGTCCAGTTTCTAGAGGCTTCCCAGGCCCAGGCTCCCCTGCCCCACCACCCACCTCAGCAGCCAATCAATTCCTCACTCCACTGCCTCCCCCCAACTGGGGCCCTTATGCAAACTGGGGACACTGCGGGAGGGGAGGGGAGCATTAGTCAGGGCACATCCGGGCATCTACTGGATGGGAGCAGCAACCACTCCTGACTCAGGGGTGAGGAGAGGACAGAATGAACCAGAAGCCTTATTGCTGGATATCTCTGGGTAGGGGTCTCACGGAAAGGGCCTCAGGACTCCTTCCTCCTCTCCCTATCAGACTCCCACCCCACGCTCTTCAAATGTCCCCCTCATCTCAGGGGCACCCCTTTCCCCAGGAGGGTGCATGGGGGCCTCATCTACCGTCAGTTAGGCTGGCTGGGGTTGGAGCTGTAGGGTTCACAGCACAGTCGCTGGCTAAAGAGAAGCCTTCTTCTCTGTCAAGTCCTCTTGGGGAGGCAGCCGGGAGGAAGAGGAGGGGGCAGGCACAGCTGATGAAGCCCAAGGCCGGCTGGCCAGAGGGCCATCTTGGCCGGCCGAGTGGAGCCGCTCACTTCCCAGCACAGAAGCAGGCCTTGTAAAGATCACAGCTGTTGGATTACGCTGGAGTTCATATCACAGTTTATCAAAGAGGCTGGGTTTGCTCCCTCCTCTCCTTTTCTACAGAGTATAAGTGAAATGGTTCATGGGCAAACAAGCCCTGCGCTTGTTCTGCCTGCTCTGGCAGGGAGGGTGGGAAGACCCCGGGGAGGGAAATGTACACGAACACCTACTTGGGGCAGAGCTGTTTAATGGACCAGGGCAGGGCTGCTGGTGGGTGCCCTGGGTGCTGGGCGGCAGCCTGGGGCCCCAGAGGCAGCGCTCGGAGGCACAGAAACTGCACTTATTTTGCCGTCTCTCTGCATTCCCCTCCCCACAGACCACCATGGGAGGCCAAGGCCTCATCATGAGGTAGAACAGCTCCCCTTTATCAAGCTGTGCTGAGAGCCCTAACACGGAGGAGCTTATGTAACCCTCTCTGCAAAACGACAAGGCAGGCACTATTATCGTCTGATAGCCAGAGCAAAATGAGCTTGGACACAGGCCACCGAGTTAAAAACGGGAGGATCCAAGATTTGAACCCAAGTTTGTGATTCCAGAAGCCCCACTCTTATCTGGCCCTGGAGTGCCTGGGGAGGCCCACTGACCCCTCTCCTGACAGTCCTAGGGAGGGGGGAAGGATGTGGGTAAGATGGGGGAGACTTGGAACAGCCCCCCTGCAGCATTCCTACCCCCTGCCCCCTCTTCCCTGCATCTGTGGACTGGGCCTCAACTCCTGCAGCCCAGAGAAGGACCGGATCCTGGGCAGGTCGCAGTGAGTGTGACTCAGAGGAGGTTTCGGAGCCACTGACCTCTCCAACCTCCACAAGAGTCTAAACACTTCCATCCACCAGATAACAAGGCCATGTGGACTAGCTGTCCAACCCGCCCAGGGCCTGGCTGGGTTTGGGGGTCCCCACTCCCACTCCCCCATGGAGGGGCAGCCTGGGAAAGTCATGTCGGGCAGAGGAAACGCTCCGGGTCCTGAGGGAAATCATGCCTCTTCCTCCACGCCAAGCCCCCCTGCCAGATGTCTGTCTTCCAGAACTCCGGATGCCTTTGTCTTTCTACAGACAGCAGCCACCCAAGCAGCCTGAGCTAAACACACTAACTGCAGAAATAAGGGCTTTAAACTGGTTCACCAGAACAATCTCTTTCCTTTCTTTCTCAAAGCTCAATCTTGGTGGTTGAGAGGAGCAGCTTATAGTTTGCTTGCCACCTGAAGGAGAGGGCGAAGGAATCACTTATTGTGTTTCTTATCAGGCCGGTGGCTGCACCTCAGCTGCCTGCCTGTGCCATTACCATGCTCCTCTTTAAAGTCGTCAGCAGAAAATCAGGAAATGAAATCAAAAGCAGGCGGGGAGGCCGGCAGGCTGGAGGGCTCGTCCCCAGCAAACCTCTGCTGAAGGGCCTCAGCCCACCTGACCACATCGCCCGGGAGAGAGCCCGTCTTCCAGGCCTCCTCTGCATCCGATCCGGGGCGGGCTGCACCCTCGGAGCCCACACCTGGCCTGGACCATGACCCAGAGCTGGTCAGCTGTGGCCGGGCAGGCTAGCTGAGCAGGCAGCAGATGCACAGAGCCAGCATAGCCAGGAGAGCTGGACCAGGTGGCTGTCGGCTCTAACATATAAGGACAGGTGCCAGGGGCTGCTTTTGGGGCATGGCAGGCCGGACAATGAAGTCCAGGACTAGCAGAGACAGTGTAAGGGGCCCAGACACAAGGTTCCTCCATCACAGCCTATTGGGTTCTTGGTGCAAGTACCAAGGACTAGGAGATCTCTGTTCGAGGTGGGAGTGAGGTCTGGCCCCAAGGCCTAGAGGCCAGGTTCCATGCCCACTGAGGCCCTGATGGGGACCCCAAGAGTGTGAGTCTCTGGACAGCCAGCTATTGCCAAGCCAGAAATATTGATGCCCCAGAAGGGAAAAGGACCCATGGGCACAACCCTGGCCTCTGAGGAATGGGGCTCCAGGTGGTTCTGGGTGTACAGGGACCTCAAGGCCCCTGGCTCAGCACTCTTTCCCAGAAGGGGTAAAGTAGTGGCTGCACCATTAGCAGAGGACAGAGGTCTGCAGCCTTATTCTTTTTTTTTTTAATTTATGCATACAAGAGCTGGGGTGTAAGCCAGAGGTATGGGGAGGAGTGTGTGTGGGTGAGAGAGGATTCACCAGAGACAGAGTAGGGAACAGAACAGGCGGATCCACAGAGATATACTGCTGAGAGGAGCAGTGGGCAACACAGAAGAAGTCTGCTGTATCATGTGGGTCACCTCCCTGGCTGGGGATCGAACTCGTGCTGCAGTGGCTGCGGACAGCTTCATAGTGTTGCGACTTAATCCCTTGTACCACCCGGAAGGCACCCGCAGCCCAGTTGGGTGGGCACATGGCTTCCTCCCATTTCCCTGCTGCAACATGAGGAGTCCCATCAGACCAGGTTGCCCAGAGACACTGCAGAGGCAGTGAGGCCTCACTGCCCTAGGGGCTGTAAACAGGAACATGGCAGGCAAGGGGCCATTGGCTTTATGGGATCTCAGGGTCCTGTGGGTGGGGAGAAGATCGGAGCTTAGGGTGCCCGCACTTCTGCTCGGTGCTGCCCAGGGATGCTACTTCTTCCCCTGAGCTACTGAGCCACATGCCTGACAAGGCATGGGAGGCTGATAGAGGATAGAAAACCCCACGTCAGCCCACCCTCCAGACAGAAACGCAGGTACACGTTTCTCTTTCAGAGGCCTCTCTTTCTTTCCACAAGGAGGCTCTTCAAAAGAGCTGACACTGCAATTTGGAAAACCACATGAATTTAGCTGTCACTCACAGTCCTGGCGGGGTGGGAGGGCTCACACCACACTTAATCTCTGCTTCAACCCCCAATGCACTGTCCAGCTGGATGTGAAGAATTGGATGTGGAAGTCTTCTCGGCAAATGAGGGTGAGAATCCCTGTCTGTCCCCCTCTCCCCACCATGATTTTGCTCCCCAGGAGACACTGGCAATGTAAGAGACACTTCCCAACTGGGGGAGGTGCTCCTGGCATCTAGTGGGGAGGGGCCAGGGGTGCCGCTCAAGACCCTGAAAGGCACAGGACAAGCAGGCCACAGAGAATTACCCGCCCAGTGCCAAGAGCGCCGAGGCTGAGCAATCTGCTCAGAAAAGCACCAAGGCAGCCACGCTCTTGGGGTACCTTTCCTTGGTCTGAAACCACTGAAGCCCCTTCTTCCAAACAGCAGGAATTTTGTGGTCCTGCTGTTCATCTTTCTGGCCAGGAAAGTGAGTTTGCCCCTTCCTGAAACTCAATGCTGTCCTCGGGGTATCCTCAAATCCTCCTCAGACCTCAGAGGACGGTGCTGTGGCTCTTCCTCTCCCTCAGGCAGGTCTGGGTGAAGGTGGGGGCCTGCTCCCTCCTCACCCTGTCTCCCATTCCTACAGCCACTTCATGACTACATAGGCTCCCAGGAGACCCCAAGGGCCTCATCCCCTCACTGTCATCCCCACTTTGCTCCCTTCCCTTTACCACTCAGGTCCTTCTCAGCCTCCTCTCCTGGCTTCTCCTGCTTCTCCTACACTGGGGCTCCTCTTACCACACGCCCCTCTAACACATCCTAGCTACCTAAGAATGAAAGCGCCTCAGGGCAGGAATCTCTAGAGTGTCCCTGCATAGTTAGTGTCCAGTAAAATCTGTTGAACAAGCCAATGGATGAATGAGGAATAGGTGAAGGAAGGAAGGGATGAGTCGACAATTCCAGATTAGTACCTCAGGCCTGGGTCCCTCTCCTGAGATGCGGGGCCGGGTCTGCTTCTACATCTCTCCCTTGGTGGCCCCCACACAATGTACGCCCACTGGGAGCCTCCTCCCTCCTGCTCTCTTCCAGGGCTCCCCTCTCAGGGACTGTCCCACCACCCACCCAGCTGCTCACGCGACTCCCTGGCCCTTCACGCACTGTCACCGATCAGTTCTACTTCCTTCCAATTCTGGACTCCTGCTGCCTCTCCCGGCCCCCACCAAGCCGCTTCCAGGTATCACAGGGACAGTCGCCGCCCAACCGGCCCCCACCCACTGTCCCCCACAGCACAGCAGTCTCTACAAGCAGCATCTGGCCACGCCACCCCTGCTCAGGCCCTCCCCATGCCTGCGGGGCTGACCCCTCCCCTGCCTTCTGGTTTATATCAGAATGACGCTCCCTGTTTGTTCCAGCCTTGAAGCCTCAGCAAGGCTGGGCCTTCTGCTGGATTCCTCCTCAACTCCCAGCCCCCTCAGGACGGCCTCTGGCCCCTCCTGGCACAGGATCGGGGCAGAAAGCTCTCCAGCACCTTGGGCGGCTCTAATCAGACATCACCCCAGGGGCCCTGACTTCTCTGGTCAAGGGGGAGGCCCCACCTTCACTCCACTTCACTTCACTCACTTCACTCCAAGCCTCCTTCTGACCTCACAGACCAGGGCTGAGACCAGGGGCAAAGGGCAGCTGAGACTATTGGGGAAAACTCCTCTGCCCGGCTTTGCTGGGAACCTGGAGAAACCTGTGCCCCAGCCAGACTTGGGTCACCTGCAGGTCACACTTCCGCACAGCAGGTAAAGCACCAGGTGTGGCCATGCGACTGGTGGTGACAGTTCTAGAAGCACTGAGACACTGGGGCTGGTGCCTGTGAACAGGCTGACATGATTCAAGGGTCCGGCTCTGTGGAAGTCACTGCTGCTACCGACCGTGGGCAAACCCCAAGCTGGCGGCTGGACCCCCACGCACAGCCCGGGTCCCAGCCTACTCAGCTCCACCGCTTTCCTCTCATGACGCCTACACGGGTGTCGACAAGGACACCAGACCCCACGGGGAAACCGCAACTCACAGCTGAGAAACAAATTCATTTGCTGGCAAGATGGCGACGCTGATCCGCCTCGAGCTGGCAGCACCAGCCACCGGGGTGGGGGCAGAACCTTCTATGCTTCTTCTAAGACCAGGCAGAGGAGGAGGGAGAGCGAGGTGGGAGCCAGGGGCCGAGGAGGGACGCGGCTGACCTGATGATGAAGGCGCCTCTGACCTCCAGCAGCTTCCGTTCACTGCTGAACCTCTTGAGAAGGTTGATCATGAACTTATAGAAGTAGGAGTTCATGGTGGGAGTGGAGGGAGAACATTCTAAGCCTTTGGTACCTGTGGAGAGAGGACAGGGTTGTGATGTCGCTGCGTGTCCTCAGAGACGGAGCCCTGAGAACAGAAACCTGGGAACATGAAAAGGTGTGTGTGGGGGGCAGGTCGAGGGCGACTCTCCCACCGGGGGCCGTGGTGGACGGCAGGAGAGCAGGGACGGTGCACGCGGGAACAAGCACACACCCCCTGCTCCCTGCGCACCCCATCACCTGCCCCCCGCGGGCCCAGGGCAAGGGGACGCTGCCGGCGCTGGAGTTAAAGCACCCCGCGGCCGCCCCCAGGAAATGAACTACACTTGGTCTTTATCTCCGTCGGTTAAGGACTCACGACGAGCCCAAAGAGGAAAAGGGGAAAGACGCAAGACCCCAACCCACCGAGGCAAACGGCAGCTCCTCTCCCGCGTGAATGGGGAGCAGGGTAAGTGGGAACGCCCACGGAGGAGACAGCACTCGCTGACAAACGTCACCGTGCGTCGCCTTCACCCTGTGTTTTGAAACCAGATATTCTTCAGGCAAAGATGCTCCTTTAGAGTCACATCCGGAGACTTTCACAGCTCTGAGTGGGCTTTAGAACCAGAAGCACTTTTGGGGTCTCCCTCTGGCATGTGTCCCAGCTGAAAAAATACCAAGGGTCTACACAGCCCGCTTGCCCCTGCCGCCTCTGTAAAGCATCCAGCACGGAGGGAAGCGGGTGGGGACCTGGTCATCCTGGTGACGTGTGCTCACCCTCGGGGGTCACCCCACATGTCCCCCAAACACACACACGGCCTCAACAGCACGGCTGGAAAGAGGTGTTAGGGACGTTAGTGATCCTTGTCTATCAGTCTGAGTCATTAACAGGACTTTTTTTGAACAACAGCTTAATTGAGATACAATTCACATGTCATGACGTGCACTCCTGAAGTACACCATTCAGGGGTTTCCAGTATATTCACAAAGTTACTCATCAGTCACCACTAACTCCAGGTCATTGTCATCACCCCCTAAAGACCCCACACCCACTTGCTGTCACCCCCCCATCCCTGGCAACCATGAAACCAGTCTCTAGGATCTGCTCACTCTGGACACTTCATGGAAATGGAATCGCACGCTGTGTGGCTTCTTTCATGTGGTGTAGCGTTTTCAAGGTTTGTGCTCGAGGCAGTGCGCATCTGTCCTTTATTCACTTCTCTGGCTGAATCATATTCCATTGCCTGCAGGTACCATATTCGATCCATTCATCAGCTCGTGGTCATTTGGTTGCTTCCACTTTTTGGCTGCTAAGAAAAAGCTGCAGGCCTCCCTGGTGGTGCAGGAGGTTGAGCGCCGCACTGAGAAGCTGTCCACAGCCTCTGCAGTGTGGGTTTGATCCTGGCCGGCCGGCGAGAATCCCACATGGCATAGCAGACCTCTCCTGTCTCGCCCGCTGCTCCCCTCAGCAGTGTATTTCATCAGTCTGCCTGTTCTGTTCCCCACTCTGTCTCCGGTGAAGCCTCTCATCCTCCCACGCATCTGGCCTGTACCCCGGTTTTTGTATAAAAATAAATAAATCTTTTTTTAAAAAAAAGGACATGTTTGTGACTAGTGTCCTTTGTCGTAAGAATAAGCTGCTGGGAACATTCACAGCCATTTTTGTATGAACACATGGTCGTTTTACTAGGTTATGTACCAGGAATGCAGGTTCTGGATCACAATGCAGCTGGATGGCTCACTTTGGAGGAACTGCCAGGCCATTTTCCACTGAGCTGCACTTTCCTACCAGCCATCTAGGGGATTCCAGTTTCCCCACAGCCCCAACACTGTGATGATCTGACTTCCTGTGACAGCCCCCCTCGTGGGTGTGGAGCGGGTGTGAGCGCCCGTCCCTGAGGAGGGGGGACACTAAGCATCTCCCCACGTGCTTAGGGGCTATTTGTCTACCTGCTTTGGAGAACTGTCCACTCAAGCCTTTGGGCCATTTTGAAATTGGGTTCTTTGTCTTTTTATTGTTGAGTTGCAAGAGTTTTGGGTATGAGTCTTATCAGGTATCTGATTTGCAAAATATTTCCTCTGTTCTGTGCAATGTCTTTTCACTTTCTTGGTGATGTCCTTTGAAGCACAAAATTTTCAATTTTGATGACTTCAATTTCTCTATTCTTTCTTGGGTTGCTTGTGCTTTGGTGTTGTCGATGAAACATTACCTCATCCAAGGTCACAGAGAGTCACTACTACGCTTTCTTCTGAGAGTTTCAGTTTGAGCTCTTACATTTAGGCCTTTCCTCCTGGTTAATGCTATCTATTCGTTGTGAGGAAGGAATAGAAATTCTTTCCATTTATGGGGGCGTTACTTACTTTTTATACTTAAATAACCTTCCATCTTAATCTAAAAGTAACTGAGGGCCTCCCTTGTGGCACAAGGCGTTAAGACACAACCTATGAAGCTATGTCCAGCCACTGCAGCACGAGTTTGATCCCGCCAGGGAGCTACCCACATGGCACAGCAGACCTCTCCTGTCTCACCCGCTACTACCCTCAGCAGTGTACTTGGGTCAATCTGCCTGTTCTGTTCCCCACTCTGTCTCTGGTGAATCCTCTCACACTGCCCCCCCACCTCTGGCCTGTACCCCAGTTCTTGTATGCATAAATTAATCTTTTAAAAAAAAGTAACTGATAGCTATGTCTAAGTTTAAGGTGCACAATGCACTGAGTACACACACACACACACACACACACACTGTGAAATGATTACAACTGCAGCTAACACCTCCCCCCACCACCCCACAGAGCTACCATTTCCGTTGCATCTGAGGACATGGAGGATCTACCCTCTCAGCCGCTGGCACGTACATAACACAGTCACAGTCACTACAGCCACCTCGCTGAACATCAGCCCGGCCTCACTCATCTTCTAACTGGACGTTTGTGTCCCCTCTCCGTAGTGCGGCTCCTTAACCCCCGTGGCTGCTGTGCGCACTCGGCGCTGCACCCATGTGGCCCCTTCACAGGGAGCAGCTCAACTCACCCTCAGATGGGCCCTTGAAACAGAAGCTGCATGTCACCGAGGGTCAAGCATCACCGCGGGGGAGGGGGACCTGACCTCGCTCAGATGCCCAGGGCACAGCTGCCTCACCAGGGAGACCCTGCTTCAGAGCCACCCAGGAGGCAGGTGCCCAACCTAATTAAAACCTACAGGTGCGCTAGGTCTCTCGGGGACTGACCTTTCCTTGGGTGCAGGAACATCCATTCACATAATAAAGTCCCCATCCCAGGTGGCCCCCGGCCACCATTTTGTGAACACGCAGCCCACGAAGAGGCACTATCTGGTCAGAAAATGACACTTTCCCCATGGAGCCCAGAATCCGGACTCCCCACCCTGCCCCCACCTCAGCAATCGGCCGGGCTTTGCGCACAATCTCCACGAGGGTCAGCTGGCGGGCACACACCAAGCCCCCACCCTGAGGCAGTTGGTCTTCAGAGCCCACATTCTTGGCCTTCTGCCATGCTGCACATCTCTGGGGCACTGGTTTTGGGCACTCCTAGGCAGGAGGCAGAAGAGGGCATCAGGGCTGAAGCCCAGGTCAGCCAAGACTGAAGATCCCATGTCAATGATGCTGTCAAACTGGGTGGGAGGGGAGTTAGGGGGACGGTGTTGGGGTGGTGGTGAGAAAGCACCTGGCCACCACACTCTGGGACCTCAGGGAGGACACTGAGGAAGGGAGAGTGGCCAACAGAGGGGTCTGGGGCCCTCATTTGCAAGTCGACTCCCCTCTGGCCCAGGAGCAGTGTGGGCATGATGGCTTCCTCTCTAGACCAAGCAGTAGGACATCCAGTGAAACATATAAGACAGGTAGGGGTGGGGTCTCTGGGAATCAGGCTTGGCCTTGCAAGGGGAGATCAGTTCCCAGAAGTATCACAAAAGCAGAACGCACTACCGGAGCACTACCAGCAAGCCTTACAGAGGAGCCCCATGGGCTGCTGGCTTCGTCAGATGCCCTTGCCCGGGGCGAAGCAGTCAAGCTTCCTCCCAAGACTTTGCCAAACCCAGACTTCCCTGACTCTTCACATGGTCCTGATGGGGAAGTGGCTGGGAACCAGAAAAGGTCTTTTTCTGTTATTTTTCCCAGCTGTGAATCACCCTACGAGGATTCCTACAGGGAACCAGACCTTCGAACTACTGTCCTCGCCCCAGGAGCTCCTAGACAGCTCCCAGGGACAGGGCAAGGGGTGAGTCCTGAGTGAGAAGCCGGGTTCAAGGGCTGGCCCCACTGAACTTCTGACTGTTTGCAATGCGTTGTTCTGGGTCCCTGCCCAGAACAGCCTGGCCTGGGAGGTCCTAAGTGACTCTGGAATGGCAAACAGCTCTGCTCCCTGGCCCAGAGGGGCTGTTTGCAGAATCAAGTGTCACATTCTTACAGATCAAGTTACCCTGGCCCAGCTGGGACTGATCTCTGAGGAGGTGGCTGCAGATACAGCTGCTGAGGCAGCCTGCTGCCTGCTGACTCCTCCCTGTCCCCGCACCAAGGATATGAATTTGGCTCACCCACACACAGGAGGTGCATGTCTACCGGAGTCCAGCTACATGCAGCCTTCCCCCTGGGCGCTCATTCTAATGCCCTCCCTCTACCAATGGTCCTGTCCCCTTCTTGACTCTTCATGGGTACCCTTGCCCCACCCCACTTCCAAGTCTAGGGCCATTTATCCTCCAAAGTCTTCCAAAGGACAAAGACACCAAATCAGAGAATGACCTCCCCATAGAAATCCTCCCCACTGGTGTCACAGTCTCCATTCCTGAGGGGCTGGGTGACGTGAATACTAGGTAGAGGTGTTCTGGCCTCAAGGGTATAGCGTAACTATAAGAGCCTAGCCTGGCTGTCCATCAGACATGGGCTCAAGGTACATCTTCACACTACCACGTACTGGCGTGCAACTTTGGGCAAGTCTCTTAGGCCCTCTCAGCCTCAGTTCCCTCACTTATATAGTGGGGCAATGAGAATCCTTATTACATGTGACAAACCATGTAATGCACTGGGCCTAAGAGTGGAGGCTGGATGCAGGTACACCCCAGCATCTCCCTTGCCTCAGTCCTGCATCCCACTGTCACTGTGAACACAGCCATTTGTCTTTGGGGGTGCAGTTCCACAGCCAAGCCCCAGGCTAGGGGTTGTGGGCGTGTCTCCGAGGTGGTGGCTGTAGCGACAGCTTCTCTGAGCCGTCAGGGTGAGCGTAGGACGACCAGGACTTAACTAAACCACCAAAGCCAAACCGGTCACCGCACAGAGGCCCTTGGACAGGAGCTTCAGGAAGTGGAGGGGTCCAATCCCGGGCCTCAGACAGCGCCCCCGTCCCTGCCGTGGCACGGGCTCCGGCCTGGACCCCTGAGAGCCGCTGGCACTGCTGGGACCGGCCTGCGCTCCTCCTGGGCGGGGTGGGAAGCAGGGGGCCCTGGCCCGCCCCGCCCTTCCCTGCCCCGGGAGAACAGGTCCCGCGTGGCAGCCTCCGGGCAGAAGGGCCTCGGCTCCCCCCCTGAACCCCCTGCCGCCGGCCCCAGAGCCTGTTGGGCCGTGTCTATATTTGGTAACCCTTGGAGGCTTCGCCTCATCCACAGGCATTTGGCATCCGAGATGGAAAATTTCACTTGTCAGGTCGCCATGGAAACCAGCAGAGCCACTGAGAAGATTTACGCTGAATGGAGCGCCCGGCTCGCATCAGATGCCCGTGTCTAGAATCCCCTCCCGGGCAGCCAGAGCCACTCGGGGTACTGGCGCCTCGCTCCCAAGCAGGGCGCAGGCGGCCTTGGGGTGGGCCTGCCGGCACCTTGCCCCCGACCTGAGCCCGGTACCCTCTGCAGCCGCTTGGCCACCGGAGAGGTTGTCTGGCCCAGACCGGGTGGAGGGACTTGCCCCCAGCAAGTGTGGTCGCCGAGCCCAGACCCAGCTCCGGCCCACTCAGCCCCTTTCCCGAGTGGGGTGGCAGGGCCAGGCATGGCGCTGTATGTTGGCGGTGCCCCCCAGGAGATAGCTTTCAGCATCCTGAGTGTCCCCAGGGGGCAGGGAGCCGCCATGGAGTGGGGTCTGTGTTTGGATTCCCTCCGAAAGGGCTTGCTGGGCTCCGCACTGGGCTGTCGAGGGACCAGAGCAATGGGGTCACCCCGGTGGCACATATGAGGGAAGGTATGTGGTGGAGAGGTAGACTAGACAGCAAGGGCTGCTTCCCTGTGACACACCCTGTCCCCGGCCTCCCCCCGCCCCCGGCTCTGGTTTCATCAGTAATGAGCATTTGGACTAACTGGGTACTCAGGACCCTGCCTAGCCGCTCAGGGCCTGGGGTACCAGCCATTCTTGACAAGGAGCTGTGGGCCAGGAGGAGGCCTGGGAACAGCCGGGGGAAGGTCGGGTTGCAGGGCTGGGCATGGAGGATAGCCCACACTGCACCCAGGGGGTTGAGGACAGTGATGCTGGGAGGGGTGGGCAGCTGGAAGGCAGCGTCAGGTTGCCTGACAGGCCTGTGGCAGGAACAGCTGAAGGAGCCGCTTGCCTCTTGACTACACTCATGCTGTGCGCTCCAGGCGCCAGCAGGGCTAGGGACCCTGGCCCCCCTCAGGCATCCCAGCCACTCTATCTCCTCAGTGAGGCAGGCAGGAACCTCTGAAGGAAGAGCTGGTGATGCTCACCGCCCAGCCTGGGGGCAGGTGCTTGGGCGGGGTGGCAGGAGAGAAGGCCAGCTTTGGCCTCTGGAATCCCAGCTTTGTGCTGTTGGCTTAGGGTCTTCAGTGACTCTGCCTGAGTGTTGTCAACCCCGAGAGGATATGCAGGGCCTGAGCCGTGGTTGCACCCACTATCTGCGCAGGGAAGGAGCCTCTCCCCAAACCTCAGGCCAGGGAGGGTGTGCTGCCGGGGCCTGGGGGTCCTGCTGCCACCGGGCCCTTCTTACCATGACAAGTCCCCAGGGTTCAAGGTGTAGCCTGCTCCTCTACCCTTACCCTCACCTGGCCACACCTGTGCATGTCACCCAAGGTTTGCCATCCTTCACTGACTTCTTCCTGGAGACCCCTCCTCTCAGTCTCTCTTCTGGACCTAATGCCTTAGATTTCCAGGGTGTTGGGGGGAGCAGCAGAGAGATCTGTGGACACCTAATATCAACCTGGCATACTTCCAGGCCATTGCTGTAGCCCCGGTTTCTGGGCCTGTGCATCTCTCACCCCAAAATCCCCCATCAAGCCCAGCCTACATGGGGTGAGGCCACAACCTATCAAGCTCTGACTGTTGGTGGCCTGTGCCTTACCAGAGGTCAAGCTCATTATTAAGGGTTCCCTTTGGGTGAACACCATTTATGTATCCCCCAGAATGAACTGGGCAGTCCAGAGCTGTGTGGCTCTGGCTGGCCTCACCTCAGAGGGGCAGAGTGTAGCCACTGTGGCACACAGGGGAGCACCGGGCTACACTCTTCCACTTCAAGTCTGAAGGAATCCTCACAGTGATCTCTGGGGTGGCCCCTGTGGCTTATGAGGAAACTGAGTCATGTTCAAAGTCAAACAGCTCAGATGGAATCTTGTTGTGGTTGGATCCAGGTCTGTAAAACTCCTGTGCCCAGCTGTGGCCTGAACCCATATTGGGATCGCTTCATCACCTCAAAAGGCCAAGGACTTGCTGCATGCTGAACAGCCCACAGCCCAGGCCTCAGGGGCTAGTAGCAGATACTTCCCCACCCACATGGACGTGCTTCCTCAAGCCAGGGAGGCCCAAATGAGAGATAGCAGAATCTTCCATGACTCTCTCTTCAGGAGGGATGGTTAGGGATGGGACAGGGACTCCCAGGGGTCTAGTCCCCAGGGGCATGCTAGAGAGGGGCAGAGGGCTACTCCACTGAACAACAGGTGGGAGCGTCAGGCACACGCAGCTGGGCAGTGCACAACCTGTGCTGCTATACAGAGCGACTAGGGAGAGTGCAAGCAACAGTTGTTGGAACCGTCAGCATGCCCAGCAGTAAACCGAGCTCTCATCCCAGGGACAGGGAGTGACTGTAAGGCTCTGGGCCTCAACACTCAAAAACAATGTCTTGCCAAGTCGAGGACCTAGTGGAGACTCTTCAGCCATCCCTGCTGTCCTGGGCTCTAGCTCTACCACAGAGAAAGGGCCAGGGTGCTGTCTCCCCCTTCTCCCTCGACCCTGTTTCAGGCCCCAGCTGGCTTCCTGGCTGGCTGCTAGCCCTGGCTTTCACCCCAAAGGCAGCCGCTGGTAAACAGGAAATGCTTCCCAATGCAATGCCTGCTCTGGGCACCGTGGCAGCCCACAGACTGAAGCCTTATCCAAGCAGCCGTGGTGACCAGTCCCACCAACTGCGTGGGAGGGGATACTCCTGGGGCTCCCCAGCCCTTTGGGGCTCACTGTTGGGGAAGGACTGCTGGGCTCAAGGCAGAGGCTCCCCAAGGTTGTGCTGTGCCAGCCCTGACCCCCTGCACTCCCATGCCCCATGCCAACTCCCTGCAACCCTTCTGTGCCGGTCCACTGACCTGCATCCTCTCCGCAGAGATGGTCTGGAGGCCGCCCCCAGGTCGCAGAAGACAGACACCCCCAGCATTGACTATGCAGAACTGCTGTAGCACTTCAAGAAGGGGTCCAGAAGAAGCACCTGGAAGTGAGGCACCAGCGGAGTGGGCATGGTGGACAGGTGGACAGCCACCTGGACAGCAGGTTCGTCCTCTGACGGGCGTGGCATGGGGCAGGGCCAGGAGTGGCCCGCAGAGCACCCAGGGTCTTCAGGAGCCTGAGGACCTGCCTGGGGCAGGGGGTGGAGGCTGCTGTCTACTTGAGCTCCTCTCACAGCCCAGCCCTGGGCCCCCAGCCCTGTCAGCTGCACCCTCATTTTGATAGAGCTGTCTCCCCGCCAGGGTGGGGCCACAACCTCAGGTGCCACCCGCCTGCTGGAACTGATCTTTTCCTAGTACCCTCTGTGACAGAAGTTGACGGCGCCAGAGCTCCGGCCTCAGGCAGAGGTGTGTATACACAGGTGGACGTTCCTGTGTGCACACGGGCCCAGCGCAGAGGTCCCTGGGAATGATGCACCCCACCCCAATAAAGAGCCGACAAACCCTCCACCCACCCCCGCCTACTCTTTTCCACGGGCACCCGCCCCCCACCTTGCTGCCTGTCCTGGAGACCCGGTCTCTGTGCTGGCTGTCCCGGGGGAGGCAGGTCCCAAACTCACCTAGGGTGTGGGCCTGGAGCCCAGCCCTTACCTCTAGGTTCCTCCCCTTCTTCCTAGAGAGCACCTAGCGCTGGCCTCACCCTGGACAAACCTTTCAGGCACCCAATCTGACTATTTCCTGGGATCACAGCCCAAGACTCCACTGGACAGATGACCTGAGCCTTAGGAGTCTCCGGAAGCAGGGTCGTCACACCTGCAGACACTTTGCAGATTGCTTCACAGATCGTGGTGGATGGGGCAGCCTGACGGCTTTTAGCTTGATTTAGCTAAAAGAGCCTCAGCTCACACCTGACCCCGGCTTTGGAAGCCTCCCATTGGTCTAATGAACTTCCAAGTGCCTCCCCAAGGCTAGGGAGTTTGTGCTTTTCCCCACGGGAAGGTAGGTTTCCCCGCCTGCTTTCACCACGTACCCTGGGACAGACCTCAGCTCCGGGAGCCCCTCCCGCGAGGAAGTTGCCCCAGGACCCAACACCACCACCCCGAAAAGCACGACCTGGGCACCAGGTCCGAGTGGCATCGCCACCACTTGGAAAGGGGCAAAGAGCTTATGGAAGAGATGCCTGGGACGAAAGCCCCGAGGCGGGTGGTCCCGGGACCCCTTGCTTCCCAGACACCCCCTGTGTCTGTCGTGCATCCTCCGCGTGGGGGGCTCGCCGAGGCCCCAGACCCCCAGCGCGCCACCTGAAAGCGCGGGAAGCACCCCCACCCCGCCTCCCCCTCGGGGGCACGAGCCAAGGCTGGAAGCTGGTGCTGCGCCCCTTCCCGGGGGCGGGCCCCCCTCGGCCGGCCCCCTCCGGCGGGGGAGCCAGGCGGGCCCCGCCCCAGCGCCGCCCCAGACTCGCGGTGGCGCCCGCGCCCGCCGGGCCGCGCTCGCCGGACCAGTCTGGCCGCCCCGGGCTCGGATTTCAAAGCCCCGCTCGCCGGCGTGCCGGGGCCGGCGCTCCCCGCCGTTCCCACAGCCCCCCCCGCGCCGCCCGCCCCCCGCGCCCACGTGACGCCGGGCGCGCGGCTCGGGTTTCCGCCGCGCTCAGTCCCGCGCCCGGCTGCGCCGCCAGCTGCCCGCCGCGCCCCCCGCGCCGCCGCCCGCCCGCCCGCCCGCCGCGCCATGGCCCTCGCCGCCCCGCCGCGGCCCGCCAGCCCCGAGCGCGGCGCGGCCGGCCGCTGAGCCCGGCCGGGAGGCGGGAGGCCCGGCCCGACCCCGGAGCGCGCGCCCGCCGCGGCCCGGCGCCCCCGGGGCCGCTCCCCGCGCCCTGCCTGCGCCCCCCGCCGCGGCCCGGCCGGAGCATGGAGACCGCCGAGAAGGAGTGCGGCGCCCTGGGCGGGCTCTTCCAGGCCATCGTCAGCGACATGAAGGTAGCGGGGCGCGGCGGGCGGGCGGGCGCGGGTTCTCGTCCCCTCTGGGGACTCGAGGCGCGGGCTGCCGTGCCCCGCGCTGCCGGGCGTCCTTGTCGGTGAGCTCCGGCCTGCGGCCCCCGTTCCCCTGCGTCTGCGGGTGCTCGGGTGTTGGGGTGGCCGTGGGGTGTCCGGGATCTCCCGGATCGCAGCGCCCGGGTAGGGTCCCGACCCTGCCCTGCACGCACGCGGGCTCTCTTCGCCCCAGACCCCCGGACCGTGAATGGGGTTTGAGTCCCGGGGCGACTCTGAGGCCCTTTAACTGTTGGGGTCTCCGGGCCTACGCCCCCTTCCACCACCGTGCCCCCCTCCCCCAGCCCCGACGGCCCCGGAGCCCAGACAATGCTGTCACCGCCAAGCAGGGAAAAATAATAAAGCAGAGAACCGTTAACTCCTTCCCCGCCGGCCTCGGCCAATGCGACTGACCCTGGGACTGCCGCCCCAAGCCCGGACCCCTCGACAAGCCCCGGGAAGGGCGAGGACGCCAAGGTCTCCAGGCAGTGCCCCTGCCTGCGTCCCAAGGCCTCTGCCCTCACCTTGGGAGGCGGCAGGGAGAGGCAGGGAGAAGAAGGTCGGGGGTTTTTGGAGCAACCCTAAGCGATGGCCTACCCTCTCCTACTGTGCCCCAGGTTCTCAGCCCAACCCCCTCCCTTGAAGGCCCAAGGTCAGGGTAGAGTAGGCCACCAAAACCTGGCTTACCAGGTGGGGAAACTGAGACCTGGAAATGACTCAAGGTCATTAAGGAGACTGTTGGATGCTGCCTCTGACCTCACCCCTCATTGTTGATCCGGGGGGCGTAGGGGATTCTCTTCCCCGCAAAAGTCAGGGTTTGGCATGGCTGGTGCAGAGAGACAGGGAGTAGGAGCAGCTCCAAGGGGCAGGAGAGGGGACATGGTAGAGCTCCTTCCACCTCTGAGGGAGGGTCGTGGGACAGAGGAAGAGCAGGCAAAGAGAACTGGGCTCCCCAGCCTAGTTCTCCTGAATGCTCCCCCTCCCATCACACACTCTCAGGCATACAACACAGAGTCCTGAGTCCCACGGTGACATCTCAGGCCCAGGGGGAAACACCACACACCAAGGTGCAGACAGGCCCTTGGGGGTGGTGGGGGGGGCAGGGGATGGCAGGCTGACTCCAAGGGAACAGCTCCAGGGACAGGCACTAGATCACTGTGCCCTGGAAGAGGCCTGAAGTCACCGTGACCTGGAACCATGGGGTTAGCAGCATGTAGGTGCCCCCACTCCCCGCTATATCTGGTGCTCCCCTGAGACTTTGCAACTTCATCTCCGATCCTTCTGCCAGCCCTCACAAGGCATGGCCTCATTGCCCAGCGGACATCACCACCCTGGCACCAGCATCCCCTCCAGGGACCTGAAACCGGGCTGCCCAGACCACCCTCCCCCAACCACTGCCAGGGCTGGCTGAGGGTGGGACCTTCCCCGCACCCTCCTCCCGCTGGCAGCCTCTGCAAACACTGCAGAGGGCAGCAGTTTTGCTCAGAGAAGAGGGGCAGGACTATCTCCCTCCCTCTCCAGCCAATTTGCGAGGAGCATCGGGATGAGACAGAAGGAAATGGGCCCAGATTGTAGCAAGAGATCCAGGCAGGATTTTCTGGCATGCGGAGGCAAAATGGGAGCGATTTCACCTGGGATGATGCCAAGTATGCTATTCCCCTACCTATGACACATGCCTGCATTCAGCCAGGGACAGAGCTGGTGACTCGACCACCTGGAGGCTGAGCACCTGGATTTGGGGTGCAGTTTCTAGCTGTTTCTCTCTTTTGTGGCCTGAGCCACAAAAGCATCAGGGCTTCCCTCAGGGGAGGTGGCTGAGGAGACAGCTGGCCCCATGAGGCCTCTTCACAAAGCACCCCCAGGCCCCACAACAGTCCTCCTGCCCTCCTGGAGGCCCAGACCTGGGCCTGGGAGCAGGGAAGGTGGGGGGGGGCTCCCAGACCTACACCTGGAGCCTGGAAGGATCCAGCACAGGGAAGGGAACCCCTCAGGAGCTTTCTCTGCCTGCTATGCCCCATTTAACTCAGCTCAGATGCCCACTGGGTGCCAGGCTGCCCACTGAAGCCCAGGGAGGAGCGGGCAATTGCCGAAGATGCCAGAGCTGGCCATAGTAGCCCAGGCCGTGTCTTCAGCGAGTGCTGGAGCCTCCACCCCAGATCAGCCCATCCAGAAAACTCCATCGTCATCTGTGCCTGCCCTCTCTTTGCTAGCCAGCCTTACTACGTGCTTACATTGTGCCAGGCACTGTGCTAGTGCCTGCAGAGTATCCTGAGCCTCTACACTGGCTCAGTGACGTGGGGGAACTTCCACTCTGATTTTATGAGTTAATGGAGGCGCTTAGAGAGAGGACCCTGGCCTGAAGTCCCCAGGAAAGCCCTCTTGAAATCACAGCATGGACTGCTCCTTAGTACAGCCCATGCCTGCACCACGGCCACCTGAGCCAGGGCCCTCCACATTGGCTTCATCCCATATGGTTACAGGCACGTCACTTCCCCCCTCCAGAACAGCCCACTGTGTTCTCTGGAGTCCCTGCCACTTCCCTACCACCCGTGAGTCCTGGCTACTCACCTCCCTGCACCCTGGAAGTAGGGGACCCTCTCCCCACATGTGTCCAGTCAGACACAGGATCAGAGCCTGACCCTGCCATACTGTGGCCTTGGACAACTCACACTCTGTCTGAGCATCAGTTTCCTCATCTGTAAAATGGGGGTGTAATAGCACTATTTAAGGGGCTCCGGGAAGGACTTGATGGATTCAGACACTGAGAGGGCTTCCTCCACACCATGCCTGCCCACTGCGAGCACCTGACCACTGCCGCTAATGATGCGAGCCAGAGACCAGTGCCACTGGGGGATCAGGGAGAGGGGTGGGCCCAGGTGAAGGTTCAGGACACTGCCCTGGGACCCGGCCCCTCCGCCCACCCCTCAGCCGACAGACCCTCTTGTGTCTGGGTTCCTTCAGGAATGACAGGGGGATGGAATCCCAGGTCCTTTGAGACCTTTGAGACACCCTGCTCAGGAGGAACTGGGTGCCCACTCCCCACTGGGAGCGCCAAGCCTGTGAAGGCCTGGGATGAAGTGAGCCTGGCTGGGTAGTGGCAGGGGGTGGGCCCAGCCCAAGGACTCTTTATGGGGTAGGGATCCTTGCTCTCTGGACCACCCCTCCGCCCCATAGCCCCTACATCACTTCTCTCCCTCTGCGTCTTAGCAGAGCTTCAGGATTGACAGAGTTGAGGTGGTGGATGGGTACCCCTTTCAGAAGACCCCAGCAGGTGCCAAGACAGGGGTCAGCCAGGGGCAACATTCCAGGCCTCTTTACCCTAAGCTGTGCCCACATGGAGACAGCCCACCCACAGCCACCCCCTTCCCCTCCATCCTGTGTGAACTTCTCAAATATTTGCTTTCCCTGGGCACTGGTTGGGCTGGGAGAGATGAGGAGGGAGTTTCTGAGTTCCCAGGAGCTTTCCTTTCTCTTTTCCACCCAACCAGCTTTCCCCTGCTGGAGAAGCACCTAGAACCCACTCCTGGGATTCCATCATGGAACCCACATGGAAAGGAGTATAAGAAGCCCCTTGGGACTGGGGTTTGGCTGACCTGGGCCCCAAAGGCCCCAGCCAGACCTTCACAGAGCCTTGGCCAGGGCTGCGGTTTCTGCAGGAGCCAGTAGCTGGGGGAAGGCACATTAGCCAGAAAGGCCCCTTGATCAAACTGGACAACTCGGACGCCAGGAGTCCGACCTCCCTACTGGGAAACCCCCTCCCAAGTCGGAACTTTGGGCCAGGCTGGGATAAAGGCCACACTGTGTCCCCAGGAGGGGAGGGAGCCGGGGGTGGAGAAAGGTGGCTCTGTTGGCGGCACAAGGCCCCATTCAGCCTGAGGCCTGGCTGTCCCAGGCAGGCTGACCAGGGCCTACAGAAGCCACAGCCTCCCTGGGCCTGGGAGCCACCACTGCTGGCCATGCTGGCTGCCTGGCTGACTGGTCGGGCTGGCAGCAGCTTCCTGGCCGCAGAGTGGGGGCCCACTTTAGGCCTGACATGCCTTGAACCCTGCCAGCCTCCACCCTGCACACTGTGTCTCTGCCCCCACAGCATGGGGACCATCCCCAGCTGATCCCTAGGGCACAGGGTGCCAGGCCCCTGGTGAGCCCTGAGAAGACACAGGACCTGCCCTTTACCATCTCCTGCTCCCCTCAGAGAGGATCTGGGCTGAAAAGGTCACCACCATAGACAGTAGGCCGGACTAGTAGGGAAGGAAAGATGAGCAAAGATGTCTGTTCCCAGGGCCAGGCCTTCCTTGTGCCACATGGCTCAGTCCTCATTCCTCCCAGAGGACCCAGGAGTCTCCCCTGAAGCAGGACAGGGCTCTCTGAGAGACGCCCAGAATTGGAAGGAGGGAGGCACTCGTGGAGCCCAGCCTCCAGGGTCCGCTGCCCCCCTGGAGTCTTGACTTCCTCTCCCGTCTCCTCTGCAGAGCTCCTACCCCATCTGGGAGGACTTCAACTCCAAAGCCACGAAGCTGCATTCCCAGTTGAGGTGAGACTGCTGAGGTGCCCCAGCTGGGGAGGGGATGGGTGAAGGAGCCGGCACCTTACCCACAGACCACCCCACTATCCATCTCCCCAGGACCACTGTGCTGGCTGCTGTGGCTTTCTTGGATGCCTTCCAGAAAGTGGCTGACATGGCCACCAACACCCGAGGTAGGGAGGGTCGTGGCTGGAGGTGGGAATACTCCAAGTTGGGTGTGGAGGCTAGAAAGGGGGATGGCCAGGCTGAGGACACCGGGCCCAGAATTGGAGCCTTGAGTTAGTTCCACACCCTAATGGAATGGGGCTGCTTGGGAAGAGAGTGAGCCCCTTGTCCCTATAGGCGTGCAAGCCCGAGTGGGTAGTTGTGACAGGGATGTGAAGGGGTATTCCTTTCTTGTGATGGGTGGTTCACTGGACACCACCAACCCCACCTCCCACCAAGGTTGTTCACCTGCTCTGAGTCTGAATCTGGCATGTTCCCACCCACCCCCATCTGCTCCCCTGTGCACAGGGGCAGGTGAGCATTCCCTGTCGGCCTGGGTGTCCTTCCTGTCTGCTCCTCCGAGTAGCCGGGACCTAGAGCTCCTGCTGCTTCCCAGGAGTGAGGCACTGGGCGCCTGCTCACACACTTAGCCTGCATCTGGGCACAGCTGGAGGGGCTTCCAGGTAGTGTTGGGGGTAATTTTTCCTGGCTCTCTGCGCTGTCCTTGGCGCTGGCCTCTCCCAACTTTGAGAGAAGGGAAGCTTCCGGCCTGAAGAGCTGCTGGAGGCTGGCATGGCCAGAATGGGTAGGGCCTTGGTCCCCGCACGGAGGAGGGGCTGGGTAAATACTGAAGGATGATCAAATCCCCGGCAGGGGCCCTCAGGATTGCAGAACGCAGGGGGCG
The DNA here is from genome assembly GCF_014898055.3 of Talpa occidentalis. NCBI lineage: Eukaryota > Metazoa > Chordata > Mammalia > Eulipotyphla > Talpidae > Talpa > Talpa occidentalis. The sequence continues at coordinate 11,376,467 of NW_023601754.1, forward strand.
GGGCGCGGGCTGCGGGCAAGGCCTATGCGGCCCGGCGCGCCGCCTGGTGGCCCGAGGCGGGGACTGCAGAGGCCGCGGTGGCCCCTTCCCATGCCGCGCGCTTGCCTCGCCAGGGGCCACGCGGGACATCGGCTCGGCGCTCACGCGCATGTGCATGCGCCACCGCAGTATCGAGACCAAGCTGCGGCAGTTCACCAAGTGAGTGGGCGCCGCGTGTGGACGGGCAGGTGGGTAGGCGTGTCGCAGGGAGACGCCCCTGGTAGCCCTGACCCACGCACCCCCAACTCCCGCCCGCAGCGCGCTGCTGGAAAGCCTCATCAACCCACTGCAGGAGCGGATCGAGGACTGGAAGAAGTCAGCCAACCAACTAGACAAGGACCATGCAAAAGGTGGGGCCCGGGCTGGAAATGGGGCTTCCCCACAGCGCTCCTTGGAGACCCCCATCTTAACGCTCCTCTCTCCCGCCTTGCACAGAGTACAAACGAGCCCGGCATGAGATTAAGAAGAAGTCTTCAGACACGCTGAAGCTGCAGAAGAAAGCTCGCAAAGGTAGACCCCAGCTCAGTGCTGGAGGCACCACCCCGGCCCCGCTCCGGACCCAACCCACCCCTACCCTATGGGGCACCCCAGGCTATCATGCTGGCTGGAGGGGGTCTATCCTCCACACAGGACCCTCCAACCTGTTGGGTGGGATAGGGGGAGCCACCCTGCATCCCAGACCTGGCCCAGCTCCTCCCTCAGCAGGAGGCCCCACCAGCCCAGGAACCCCCCCCATCCCCACCCCCACCCCAAGAGTGGCTCTGTCCATCCGGCTGTCTTTCACACATTCTTTCTCTCTCTGTCTCTCCTCTCCTCCTCCCACATCCTTCCTGTAGAGCTACTTGGTAAGTCAAATGTCCATCCCTCCAGCTGCTCCTCCGTCCTTGTCGCATTTGTCTGTCTCCCCCAGCTCAGGGCCATTCACTGGAAGGAGCCTCTCCCAGCCCAGGAGGAGCGTGGAAGGCGGCTGGTCCAGCGAGGGAGGGTTCCCTGGGGTCCCTGGACAGGAATGAGTCCGGGGCCACTGCTGGGTCAGTCTGCCAGGCCCAGACAGGTTGGACTGAGTGGGATGGGGGGCACAGGCCCTGGCTGCCCTGCCCTCGCCCCAGCCAAGGCCCTCCCAGAGTCCTTATTTGTCGCCTTCCCCCTTCCTGTCTTGCTGTCTCCTCTACATCATCCTCTCGCCTCTCTCTGTCTCTCTCAATGCTTCTTTATGTCGCCTTGGCTGTCCTGTGCTGCACCCTGAGCTGAGTAGGGGCCCACGCTCAGACACCCTCTTCCCTACCTCCCCCTGGGGCCCGGCCCCGAGCTTTCCTGACACCAGCAGCCTCCAGGGGCCTGGCCCACAGATGAGCTTTTTGTGCCCTGTGAGGCAAGGGAACGCCACCCCATGGCAGTGCGGGTGTCCCGCGGGGGTGAGTCTCAGCTGTGCGGGGGCCTCCTGTTGGGCTCCCCTGAGCACAGCAGCTCCAAAGGCAGCCCAGGGGCAGCTAAGGGCTATGCGCACCCCAGGACGTGGTGGCTTTGCAGCTTTGGTGTCTTTCCTGTGTGTGTGTCAGTCTGTCCTCTCTGCCTGCTCTGGGGACCAGCCCTGCCACATGCCCTAGAGCCCTGCCCACCCTCCCTGGTCCCCTGCCCCCCAGTCCCACGGTCAGGGACACCCCATGGAGCCTGAGCCATGAATGTGGTGAGCCCGGGCAGCGTCCCTAGCGCGGCCTCTCCTCCCAACCCCTCCAGGGAAAGGAGACCTGCAGCCCCAGCTGGACAGTGCCCTGCAGGACGTCAACGACATGTACCTGCTGCTGGAGGAGACGGAGAAGCAGGCGGTGCGCCGGGCCCTGATAGAGGAGCGTGGCCGATTCTGCACCTTCATCACCTTCCTGCAGCCCGTGGTGGTGGGTCCCTAGCAGCACTACGGTGTCCCTACCATAGAGCTAGTGGAGCAGCCCCCTCGGGTGCTGCCATCACGACAGTTTGTGAAGCAGGATTTGGAAATTGCTGGGCGGGAGCAATTCTTGGTGATGGTGGCTGCAGCACGTTGGGCCAGGCCCAGGGTTGACCTCTTGCCCTCCAGGGAAAGCCACTTCTCGGTGACCCTTGGCTGGGTCCATTCAGGGCACATGCTTCTGGACAAAAGGAGGGTCTCGCACACACCGGCCCTGATGTGTTCTGGACAGACTGCAGGCCAGGGGGCCTGTTTCTTCATGATGGGCGGGCAGGGGTGGGCCGGCAGGTCTGACTTACTCCTCCCCTCAGAATGGTGAGCTGACCATGCTGGGAGAGATCACCCACCTGCAGGGCATCATCGACGACCTGGTGGTGCTGACAGCAGAGCCACACAAGCTGCCCCCCGCCAGTGAGCAGGTTCGGACACCCCTGAGGCCAGGGAGCAGGGGGGGGAGTGGCAGGAGGAGGGAAGGGCCTGGCCTTGGTTGGGGACAGCAGAGGAGACAGGGGGACAGCATTTGGGGGAGGCAGGTGGCCCCTGCTGCGGAGCATCCTGGAGCACCTGCCCAGGTGTTCCCAGGGTGTTCTGCCCAGGACTGAGGGTGGCCTCAGACTGAAAGCAGCTGAGTGGAAATTAGTCCTAGACCCATGGGGCTTGGCACCCCCAGGCTCCACCTGAGAAATCTAGCAACCCCTGACCTGCTTACCCCACCTCCTCCTCCCCGGCACCAGGGTTAGTCTGTCTGGCAGCCTGTGGTGTTAACTCATTTCACAAGAAAACTAAGGCTCAGAGAGGTTCACGAACCTGCCTGAGGGGCACAGCAGAGCCAGCATTTGAACCAGCATGGTATCCTTCATGGTCACTCACCTGGCTCCTGCTGGCTCAGAATCTATTCAAGTGTGTGCGAGTTGAGGGGGCCTGAGCCAGATGAGTGCAGTGTCCCCAAGAATTAGAGAGGGCAGCGTCTTCCTGGGAGTCTCCCCCAGCCCGCTAGTAGCACTGCATCCAGGCTTCGCCCCAAGTGAAGAACTTGCACTTGGAAAAGGCTGAAGGGGGTGCTCCACTCTCTTGGGGATCTCCTGGTGGTCTCACTTGGGGAGAGACTAGGGGGCCTCTCGCTGGTAGCGGTGACTCCAGTGACTCCCCAACCTCCATCCCTGTCCCCATCCAGGTGATCAAAGACCTGAAAGGCTCGGACTACAGCTGGTCCTACCAGACCCCACCCTCATCTCCCAGCAGCTCCAGCTCCCGAAAGTCTAGCATGTGCAGGTCAGTGGGGGACTGGTGGGGGCTGGGGAGGCTCCTGGGAAGGGATGGGGAAGCACCCACCAAAAAGTGCATCAAGACTTACTTCAAGGCCTCAGAATTCACATAACTTGCATCTCATCAAGGAATTTGAAAGTGTGGAGAGGCGGGGCATTGAGTTTGTGCGTGTGTGTGTGCGCTAAATGCTTTATGCATTTTCTGCATTAATGGTGAATCCTGACACTACACATCCAGATAGCGCTGGCTCCATTTCACAGAAAGGGAAGCTGAACTCCAAATCCTAGCGTTAAACCGCTGGGAAGCCTGGCAGTCTGGGATAATAAGATATGGGAAGGGCATGAAGGCTCTGGGGAGTGTGCACTGAGGCCCCAAGGGAAGGGACACTCCAGCCTAGTTCCTGAGAGCTGGTGCCCGAACCCTGGCCTGGCTGGCCCCAGCAAAGCCAAGGAGAGGCAAGTGCCCGCACTTAGTCTCTGAGTCAGGAATCCTCTGGGACTAGCACTGGGGCAGGATTTGGAGAAGCTGTTTAAGTTGCGAAACTCCTGGGGGAAGACAGTGAGCACAGTCACTAATGGGGAGGCCTTGTCTGCCGGGCACCTTGTCCCCAGAACCACCTTTGGCTGAGCACCAGGGCACAGGAGGTGGCTGGGGCAAAGCCATCAGCTACTCCTGTGGGTGGAGGAGGTGAGGGCAACTGTGGGGGGAATGGAGGGTCCAGGACCACACAGACTACCGCCTGCTGGATAGCCAATGAGGATTTGATAACAAATGTAAGACTTGGAGAAGGCAGTCTAGAAGTGATCAGACTTGTGTCTGGCTCCAGCCAACTTGTGAAACTGACATGTGGTGACTCAGTTTCCCCATTGTTGCTCTGAAAGACAGAGATTGCCTGGTGCTGGGTGTGCCCTGGTGGTGGCTCCTAGAGCACTGGGTGGCCCACAAAGTGGGAGCTGGACCAAGTCTCCAGGGTGTCCCCTGCCCGCCCCGTTCCCTCCCTGGTTCCCTGACCCAGGTCCGGGAACCCAGGTCCTCTGTGGCACCTGGGTCCCAGGACCTTGTAGTCTGACATTATCTTTTCCTCCCTTTGCCCCTCACCTTCCCCCTTCCCTTCGTCTGTCACCCTTCCCTCCACACGCACCCCTGTGTCTCCCTGTCTGGCTGCTGTGCCCTCCTCTTTCATCCCCCCAGTGCCCCCAGCAGCAGTAGCAGTGCCAAGGGCAGCGGAGCCCCATGGCCTGGGGGTGCCCAAACATACTCACCCAGTTCCACCTGTCGCTACCGCAGCCTGGCGCAGCCAGCCACCGCCCGCCTCTCCAGCGTCTCTTCCCACGACTCTGGCTTCATCTCCCAGGACGCCACCTACTCCAAGCCCCCCTCACCCATGCCTTCAGACATCACCAGCCAGGTGAGGGGGTGTCTGAGGGACTAAGCGGGGGTGCGGCACAGCAGCCTCACGCCAGCCTCAGGGATAGGCCCCCATCATTGGGGACCAACCTGTGCTCACTACCTCAGACTTAAGGAGAGATGGGGAGGGTTACAGTGCATCACCGGGGGCTTATGTCCCTATTTTTCCATTCCTTGCCTGCATCCTCCTTCCAGCTTTGGAGTAGGGAGGGGTCACCTTGCCAGATCTGGCCCCTTGTGACCCTCTCCTACACAGACTTAATGCGATGGAGTGGCTGGCCCCTAGCAGCCATCCGCAGGGGCCCCCAGGACCTGCAGACATCCTCCTGCTTCCACTTGGGCCCATTCACTCTGGACACAGAGACTGGCCCTCAGGTGCAGGCTGTCTCTCAGTTCCTGCAGCCTCAGTGAGGTAGAAAAACAGGGAGCACACAGAAGACAAAGGGAGGGCAGGCCACGTGCCCAGGTGGCTCTCCACGATGCTGGCCCTTCCTACCATGGCTGTGCTCCCTTTGGACTCAGCATTCTGTATTCTTCTGCTCTGTATTCTTCTGCATGGCCAGCTTTTCTCCTTGTATGGGCTCATTCCTACCAATATACACAAAGGCTCTAGAATCATCTATCATAAAAGCCCTCCCTCCCCTGACATTCTCCTCCAGCCACATGGTCTTCAAAACAACATTTCTCAAGAGTTGTCTACACTGACCACTTCTCCCTCATTTTCCATTCACTCCTATCAATAATTGAGAAATTACGGATTTGTCCATTTCTCCCACATCCATGTTTGCTTTATATATAGACTATTTTAGTAGGTGCTTCCAAGTTTAAAATATTAACTCTTCATAGTGAATTGACTCTTCTAACAGGGTGGAGTTGATCCTCTGTTCCTTACATTCTATGTATCTTACAGTCTATTCTGTTTAATATAACTATACCTACCTCAGCTTTATTCTGTTCCATGTTTATATTATCATTTCCCATCTCTGCTTTTAAACTGACTACAACCTTAAGTTTTAAATGAACCTCTTGTAAACATAGTTCTTGATTTTCTTTTCTTACTCAATCTGACAAGCTCTCTCTCTCTCTTAATTGGCATTTTTAGTTCATTTATATTTATTATGATTACTGACATATTTGGATTTCTGTCTTGCTTTTTCCAATTCATTGTTCTTTTCTGTACTTTGTCTCTTCCCTTGCCATTAGTTTATCCTTTTCCCATTATTTCCTCTCTACTAAATTGTAGTAGAGAGTAGCTCTTTATTCTTAGAGTATAGGTTCTACAGATTTTTTTCTACTAGATTGTAGGTTCTACTACAGGTTGTCTTGAAAAATTTTTTTCTAAGATATTGTCTTAAGAGTTTATTATAAACTAGCTTCACAGACCACAAGGAAATAAAAGGAGTATATACAGCCTTGAAGGAAGCAGGCAGGGAGCTGAGGGCCAAGATGATTCTAGGGTCTTGGTGGGCACATTCCCTGGGAAGGGAGCTGCCTCCCTAGAAGGGGATGCCCATTGGAGTTCCTCATACCAGGAGGTAAGCCCATCATGCCTGGAGGGGGTCCCCCTCAGCCCATAGGTGGGGGAGGATCCACACAGCCAGAAGGATTCTGGGCTGGAACCCTGCAATACTAGCTGTGGCAGCAGCTTCAACTGTGCTTCTTCCTTGGTGGGATGGCCCACCAAGCCCACACACTGGTGTAGCAAGACCGGCAGGAGCCTAGGGCATGGGAATACCAGCTGGGATTCCTCTACCAGTAGCTCTGCTGGTCTCTGGGCCCCCAGCAGCTCCAGCAAGTGGAACTCAGGCGATGGCAATACCTTTGGGATGAGGCCCCTCTACTAGTGAGACCAGGTTCTCCCCCTCAAAGTAGTACCAAATGGAGGACTCGTTTCTCTTTCTGCTTGTTTTGAGTTCTTTTGCTTAACCTTCCTGTACTCATCATACTCACAGAGGATCAAATTTACAAGCTTGTCGAATGCCTTAAAGGTGCCAGTGAAGAACCAGCCATCTTGCAGGCTGCCCCTCATTCTGTAGCCAATGAGCTGCAGCTTGCTGTTCTTGCCCACAGTCATGGTGGCGATTTCCATGGCTCCAATTCCAGCAGGATTTACCTCCTTGGCCTAGAACCCTGCCAGCAGCCTGATTCCTGCTGCCACTATTGGAAGCCTTTTACTTTGAAACTTCACCATACGTCCTTAGCAGTCACGGCCCCACCTCCTGAGTAATTCAAGGATTTTAATACACATTTTAACTACAGTCAATTTCCTTGCCAACATAGAAGCTATTATATGTTCCCTCCTTTTATAACACCCAGAAATGACATTTTTCTTCTTCATTTCATCGTTATTTTATATATACAACGTTTAGGTTTACCCGTGTGTAATTTTTCTGTTCATTTTTTCCTTGCATCTCAAATCTTCTTTCTGATGCAAAGTATATCTATTAGAAGTTATTTTAGGGGCCTCTCTGATGGCCTAGGGGTTAAATCTCAGCACTATCACACGGACACTGCTACTGTCTGAGTTCTATTCCCGGCCAGGGAGCTACCAACATGGCACAGCAGACCTCTCCTGTCTTGCTCGCTGCTCCCCTCAGCAGTGTATTTCAGTAATTCTACCTGTTTTGCTCCCCACTCTCTCTCTGGTGAATTCTCTCACCCCCTGCATTTCTGGTCTACACCCCTGTTCTTCTAAGCAAAAAAAAAAAAAAGCTCTCTTAGAAAAGATCTACAGAAGTAAACTCTTAGGTTTTTTGTTTATCTGTAATGCTTTATCTTGTCCTCTTTCTTGAAAGTTAACTTTGCCAAGGACATGATTGTGGGGTAATATTTTCTTTCCCCACTTTGAAGATACGTTCCCAGTGCATTTTCACTCCCATTTTGTGTTGAGGGCCTGCTCTCAGCCACATTATCGCTCCTTTGTAAGCAATCTAACTTCTTTGGCTGTTCTTGAAGGTCTTCTCTTTAGGTTTGTTAATGTGTCTAGTTATGGATTTGCTTTTATTTAACGTCACTTGATGCCTTGGTATTCCTGTAGCTCTGTATCCACGTCCTTGATTTGTGCTGAGAATTTTTAGTCCTTGTCTCTTTACTCCTACTTTGATTCTTTTCTCTCCTGGGATTCCAATTAACTGTGTGTCAACTTCTTATTCTGTCTGTGTCCCTTAATTTTCATCTAGTTTTTCTGTCCTTTTTGGATAATTTCTTCCGGTAGAGCTTTCGGTTTACATTTTCTCTTTTTTAATAGTTATTTAACCATTGATTGAGGGTGGTATTTTTTTGACTTTTAATTTTGAGATCATTTGTTTGATAGAAAACTTGCAAAGAGTACAGATTTCCCCCGCCCGCCCTTACCAATCCTCCCCATAGCTTCCTAATGTTAACAACATGCATCACCATCAAAGAATTTTCAAAACCAAGACATTAACATGGGTGCCATACTATTAACTAATATATAGACTTACCAGATTTGGCCAGTTTTCTCACTAAGATTCTTTTTTTCTGATCCAGGGGTCCAAGGTCAATGCAGGTTCCTACACTGCCTCTAGGGACTGAGTCTCTTTTGGCTCCATTCCACTACCTTATAGAACCTCTCTCCATTTGGGATGTTTGATGTCTTCCTGGAACTAGACTGAGCCAATACATTTTTGGCAAGAAAAGCAGAATAGTGGCTTGTGGCTCTTCCATGCTCTCACCAGCCTTAGATACTTTTTTGTCATTTTCACTGTAGCCCTTCTGGGGGTGTGCAGTGTGGCGCCCTTGTTCTTCACATGCATTTCCTTAGTGACCACTGAGTCTGAATACATTCTTATACCCTTAAAGGCCATTTGGGTACCCTCTTTGGTGAAGGTCCTGTTCTAATCCCTTGCCCAATTCTAGGTTGTCTGTCTTTCCCTTTTTTAAAAAAAAGATTTATTTTTTTAATTTATTTATGCATACAAGAACTGGGGTATAAGACAGAGTTGCAGGGGTGGGGGTGAGAGGATTCACCAGAGACAGTGGGGAGCAGAACAGGCAGATTACTGAAATACACTGGTGAGGGAGCAGTGGGCGAGACAGGAGAGGTCTGCTGCGCTATGTGGGTTGCTCCCTGGCTGGCTAGGGATCAAACTCATACTGCAATGGCTGATGATAGCTTCATAGCTCTGAGAGTTTAACCCCTTTGCCACCAGGGAGGCCCCATCTGTCTTTTTCTTAATGATTTGTAGAATCCATCAGGAAAACTCTCTTATAATGATCTGAATTTCCTAATTTTAATATACATCTAATTTATCAATGTTTTAATTATTAATGCTTTCTGTGTCTTCTTTGATATGTTTATGCACTCTAAGGTCACAGCAATCTTTCCTCTTTTTGTTTTACCTGGAAATCTGCAGCTCATCTTGGAATTGATGTGTTGGGGCAGGGGGAGGTGGGTGTCTTTTTCTGTATATCTGACAATTTATTGAAAAGGCCATCTTTTCCCCCACTGCATTGCCTCTGTCATAAATCAGGTGTCTGTATGTGTGACTATTTTTGGAGTTTAATTGTGGTTCCATGGACTAATTTGTCTGTTCTTATACCAGCATTACACTGGCTTAATTATTGCAGCTTTATAAAAGAAATCTTGATCTCTGGTAATGAAAGTCTTCCAGCTTTGTTGTTCTTCAGTATCACCTTGGCTATTTTTGACCCTCTGCATTTTCTTATAAATGCTAAATATCAGCTTGTCGGTTTTCACCAAAAAACAAAGACCTGCTGGCTTTACCTCCTCTCAATAACATTTTGTAATTTTCATGTAAATCTTACACATCTATCACTGGATCTTTTTTTTGGCCTGGGTATTTGATGCTTACTGATGCTTTATAAATTGACTTTTTTAGTCCTTGTTGGCTATGCAATTTAGAACTTTAATTTTGTTTCTTTGTATATTTAACCGGTACCCAGTAACCTTGCTAAAGTCACTTGTTAATTCTGATAATGGTACATTCTTTTGAATATTCTACATAGACAATCATGTCATTTATAAAGAATGACCATTTTATTTCTTCCTTTCCAATCCTTTTACTTTTTACTTCTTTCTCTGGGCTTATCATTACACTGCTAGGGCTGCCAGTGCTGACTAGTCAGGGTGACAGTGGGCATCCTTAACTTTTTCCCATCTTAGAGAGAAAAGTATCTATTTTTGTAGATACTCTATCAGATTAAAGAATTTCCTTTCTAGTCCTACTTTAGGTAACTTGGCTTTTGTTTTTCATCAATGAGTGTGGATTTTTTCCAGTGAGTTTTGCAACTACTTTTTCCATACATATTTTTTTAACAATTCTATTGGTAAAAATCTAAATTTGTTTATTTGTTCCTCTGAATCCTCTCCTATGTTGTTTTGTTTCCTTTTTATTTTGGTAATTTTAAATCATCATAATCTGTAGAGAATGTGGGAGTCTAAATCAAGGATGATTTAGAGAATTTGGCAGGATGGGGGCCTATAGGTATGTCGTACCTTATTTGGGTCACCGCAGAGTGAGCGCTCCACTTTGCCACTTCCAGTGTCCCAGCCACCACATTGAAGTCCCCGTCTATGCTGGGGACCCTGCTGTCCACACAGGCTCAGGAGTTCATGGTGCTGTTTCTGTGTTTGCGGCTTTTTTCTTCATTTATTCTTGTTTTGAGTTGAGGACCTACCAGGATGCCTGGTCCATCAGCCCCCCAATGCCCAGAATGGGAGTCTCCTGTGCACATGTCAGTCCCCTCTTAAATAGCCCTCTGCCTCCACATGATGAAACAGCCCTCACTGCCTCCACCCCTCATCTGCCAGGCCCCCTACAGCAGCATGTACCCCACCTCCACCTCCCCCTACCCCCACCCCAACACCCTGACTTTTCCTCCTACTGCAGCAGCAGCTCCCTGTCATTCCCCTTTGATGGACCCTCTTGGCATGTCTAAAGTCCTTGAGGCTTTTCTGTAACACCCTCCCTACCTTTGTTACCATGTTCTGTCCCACAGCTGCCAGATATGTGGCTCCAGCATTGATGTCTCCCTAAGACTTGTAAATAACAATACAGCGTAGCTAACCTTGCATCTGCGTGGCTTAACATGTACAGGATGGAACTGTGGACCCCACGGCCCGTAGTGACACCAAGAACCCAGCTGCTGTCCTTTGTATGGTTGGTTCCTTTGCCTACCACATCCAGGCCACCAGCAGGGAGCCCTTCTTTCAGCTTCACAGCCTGTGGTGTTTGGGCTGGGCCGTGGGGTGGGGTAGCACCTGTTTGCACTCTGGGTACTGCGTTTTACCACAGACGCTCCAGGCGCTGGCCCTGGGGGCTCACAGGGCAGGGTGCTGAATCTGCCACCGAGTGCATGCCTGTGCGGTGACTAGATCTATTCTTTCCTCCCGCCTCCCTGCCCTGTGCTGCGCACTCACCTGCTCGCCTACGCATGGCAGAAGTCCTCCAGCTCCGCGTCCTCTGAGGCCTCCGAGACCTGCCAGTCGGTCAGCGAGTGCAGCTCCCCCACTTCGGTTAGTGCTCCCTGCCTGGGCACCCCTGCAGCCGCTCCCCACAGACAATATCTTTCCCTCTTGGCATCTGGGCCCAGCAGGTCTGAGGGGCACAGCACCCTCCATGCTCTTCCCCTCACCGTCATTGAGTCTGGGACCTCACCTGGGCCTGGAAACCCTGAACCTTGAGTACAGTGAAGGGCCCCTGGCCACGGCAGCGGGGTCAGGGTCCCACTGATCCTCCCACCATGCCCTGCAGGACTGGTCCAAGGCCGGCCCCCATGAGCAGCCCTCAGGCACCACCCTGCAGCGGAGGAAGGATCGCGTGGAGCTCCTCCGGGACACAGAGCCAGGCCCCGCCAGTGGGAGCACTGTGGGCCCCAGTGGGGAGGAGGCACCAAGACCCCGCATGTCCCCGGCCACCATCGCAGCCAAGGTAGGCGGCATTTCCCTGGCAGCCCAGCCAGGACACCACCTGCTCTGCCAGATCTGTGCCTGGAAGGCCAGGCACATGATCTCAGGACCTGTTCTGATCACTTAGAGAGTGCTGCCTGGAGTCCAGGCTGGGGTTGAGAAAAGGGGGGGAAAGGCCTCAGGCTGCAATATTATCCCCTCCCCATCCCCAGCATGGTGAGGAGGTGTCCCCTGCAGCCAGTGACCTGGCCATGGTGCTGACCCGCGGCCTGAGCCTGGAGCACCAGAAGAGCAGCCGAGACTCCCTGCAGTACTCCAGCGGCTACAGCACGCAGACCACCACACCCTCCTGCTCGGAGGACACCATCCCCTCCCAAGGTAGGCCCTCGGTGCCGGGCTGGGTGACTGTCACCAGGCCTCCTCAGCCCCGGCGCCCAGACCCACTGCCTCCTAAACCCCCAGGCTCTGACTACGACTGCTACTCGGTGAACGGGGACGCAGACGGCGAGGGGCCCCCTGAGTTCGACAAATCATCCACCATCCCGCGTAACAGCAACATTGCCCAGAATTACCGCCGTCTGATCCAGACCAAGCGCCCGGCCTCCACTGCGGGGCTGCCCACTGCGGGGCTCCCCTCCACCTCTGGCCTGCCCTCAGGTGCACCCCCTGGTGTGGCCACCATTCGCCGCACACCCTCCACCAAGCCCACCGTGCGCCGTGCCCTCTCCAGCGCTGGCCCCATCCCTATTAGGCCGCCCATCGTGCCTGTGAAGACACCCACCGTGCCCGACTCCCCCGGCTACGCAGGGCCCACACGGGCAGGCAGTGAGGAGTGTGTCTTCTATACTGATGAGGCCGCCTCACCCCTTGCGCCGGACCTGGCCAAGGCCTCCCCAAAGCGGCTGAGCCTGCCTAACACTGCCTGGGCCAGCCCGACCCCGGAGGCCACCAGCTACCCGGGGCCAGGGGCTGGGCTGGGCGCCGAGGATGAGGAGGAGCAACAGCAGCAGTTGGCTGCCAATCGGCACAGCCTGGTGGAGAAGCTAGGAGAGCTGGTGGCCGGTGCCCATGCCCTGGGAGAGGGCCAGTTTCCCTTCCCTACTGCTCTGTCGGCCACTCCTGCAGAAGAGACGCCCACCCCACCCCCAGCCGCCACCAGTGACCCTCCAGCTGAAGACATGCTGGTGGCCATCCGGCGGGGTGTGCGGCTCCGCAGGACCGTCACCAATGACAGGTCGGCGCCCCGCATCTTGTGATGGTGCCGCCCTCCCACCCTCTGACCTGGGGTGCGCCAGGCGGCCTGGCCCGGAAGCAGCTCAGAGCAAAGTCACAGCCAGGAGAGGGCTGTGCCTGTTTTTAAAGTCACTTGAGGCAAAGCCACTTTATGAAGAGACGCCCAGCCTGGATTTCAGCGATGAAACAGGAAGTGGCTTCTTGAACACCAGGCTGGGATAAAGCCTGCGGGCAGAGAACAGGATTTGGAGTCTGTTTTATACTTCTCTTGCCCACTCTGTTCTCTTCCTCCTCACAGGCCCGGCCTTTTCCACATCTCAGTGAGCCCCAGGCCGCATACCCCACCCAAGGTAGAGGCTGCCTGCTGCTGGGACCAGCAGGGCCACTGCTCAGCTCCAGGCCCAGCTTCTCCCAGGGCCTGCAAGGCCTCAGGCTTTTGCTGAATGCTGAGCCCCTGACTGATCTCTCTCCTTCACTCTTCCTTCCCTCTGCCTCTCCAGGCTCCCTCCATCCACCCTGGAGACAGGGTGTCTGTGGAGGGGACAGGTCGACAACCTGCCAAAAAACTTCAAAGACTGGTTGGTTGGGGATCAGGTTGAAGTTGAGGCTGCCTGCCTATGAGGAAGGAAGCCTAAGGACCTGAGTGGAGTTGGAGACGTGCGGGGGCTCTGCTTAGAGGAGGCCCCCCAGGCAGCTTTTCCTCCCTCGGAGGGTGTGGCTGGGGTTGGGGGTCTGGGTGGGCAGCAGGGAGAGGAGTCCAGAGGCCCCGGGTCATCTGGCCAGGAGGGCAGGAGCTGCTTTCAGATGTCCATCCTCATCTGAGCATGTTGGGACTCTGACTCTGGTGGCACTTTGGTCCTGGTTTCAGCCACCTTCGGGGATGAGGGCTAAAGCTGTAGAGGGTGTTGGGGGGGTGGGGTCTTTTATGGACATAATAATAAAATGGAGCTGACTGGACAAGGACTGCGTGTGGGGACAGGGTGGACAGTACAGGGTGTGTCTGAGAGTGCCTGAGGGACAGGGGTCCCCACAGGGGCCTAGTGGCCCATGGCAGCAGGAGGAGGGAAGAATTGGCTCCCTGAAAGCCAAGGGGCAGTGGTTCTTCTCTCCAGTGATCAGAGCATAGTAGCCAAAATAAGGTTGAAAAGGGCTGGTGCAGGGCCTGGCCTATCTGTGGTCTGAGGGTGACAGGGAGAGGGGGATGGGGGGGAGTAGGGGAGATTGGCTTTGACTCTCTGTAGCCAGAGGAGATGCCATCCCAGGACATCCCCTCCCCCCAAGTTCAGGTCCTAAGGGGACAGGGTGGGGTGGGGAGGCCCTTCCCCTGGACACTAGGTCAAGCCAACTCTAAGCAGGTAAAAGCACGTGGACCCAGGGAGAGGGCCAGAGGGCTTCTCTAAGGGTGTCAGGGCCATAGGGCAGGGCCTGCTAGCGTCAGGAGAGCGGGCTTTTCCTGGACTAGATGGGGTGGGTGTGAGCCCCCAGCACCAGGCTGGAGCTCCTGGTCCTTCTTGTGCCAGGAACTGGGTTCCAGGCAAGGGGTTCTGGGGAATCAAGGGTACCCCTGAGTGGCTGGAGCCATAAGGGTGGATGGAGAATGAACCTGTAAGTTGCTAGGTCTGAGATGGCCTTGCTGAGCCACCTGGGGAGGGCCCCTGGTGACAAAGGAGGGCCCATGGGAGTCTGGGAGCAGGTGGCCAGTTTAGGAAGCACTCGGGTGGGCTGTGCAACCCCGGCCCCCAGGGCTGCGTGGGGGTTGAGCCACGGCGGGTTGATGGTGTGAGGGGCAGGATATGTGATGTGAGCCGGCTTAGGGGCTGTGGGAGGTGTGTGTGTTGGGGTGGGGTAGGTCAGGTCCCTGTGAGGAAGAGCATGCCTCTGGAGGCACAGGGAGAGGGTGCATGTGCCCCCCCCCCCATGCTCCTCCGCCCCCTCCTCGCCCTGCCAAGCCCACCCCATCCGGGCTGTACATAACCCTCCATCCCGTGCCCGTCTCCACTTAGTGCCCACCGCTACTAGGCCCGCCCCTCGGGATCCGAGCCAGCCATCCCGCGTCACAAACTTTGGTTTGGGGGACTTATTTACGTTCGTTTTATTTTTCATTTTGTACAGAGAAATATTCTTTTCAAAAGCGTCTTTTGACTGAAGTAACTTTTCTGGTGCTGTTGTTAACTTGTTCCTTTTTTTTTTTTTTTTTTTTAATTTATTTCCCTACCCCAGGACTCCCCTCTTGGTCCCTACTCACCCTTTCTTCCTCCACCCACCCAAACACACCCAGCCTCGCCCCCCACCCAACACCCTATCCCATCTGAACCATCTTGTTTCTTTTCTTTCTGTCCTTTTTGGATAAACGTACCTCTCTCCCGCCCCTTCCCCCTCCCCAGGATTTAGTCACTGCTACAAGTAACAAATGCACTGTGAAGATTCCAGTATTAATAAAGTTGTACTGTAATTAACACCTGCCTCTGACTAGCTTCCTCCGACGCTGCAAACCCGTCACCCCGCAGCCCCCAGCCCTCACCCTCTGCAGACCCGGCAGCGAGCCCTCCTGAACCCTGCACTGCAGGGCAGGAGCGCCAGGTCTTGGGCCCAGGCCTCACCTTGGATTGCTGCCTCTGTCCCTGCTGGGGCCTGTCTTCTGCCGCGAGCTGGCTGCGGGCTCCACACTCTAGGGCGGGACTGCAAGGAACTCAATCCCTTAAAGACCGATCTTTGCAGGACCCAGGCTCAGGGACCTTCCAAATCAATCCTCAGAGCCGCGCCCCAGGGCTGGACCCGCTGCCCGCTCCTCCCACCCCCTGGCTCCTGCACTTGGCAGTGGTTTCGAAGATGAAATGCAAAACAAAACAAAAACAAAGCAGATGTTTAATAGAAAAAAGGGAACTGGAAGAGCATCCACTGGCAAGATGTGGCATGTGTCTCAGCCCTCTCTAGCCTCCCCTAGTGGAGTTCCCCCACAAGCCTATCTACCCACGGGGACAGCGCTCCCCTCCTCAGGCCACTGGACACCTTCAGCACCGCCTTCCACCGGGGAGGCAGCCATTGCGGTGGAGAAGGGGCCTCAGGCTCTGCCCCAACCACTTTCAGGCCCTGCCCCTGCCACTCCAGGTGAGACCAAGTGAGGTACCCTAGGCTGGAGACAGCCCATCTCGGGCACAAACCCCCCTCAAAGGAAAAGCACCCTTTTCCCGGGGTTCCTCTCCCAGTGAGGGGCGCCCCTCCATCTAGGTGCTGGCACCTTGAACTCCAGCAGGAGTTGCCCCACTCAGCATGGGAGGCGTTGCCCTGGGCCCTCAACATGCTCACTGGGGTCCAGCCTTGGCTTCCGGGGAGTGGGGCAGGGAGGTGGGGGGCTCCTGGTGCAGAGGGTATAGCCGGGCAGCTTCACACTGCAAGGAAGGGTCTGGACTGTGGGGCTGAGGGCTTGGCACCTCACAGTCCTGCCAACTTAGGATGGAGCTTTGTTTACCTGCAGGGGGCAGGAAAAAAATTGCAGGAGCAGTTAGCCCCCTCCTCATCCCAGGCAAGCCACTTTTTTCTTATCCCCAACACTCTGGGGAGCCCTGGAGAACATGCCAGCCCAGGAGGGTGTGACTCTGCCCTGTGGCCTAAGTCCCTGCCCTGGCCCAGCCCCCAGGGCTCCTTACAGCACGAGCAGTAGAGCAGGTCCATGACCCGGAAGCAGTTGTCCAGCAGGGCTTTGGGACGCACCAGCTTCAGCCCTGAGGTATTCACAGGTGGCAACAACGCTTTCACCCTGGGGCTGGACTTTACAGCCTGAAAGAGAGGAATCCTTTAGGATGGATATCAGACAATGTTGTCACCCCACCCAGCCACCTCCCAGGAGAATGGAGTGGGGAGTGACTTCTGGGGACCAGGCAGCAATCTTTCCTTCTTCCAGCAGGGCCTGAGATGCCTGAAAGGGAGCCCCCTTGATGCCCCTTACCCAAGCATGACAGAGGCTCCTCTTTTTCTGTCCTTAGAAAAAAATGACTGCAGTCAAGCTTCATTCTCTTGCATGTAGCAACCCAGTTTTCCCAGCACCATTTATTGAACAAACTTTCTTTGCTCCAATGCATATTCTTTGCTCCTTGTCAAAGATTAGTTGACCATAAATCTGTGGGTTTATTTCTGGATTTTCTATTCAATTCCATTGGTCTGTGTGTCTGTTCTTATTCCAATACCATGCAGTTTTGATGATTATGGCTTTGTAGTATAGTTTGAAGTCTGACTACTACCTCACACCATACACAAAAACCAACTCAAAATGGATTAAAGAACTAGACATAAGACCTGAAACCATAAAATACATAGAAGGAAATATAGGCGAAACACTCCATGATATGCACATCAAAGACATCTTTACAGACACATCACCTAAAGCAGTGATAGTGAAGGCAAAGATAAACAGCTGGGACTACATCAAATTAAAGAGCTTCTGCACAGCAAAAGACACAGTAACAAAAACAAAGAGAAACCCCACTGACTGGGAGAACATTTTTGCACACAACACTAATGATAAAGGACTGATCACAAAAATCTGCAAAGAGCTGATGAGACTCAACAAAAACAAAGAAAATAATCCAGTCAAAAAATGGGCAGAAGAGCTAAAAAGAAACTTCTCTGAAGAGGAAATGCAAATGGCCAACAGGCATATGAAAAATGTTCAACATCACTTGTAATCAGGGAAATGCAAATCAAAACTACCATGAGATACCATCTTACACCAGTGAGAATGGCACATATTAAAAAAACTAGCAACAACAAATGTTGGCGAGGGTGTGGAGAAAAAGGAACTCTTCTGCACTGTTGGTGGGAGTGCAAACTGGTCCAACCACTATGGAGAGCTGTGTGGAGATTTCTGGACCTACTAAACATAGAGCTTCCATATGATCCAGCAATCCCACTCCTAGGTATTTACCCAAAGGACACAGAAACATCAATTCCAAAGAGCACCTGCACCCCTATGTTTATAGCAGCACTGTTTACAATAGCTAAGCTTTGGAAACAACCCAAATGCCCAAAAATAGATGACTGGATCAAGATGTGGTACATATACACCATGGAATATTACTCAGCATTCAAAAAAGATAAACACATGCAATTTGCAGCAACATGGATGGCGCTGGAAGGGATCATGCTCAGCGAAATAAGCCAGAAAGAAAAAGAAAAAAACCGGATGGTCTCACTCATAGCAGGAATCTAGAAAACTTAAATAAGGGATCAGGAAAATGAATAACTATAAGAAAGTGAAAATCAAAATCAACAAACAACTATGAACCAGAGACACTCTATGGGGGGTGGGGGGCGGGGAAGGGAGGGATTGGGGTCAAAATAAGGGAGTCGCAATTGTATGGGGAATATAAAAATAAAATTTATGATAAAAAATAAATTAAAAAATTAAAAAAAAATGTTACTGAGAAGTTAAAAAAAAAAGAAAAAAAAGAAAAAAATGACAGCAGGGTCAGGCAGGCTGGAAGGAGGTGGGTGCATCTTCACTGTGGTAGTCCAGGCATGACCACCACAGGAGGAAACTGTCCTACAGAGTACAAAGACCCTCACCAACCCCTAATGAGGCCACATGGTAAGGGCAGTGAGGCACAGCTGGGACTGCCAGCTCATGGGCTTCTCGCCACAAGACTTAACAAAAGGAACATGGGGGCTATGGGCATCAAGGGAGGGGGTAAGCAGGGCCTAGAACCCTGGTAGAAGACATCCTGTAAGAGATGTGGGGGCTGGGGGTGGGCCCTCCTAAAGGTCCATCAAACTGCCCCCATTCCTTCTGCCTAGAAAAAGCAATGTCCAAGACCTAATCCCTGCTACCTGTGAAAGCACCCCTATTTGGAAATAGGATTTTGCAGATGTAATTAAGATCTCAGGGGCCTCCCCGGTGGCGCAGCAGTTGAGCGCTGGGCTGCGAAGCTGCCCGCAGCCTCTGCAGCACCGGTTGGATCCTGGGCCACTGGGCAAGGGTCCCACATGGCGCGCAGACCTCTCCTGTCCCGGGGCTGCTCCCCTCAGCAGTGTACTTCAGTCCTTCTGCTTGTTCTGCTCCCCGCTCTGGCTCTGGTGAATTCTCTCACCCTCCAGCGCTTCTGACTGTACCCAGTGCTTGTATAAATAAATAAATAAATAAATAAATCTTAAAAAAAAAAAAAAAAGAGATCTCAGGATGACATCATGCTGGCTTTTGGGTGGGCCCTAAATCCAATGACTGGTGTCCTTGGAAGAGAAAGGACATGAGACACAAAGAGAAAGGCTGTGGGAAGGTGGAGGCAGAGTCTGGAGCTGTGCTATGATCCTCCCCTAGAGCCTTTGGAAGGAGTAACACCTTGATGGACTTGTCTCCAAGGACTCAACAGAATAGATTTCTATTGTTTTAAGCACCCATTCGTGGTCATTTGTTATGGCAGTCCTGAAAAAATGAATTCACAAAGGCCGAGAAAGAAGTGAGGAGCGTGGGATAGAGAAGGGGCCCACTCTGTGGCCACACCCTGGCTGAAGAGACCCTGCCACCTCACCCAGTCTGGACATACTGGGATGGACTCAAAGGCCACTGATATTGTCAGGCTGGTGCTCAGCTCCCCTCCCAACTCCTCCCACCCCCCACCCCCATGGTCCCAACAGGGCTCAAGCCAGAGGCCCTCAAGGAAAGGGAGGATGGAAACTCTTCCACGCAAGTCAGCTCCTTCACCCACTCTGCCCACAGGCCTGAAAGAGCCACCAATGAAATCACCCAGTCCCCTGCCGCTGCCAGAATTTTGAGCTACCCCAAGTGCAGGAGGAGGGAGGGGGCTGCAAAAGCAGATGCTGGTGCTAAGCCCTGGTGTCATCAGCTGTTCAAGGTTGCTGCTGAGCGTTCTGGCTGGGTAGCAGGTAGGGGCCTGGGGCAGGTGTGTGCCAGGGTCCTGAGGAGGACTGGGGTGGAGTCAGGGAGCAGAGCAAAATGGAGGTGTGGGTAGGGGGTCACCTGGCACACACATGGCCTGCAGGACTCATGTCAATCCTAGCACCTCTCTCTTGAGGCTTCTTAGAGGACCTGTCCTCGAGGCCTCAGTCAACCTGGTTGAGCAGGCAGGTACCAGCGACCTCATTATCATCATCATCATTATCTATTTAATGATAATAGTTTAAATTAGGGTTCAGTCTTTGAATTGTGAGGTTCTATATGCTTTGACTAATGCATAATGTCAGGTGTCCACCCTCACAGTATCATAGTAGAGCTGCATGGCAGAGAAACCCTGTGCTCCTCCTGTTCCTCCCTTGCCCCCTCTTGGAGGGATCAGTGACTGCCACAGAGCAGGAGAGAAACTGAAAGAGGGTTTCAGGCACCCCTCTGGCTGTGCCAGCCCAGTCCACTTCGTCATCACAGAGGCTTCTCTTTCGGCTCGCTCCCCCATTTCTCCCAGGCTCTTTAGGACACATGCTGAAGGCTTCCATGTCCTCCCTGATATAGGCTGCACGCACAAAAGCACACAGGCACATACATGCATGTAATGTACACATGTACTCACCATGAGGCCTCGCTCGACATTGTTCAGTAGCATCTGTACCTCCTGCAGATACTCCCAAGATGGGTGGCCCTCTAGCAGCACCCCCTGCACCGACTCAGCAGCAGATAAACTCACAGAGACCCACAGATACCGCAGCTCCTGCTGGCTCATCTGGGCCTTCTGCTGCGGAGACAGAAGAAATCACTGGACCCTGACCCCCACCCCATCAACATGGTCCTCTGAGCACAACCCTCCCACTCCTACATCCCCTGGACTAGTCCCACATGGGGGGCAGACCACAGTGTCCACGGCAGACAGCAGGCAACCGTGGGCCTGGGCGAGGGCATCATGCCTGAGGAAGCAGAAATAGGACCTGCCCAGCCCAGTGGGCCTCTCAGCCCAAGTCCTCAGGATGTCCCAGGAAGTAGGGGTTCCCCAGCCCAGGAAGGGATTCTCACCAGCCTGGTGATGTTAGCGGTTCTGAGCACTTCCTCATAAGGCACGCTGACCCTGTAGTTGATGGGGAAGTAGTGTTTCTGGAAGGCACAAGAACAAACCATGAGGTCAGAAAGGGCTTGGCCAGGCTCCCCCACCTCCCACACGACTGTAATGTAGGGGCGGCCCCTAGGGCCCTCTGTGGGGGCTATCTGACTCCCACTAGAGATCAAGACTGCTCTCTTTCCTCTGGACACAGGAAAGGCAGAACCAAAATCTACCATTGTTGTTAAGGAAGAAGTTCCAGGCCATGAAGTAGTATGAAGGACAAAGAGAGACAAATCCTTTTGGGGTGAGAAAGTACTTAAAAAGATAACTCTAGGGGCCTCCCCAGTGGTGCAGCATTTGAGCGCTGGGTTGCGAAGCTGCCCGCAGCCTCTGCAGCGCCGGTTCAATCCCCGGCCGCCAGTAGAGGGTCCCACATGGCGCGCAGACCTCTCCTGCCGCCCGCTGCTCCCCTCAGCAGTGTACTTCGGTCTTTCTGCCTGCTCTGCTCTCCCCTCTGGCTCTGGTGAATTCTCTCACCCTCCCGCGCTTCTGACTGTACCCAGTGCTTGTATAAATAAATAAATAAATAAATAAATCTTTAAAAAAAAAAAGATAACTCTAAAACTTAGGGTGATGGCTGTATAACTTGGGGAATATACTAAACACCATGCACTATGCACTTTAAATGCATTAATTGTATGGCATATCTATTGAATCTCTAGAAAGCTATTAAAAAAAACAACAGGAGCCTCCTGGTGGCTCAGGGGTTAAAGTCTCAGTGCTATCAAGTCATCACCAGCCACTGCAGCATGAGTTCAATCCCTGGCCAGGGAGCTGACCCATATGGCACAGCAGACCTCTCCTGTCTTGCCCACTGCTCCCCCCAACAGTGTATATCAGTAGATCTGCCTGTCTGCTCTCCACTCTGTCTCTAGTGAATCTTCTCACACACACACACCCCCACACACACCTCTGGCCTACACCCCAGTTCTTGTATGCATTAGTAAATAAAAATAAATCTTAATTAAAAAAAAAAACAAAAAAGAAAAAAGAAAAAGAGTCAAGTGCCACCTGGGTTTCTTTCTCCACCCTACAAAAGAATGGAATGTTCCCATTTCCTGGTCCTTAGCATCCCTAATAGTGTGCAGTTCCCCCAAGGTTTCCTAAAGGCCATTGCTGAGCCACAGTGAAGGTACCACAAGTAGGTAGGAGCAAAGATCAGATCCAGTCAGAGGTGTATAGGCCCCTAGATGGGTGGTGGAAGTGGGAACAAAACCCTCAGACCAGGATGTGTGTATGTATGTGAGTAAAGGCAGAGATAGGGGATTTACAGGTCCAAGGAGGGGCCCTGAATGTCTAGGACCCTAATCCCAGCGAGCCAAGGGGGCTTGGGAAGAGGGCCCAGAGGACGCCCACACAGTTACCATGTACTGAAGACGATTCCTGTACTGCAGCTTTTCCCGCAGGAAGCCGGTGACGGTGCACTCCTGGCCCAGGGCCGTGGGCCACACCTCCGAGCCCTCAGTCCCCAAGGCCATGCCCAGGAGGAGCCCGAGATCTGTGGACGGGAACGCATAAGCACTCCGCACTGCTTCCACACTCCCGGGTATGCAAAGCCGTGCCTATCCTCCCTTTCCCAGGGCACAAGTCCTGATGGAAGAGATAGGAGTGGGGAGAGGCAGAGGCCCACACAGGCCCTCCCACCACTTGGAATGTTTCCCTGGGGTCTGGGCTCCAGAACAGCAAAGCCAGACCCCAGTCCCTGGCCAGCAGAGCCAGGCTCTGGGATTGGTCTCCAGCATCCCTGCACTCCCGCCCCAGGAGGCAGGCACACCCCCTTCCTGGGCAACCTCAGCCCTCTGTCTAGGGCTGATGTGTTTTCAAAACCTGTTGCAATCTTTCCCAGGGGATACAGGAGATACAGATCCTCGTTCCAAATCTACAGATGACTCCTTTCCCCTGCTCTGTCTAACCTCGGCATCCTTCTTGGTTAAATATACACCAAATAGTTGGTGTTAGCGGCCTCTGCAGTTTGACCATTGGGGGATGCTTAGCAAATCACAGGCTGTTTCTCCTCCCTGCCAATAGGAGAATATTACCAGACTTCACCACATGAAGGCGCTGTGATTTCAAAAACAGCCTGAGTGGCTTCCCAGTGACTGAACAGATATACAAAAATACTACAGAATTTGCAACAAAGATGAACAAAGGTTAAGTCAATCAGAGTGAAAAGGAAATGTAGCCAGGCAAGTGAAGAATCAAAAAAAATCAACCTCACTAATAAATAAATTCACATTGAAACAAACAAATGTCATGTTTCGCCTATTGAAATGGGGTGGTTTTTCCTTTGTTGTTGTTTTATTTTCTTTTAATAACACCTGGTGCTAGCAAAGTTGTAAGATAGTTGCGCTCATCCTGAATAAGCAATTTGGCAATTTTTGCTAATACTGGACTTTGACCCACAAAGCTGTAAAAATGCCAATACCCTTTGACCCATTAATCTCATTTCTAGGAATAAATTCAAAGGAAAACAAGATTTGGAGTCAAAAACTTCCACTGCAGCATTGTTTTAGAATAGTGAAAAATCTGTAAATGACCTGGATGTTCAGTAATCATGAACATAAACAGTAAAAATCCCATTCTCAATGCTGATGATATGCTGATGTGATAAAAAAAAAAATGCATGATATGCTGAGTGAAGTTTTAAAAATACTCCTTACTTCGTTATAAGCATATCTTGCATTTTGCTAATAGTGGAGGCCAAGAAACATACCAATCTCTCTGGGAGATTATTATGTTCTTTTTATCTTGTAGGACATACTTTATAGTCTACAGTCAATATGTACTATTGTTATAGTCAAAACCAATTTTTTTTTCCTTCCTCTCCCCTCCACCCCCACCCCCAGACCCATGGAGTCACCTCCTTGATCTAACCTGGTTACCAGTGGGAATTATTGATGAGACTTCCCCACTCACCTCCCTGGCACTTAGGAAGCCTTGTTCTTAAAACCTCACTGGCCTGACCTGCTCGCCATTCCTGCCCATCTCCTTGTGGGTCCAGTGGCCACGCCTTTGCTCTCGCTGGGCCCCTCACCGGGAGTGCCCTCAGGTCTGGCCCCTGCATGGGCTGCAGACAGCCAGTCCATCCTCTCTCCCAGAACTCTGATGACCACATTTTTCGTAAGGCTGCAAATTTGCAACCCATCTTGCACTTCCGAACTCTCTCTGTCCCATGCGCTTAACAGTGTTTGAACAAAGGAACAGATCGACACAAATGGAACCAGTGTTTCTGCCAGCTTTCTCTCTTGGCTACAAGTCACCCACCCTCTCAGCTTGGCACCCCTGCAGATCAGGAACATCCCTACCTTGGGGTTTGTGCTCGCCCTTGGCCAGTGTCCTGAGTTACCCTCACCCAGCAGGCCCCTGCAGCAGGCCCCACCAATCCCCATCTCAGCACCATCTGTCCCATGTCTTGACCAGTTCCTCAGCCCTTCATGTGTGAATACATTATGCTACTAAGCATGCAGGTCTTGTTTATTGAGCATTTTGGGAGTTCACCTGGAGCAGGGAACCAGGAGCATGCACCTGAATCTCCAGGCCAGCTGGTTAAGGCCCAGCGTGCCACCCAAGAGTAGAGTCTGATTCCCTAGGTTGGTGTGGGGCCAAACAATTTGCATTTCTGTCAAGTTCCAGGTGAAGATGCTACTGCTTGTTTGGAAACTGTGTTTTGAGAACCAGTGACCTAAAGTGACATTTGCAAACTGGTGTCCAGGGGCCACATCTAGTTCACAGAAATTTCATGTAAGAAATCCAAACATCCCTCTTTTTTAAAAAAATCAATCTGTCCACACCAGGATTTCTTTCCCATGGATAGTCACCCACTGGCGGCCTACTCCCCCACCCAGGTCCTGCTTCAACTGTCCTCATCTGTGTCCTTCAGGGCCTGGTAACAGTGGACTGAAGTGGGACTTAGGGAGGCACGGTGCCTGGAACTCAGGCTGCACCAAAATCTGTGTCCATAGATGACCTGCCTTCCCTAACCTCAGACTTCCTCTGAGTCTGCAGTCCCACTACCATTTCTCATTTTAAGCTTTTTTCTGCTACCTCCACCCCAGAGAAACAAACCAACAAACGGGTGCCAGGCTGAGACAGCTGTAGTCTCACGGCTGCTCTGCACCCCAGGAGCTCCGTGGTCTGTGCTGCCCTGACCCTGGCTGGGAGGCACTCCTTGCCCCTCTTCTCGGAGGTAAGATGCAACAGACGGAAGAGGCTAAAGAAAGAACAATGCCCTTTGCCCAGGAAAATGTAACATGTCCACTGCCTCAACCCCCAGCAAGCAAATCTGAGCCTGTGTAGGTGGCTGAATAGCACTCCCAAATCCACTTCCACCTGAACTCAGATTCAATCTTATATGGAAATAGGCTCTTTGCAGTGCAGTTAAGGGTCTCTAGATGACACTATCTTGGATGTAGGGTGGGCCCTAATAGCACCTCCCCCAATAGCAAAGGCGAGGCCACAGACACACAAGAGAAGCCACATGAAAATACAGGCAGATTGGAGCTACGCAGTCACAAGCTTAGGAGCCAGGAGCCACCAGAAACTGGAAGAGGCAGAAAGGATCCTCCCCTAGAGTCTTTGGAGGGAGCCTGGCCCTTCCCACACCTTGAATCCAGACTTCTGGCTTCCAGAGTTGTGATAGAACACCTCTCTACTGTTTTAAATCAAGTTTATGGCAACTTGTTATGGCTGCCAGTCCTTCTCCAGCACCCACGGCCAGCTCTTGCCAAATCCTGCCATCCGCCTCCATGAGCAGTCTCCCCTCTACCTGCATTTTCATTCTCACTTCCGGGAGCTGGCCCTCCTCACCGCCTGTGGGCACTGCCAGGCTTATCTTCCAAGGGCAAAGTAACTCCCAATCATGACTTCCACCCCCAGATCACAAGCCCTCTGAGGCTGCCTGTCATCTCATGAGGCAGGTTCCTTGACTTGAAAGCCTCAGTCATCTGCACCCAGGCAGGCTTCCCCATCTTTTCCCAGCTTTCCCACGCTCACACTGTCCCCTCCACCTAGAATACGGTGCTCACATCTCCCTGTGTAAACACCAGCCACTTCCTGGACCATCTCAACGGGCCCCTCACCCACACTGCTTCCCTATTTCTCACAACCCAGGGTCCAGGGCCCTGGGCTTAGGCCCTTCTGCCTGTTCTGAACACCCTGACCCTCTGCAGGAAGGATCCATAGTGAACCCAGCCCCTCGGCACAGCCCTTGCAGGATCCAACCCCAGGCTGCAGGTGTTAAGCTTCCTAGAGCCCAACTCTGGGCGAGACACTGGATAGGGAAGCACGTACGAGCCCAGGGTCCTTGTCACCATGGCACCGACTGCACTAGACACATGGGAGGCACCAGAAAAATGCAATTGATTTAAGTTAATTCAATTGAATCAGAATCTGAAAGGATCTTGGTCTGGCCTCCTACCCAGCAGGTTTGAGAGGCTTCTAGTTATTTTGTGGGGGGATCCCCATTTCAACTTATCTTTCCTTGTACTGATAACACTGTTCTCTTGCTGCGTGACTGTTCTGCAGTGGAGGGAGCACATGGGGACAGACACCTGCTGCGCTTCCTTTCTGTGTCTTGGGGCCCAGACATGTTCACCAGCCTCCCTCCCCGCCTGGCCACACCCAGGAAGGCCAGAAATTCTCTCCCTGCCACCTCAGATCCATCATGCTTCCCAGCACCAATGACTCTGAGGAGGTAGGGCTGCCCCCATTCCCAGTGCCTACTGGACACAGTGATCACTCACTGACTGTGCCCACCCGGCCTACAACTGGTACCCACCAGACCCGCTGAGTCAAGTCAGCTGGAAACAGGATGTGGGAGGCTGCAGGAGTCCCTGAGGGTGCCTGCAGTTAAGCTGGGAAGCATCTCAACTTCTCCCCAGCAGGAATGCCCAGTTGCCATGGTTACCACAGAGGTTGGCTCTGGGCCAAGGCCTCCCAGGAGTGGTCCCCAGGGACCCCCCACCCCACCCCCCACTCCTGCCCCAAGTACTCACAGTGTAGCCAGGCAAATCCCTGGGGCATGGTGGTGCACTGGGTCCCCCAGAGAGCAGAGGCAATGTCCCTGGCAGCGTGTCTGTCCTTCTGTCCACAGAGGCCCAGGTAGGGCCTACATGGCCTCGGGTGAGCCAAGGTGGCCCAGAGTCAGAAGGGCTGGCCCCAAGGGAGCGGCCTGGCAGAAGCAGCAGGTGCTCCCAGGCAGCACCCACCCTTATCTGCCTGGCAGTGAGGAGGGCAGCTTGGGGGTGGTGGCTGCGAGCCCCATGGCAGCCAGGACCTGGCTGGAGACAGCCGCCTGGCGGTCTTCCTTCCCGAGCAGGAGGAGAGTCCCCGGCAGGCCCCTCGGAATCTGGAGCTGGGTTGTGCTTTCTCTGATTTTTCTGTCTGCAGCTGCTCAGTGTGAAATCTGGCTCTGGAAAGAGAAAGGAGGAGAGAAACCGATTATGTAAGAGCAGCACTGCCACTCAGACATCAAGCGGCAGGCACCGAGAGCCCAGTGTGCATGCTGCACCCACCACCCCAGGCAGGACCTCCAGGAGAGGTCAGCCCTGCTCACACTCAAGAAATGATTTCAGAAAATCAAAAGGGCTGCACTTCCTGCCCAGGAGTGTTATGATGACACTGCCTGGAAGCCGGAAGTCAAACAAAAGCAGGAATGAATGGGCAGTGTTAGTTAAATCAAGGAAGCTTCCTGTAGGAGGTGGATTGTATGTAAAGTTTTGAATGATTTAGGCGGCAGGGAGTGTTAAAAGCCAAAGGTCATTAACTCCTCTGCTCATCTTTAGATTTAGCCCCCTCCTCAGTTTACCCAAAATCCACATCCCTGTCTTTCCAGATGAAATATTGTACAAGTTAAATTTGAACTTTAGGAGAACAACACATTAATTTTTTTGTATAATTATGTCATGACTAATTTTTTAGTATAAGTATGTCCCAAATAATGCATAGGCTATACTTTAAAAAATTCATTGTTGGGCCTCCCCTGGTGGCACAGGTGGTTGAGTGCAGCGTTCTGAAGCTGTCCGCAGCCTCGACAGTGCTGGTTCAATCCCGGCCGGCTGGCGAGGATCCCAAATGGCGCAGCAGACCTCTCCTGTCGCGCCCACTGCTCCCCTTAGCAGTGTATTTCGTCAGTCTGCCTGTTCTGTTCCCCGCTCTTTCTCTGGTGAATCCTCTCACCCTCCCATGCATCTGGCCTGTACCCCAGTTATTATATAAAAATAAATAAATCTTTAAAAAAAAAATTCATTGTTTAGGGTCTCCTGGTGGCGCAGGGGTTAAAGTCTCAAAGCTATCAAGCTATCGCCAGCCACAGCAGCAAGAGTTCAATCCCCGGCCAGGGAGCTAACACACATGGCACAGCAGACCTCTCCTGCCTCGCCAGCTGCTCCCCTCAGCAGTGTATTTCGGTCAATCCACTTGTTCTGTTCCCTACTCTGTCTCTGACAAATCCTCTCACCCCCACCCCCATATCTCTGGCCTACACTCTAGTTCTTGTATGCATAAATAAATAAAATAAATCTTTTTTAAAAAATCATTGCTTAAATGAAATTCCAGATTAACTGGGAGCTCTGTATTTTTATTTGCTAATGTGGCATCTCTGTGATAATAATGGGAGAGCTCACTATGTGGTAGACACAGGGTTAAGGCCTTTATTAATTGAATCCTCACAACAGTATTATGGGGCCATGAAATCTCATTTTATTAAGGGAATTGAGGCCTAGAATGGTTAAGTCACTTGTCCAAGGCCTCCCCACTTATAAGAAGAGAGACAGGAATTCAAGCCCAGCCTGCTGGTGGCCATTCCCATCAGCTAGAGCCATTCCCATGTGGATCTAGAAACCTTTCCTAACTACACGTGGGCACCTCATCTAACCCTCACTGGACTCTGTGAGATACAGACTGCTGTCCTCATTTTGTAGATGAGGAAACTGAGGCTCTCGTGGCAGCAATGCTGCCTCTGAAATTTGGTCTCTGGCTCAGCTCCATTGCATCCCCTGCCCTCCCAAGTTTCTCCTCTGGCCAGAGAAAGTGGCCACGGCTGATGACCTGAGGGGAATGTGGGTATGATTTGTGTGTCTCCTTCACCAGGGTGTCCATCCTCACAGAATATACCAAGAGTATCTTACCATCGGAGGTTCCCAGGGACAGGCAAGGCCTCACACAAAGGACCCGTTATGTAAGGTCCCCCTGAACCTCTCCTGCCCCATCCGACAATTTCCCTGCTATCACAATGTCACCACAAACTCTCACCTAACACGAACTTTTAGTTGTCATTACTCTCTATTTTTTGGGTTTATGGAGGTCTAATTCACAAACAGTAAAATTCACATTTTTAAGCCTACAATTCTGACTTCTGACAAATTCAGAGAGCTGTGCAACCACTATAGTCATCAAGATATAAAACATTTCCTTCCACTCAAACAATTTTGTCCTATCACTTTGTAGTCAGCGCTCCTCCCACCCCCAGCCCCAGGCAACTCTTGTGTATCTTGTCAAATGCTATCACTTTGTAGTCAGCGCTCCTCCCACCCCCAGCCCCAGGCAACTCTTGTGTGAGTTGTCAAATGCTCAGCTTTCTCCAGAGCCCTCCTGTATACAAGTGTAGGGTGGGACCTTTTGTACGGGGCTCCTCTCAACTTAGCATAGCACATGAGGGATTCCACCAGGTTGTTGCATGTGTGAATGGTTTGTTCATTTTTTCTTTCTATGTAGTATTCCTTTGTATAGCCCGATCACTGTCTGTCCACCTACCAACTAAAGGGCATAGGCTATATTTTACTTAAAAAACTTGTTTAGGGCCTCCCTGGTGGAGCAAGGGTTGAAGTCTCAAACTGTTTCCAGTTTTTGATAATTGTGAATTAAACCACTGTAAGACTCTGGTTTGGGTGGGAAGTTTCCATTTCTCTTGGTCTATCTGTCATTTGGAAGCTTTGCATGGGGCCTAGGAACAGTTGACTGTTCTCCCACCAGCTCAAGCACACCTTCAACCAACCTCCCCATGCTCATGCACACCCAAACCAGGCTCTGCACCCTGTCCATGCTCCACACTCAGAAATCTCCCACAAAGCCTTCCAGTGTTGAACCTGCTAAGCATCCTGGAGCACCATACCCTGATGGGAAAGCTGTGACAGAGAGAAATAGGTTCCTGGTCACCTTTCTGCTACATAGAGAGTCTTAACTTGGGCTCCACCTGGGGTCCTCCCCATCTCAAGCCCCACCAAAATGGGGGAGATGTGTGAAAGGCAGAGGGTCCATGAAGTGGGATATAGCTGATATGCAGAAGCAAGAGCCTGGGATGGGGACAGGGGAACAGAGGAAACCAGGATGCTCACAGGGCCCGCAAAACACTTATGTCAAAAATCTCAGGGTTCCTCCCCGGCAAATGAGACCTGAGGGCAGTTGCCTGAGAGAGTGAGTGGCCTTCCCTGCTCCTGGGAGGGCCCAGCCTCCCCCTTTCTCTCAAGGGTGGGGTGGGGAAGGGCAAAGAGTTGGCCATATACTCCACCCACTCCCCGCCCCCAACAGCTAGAACTGCCTCCGGGAAGTTCATGGATGAAAAAGTGGCGCAAGAAGGCCTCCCCTGGTGGCGCAGGTGGTTGAGGGCAGCGCTGCGAAGCTGTCCACAGCCTCTGCAGCGCCAGTTCTATCCTAGCCGGCCGGCGAGGGTCCCACATGGCGCAGCAGACCTCTCCTGTAGCACCCGCTGCTCCCCTCAGCAGTGTATTTCATCAGTCTGCCTGTTCTGTTCCCCGCTCTGTCTCTGGTAAATCCTCTCACCTTCTTTTGCATCTGGCCTGTACCCTGGTTCTTGTGTAAATGAATAAAAATTAAAAAAAAAAAAAAGTGGCGCAGGAGTCAAGGCAGGAGCAAAAGGCCCCACATTTCCAAAGTCACAGTAACAAGTAAAAAGTGAACATTCATTTAAGGGATTCCAGACTTGAGGATCCTGGAGAGGATAAGAAGTTGGGGGAGGGGTTCTGCAGGTGTGAGGAGGAAGGATGACAAAGAGTTAAATCCTCCAACAGATAAAGCTTCAGATGATGAAGTAGCAGCACTATGAGCATGCTCGTTAGGATAAAAATACAGACACTGCCTTTTAAACAAAGTTCTGAGTCCTATGTGTGGGCAGTAGAAAATGGGGAGGAGACAGCCAGAGGCCTACTGGTGTTTATAACAAGGTCACTCTTTAAGTCAGGAACAGATTTAGCTGTGATTTTTATTTTTTTTTATTTATTTTTTTTTTTAGATAGATACTCTTTTTTTGTTTGTTTGTTTTTATTTATTTATATATTTATACAAGCACTGGGTACAGTCAGAAGCGAGGGAGGGTGAGAGAATTCACCAGAGCCAGAGTGGGGAGCAGAGCAGACAGAAGGACCGAAGTACACTGCTGAGGGGAGCAGCGGGCGGCAGGAGAGGTCTGCGCGCCATGTGGGACCCTCCTCCAGTGGCCGGGGAGCAGCCGGGGATCGAACTGGCGCTGCAGAGGATCGAACTGGCGCTGCAGAGGCTGCTGGCAGCTTCGCAACCCAGCGCTCAACAGCTGCGCCACCGGGGAGGCCCCTTAGCTGTGATTTTTAAATTAAGTGTATATTTTATGAAAGACATTTCTGTGTCAGAGAGATACTATGATTTCACCCAGGTTAAGCGGTGTACCTGCTCTGGCTCCCCACTTCCCTGCCTGAGAACCAATTTGCACAGGTGGCCCTGGAACCCAAATTGGAAGCCATAGCTGCACTCTGCAGCCTGCACCCCAGGCTGAGGAGGAGGTGTGGATTTATGTCAGGCCACACAGCCCAAGTGCTGACTCTATCAGCTGTGTAACAACACACCTCAAGGTCTACTGCCTGAAAGCAACACTTGTTTCTTCTCTTTCATGAATCTGTAGGTAGGTTGGCTGGGACCTGGCTGATGGAGCCTGTGCTCAGCCATGCTGGTAGGTGGGGAGGGCACTGGCTGGTCCAGGCTGACTTCAGTCTGGGAGGTGTGTTCTCCTGGAGAGGAAGGGTTACAAGAAAGAGAGCAGATGAATCAGTGCCCCTTCTGGCAAGGGGGCAGACTGGCCCACACCATCTCTCACCAAAGCAGATAGGGGAGGCAAAGGAGGAGGGTGAAGCAAAGAACAGACCCCACTTCTTGATGGCAAGTGATGGAAGAAACTGCAAAGAATCCCTGCAAAGGGCATGGATAGGGATGTGTGTAAAGAACTTGGGGGGGGCGGTGTTTGCAGGCAATCTGTACTCACACACTGCAGTTTTCTCCCAAAGTGACCAGGTCTGACCCAAGGTCCAAGAGACAGAGCATCAGACCACCTGCCACTCCCCTCTAGGCAGGGCCTGGCCACAAGGGCCTCAGGAACATTCACTGCAACCCCCACATCGTAGAGATGAGGAAACAGGGGCTGGGGACTTTGGGGGGGTGAGAGGAAGCTGGTTCAAGGCCGCACTCACTGCCTCCTCTAGCCTCCTGTGAATCAAACTGGCACTGCCTTTTGAAATGTGGGGAGAAACAAGCAGCAGTCACAATGAGTGAGTCACAGATGCTCTACACAAGGAGGAAGTGGAGAAAAATAGTTTAGGCCACAGAAAGAGAAAAATAAAAGCAGAAATAGGAATGATTTTTCCTGGTTAGTTTCATTAGCTCTAGACCTGTATTTCTGAGTAACACTATTCTACCAGCAGAAATAGGATTTTAGACCTAGGACAACTGAATTAAAGAAGACCCATTCTCATCCACATCTGAGATGCCAATTTCATTCAGGAGGGCAGGCTGGGTTAGACTCTGGCTACTGCCATTGGCTCCCATTCAGTCCAAGTTGAATCTGCAAGGGAGCTTCTACTGCTCTGACCCTTAAAGCTGGCCATGTGACTTGCTCTGAACATGGGGTGGTGCCTTGGGGTTTAATGTTCTCTTGTGGTTGGGAAGGCTTCCAATCATGTAAACAATTTCTGGCAAGCCTCCAACAGGGGCCACTGCTGAGACCCAGGACCTTTGAGTGAAGCCTTCCTAGACCATCTGGCCCCAGTGAAGTCCATCCAGAATCTCAGTCATCCTACAGAATCAAGAGAAATAATTAACTCGTTTATTTTAAACCACTAAGTTTGGGGGTCATTTGTTACAAAGCAGAAGCTAATTGATACATTAGATGAGGTGGGGGCTCTCCTGATGGGATTAGTGCCCTTCCAAGAGGAGACACTGAAATTCAGTCTGCTCTGTGTCCGTGTCAATGAGCTGGAATCTTTTATATAAGTGCTGTTGGGCTTCCCTGCATTTGTGCAATCGTCTGTTGCATAATCTAGTTTCCTAAACTGGGAATTCACCATATTCTTATTGCAGAAGAATTTAGCATTTGTTTTTATATTGTTGGAGTCTATCCCCAGGGCTTTTGCCCATAATTCATATACTAGCTTGCAGTTTCCATCTTTCAAAACTTTGGTCCCATGTTCTGTCTTTGCTTTAGTGGTCTGGCCTTCTCATGGTCAAGAACCATCATGACAGCCATACAAAAAACTGAAACACCTTCCCATTATAGTCTTCATAATAAAGGCAAAGACTTTGTATTGTACATACTGAGCACCTGCATTGGTGGATTTACTGGTTAAAAAAAAAATGTCACTGGCTTTCTGTATAAGTCTGTGTTTCAGAAAAATAACCTAGTGTTGTCAAACATTTTTCTTTAGGAATTTTGAAGGGATGGCAGGTGGGGGCAAATTCTATGGCATGGCCCATACAGAAAATAACCCTCTAAAAAATTGCACTTCTCAAAATCCATTTCCATTTTCACATACTCTAAGGCTGCATTAGCATTCTTAAACTCCTGTTGGGCCTGAGCATTTTTGTGATCCAATGGTAGGGTTCTCCAGAAACTTCCAATTCTACCATGCCATTTCCTACAGATATGTGGCATTTGCCCTCTCATAGTTGTCCCAAGATGAAGCTGTCATCCAACCTACTGGCCAATCTGCATTTCCAAAAGCTCCCAGAACCTTCTAGGCATCAAGGCAGCTCCTTGATTCTTGTAATAGTTAGCATTTTTAGGATACATATTTATGGCTCTTGTATAATAGTTATGTGTCAGTTTTCATAATCTTTCTTGGTATACATTTCTTTATTTCTTGACTCTCCTTCCCGCTTCACTTCTTTGCCCTTGAGCAACACTGGCTCCATCATTACCATGATAACATATTGCTCTGCAGCAGCTGCCGTCTTACTGCAGCAACCAGTACTTCATTTATTTTTATTGTCAAGTAATATTCCATTGGATGGATATACCACATTTCTTTCTCTCTTTTTTTTTTTTGAAGATTTTTTAATAATTTTTGCATAGAAGAGCTAGGATGTAGGCTAGAGGTGTGGGGGCTGAGAGGATTCACCAGAGACAGAGTGGGGAGCAGAACAGGTGGATCTACTGAAATACACTGCTGAGGGGAGCAGAGCGCAATACAGGAGAGGTTTGGTCTGCTGCACCTTGTGTAGGTTATTAGCTCCCTGACCAGGGATCAAACTCAGGCACCTCCCTTGATTCAGAATTTCATTAAATTGTGACTCTCTAATTCTATCATTCCCTCTATATTTCTGTAATTCTTCTATAAAGCATAACTTACCCTTCTCATCTGTTATCTTCAAATTCGGTTTGTGCAGAAAAACAAGATAAGTTCGATTCTTTCTCTTTATTCAACAACTTTTGGAATTAGTTTATTAGAATCCTACAAAAGTGCCTAATGATGAATTTTTAGTATTGTTTTGAATTCATTAATTGTTAAATTTTTATATTTCTACCCATTGATGTTATTTATAATTCAAATTTATTATGGTATAATTGCTGTACACTGAGGTTCACTCTAAGTGTATGTTTGATGAGTTTCAACAAATATCTATGTACTGACACCTTATTCAAGACAGAGAGCATATCTATCACCCCAAAAAGTTCTTTTACAGTCAATCCCTTTTCCCACCCACCTCATTGGCAATCATTTACCTAATTTTGATTCCTAGAATTTTAATTTTTCCTGAACATTAAATAAATGAATCATGCAGTATGTTGCCATTTCTGTCCTGTCTCTTTATTAGCAAAAGCTTTGGGGATGCATCCATGTAGCTGGGTGTGTCAGCAGTCTGCCCCTCTGGCTGCTGAGCAGTATTCTACTACACCACAATTTGCTTATCCATTCATCCTTTGGCAGACCTTTGAGTTGCTTCTAGGAGTTTGCAAATATGAATAAAGCTACAAACATATACATACAAGTCCTCCTGTGGACATGATTTTCTCTCTCTCAGGCAAATACTTAGGAGTGAGTCACTGACAAGAGATTTAACAATAAGAAATTGCCAAGCTGTTTTGCAAAGGGGCTCTGTTTTATTCTTTTTGATGTTTAAATGATTTCATTGGCTTGTGGGAGCTTCTTCTAGTATTTTCCTGTCCAAATGACATGATTCCAGGAATTGTCCACAGCTTTCTTGCTTTCAGAAATAACTGCAGCTTCCAGGCTCATCTTGTACATTTTCTCCCTCTGACTTAAAATGAGCTACTTTCCCAGGAACGCCATTCTCGAGAATTGGTCCTTAGAAACCACAGCCTGTGGGCCTCCCTGGTGGCACAGGGGTTAAGATGCAACCTATGAAGCAATCCGCAGCCACTGCAGCATAAGTTCAATTCCCGGCCAGCCAGGGAGAAACCCACATGGCAGGACAGACCTCTCCTGTCTCGCCCGCTGCTCCCCTCAGCAGTGTTCTTTGGTCCGTCTGACTTTTCTGTTCCCCACTCTGTCTCTGGTGAATTCTCTCACCCTCCCATGCATCTCTGGCCTGTACCCCCCAATTCTTATATATAAATAAATAAATCTTAAAAAAAAAAAAAGAAAGAAACCACAGCCTAAATACTAGGGAGACTCATTACTACTGGATAGTCAGCATTTTTTAGGCTTTTTCGGGCAGACAGCTAGGAAATTTGTATTTTCCAGAAAAAGAAAAGCAAACCATTGATCTATACATAAATTATCAGAATTATGTTTTTGCATCTCTTGTGCTGAAATCTTGATTCTTAATGATACTTAGTATAATTATTTGTTTTTTCCATATACATAGGTATATGTATAATATATATACATGTATATATATACATAATTGTTTCAAAATAGTCTGTGCAATATTATCTTAGGATAATTTCCTGGCAAGAAGATACAGTCAAAAGATCATGCATTTCTATTTGTTTCTTATTTTCACGGATTCTTAAAATTTTTTTATGCTCATATAATTCCACAGTAAAAGCTATAAAAAAGTCTGTTCGGAAAGGTCTAGCTTCCAGGTCCTATTTTTCATCACCCTCATTCCTTCCTTCCTGATAGACATGCATTTTTTTTTTTAATTTCTGGCTTATCCTGGCATTGGTTATATTTTAAAATAGAAGTCTATTTTTCACAGTTCCTCTCTTTTTGCCTATGAAAAATAACATACACATATTCTTTTGCACTTTGCTTTTTAAAAATGTTCTGTTTTTAAATAAGACACAGACACAGGTAACAGATAACAAAGGCATTAATGCGCTAGTACAAGACAATCCTACCTTATAACTACCACCCGGTCAGGAAA
The DNA here is from genome assembly GCF_014898055.3 of Talpa occidentalis. Classification (NCBI taxonomy): domain Eukaryota; kingdom Metazoa; phylum Chordata; class Mammalia; order Eulipotyphla; family Talpidae; genus Talpa; species Talpa occidentalis. The sequence continues at coordinate 11,412,873 of NW_023601754.1, forward strand.
CAGAACACAGTTCTGTTTCAGTCACCTAGAAGGCCCTATGTGAACCCCATTCCAATCACTGTTCCCCTTAAACGTCAGCACCATCCTACCACACACAAATCGCCAGGTTGGGTTTCTAGTTTTCTCAACCAAGGCTGCAACCCTAGACAGGATAGGGTTTTTTGTTGTTGTTGTTATTGTTGCTTTGCCAATCTTTTACATAGCTATACAAATCTGAGAATACATGTCACCCTTCCACATGTGCTCGCACACCACTCACCCTCCACCAAAGCTCCAGGGCCAGTGGCTATTCCTTTTTCGCCCCAGTCCCCAAGAGGACAGTTTAGTTTTCAGCTTTGCACAGTTTAAAAATTTCATCTTGGAAGTCTCCTTTAATCCATGGGATTTCTCCTCCCATTCTTCCTATTTCTCTTACAGTTAAAGAACCCAACCCAGGATATTTGCCCTGTAGCGGTTCCCAGGTCAAGCCTTTGCTAATTGCATATTCATGGTATGATTTAGCATGTTCCTCCTCCTCCTCCTCTCTATTTCTATACCCTGGCAGCTGGCTTAGACTCAAGCTCAAACCCTTTGTCCCAACTACAGGTGGTGCTGGGTTCTTTCAACAGGAGGTGTGTAATGTCAGGTTTTTACTCTTTTCTGATGTTGGCAGCCACCTTTGCTTGATGCCTAAACCGCTCAGGGGCTGCCAATTATGACAGTCCCACTCATCTTGCCTTCTGATCAAGCCTTTTCCCATGAGGGTAAGCAGGGGTGGTAGCAGATCGGCAGCTTTGCCAAGATGTCTGATCTGAATGAAAATACTGTACTTCCCTCCCACATCTGACCTCTGTGGAATCAGGTTCCAGATCTGCGTGATTTGTTTTCAAATGCCTGCTTCCCAGACAAGGAAGATCACTCTCTCAGACATGCACTGCCTTTCCCCGGGTGATCCACAAGGGCCTGCATGATTTTATCAAGAAGACCCACTCCTGGGTCCCCAGGCCACATGCTGGCAGCAGGCAGTCCCCATCAGGCAGGTGCCATGCATGTGTGATCTGTGTCGGCACAGGCGGGAAACTTGGCGCCCACACAGATCCCAAGGGCATCTCTCAAGCTGGCATGTTGTCTTAAGTGAAACAAACATGAAACACTGCCCAGTGCTCCAGATGACAGAAGCACAAAAACCCCCCAGCAAGATGCCTGACTCAGCATTTCCTAAGAACCAGGTGTCTGGGCGGTGCCCTAGGAGCCAGGTATCCAGAGGCCGAGAGAAACCACTCTGTAGCGCTTGCCTTTTTACTTAAATTTACATGTAATGAAGGCTTTTAAACACTTGCATTAAGAGAAAAAACCATTCTCTTGGGCCAAAATGCAAAGGTAACATAAAGGGGAGCAAAATGCTGTTTAAATCTCATGAGAAATCTTTCCCAGCTAAAAGCTCTAAGCCAGGGAAAAGGGGTATCAGCAAGGGTTAGAGAAGTGTTAAAATATATTAGCACAGACTGAATCTTTCTCTTAGAGCAGTATTTCTGAACCGAAAGGTGGATTTTGTCCTCCCAGGTGACATCTGGCAAAGGCTAGAGATATTTTTGTCACAACAGGAGATGAGGGTGCAAATGGGCCGAGGCCAGGGATGCTGCAAACATCTACGATGCACGATACACTGGGCAGCCTCCCACAACAATGGATTTTCCAGCCCCTAAATGTCAATAGTGCTGGAGCTCAGAAAGCCTGTCCTAGAGAAGGAAGAGGGCTGAAAAAGAAATGAAAAGTAATTTCCTCACTCTGGGACTCAACATAATTTAATGGAGGTGCCAGGTAACATGTAACACCCCGGGCACACTCTTAGAGAAAATGGCCTAACTCACAAGATGTCACAGGACTGAGGTGCCCTGGCTGCTGGTGTAAAGGAACACTGCTGTCCAAGACTCACCTCAGAGAAGCCCCCGGACCCAGCAGCAATGCAGATCATGCTGCACAGGTCGCACTTAGTAAGCACCTGCTATGTGCAAGCACCATGCTACAAGGGGTAAAGTGGTAATGCCAGTAAGAGATACATGTGAGCCCCTGAGGGAGTTAAGAGGTAAATGAAAGAGTAGAAAACAGAAAGGGAAAGTGTGTGCCGCCAAAGGGAGGATGAGAAACTACCAAGTGGGGATCAGGAGCTCCAGGTGGGGGGAGGTCAGAAAGGTTTCCCAGGACAGGAGATGATTCCTGTTCTCAACCCTTCCGTAGCTCCCTCTGGTTGGAAGCAGAGCTAATCCAAAAGAAATACATCGTTTCTGGCAGAGTATATGTGTTCAAACACAACACTCATTTATAGTATGGATAAATATAATCGAAAATTGTTTTAAAGAAATAAGCAAAGCGGGCCTCCCCGGTGGCGCAGCGGTTGAGCGCTGGGTTGCGAAGCTCCCCGCAGCCTCTGCAGCACCGGCTCGATCCCCGGCTGCTCCAAGGCCACCGGAGGAGGGTCCCACATGGGGCGCAGACCTCTCCTGCCGCCCGCTGCTCCCCTCAGCAGTGTACTTCGGTCCTTCTGCCTGCTCTGCTCCCTGCTCTGGCTCTGGTGAATTCTCTCACCCTCCCGTGCTTCTGACTGTACCCAGTGCTTGTATAAATAAATAAATAAATAAATCTTAAAACAAAAAAAAAAAAAAAAAGAAATAAGCAAAGCTGGGTCCACCAGGGTCCTCCCTGGTGGCATAAGCACTATGAAGCTATCTGCAGCCTCTGCAGCATGAATTCAATCCCCAGCCAGGGAGGTGACCCACATGGTGGAGCAGACCTCGCCTATCTCACCCGCTGCTCCCCTCAGCAGTGTATTTCAGTCAATCTGCCTGTTCTGCTCCCCACTCTGTCTCTGGCGAATCCTCTCACCCCCCACACCTCTGGCCTATACCCCAGCTCTTGTATGCATAAATAAATAAAACTTAAAAAAAAAAAAAACAAAGCTGTATGCCTGGAATATCCATTGCATTGCTGTTTACACTTGAAGAAAGAAAACTGCAAACAGCATAAATGCCAAACCACAGGAAAACATTTAGTATAATCCAAGAAGTAATTGCTATTTATTGAGTGCTGACTTTGCGCCAATGGGGTTTATATCCAGGGTAGCAAAATAATTATATATTTTTCCTCCTTGTAGCAACTGTGAGAGTGAGCCCTCCCATTCCCTGAGAAAAACCAGAATCAGAGAAGACAGAAAAAGGAGTCTTTTCAACAAATACTGTAGAAATCATTGGACATCATTTTTTCCCCTTCCAAATAATTAAGTGTAACCCTTACCTCACATTATGGATAAAAATAACTTGAACTGGATGGCAGGTTTAATTATAAGACCTAAAATTACAACCATTCTAGGAGAAAATCTTAGTGGCTTTGAGATGGGCAAAATTTTCTTAGCTCTGACACTAAAAGCACAAAGCACATGTAAAAAAAAAAAATGGGCAGGACAGGAACAGGAGCAAGTTAATACAATGTTATATTATGATCAGAGTATACTTTCTTATGTCTTACGGTTATTATCTATTTATGGCAAGTGATGTGAACCTCCCATTTATGGAAGTGCTATAAAGTCACCTTTTTAAATTGATGCGATTTGGTTTCCAAAACAATAATGACCCCCAGGGGGTAATGTGCAGGTTACATACTGCTACAGAACTCCTGAGTTCAAATTCTGACTCCACCTCTCCTTGGCAAGGTGAGAATTCTTTTCTTGCCTCAGGTCCCTCATCGATAAAATGGGTTTGATATGCAATTCCAACCTCCAAGGGTTATGAAGATTTACCATTTTATATACAAATATAATTTTTCTATAAAGCTTTGAACAGTAGCTTTCTATAAAGCTTTGAGTGCAGAGTAGCTCAATATTTACCATAATTATTAGCACTTTTTAAAAAGATTTCTATTTATTTATTTATACATATAAGAACTGGGGTGCAGGCCAGAGGAGCGGGAGGTGAGAGGATTCACCAGAAACAGAGTGGGGAGCAGAACAGGCAGATCTACTGAAATACATTGCTGGGGGAGCAGTGGGTGAGACAGGAAAGGTCTGCTGTGCCATATGGGTTAGCTTCCTGGCTGGGGATCAAACTCATGTTGTAGTGGCTGGTGATAGCTTGATAGTGCTGAGACTAATCCGTGTGCCACCAGGGAGGCCCAATTATTAGCACTATTACAATTAGCAGTAAAGATGGGGTTTGAATGAAAACTTTTATTTTTGAATGATTTATTGTTATCAATTTTATACCATTAATAGAGATCTGTGACGAAAACACTACTTGATTATGAAAGAAAGAGAAAGAAAGAAATCCAGTGTGGAGTTAGTCATAAGGGACCCTTGATCTTTTCAAACAGCTCCTGTTTCAAGGACGCTGCTGATGTCCTCCTGAAGGACCTATGACTTCCAACCTCTGACCGTCACCCTTTAACCTCTAAACTGACTCCAAACCAAGCAAGGAGACTTGAGAGTACAAGAACAGAGTATGGGGGCCTCCCCTGGTGGTGCAGGTGATTGAGCGCAGCGCTGTGAAGCTGTCCTCAGCCTCTGCAGCACAGGTCCGATCCCAGCCAGCCAGGGAGATACCCACATGGTGGGGCAGACCTCTCCTGTCTCGCCTGCTGCTCCCCTCAGAGGTGCATTTTGTCAGTCTGCCTGTTGTGTTCTCCGCTCTGTCTCTGGTGAATCCTCTCACCCTCCCGTGCATCTGGCCTGTACCCTGGTTCTTGTATAAATAAATACATAAATCTTAAAAAAAAAAAAAAAAACAAAGCAGAGTATGGCGGGTTTAGACTAGTGCACTTCTCAGAAAAAAGGGCCAGTGGACAAAGTGACCCCAGCAGGCTGTTGTGCCTAAAAGCTTCCTTGACGCAAAAGGATAAAAAAGAAAGAAAAAGCAAAAAAGAAGTGAAGCAAAAGTCAGTAGTTGGAGGGCTTTTAGCTCTACAGTTCAGTGGAAGGAGATAATTGCAGAAAGTTATTCTCTATACATTCAAGAAAATAACTATCACCAAGAAAACAACCAAGTTCAAAAGGATATAGAGAAACTGGAACTCTCAGAAATTACCCTTGGGAGTATGAACTGGTATAATCATTTTGGAAGACTGGCAATTTTAAAAAAGTTAATCAGACACCTGCCCTATGACACAGCAATTCTATTCCTGGTATTTAACCTAAAAAAAATCAAAATATATGTCTATAAATAGAATAAACAGGAATGTTCATTGCTGTTTTATTTGTAGTATGCAGTTCCCAAAACTAAAGACAATCTAAATGTCCCTTATAGAAGACTGGCTGTACAATCTGTAGTGTAATCACACAATGGAATACTACTTAGCAAGAAAAAAGGAACTACTTACTGGCACCCAAACAGGGACTTTATCAGGGACCGGGCTGGCCCTGACTGACCAGAGATGGATTGATCAGGGATCGCAAGCTGTTCCTCTACTCAGTGAAGGCATAGGACGTCTGTTTCAGCTGTATTACAGCCCCACAGACCTTTGAGTCTGCAATGGAACTGTATTTGTGACTTACTTTCTTTCACACAGCACTTGTGCTATCTTTTCTTCCTTACTCTCCTTGTGTTTTCTTTACAAAAAGTAGGCTGAGGTCCTCACTGGTGGCACATGGGGTTAAGACACAACCTATAAAGCTATCCACAGCCACTGCAGCACGAGTTCAATCCCCGGCCGGCCAGGGAGTTACCCACATGGCACAGCAGACCTCTCCTGTCTCGCCCGCTGCTCCTCTCAGCAGTGTACTTCAGTCAATCTGCCTGTTCTGTTCCCCACTGTCTCCAGTGAATCCTCTCACTCCCCTTATCTCTGGCCTGTACCCCAGTTCTTGTATGCAAAAATAAAGAAATCTTTAAAAAAAATAAAAATGTTAAAAAAAAAAGTAGGCTGGAAAAGCCAAAAACCGTATGTTTTAAGTAGGCCGAAAAGGCTCACCTGGCAATGTTTTTTCCTCTTGCTTAACATCGCCTTTATCTCAGAGCCAATTAAGAGGCCATATAAAAAAGGGCATCGGTTGGCCAATTAAACATTAGGTGGCCGCTGTAAGACAGTGACAAGACGCAAAGATCCGATACAAGAATAAAAAACCTCCACCCAGGCCTCAGATCCCCTGCCAGATATCTAAGTGGCTTGTCTTGTGTTTTTTGTTCTTTCCTTATCTTGGAGAGAAGTTTAACGTCTTGCAAGATGGGGAATACACCGATGTGTGGGGGAAAAACAACTTTAAAAACACTGAAGGGTCTTTTAAAAGTGGCAGGCTGCAAGGTAACAAGGCAACAGTTAAAAGATCTCTCTTTTTTTATATAAATTAGATTAGTTGTTTTCTTTTCTTTTTTTTTAAGATTTATTAATTTATTTATACAAGCACTGGGTACAATCAGAAGCACGGGAGGGTGAGACAATTCACCAGAGCGAAAGCGGGGAACAGAACCGGCAGACTGACGAAGAAATACACTGCCGAGGGAAGCAGTGGGCACGGCAGGAGAGGTCTGCGCGCCAAGTGGGACCCTCGCCGGTGGCCGGGGATCGAACTGGTGCCGCAGAGGCTGCAGGCAGCCTCGCAGCCAAGCGTTCAACCGCTGCGCCACCGGGGGAGGCCCTAAAAGATCTCTTGATAACCATCAGAATGAGATGCCCCTGGTATTCTAGCAAAGAAACCTTAAATTTAAATAACTGGGAAAAGGTAGGGCAATGGCTAAGGCAATCAGCTAGCCCAGTAAAAATATATCACCTTTCCACATGGAATCTCTGTGGATTAGCATTGAGCCCCATTCAAGGGGATAAAAATTACATTCAAGTGGCCCAGGGGCTTCTGACCTAAGTTGTCCTCTTCCTCCCCCTCCTGCGCTGCCACCATAGTATGGGTGCAATTGAGATCCAAAAGCAGGACTACTGCCTGCAACAGATTTTGAGCCACTCATAAAAAATGTTTTCATAAAATACAATTGGAGGGGAAAATGCTTCAACCTTTTCCAGTTATTTGAGGAGGCGGCCAAGGTCCCTGACACGAGTTTGCCATTTGTTGTTTCTTAGTAATTAAAAAAAAAAGATTTTCTAAAAATGGTATTCAAAGCTTATTTACAAAAAAAAAATTGTTAAAGTTATAAAAAATAAATAGGTATAAAAATAACTGCATGGGACCGGAAGGTTCTCATCAAAACAGTAGCAATGCACTGCAGCTGGCAGGTTGGGGGCTTCCCCTGGTCTCAGCAAGAAGCTGCCAGGTCCTTTGCTCCAGTGTTGAATCATTGGTATGTCTCTGCTCCTTCCAGCTATGGGAAAATTGGACTCTTCGTTTGTCCACTATAACATACTAGTCTGGTACATCTACGGGTAAAAAATTCTACTTCCCATGCCTCTCTGGTGGTGCAAGGGGTTAAGACGCAACCTATGAAGCTGTCCACAGCCACTGCAGCACAAGTGCAGTCCCTGGCCAGGGAGCTACCCACATGGCACAGCAGACCTCACCTGTCACACCTGCTGCTCCCCACAGCAGTGTACTTTGGTCAGTCTGCCTGTTCTGTTCCCCACTCTGTCTCTAGTGAATCCTCTCACCCCCCTCACCTCTGGCCTGTACCCCAGTTCTTGTATGCATAAATAAATAAAATATTTTTTTAAAAAATCCCAAATTTTGAGATCATGATCTAGAATTTTGCTAAACAAAAACTAGTTCAAAATTTAATGGTTTAATTTAAAGTATGGGGGGAGGGAGAGGAGGGGAGAGGAAGAACTAGAGTCAAAATAAGGGGGGTGCAATTGTATGGGGAATATAACCAAATTGAAAATGCATACATTGTGCAAAGATGAAAAATGTAAGAATTATATAAAATAAAATATTTAAAATAATAATAATAATTTAAAGTATGCATGCCTTAGGTTATAATGTTGGGTATTAATACTTTATTCTATGTTTAAATGTGTTTAATTAAAAGAACCCATGGTATTCAACAAAAAAGAGTAATTAGCCTAGTCTATGCTAACAAAGATATAGTTGCCTTTTGTTATACCAAAACTTCTCTTCATAAAGTTCCATTCCAGGAAGACTAATCCACTCATCTTTTCCTCTTAAAAAATTACTTTTTTTTTCTAGTAGATGCCCTCACTTCTTTCCTCCCCTAGCTAAGGAATTCAAGATGACATCTAAAGTCATCTGGATAAGCTATTCAGCCATACTAAATCTCTCACAAGTATACAAAAAAGTATATCATATTAAATCTCTCTGATTTTTCTTGCTTTTATCAATCTATCTAGTGCAAAACTAAAAAAAAAAAAAAAAAAACCTAAAGCTGCTTTCACTAGCTTCCCACAACAAAATTAAGACTGTGTAGGTAATCTAAAAATCTTGGTGCTCTCTTACCCTCAGTATACCTAAAAAAATTCTTCACCATTGCTTCACCTTGTCAAAAAAAAAGAACAAAAAAAAAATCCTTGTTACTCTGAGTAACTATTTTATAAAAATCTGAAATGTTGGTGAGGATGTGGAGAAAAAGGAACTCTCCTGCACTGTTGGTGGGAGTGCAAACTGGTCCAACCACTATGGAGAGCTGTGTGGAGATTTCTGGACCTACTAAACATAGAGCTTCCATATGATCCAGCAATTCCACTCCTAGGTATTTAACCAAAGGACACAGAAACATCAATTCCAAAGAGCACCTGCACCCCTATGTTTATAGCAGCACTGTTTACAATAGCTAAGCTTTGGAAACAACCCAAATGCCCAAAAATAGATGACTGGATCAAGAAGATGTGGTACATATACGCCATGGAATATTACTCAGCATTCAAAAAAGATAAACACATGCAATTTGCAGCAACATGGATGGCGGTGGAAGGGATCACGCTCAGCGAAATAAGCCAGAAAGAAAAAGAAAAATACCGGATGGTCTCACTCATAGCAGGAATCTAGAAAACTTAAATAAGGGACCAGGAAAATGAATAACTATAAGAAAGTGAAAATCAAAATCAACAAAAAACTATGAACCAGAGACACTCTATGGGGGGTGGAGGGCGGGGTGGGGAGGGATTGGGGTCAAAATAAGGGAGTCGCAATTGTATGGGGAATATAAAAATAAAATTTATTTTTAAAAAAATCTGTAAGTTTGTTAATACTGTGACAACTTCCCTTATATCAAAAAAATTCCTTTTTTGATATTAAAATCTTAAACTTAATATTAAAATCTTTAACTTAAAAGGACTCCTAATACAGGCAATAACAGTGTTTCCCTTGTATAAAACAATTAGGTTAATCTGGGTACATTGATCACTCATAAAAAACGTTGTCATAAAAAAATTGTTACACCTTTTCTATATAAATGTAAACTAATGGGAATAGTGTAAAAATACATAAGGCTTCCTTTTTTAAATATATATTTAAAGGGCAGGTTTATTAGGGAAGGGACAAAACAGTTAAAGACACTTGCATAGACACAAGCAGGCAGGAAGAGCTGCCCCAGAAGGGACAGGTCTGCTAAGAAAAGCCTGCATGGTTGTAGGCGGGTGGCCTAGACAGGTCACCGGCAGGCAGGAGGCTGCTGCCTTGCAGAGGGAGAGAGCTAGTGAAAAGAGGCACCTGCATAGTCACAGGTGGGCAGTGGGATTTCCGCCAAGGCTTCTTTTTTTTTTTTTTAAGGTTTATTTATTTACGCATACAAGGACTGGGGTGTGAGCCAGAGGTTGCGGGGGGGCGGTGTATGTGTGAAAGAATTCACCAGAGAGAGTGGGGAGCAGAACAGGCAGATCCACTGAAATACTGAGGGGAGCAGCGGGTAAGACAGGAGAGGTCTGCTGCGCCATGTGGGTCACCTCCCTGGCCAGGGATCAAACTCTGTGCTGCAGTGGCCATGGATAGCTTCATAGTACTGAGACTTAACCCCTTGTGCCACCAGGAAGGCCCTGAATCTCATTACTAAGAACAAAAGAAGCCAGGCACAAAAGCAGCACATGTTTTGCCATTGATCTGAATGCAAAACAGGGAAAAAGCTAATTTATGGTGAAAAAAATCACAACAGTGGTTGACTGGAGTAGGTGGTGGTGGTAAGAACTGATTAGAAAGGAGCATGAGGGAACTTTCTGGGTTAACAGGAATGTTGTAGCTCTTGATTGAGGTGTGGTCACATGGATACACACAACAATCAAAACCCATATTGAATACTGAATATTGTCTCCCCTCCCTAAATTCATGTCCACCCAGAATCCTAGAATGTGACCTATTTGGGAATAGGGTGCTTGCAATTGTGACTTGTTGAGTGTGAGGGAGGTGGGCTCTAGTCCCATGATAGGTGTCCTTATAAAAACAGAAAGCAGACACATGCAGGAAGAACACAGAGATTGGAATGATATGTCCACAAGCCAAGGAATGCCAGGAATTACACACAACCATGAGAAGCTAGGAAGAGGTCATAAAAGATCCTCCCCTAGAGATTTTAATGCGATCACAGTACTGCATACGCCTTTATTTTTGGATTTCTAGCCTCCAGACCTGTGAGAGAACACATTTCTATTCTTTTAAGCCATCAAGTTTGTGGTACTGTTATGGCAGCCCTAGAAAACTAATATAGCAGCAAACTGAACATTTAAGGTCTGTGTATTTTAAGTAAATTGTACTCTAACTTTAAAAACTGAAAATAGTTGGCCTCCCTGGTGGTGCGAGGCTGCCTGCAGCCTCTGTAACACTAGTTCCATCCCTGCCGACCAGGGAGCTACCCACATGGCGCAGCAGACCGCTCCTGTCTCGCCCGCTGCTCCCCTCAGCAGTGTATTTTCAGTCTGCCTGTTCTGCTCCCCACTCTCTCTGTGGTGAATCCTCTCACCCCCCACCTGCACCTCAGGCCTCTACCCCAATTCTTGTATGCATAAATAAATAAATCTTTAAAAAGAAAAAAACTGAAAAAGCTCATTGGAAACTGAGTTGCTGCTGAAGGCTCCCTCCTAGTTTCTCCTTCACCAAATTACACAGAACACCTGAAGGAGAGCCAGCCCAAGGCTATTCAGAATCCACAAGGAGTGGGAAAACCTAGGTACTGCCCTGCAGGGCCTCCCAAAGCCCCCAGTGGCCCTCCCTTCTCCCTCATCCACCAGGGGAGCCCCTTCCCTCTGTGCACAGTGAAAAATGCCTCCTGAGCCCTCAACCTCAAACACAAATACAACAAAGGCTATGGCAGCACTACCCCAGAGAGCCACCTTGCAGATGCCCTATTCAAAAATGGGCACGTCGACTACTGAGGGAGCACCACCCCTCGCAATTCAAGACCACAGAAAAGTCTTGCTAGGAGCTAAGAGCTGTGGTCCAACTCTTCTTCATTAACTCACAACTCTTATCTGACATGGCAATCTTAAGGAATCTTCAATTCCATCCCTTTGCTTTCTGTAGTCCAGATACTTACAAAAGGAGGTCCTTGGGGTTTTGTTTATTTGCTTTTCTTTTCGTTTTTCATTATTTTTCTTTATTCCAGAAACCCCTGACCTTGAGAACTTGCCCTAGAGTCCTAAGCAAAACCTGCAGATATCTACATGAGGACTGGGGTCAACAAAGGTCTGGAAGGCCACTGAGTGCAGAAGCCACCCACACAGGCTCCCCTACATTTACTGGGTGCTCACAGTGTGCCAATGCACGTGGCTGCACTGCCAAGTGACTGTCTCATGTCTGGCTTGGACATTGCATCTCCCAGTCAGCAATAACCCAAAGGTTTTTCTTTACTACAGACACAGATTTTTCAAGTCCCCATCCCTTCTTGAGAAACATTAGGGCAGTGAGTCCCAGGTTTAGTTTTATCATAGACCAAAGCCTCTAAAAGACTGTTGGGATGGCCTCCAAGACATTACATAAACAAAACAGTACAACAGAATAAAAGTTGTTTAGTTTAGTTCTGTTTTGTAACAGAAGTTGGTTAAAACAACAACAGAACTAAATTGAAAAACGGTGAGATCAGAGTCATGCAGAATCATGGAAAACCCCAGTTTCTCATGTCCACTACCAGGGGAGTTTGGAGCTAGGTTTCCTGGAAGAGAACCAAAGCAATGGTTCCTCATTTCTGAAAAGGAAACTTCAATCCCCATGGACTGACTGTAATGTCCACAAACCCTCTCCAGATGAATCCACGGCAACTTTGGTTCAAATAAGCTTCTCCATTCGAGGAAGAACACTCAAGGACCAAAGGGCATGTATTCCAGGAGTGCAGGTATGGTTCAAGGTGAGGAAACTTAGTAGAATAGAATGGAAAAAAGATGCCAGGAGATCCATTAATGTTGAATAAGCATTTAACCAAAAAATCTCCTTTCCTCATAAAAAATCCTCAGTAAAGTAGGAATCAATAGATATTTAAAGTAGGAATCAATATATAAATCTCAATGAAAGCCAATATTTTGCTCGACTAGGAAACACCAGAAGCATCCCCACTAAAGTCAGGAACAATAGTAGTCAATGTAATTAGAAAAGTGAAATAAATTAGAGATATATTGGCTGGAAGGACAAGATGTACCACATAGTGACTATAGGTAATTATACTGCATTGTATACTTGAAACTTGCTAAAAAAGTAAATCTTAGAAATTTTAATGACAAGAAAAAAAATTTTAATCTGGTGATGGGTGTTATTGTGGTGACCATTTTGTAATATCCACTTATATCAAATGATTACATTGTACATCTAAAACTAATACCTTATGGCCTCCCTGGTGGCACAAGGGGTTAAGATGCAACCTATGAAGCTGTCCGCAGCCACTGCAGCACAAGTTCAATCCCTCCGCCCGCCAGGGAGCAACCCAGATGGCATAGCAGACCTTTCCTGACTCACCCTCGCCCACTGCTCCACACAGCAGTGTACTTTGGTCAATCTGCCTGTTCTGTTTCCCACTCTGTCTCTGGTGAATCCTCTCACCCCCCACACCTCTAGCCTGTACCCCAGCTCTTGTAGGCATAAATAAATCTTTTTTAAAAAATAAAACTAACATGTTATATGTCAATTATATCTTTAAAAAATTGTATTTTTTTTAAAAAATATTTTAAAGACTTATTTATTTTTTCATACAAGAACTTGGGTGCATGCCAAAGGTGTGGAAATGAGAGGATTCACCAGAGACAGAGCGGGGAGCAGAACAGGAGGATCTACGGAAATACACTGCTAAGGGGAGCAGTGGGTGAGATAGGAGAGGTCTGCTGCACCATGTGGTCAGCTCTCTGGCCAGGGATCACACTCAGTCCATTGGGGTGATAGCACTGGGAGGCCCAAAGAGGATATTTAAATGGTATTTATATTTAAAGTGCTGCTTTTTTAAAAAAGATTTATTTTATTTATACAAGAACCGGGGTACAGGCCAGATGCGTGGGAGAGTGAGAGAATTCACCAGAGACAGAGCGGGGAACAGAACAGGCAGACTGACAAAATACACTGCTGAGGGGAGCAGTGGGCGAGTCAGGAGAGGTCTGCTCACCATGTGGGTTGCTCCGAGGCCAGCGGGGATGGAACCGGCACTGCAGAGGCTATGGACAGCTTCACAGCACTGCGCCCAACCACCTGCACCACCAGTGAGGCCATAGTTAAAGTGCTTGTGTGTGTGTGTGTGTGTGTGTGTGTGTGTAGAAGAACTGGGGTGTAGACAAGAAACGCTGGTGGGTGGGGAGGGAGAGCAGGTAAGAGAATCCACCAGAGATAGAGTGGGGAGCAGAACAGAAGGATCTACTGAAATACACTGCTGAGGGGAGAAGCGGACAAGACAGGAGAGAGGTCTGCTGAGCCATGTGGCTCCCTGCCCAGGGATAGAACACACAGGCGGTAGGGATGACAGTGATGAGACTCAGCCCCTAGGCCACCAGGGAGGCCCTATATTTAAAGTGCTTAACCTCATTAGTCATTACTGTAATGAAAATTGGAACGACTCATTACCATCCCCCCACACACAACACACACTGAGTAAAATTAAGAGACTAACAAACCCAAGTATTGCAAGAATGTAGAATAACGGAAGACACTATAGAAGGGTGGTAAATTGTCACACATCCATTAGGGAAACAGTTTGGCAATATTTTCTGAAACTGAACACACGCATATTCCACCCTCCAGCAAGTCCCCTCCTAAGTAAATAACCAACAGAAATCTGTATGCCTGCCACCAACAGACATGGGTTTAAATGTTTATAGCAGCATTACTCATGGCAGCCAATAACTGGGGACAACTTAAATGTCCATCCACAGATACAAAGATAAATAAACCTCACAAATACAAGGCTGAAAACAGAAATCAGATACATACATAAAATGAAAAAACAAAACAGGAAAACCAATGGAGGACACAAGACATGAGGCAGAGGATCACCTTTCAAAAGAAGGTGGGGCAGTGACTACTTGGGAGGGCAGGATGCCTCTCTCCCTAGAAATGCTCAGGGGTAGACCTGCCTACAGTTCACTTTACTGGCCTCACTTTGTGATAACTCATCAAGCTGTCTTCTTACAATTTCTTTGCTTTTCTATATGCTTGTCATCCTTCAACTTTTATTGAAGCAATTCCAATAAAATCACCAGCGTGTGTGTTAATTAGCTATTAGGTTTTTAAAGTTCAAATAGAAAAGCAAACAAGCAAGAATAGCCTGAAAGAAGTCGAAAAATAAGGGAAGCAGCCCTTCCATCTATTAAAATATATTTTAAAATATTATACACCTTAGCAAGCAAAACAGTGGGAACATAAAGAACATGCACAGAGCTGCCAATAAAAGAGTCACAGGGCTGAAAGATGCAGGCACTTAGGAGAAAAGATGCTTATGATGAAAGGCTTATTGTAAAGCACCCTCAACGTAGCAGAGAAAGGATAGCCATTGGGGGACAGGCCCGGGCTGGGGGTGGGGGGGAACGGAATGAAGAGGTTAGCTCTATACTTCCCCACATACACTGGGATAAATTCCAAATGGATCAAAATTTGAATGAGAAGGAGGCACAGGCGACTTGCTGGAGGCAGGATGGAAGGCTTCCAAGCAGCCGGGGCCATGGCTCTATTTTGTTGTTGATGAAGTGAGCGACATTGTCAGAGAGGCCACCGAAAGGGCGGTCGCTGGCAGCGCCCAGCAACCCCACTCAGGGTATCCGTGGACGACACAGGTCGTGGAACAAACTTTAAGCCAACTCACCAAAACCTTTAAAATACACAGTGAGGCGCAGGCGCGGTGGCGGGCTGCGTGGGCGGCGCTGGCGAATCGGACGCGTGCAGGGGTCGGGGCGCTGGTCACGGGCAGCGAGTCGCTCTTGGAAGGGACCCCGAGCAGCACCCGAAGCCTAAATTTCAGGAGGGTGAGCGGATGCCGCGTTTTCACGGGCCTCTTCTTTAGGAACCAAAGGGTGTAAAGGTGGCCGTAAAGGACATAAGGAGTGAAATACTTTCAGACATGGCTGTTGTTGGCACAAACACTGGGATGAACGGGTTCCAAAGCAGAGTCCTAACTTTGAGGCCCCCATGCTGCAGGCGCAGCGAGAACTTCCGAAAGGAGCAGTGTGCAGCTGGATGAAAGGGTCTGCCCCAGGAGCCAAGACAGCTGGCCTGCAGCAGAAAAATGTTGAAGTTAAAAGAAAAACAAGAAGAGAAAACTCTGGGAATGGAGATGGTGGCAGTTTACCTGCTGAGGCACTTGGGCTTCCTCAGGAAGAAAAGGGTCAGAGCAGATCCTTCTGTTATAGAGGGGGAAGCATTCATAGACAGAGTTGAAGTTTAAGTAAAAATTCCTGAGCAACTAAAACCATGGCTTCTCCATGACTGGGAATTTAACTCCTGGCAGCTCTCTCTCTTCCAGCCAAGAACTGGATTCTGTTCTAGAGGGTTATGCAAATTACAAGAAATCTCCAGGAAACCGATCATAAAGAGCATGCTGGTGGTGAAATTGTAGTTGTGGACAAAGAATACTTCCCTGTCGCCTCAGGCACCCAGCTTCTCTACAAGTTTGAGAGGCCGAAATAGTCTGAGATCCTGGCAGGTCTCCCCAAAGCACCACACCTGCCTAGACTGTAGAATTGGAGGGAAGTCAGCTTATATGCCTCTGGATGAGAAGATTTTTGCTTTGTTACTAAATTAGCATTAGAATTTCTTCAAATACCTAGCAAAGAATTCCACAACTTAGTTTAGCGCCAGGGATTATGAAGGGGCCCCTCTCTAGGATCCCCGGAAAACCATGTTAGGGTCGCTGGATTATGCTGGGATGTCTGTAAACCTATTTTTTGTTCTTAGTCCTCTTATACAAATGATGTATTTTGGGGGCCTCCCTTGGTGGCACAAGGGGTAAGACGCAACCTATGAAGCTATTCGCAGCCACTGCATCATGAGTTCAATACCTGACCCGTGAGCTACCCACATGGCATAGCAGACCTCTCCTGACTAGCCCACTGCTCCCCTCAGCAGTGTGCTTTGGTTAGTCTGCCTGTTCTGTTCGCCGCTCTGTCTCTGGTGAATCCTCTCACCGCCCCACACCTCTGGCCTGTACCCTAGTTCTTGTATGCATAAATAAATCTTTTTTTAAAAAATTATGTACTTTGAAAATGTGACTGTTTAACAGAAATGATGTTTGTTTTCCAATTTTAAACAGAGTAAATAAAAGGGTTATAGCTCTTTTTATTCTTTTCATTTCAAAGTTTTGCTACCTGTGTATTCAGTAATGGACAAGGGAGAGACAAACTGTTGTCGCCTGTGGCCTAGCTGACAAAGCTGCTTTAAATGCTGGTGGTTTTATTCTTTTAACACTATGCATTTTGATCATCCGTGTGAATGCTATATGACAAATTGCTGGTGCCAAAGGTCCAATTCAATGTATAATTGAACCTGTACATTGTTTTTTTTTTTTTGATGGTACTTCAAGAGCCCAGCCTTTGCGAGTCATCTATGTCATTCCTTAAGCATCTCATCTTGGCCCAGATGGTTGAAGAAGGATGGCTTGTTCATGGCTTTTGTAATTGTGTCTAATATACCTTTTAGCCTGGTAGAGGTGACAGCAACAGTATTCTGGAAAAAAATCTTTTAGGAATTGTTTTTCAGGTCTTCAATAAAAGTTTTCCTTACATTTCAATACACTGTGAGCTGTGTAATTATACAGAAGATCAGAGCTGGGTTATACACAGTGAATCTACACTTCTGGGTCAACTGCACTGACTTTGACGGGAGAACATAAGCTGCATCAGCAATGCCTTTGGATGTTCTGTCTGACCTCCTCATCAGCCCACATTTTTCCATTTCTCTCCACATCTCTCTTCCCTCTTCTCAGTTGAGAATTCAGAGAACACCTTCATGATTGTCTTTAAGTGTGTTTTTGTGCCACTCTCACAATGTGGAGGGAGAAACCGCAGTGGTATATGAACCGCATGCCCAAGTCAAAGGAGCCATCAACTCTGGGGCCTGAGTCTGTGCTGCTGTGGGTCTGAAAGCCAAATATTTCTTTTCAAAGCTGCTAAAACCTGCAATCTGCTAGTGTGAACCTTTCTCTACTCTCTGAAATGATTCAGACACTAAAAGTCTGTATTTTGTACTTTTGTTGAAATAAACAATTCCAATGAAAAGTTACCTGAATGAAAATAATAGAAGTGGGGACTCCCTGGTGGTGAAAGGGATTAACCGTCAGCACTATGGAGCTATATGCAGCCACTGCAGCACGAGTTCGATCCCTGGCCGGCCAGGGAGCAACCCACATTGCGCAGCAGACCTCTCCTGTCTTGCCTGCTGCTCCCTTCAACAGTGTGTTTCAGTCAATCTGCCTGTTCTGCTCTCCACTCTGTCTCTGGTGAATCCTCTCACACACACACACCCCCACCCCCCGCACCTCTGGCCTGTACCCTAGTTCTTGTATGCATAAATAAATAAATCTTAAAAAAATGAAAATAATAGAAGAAAATATGGGACATGTCCTTTTATCTTGAAAAGGGAAAAGTCTTTGTACCTATGATTGAACATTCAGAAGTCATTTAAAAAAAAAGGCTGGTAAAATCCTGCATATAAAACAAATCGTCAACCAAATAAAAGAGAAACACTAACCTGGATCCAACTTGTAATAAAAGCAAAAGGCTTATCTCCCTAATAATGAGTTCATAGAAATAAAAAAGAAAAAGTCAACAATCCAATTTTTAACATAAGCAAAGAATATGAGCAAGACAGTCAAGAAAAAAATAGAAATGGTCCTTATGCATATTATAAATTAAAAAACTTTTCATAACAAATTGAAATTAAGATTTGGTTCAGACATTGCCAGACATTGCTACCAGTGATGTGACAATTTAATGCACTGGCCAACATGTGACAACAGTCAACTCATCTAAAGCTGGTGGAGGTGCAAATTGTCATTAACCATAAGGAGGGTATGTTGGCATTATTTCCCAAAATTACAAATACAGGTAATTAGCAATCTCAAGTCTGCAACTTTATCTTGCATATGTAATATGCACTTGCGAAATGCCACATGTATAAGTGGAGTCTATGATAGCAGGCTGGAGCCAACCTGAGTGTTCACCACACAGCAGAATGAGGTGACATAATCAATAAAACAAGCCTGGCACAAAACAGCGTATATTCCATTTTGTAAACTGCATTCAGCAGAGATGACAATGCAATATAGAAATATCTATATTGTATGTATAAAGAGACTCTGTATTAGAATAATTCACACTAAAGTGTGAAATATTGGCAGCTCAGAACCTCCCAGACATAGCGCATCCTCAAAAGAAGATGCTTGCTAACACAAATAAATCTGTAATTTGACTTTGTCAGGGAAATAAAATGAATTGGAAAAATACTAAAATCCAGGGCCTCCCTGGTGGCGCAAGGGGTTAAGACACAACCTATGAAGCAATTGCCAGCCACTGCAGCATGAGTTCGATTCCTGGCCAGGGAGCTACCCACATGGTGCAGCAGACCTCTCCTGTCTCGCCTGCTGCTCCCCTCAGCAGTGTATTTCAGTCGATTTGCCTATTCTGTTCCCCGCTCTGTCTCTGGTGAATCCTCTCACCTCCACATCTCTGGCCTGTACCCCAGTTCTTGTATGCATAAATAAATCTTTTAAAAAATACTATAATCCAGAGATTGTTGGGTTCATGAGGGCAGTCATATCAGGAAATTCCCCAGCTTTCCCAATGATCAGCTTTAATTGAATTAGACCCAATAAACTAAAAACAGTTACCTTGGAGTGGGAGGTATTAGGTAATTATGGAATAGAAGTGAAAGAAAAATTTTCACCGTAGTTTTTTTATATAGTTTTAACATCATATGAATGTATCAAAATTTAAACAGTGAAAGAGAAAAGCTACAGTTAATGAGTTCCTAAGCTTTGATCAAGACCTACAAGATCTACCTCAACTCCTGTTCCAAGAGCCTGTCATTTATAATCAGGTAACTGTTAAATATTTACAAAGAGTTTTATTGCCAGAAACATTTATTGGCAGAAACATATTAGGTCAATATTGCTCTGCAAGACATTTCAAGATAGAAAGATCTTGGGCAACCACCTTTAAACCTCAGTTTTCTCTTTGGCAGAACAAAGGACAAAATAACATCAAAGAATTACTGTGAAGTGCAGGTGTATGAATATTTCGGGAAGCTGCAGGATGAAAACGCTCAACAAACAGCAGCAGGTCCATGTTAGTCCTGAGCTGCAGGACTTCTCAAAGGTCAGTGTACTTCAGAACCACCGAAGGGGCTGTTAACACTCAAGTTCCCAAACCTCACCCTCAGAGTTGTGGTTTGAGACCTATGAACATGCAGTTCTAACATTTCTTCTCTGATGCTACCGACTGGTTAAAGGACACATTTGAGAAGTCTGGTCCTGAACAGGACTCCTCAAACTGTGATGTGCATAAAATCTTTTTAAAATGTAGATTCTGGTTCAGCAGGTCTGGGGCAGGGTCTGGGAACCTGCATTTCTAACAAGTTCCTCTATGATATCTATGCTGCTGGTCTGCACACTTTGGGTACAGAGGTCCTAAAATATTCATCCAATTCCATTCATTTTACAGATGAGGAAGTCATATATGGGAAAAGGTAAATTACTTGCCTGAAGCAAGTGGGGAAGGCCTGCCTCCCCATTTGTCCCCATCCTGTGCCACCAACCTGCCTGAGTCAATGACTATAGAGAATGGTGTGGAAATATAACAAATCAATACACAGTCCTTTGCTCTTCCGAGAAACAAGTCACTTTTCAGGTTGCTGAACTCAAATGACTCTGTTCTTTCAAAAAATGTCCTTTTGGCAAAATCATTTAACTGAGTCACCTTCCCCTCCGGTGACTCACACCTTTGACAGGCCCTATTGTGGGAACCTGGGGAAGACTCAACATTTCTCAACATGTGTCTTCTATCATGGGGAAGGAAAGTCCACTGAATTACAGATTTATTTGTGTTGAAGAGCATCTTTCTGAGCTGTCCATCTTTCATACTTTATTTTTTTTATTTTTTTTTAAGGTTTATTTTTTATTTATTTATACAAGCACTGGGTACAGTCAGAAGCGCGAGAGGGCGAGAGAATTCACCAGAGCCAGAGGGGAGAGCAGAGCAGGCAGAAAGACCAAAGTACACTGCTGAGGGGAGCAGCGGGCGGCAGGAGAGGTCTGCGCGCCATGTGGGACCCTCCTCCGGTGGCTGGGGAGCAGCCGGGGATCGAACCGGCGCTGCAAAGGCTGCGGGCAGGTTCGCAACCCAGCACTTAACCGATGCGCCACCAGGGAGGCCCCATCTTTCATACTTTAGTATGTACATTATTCTAATACAGAGGGAAAGGGTTGGCTAAGTTCTCCAGAGTCATTAAGGCATCAGAGTATGGGGGGGCCTACCTGAAAGATGTCTTGATCTGGGAGAAGACCTGCTGGGAAGCCACAGCTTCAACCTTGGCCTTTGCACTACATTCACCATCAGGCCACTCCTCCTCCTCCCTCCCCCCCAACCCCCAGCAACCCCGGTGCACTCAGTAAGTGGTTTGTAGGCCTGGCAGTGCTGCCACTAACTTGTGATGTGATTGAGTCAATCTCACAGTTTTAGAGATTTTCAGAAGTGAAAGGAAAAGTCCAGAACTTCAATTTCTAAACCAAAAAATACATGGCCCCTAATGACCTGAGCCTAAATTCCCTAGAAGCAGAGCCTGAGATAGGGGTTTGGTTTCACATGAATTACTGGGGGCATGCTCTCAGGAGATACCATATGTGGGTGAGAAGTCAGGATCAAGCTCTCAAAACATTTTGAAATCACACCACAGAATTCACCAACCTTGAGGCAAGGAGGATGGGCTTTCAGCCCCCAACATGCCTAAGCAGGTAGGCTGGAGGGTGTAAACTCCCAGATATCTCTCAGGGTGGCTTGGAGCAAGACAGGGGACTGTGGTTTGTTGCCGCCGCTCCCACGCTGCAGAAGCTGGGCTGTGAGTCTAGTGGAGATAAGGGGGTCTGACAGCCACCAACCCCCACTTCCTATTCTGAGAGGCCCTCTAACATGTTTCTAAACAAAAGGCTCCAAAGATCACACAAGAGGGATGGTGAGGTAAGGATACAAGTGTTTGGAGTACAAGTATTTCCAGAATCCTGGAATCTGTACTTAGAATGAATCCTAACTGCTCCCCTGACTTCCCAGCAGGCTTCGAAGTGACCCCTCCCTGACCTCCACCCACAGTCCCCACACTGACCGCCCAGCCACACACTAGACTGACTCCTGACTTTCCCTGTTTTCTCTGCCTAGAATGTTCCAGCCCAGACTTTTGTCTAGCTGACTTCTTTTTGCCAACTCAAACCTCACAGAGAGGCCTTCTCCTAGGTCATTCCTGGTCACACGCCCGTGGTACTTCTGCATGGCACTGGCCACTCTGACATTATCTTAACCATGTTCAACTGTGGGCACAGAGACTTGTTCTGGTCTCATCACAGGTCCCCTGGAGCCTGGTGCACAACTGGGCCCATAGATGACAATCACAGTTGGTGAATAATCTGAGTGAATAAAATGGACGTTTGTGCCAGATGCTGAAATGCCAGCATAAAGGGGAAATAGGAAATGCTGGAGAAAAACCCTGCAGGCAGCCAGGAGGAGTGTGGATAGACCCACCTAGTCTCCTATTCCTTCTTCCTCTCCCAGCTCCTTGCCCTCAACTTGGAGCCAGAGTTAGCCTCAACCCTGAGGAGATGGTCACCTTTTGGAAGGGTGCAAACATCTCAAAACAACCAAGGGCATCTGGTTCCCAACTCAAGCTAGGGCTCTGAGCAGCTCTTTCCCCACTGTACCTGGCTCAGAGGCAGCGCTGAGCCAGTGCCAGGCTCAGAGGCAGCGCAGCTCCCAACACACACCACTGCAGTTTAAACCAGGATGGTGAACGCCCTCCCTGGCCATGGCCCCACCAGGACAGTCTCTTTTGCCAGCACCCCACCTTCCCAGACTCCAGGCGCCTATGAGATCCTCTGAATTTCACCCAGCATTTCCCACGAGCCAGGTGCCTGACATGCCCTTGCTTGCTCGTTTGCACAATAATGCCACATTAGCATCAGTACCCCAATCTCATGGTTGCCATTTTACAAATGAAGAGACAAGCAGAGATTCAGTCAAAGGACACATGTCTAGTGAGGAGGGCCAGCCAGTTGCATACTTTTTTCTTGCTTATTTAAGAGGTTTGTCACCTGGGGTCTGCCAGATGGCAGCTGGCAGCTCTGGCAGAAAAGCTTATAAACCGGGCCTCCCCGGTGGCGCAGCGGTTGAGCGCTGGGTTGTGAAGCTGCCCACGACCTCTGCGGCACCGGTTCGATCCCCGGCTGCTCCCCGGCCACCGGAGGAGGGTCCCACATGGCGCGCAGACCTCTCCTGCCGCCCGCTGCTCCCCTCAGCAGTGTACTTCGGTCCTTCTGCCTGCTCTGCTCCCCACTCTGGCTCTGGTGAATACTCTCACCCTCCCGTGCTTCTGACTGTACCCAGTGCATGTATAAACAAAAAACAAACAAACAAACAAACAAATAAATAAATAAACATGCCTCTATAAAAAAAAAAAAAAGAAAGAAAAGAAAAGCTTATAAACCATTATTTCAGAGAAGGCAACTTAAGTACCCAGCACCATGGTCTGGTGGGCAGCCCCTCTGCACTTGGGGTTCACAGACTTGTAGCACATTGCCCCATGGTTCAAGTGCTCTCCGGGCTGGCTACCTGCTGGTCCATTTTTGCAGATGCAGAGAGACTGAGGCTCCGGGAGGCTTAGGGTTGCGTGACAGACCCTCAGCGAGAGCAGAGGCAGCCACACTCTGTATGCACTGTATGCACTGTAGGGAGCAGCTACCTGTGCCCCAGTTGGCTTGCAGCTCACCTGGGGTGGCTCACCTGGAGCTACTGGGCCTCAGGTCGGCTCCCCCCCGACCTTCTACTGGATGACTGGGCCCAACAAAGTCTCGTTGGGGCCCAAGAACTAGGATGCTCTGAGGCACCTGGATCCCCAACATCCTAACCTTCTAACCACAGGCAGTAACAGGAATGAAGGGTTGATGTAATATTTGAAAATCAGTCATTGTAAATTCCCCATGTGAGCAAACTGAAAAACACTTCAGTTGATGCAGATTTTGTCTCTTCTGACAAAATCCAACATCCACTGGCAACAGAACCTCTCAGTAAAGTCTGAATAGAAGGGAATTTCCTCAACTTGAAAAAGGGCATCTTTGAGAAAATTAGTTAAATGGCAAAAGACTGAATGCATTCCCCTTACATCTGGGAACAACACATGCCAATGAACAAAGTCAGCAAGGAAACAGGACATTTGATGACAGCCAGCTGCGTTTCTGTTTCTATGATCAGTTTCTATTTTTACACCAAAGCTGGAAACAAGACAAATGTCCATCAGCAGGTGAATGAATAAAAACATGATGGTAGATCCATACAATGGAATTCTGAGCCCCAATAGAATGAACTATTGGTACACGCAGCAACATGGGGGAAGCTTGTGATGAGTGAAAGAAACCAGACAGCCCCCAAGGGAAAGATAAACTGTCTAATTCCATTTATTCAAAACTCTCCCAAATGTATCTGTAGGGACAGAGCAGATCAGAGGTTGGATGGGGGTGGAGGACAGGGAGCAGCACAGGGAAATATTCAGGAGTGATCAAACTTTTCTTTTTTTTTTTTTAAATTGAGGCAACAGTGGTTTACCTCACTGTATGTTCTAAGAGTGCAGGCTCACACTTCACATGTATGGTATTGCACCACAGCCACCAAAATGGCAGTGACTGATCTTGGTATGGTTTACATTTTCAAAAGTGTAAATTGTGTACTTTAGTACAGTTTACTGAGGGTCAATTTTACATCAGCTGTTCTTTAAAAATGGCCTTAATTTGAGGTACCTAGGTTAGGCAAATTCATAGACAGAAAGTAGGCCCGAGGTTATCAGGGACAGAGAGGGGGGAATGGGGAGTTTCTTTTTAATGGATACAGTGTCTGTTTGAGATAATAGTGGTGACAGTTAGGTAACAATGTGTTAGGTAATGTGGCTGAACTGCATATTTAAAATGGTTAAGATGGCAATTTTTATGTTATGTATATTTTATCATAATGAAAATTAAAAAAAAAAAACTAAAAAAGTTGCATGTTAGAAGACATTTGCATTTGAGGGGAAAGACATGGGTTTACTGCTTTTTCTCATTCCTGAGGGGTATTTATCCTCAAAGAGGTTACAAACAGGGCCTCCCCCGTGGCGCAGCGGTTGAGCGCTGGGTTAGCAAAGCTGCCTGCAGCCTCTGCAGCGCCAGTTCGATCCCGGGCTGCTCCCCAGCCACCGGAGGAGGGTCCCACATGGCGCGCAGACCTCTCCTGCCGCCCGCTGCTCCCCTCAGCAGTGTACTTCAGTCCTTCTGCCTGCTCTGCTCCCCGCTCTGGCTCTGGTGAATTCTCTCACCCTCCCGCGCTTCTGACTGTACCTAGTGCTTGTATAAATAAATAAATAAATCTGGAAAAAAAAAAAAAAAAAAAAGAATCTTTAAAATTAAAAAAAAAAAAAGGTTACAAACAGCCTTGCTGCCATTAGCTAGACGGGTCCAGTCTCACAGGACACAGGGCCCCCTACCCTTATAGCCTGCGCCCCCTCCCCTCAGGATGACTGACCAGTCTCAGTTCCCCTGCCCCCTGCACCTGCTGTTCCTGAGCTGAAGCCCCTTCCCCCACCACCTAATCCTCCCTCCCGCAACCAGGATCCCCAGCCCTTACCCATCCACATACCTCCCCCAGATTCTGTTGATTCCAGCTACCCCTTCTCCAAGGAGCTGTCCCTTTGTGTCCCCTGGCTCCCCTGTCCTTTGGAATGGCCAGTGTCCTATGCATCTACCTTCTGTCCCGCTGTGGGCTGGGAGCTCCTTTCAACTCCCGGACCTCACCTAACGACCTGTCTCAGACTTCTGGATTCCAGTTGAACCCCAGCACAGGGCATAGCCGATCAACTGCCAGGACTTGGGCCGGACCAGTCCTGTTTTACCAATTCAGGAATGTCCCCAGTGGAGGACTTGGGGGAAATGGAATTCTTGGTGAACAGAGCAGCCTTGTTTCAGATTTTTTGGCTCACAGCAGACAGACTCTGGGGACATGGGCAAACCCACACAGGGTGCTGGGAAGCCTGGCTTTGGTTCCTCCTTACTTGGGCCTGGTGAGCAAGTCCATTTCTTCTTGTTGGCCTTATACTCTACCCATCTGAAAAACACTGGAGAAACTTTCCCTCCATGGAATTGGAAGATGGGTAGAAGGGAAAATGAGGACGTTTGTGGAGAGCCCCGCCATGGGGAACATCTTCCTTGTATAAAGTTTGCTCCTGGTTCAGCCATACACTTGAGTTGGGATTCAAGTCCTGCTCATCGAAGGGTGCTAGCAGGGGTACCCCTACTCCTCACAGGCCCTGTGTTATGGTTCATTGTTAATTCCTCTGCTATACCTTCCAAGAGCAATGGGCTTCATTACAAGGATTGAAATTGTAATTAGGGCCTCTCTGGTGGCACAAGGGGTTAAGACGCAGCACTACGAAGCTATCTGCAGTCACTGCAGCATAAGTTTGATCCCCAGCCAAGGAGCTACCCACATGTTGCTGCAGACTTCTCCTGTCTCATCCGCTGCTCCCCTCAGCAGTGTATTTCAGTAGGCCTGCCTGTTCTGTTCCCTGTTCTGTCCCTGGTGAGTCCTCTCACCCCCCACATCTCTGGCCTGCATCCCAGCTCTTGCATGCATAAATAAAATAAATCTTAAAAAAAAAAGTATAATTAAACAATCATTCATTAGTAGTTTCCCATCTCTGTCCCCTGCTGGAACATAGGCCCCACTGAATTCCTGACTTAGTGCCTAACTCAGAGAATAATGCAATTGTCACATTAATTAATGTGGGGAGGCCTGCGTGGGAGATCTTTTCTCCTAACACCCACCCTCTTGCCAAGGAGAAACTGAGATGAAGACCTCTGTCCCTGAGCCACTGGAAAGGGTAAATCTGGGGCCACAGTGGTGTCCCCCGCCTCCTAACAAGGCCTCATCCCCTCCTCCCTCTCCCAGTCTGATTCAAGATCCACCCTGGTTCCATTATAGCCCCCTTTCTACTGTGCCACCTTGCAAAAGAGCATAAGATTTTTTAAACAGGCCATAAGTTTCCATATCAGTGCTAAATTTTACTCAAGGCATATGTGACCCAGGACTTGGTACAAGAAGATGGAAAGTTGTGAGCCTAGCCTGGAGCAGCTGACACAGAGTGGGTGGTCACTGAGCAGGATGGTGGTGAGAAGGGTCTCAAGAGCCAGGCCAGAGAGGACAGGAGGCAAGAAGGGGTGAGCAGGCTTCCTGGAGCAAGGCCCTGAAGAGTCTATCATTACCCCTCAAACAAATGACAGTCCCTCAGGACACACAGTCTGGGCAAGGGAGCTGTTCTATAACTTCCAGAAATATTCTTATCAGAGTTGCTATCAGACCCATGGGCTGGTAGAGGGGGAGAGCCACATCAGGTCCTACCACCCCCAGCTTTTCCCATGGGGCCTCTAGCCCAAACATGAGCAGAATGCACTGGCACTCCACTGAAATCCTCTCCCCTGCCTTATCCAGCAGGGGCCTACTTTTTGCCCTGAGTGTGCTTTCTGCCAGAAATAGTTCACATGAATACTTTGTCAGTCTTAGCTTTCTCTGTCATTCCAGAACACCTGCCATAAACAAGCATCTTTTATTTATTTAAAGATTTATTTTATTTATGCATACAAGAGCTGGGGTTTAGGCCAGAGGTAGGGGCAGGGGTGAGAGGATTCACCAGAGACAGAGTGGGGAGCAGAACAGGCAGATTGACTGAAATACACTGCTGAGGGGAGCAGTGGGTGAGACAGGAGAGGTCTGCTGAGCCATGTGGGTAGCTCCCTGGCTGGGGATCGAACTCATGCTGCAGAGGCTACAGATTGCTTCATAGTGCTAATGCTTAACCCCTTGTGCCATTAGGGTGACCTGCCTCTTTAATTTTTTAACCTACACCACATGTGTTTACAGTGGGTTGAATAGTGGTCACCAAAACTTATTGTTCACCTGGAACCTCAGAATTAATTTGGAATAGAGTCTTTGGGGATGTCATTAGTTTAGATGAAGTTATAATGACAATACCTTTATAAGAGCAGACACAGACAGACACACACACACACAGCTTTATAACACAGTAGTTATACAGCTACAAGCATGGAATGTCAAGGATTTCCAGAAACCACTAGAATCTAGTAAAAGACAAGGAAAGACCCTCTCCTGTAGTCTTCAGAGGGAACATGGACCTTGATTTCTAGCTTCCAAAATATGAGAGAAAAATGTTTCATGCTTCCATGACAGGCCTAGAACACTAACAGAACTGTTCTCTGCCCTTGTTCCTCTCACTCAATCCATCTAGAAGACAACACTGTCTCACTTTTTTTCCCATTGGTTGCTAAATATCCCACTTTATATGGACCAAAACTGTGATCTGTCTCCAGCTGATGACCATTTAAGTTGTTTCAATTTTGAACTTCTTCAAATAACACTGTAATGACTGTCTGTTCAGACAGCACTGTGCCCCCTCACCCCAAAGTCCATATATAGTAATATCATAAGGTAGAAGGATATACCGGGAAGCTTTACATTTTTTTTTAAAGATTTATTTATTTATGCATACAAGAGCTAGGGTACAGGCAGAGATGCGGGGGTGAGAGGATTCACCAGAGACAGAGTAGGGAACAGAACAGGCGGATCTACTGAAATACACCTCTGAGGGGAGCAGCGGGTGAGTCAGGAGAGGTCTGCTGCGCCATGTGGCTTGTTCCCTGGCTGGCCGGGGATCGAACTTGTGCTGCAGAGGCTGCAGATTGCTTCATAGTGCAGAGCTTAACCCCTTGTGCCACCAGGGAGGCCCAACCTTTACATTTTTAAAAGCTATTGCAAAATAGCTTTCAAGGAGCTCTCACTATGTCCTTAGAAGCAATGTATTTTTCATTGGCTCACTGGTTTCTTGTTTGTAATTGTTTTTTTTTTTTTCATGCTCCAAATTAATGCAAATTTGTAGAGAAATACTCCAATACAAAGATAGTTGTATGTGCGTCTGTGGGGTCCCTCTTACAAGGACACGGGAAGTAGACATCTCTTCCCACTGCTCTTTCCTCCCCTTGCTCTTTTACTGTATTCCTGTCCTTCCCCTTCCTCCTTGCTCACACTAACACTAGTGGGCATAGATAGGGAGAGGAAGTCTGCTTGTGTTAATAAATCAAATCAACACATAACTTTGTTTTCAATTCCCACTTCAGTCAGTGATGGGTATATCTGTTAAGTCAAAATTCTAATTTTGCTATGCTTTAGACAGATAGACACACACACACACACACACACACAGAGCATCCTCCATACACGAAATCTTAGCAGGCATGCTGAGGGTTAAGTGATGGAAATATTTTCAGTGCAATCTGAAAATATCTCAGTCACTGTCTCCTACCTTTTTTACATCTTCATTTTTTTTTAAATTTCTCCTCTCCCTTCTTTCTCCCTTCCTTCACCTATAGCCCTACACAAGTACCCCTGATGGGCAGCCATCACTGCCATTTTTCATATATCCATATACAAATACGCACATATACAAGTGTGGGGCTTGGGGTCGAGTTTTGCTTTCTTTGGGGTTGTTTTGCAAAAATAGGATCAACCCATCTCTCTTTTTTACTTTTTTCATTCAATCATAAAATCCCTCCAAACATTTTAATGGGTGCAAAATAGTAGCTGAGAGACCTTTATTTTGATTCGTTATTATTGTTGCTGTTAACGTTATGACTAAAGCTATGTAAACACCACAGACATTTATCCTCTTGCTTTCATTTTTTTTTTTTAAGTCATTTTTCAGGAGGTAGGATTTTTTTTTTTTTTAGATTTATTTATTTATACAAGCACTGGGTACAGTCAGAAGCACAGGAGGGTGAGAGAATTCACCAGAGCCAGAGAGGGGAGCAGAGCAGGCAGAAGGACCGAGGTACACTGCTGAGGGGAGCAGCGGGCGGCAGGAGAGGTCTGAGCGCCATGTGGGACCCTCCTCCGGCGGCCGGGGAGCAGCTGGGGATTGACCCAGCGCTGCAGAGGCTGCGGGCAGCACTGCAACCCAGCGCTCAACCGCTGCGCCACCGGGGAGGCCCCTCTTGCTTTCATTTTTGCTGTTGCTGCTGATTCCCTCATGATGTCTGGTTTCCCTGTGCATTTTGTAATTGGGATTGTTTGCTCAAGTTTGATGGGCAGCCTGTCAGCAGCCTGAGTGGGCTGGTTGAAGGTATGTTCTTTCAAAGAGGTGCTTTTACTTCTGCCAGGTATCCCAAGGAGTTATCAGCCAGAACTAGTTTGTTTGGGGTTTGTGGTTTCTTTTTTTAAATTGTGGTAAGCTATATATAACATAAAATTTTCCATCATAACCATTTGTAAGTGTTCAGGTCAGTGGTGTTAAATAATTCCATGTTGTTATACAAACAATTTCCAGAATTCTTTTCATTTTGCAAAATGGAAACTCAATACCCATGAAACAGTTCCCCTTTTCCTCCTCCCCCACTTCCTAGCAATTCTGCTTTCTAGATCTATGAACTTTCCAGCTAGGAAGAGTTTCATTTCCAGACCTGGAGACCTTAGGATGACAGTAGTATAAATTTAATACCCAAATCCAAAAGAGGGCAGCTGTGTGGCTACACATTTCTGAGAAAAGGCCTTCCTCTTCCCCAACCACACCCACGCCATGCCAGAAAAGCTTTCCTCTCTGTCCCTGGTCTAATTTTCATGGGAGGTTTAAACTTTTGGGGGTTCCAGCTACCTGTAGGAGTCTCTGGTCTACTCTCCGCTGCAGGTTGGCTTAAAACTTCCTCCCTTTTCCCAGCAGTTAGTTAACCCTAAATCCTGGGTTATCCAGACCAGCAAGTCCTCAGAGCAGGCAAAGTAGCCTAGCTCCCTCACCAACTTCCTTCACCTTGCTTGTACAGCGACTCTTTCCACGCAGCACAACTGTGCACACATAAAAAAAAAGTGTCGATTGTTTTGTATGCTAAGTTCTTAGATGTTTTATACAGTCTCCTCGCTGAAAAGCTCTTATGGTTTTTTTTTCTTTGTAATAGGATCTTGCCTTTGTCTCCAATGGAACTAGAGCTCTAGTGTCTACTGGACAGAGCCCCCTCTGGACAGACATATAGCAGATAACCCAGTGGAAACTAGTAGAATGAAGAAAAAACAGAAGGACTCCTACAGATGGTGCTGCGTCTGTTTCAGAGATGTGTGGAGCTGTGAAAAAAATGACATAAGTGGAGCCATTTTTAAATGGAGTCAGAGCAGTCATTCCAGAGAAAGCACCTTGCACAGCTTGCTCAAACTGGCCACTCCTTGGAACTAGGCCAAAGCTCAACTATTTTGAGAAATCATCAAGCAAACAATTGTTTGAGAAGTCTCCTGATCAGAGGACTAATGCTTGTGGCCTTTTTCCAGAGGAGAGCCAGCAACCTATGATCTATAGCCAAGAATAAGCTAACCTTGTTAGTGCTAATTAACTCAGTCTTTTTTTTTTTTTTTAACTACTTCATTTTCCTCGTTTCTATCCATAAAAATCCTTACATTTTCTTTCTTTTCAGGACACTATTTGGGTTTCTATTCAAATCTTTGTTCTTCTTTGGTCCCAGATAAACATGCTTTTTCTATTTATTGCCTCTTAATTTTAGCAGCATCTCTAGTTTTAGCCTATAAAACTTCTGCTGATAATTTTGGCAACGTCCATGGGATGGAGCTGGGACTACTTCAGCTAGAATAAAAGGGCTAAATGAATGTCAATGATAACAGCTAATGTTATCACTTTATGTCATATAATACACACACGTGCACGCACACACACCCAACATCGGAGTTAGGAATTCTCACCTCATTTTAAAGATGAAATCAAAACCCAGAAAGTTCTGCAACTTGCCCAAGATTGCAAAGCTAGGACCTCCCTGGTGGCACAAGGGGTTAAGATGCAACCTATGAGGCTAGCTGCAGCCGCTGAAGCATGAGTTTGATTCCCAGCCTAGGAACTACCCACATGGCACAGCAGACCTCTCCTGACTTGTCCGCTGCTCCCCTCAGCAGTCAATCTGCCTGTTCTATTCCCCACTCTGTCTCTGGTGAATCCTCTCACCGCCCCCACCCCATACCTCTGGCCTGTACCGCAGTTGTTGTATGCATAAATAAATAAATGTTTAAAAAAAAAAAAACGATTGCAAAGCTAGCAAGCACAAGAGTAAATATTAACTCTAAGTGTGTTTGAACCCAAAGAGCATGCTGATAACTCTGTATTAGAGGACAGTCTGATGGCAGGAGGAAAATATATCCTCAAATCCAACAGTTTTGTGCCGCTCGAAGACCCTGACTATGAGACACACTGTGGCTTAGCCTAAGAGATAGAGCCCATCAAGACCTGGAGCTGGAGGGCTTCCCTGGTGGCACAAGGGGTTAGGTTTCAGCACTACCAAGCTATCGCCAGCTACTGCAGCATGAGTTCGAACCCTGGCTAGGGAGCTAACCCACATGGTGCAGCAGACCTCTTCTGTCTTGCCTGCTGCTCCCAGCTGTAGTCTATTTCAGTAAATCCGCCTGAATCCGCCTGAACTCTCATTCACTGCTGGTAGGGATGCAAAATGGTACAATCAATTGGGAAGACAGTTTGGCAGTTTCTTACAAGCTAAGCATAGTCTTATTATATGATCCAGCAACCACATTCCTAGGCCCTTACCCAACTGAGTTGA
Source organism: Talpa occidentalis (assembly GCF_014898055.3). Taxonomy (NCBI): domain Eukaryota; kingdom Metazoa; phylum Chordata; class Mammalia; order Eulipotyphla; family Talpidae; genus Talpa; species Talpa occidentalis. The sequence goes on from NW_023601754.1 coordinate 11,445,065, forward strand.
AAACTTATATCCACAAAAAAACCTGTATACATGTTGATGATTGCTTCAAACTAGAAGCAATCAAGATATCCCTCAATAAATAAATGATAAACTACAGTGCACACATACCATGGGAAGTTATATAAGGCTAAAAAGAAATGAGCTATTAAGCCATGAAAAAAACACAAAGAAACATTAAATGCATTTTTAGATATGCAAGTAGAAACCAACTAGAAAGGCAATAAAAAATACGATTCCAAGTACATGACATTTGGAAGAGGAATACTACAGACAGTAAAAACATCAGGGGTTGGGGCCTCCCCTGGTGGCACAGCAGTTGAGCGCTGGGCTGCGAGGCTGCCCGCAGTCTCTGCAGCGCCAGTTCGTTCCCCGGCTGCTGGCGAGGGTCCCACACACCAAAAAAAAAAAAAAAAAAAAAAAAATCAGGGGTGGGGCACAGGGGATTTATAGGGCAACGAACTATTCTGTATGCTACTGTAATTATAGATACATGACATTACACATTGATTAGAATGCACAGAAGTACAACAGAGAGTGAACCTAATATAAACTGTGGCTTCTGCTAATAATAATGTATTAATGTGGATTCATCAATTGCAATAAATGCACCTCACTAATAACCCAACATGTTGAGAGTGTGTGTGTGTGTGTGTGTGTGCCTGAAGTGGTGTGGCTATGTGCACCTCTGTAGTAGCTGCTCAACTTTTCTGTAAGTCTAAAATTATCATTTTTTTAAGCCTATTATTTCTTTAAAATAAAGCTTTAAAAAGTATTTGAAAATGGAATCAGCCAATGCTAGGGACTTTGCAGGTAGGCAGTCCAGGGTTTAAGTCCCAGGTTCTGAACCACCCTGAGTTTCCTCCTCTGGGGTCAGCAGTCATGCCTTATGGGGTTGGCTTAAGCATCCTAGAATTCTGTTACTGCAGGGTGCCAGCCAGAAGTCAAGTCACCATAGTGATCTCCAGGGAAAGTAGACATGTCTTCTCTTGATGGGGAGGGGAAACCAATGCCAGCAGGACCAGGAGGCAGCCTCACCAGAGATGTTGCCTAGTGAGGGTTTCCCAGCTGTGGGAAAGCACTGGAAGGTCCCAGTCTGGCCTCCATCGGGCAGACTAGCCTCCATTGGTCTGTTAGCGTCTGTGCATTGCAGCTGCACTAGGGTCTGGGACAGCCCCTTTGAGGGGACAAGAGGAAGCATGAAACAGTCCATGACACAGTACAGTGGAGGTGGAAAGAGGCCAGCAGAATGAGGAGGTCAGAAGGATCAGCACCTTGTCCCAGAGTGTCCTTCTATTGTGGGGCTCTGGGGAGTCCCTAATAATCTTCATCACCTAAAACATCATTACCACACCCACTTCCAGGGTAGCAGTGAGGGCATCATGAGGCAACAAAAGAAAATGTTTAAATGTCCTTATTCCATCAGGCAGCAAGTGAATCAATATTATAGCTATCAGATCCAGCAACCAACACTCTCAAGGGTAGCAACAAGGGGTGAAATCCAGGCACTGAACACATGACTTAACCTTACCCAGACTCAGTCTCCTCATCTGTAACATGAGAGTAACACAATCTCCTGGGATCTCTATAAATCCAGTGAGATAGTGTCCTCACAGGTATTAGCATGCTGCCAGCAGAGGGGTCCATAAATGATCATCCCCTGCACCTTCATAAGCAGTACCTTTGTGCCACTCCAGCTGAGTCATTCTAGATAACCACTGTCCCTGCCAGGGTTTCCTCTGTAATCCTGCTCAGATTTGACGACAGAGGCAGCCACCATTAGGGATGTTGTTTATTGCCTTGTGGATGTCAGACTGGGAGTTGGACAAATTAAACCACTTGGCAAGGTCTTGGCACCCAGAGAACTGGGCTGGAGAAAACACAAAATGAGCTCAAGAAGGCTCCCTGGTGGCCTAGGGGTTAAGTCTAAGTGCTATCACGCTATCACTGCTGTGGCCTGAGTTCAATTCCCCCAGTCAGGGAGCTAACTAATACCACATGGCGCAGCAGACCTCTTCTGTCTCACCCACTGCTCTCCTTAGCAGGGTATTTCAGTAGATCCACCTGTTCTGCTCCCCACTTTGTCTCTAGTGAATCCTCTCACCCCCTGCACCTCTGGCCTATATCCCAGTTCTTCTATGCAAAAATAAATTTAAAACAAATAAAATAACAAACTGAGCGCAACAGCCCTAGGAAAGATTTTGAGGTCTGTAAGAGTTAAGGAGGCGGCAAGGGAAACATTGAGCGATAGGAAACCTGGTTCCAATAAAGGCCAGTGTGTCTTCAATGCTCTCCTTGGACCCAAGCTTCAGACAAGCCAGCCAGAGGGAGAAAGGATGACAGGAAGCCACTAAACCCTTATGTGTCAGTGCCCTGGAAACTGGCAGCCAGGGCGGCAGGGGCTGGGTAGCAACTGGAGATGGATTTTGAAGATTTCTGTCCATCAGAGAGGGCAAGAGTCAGACTGTCTGGGTTCAAACCCCAGCTCTAGTGTCTACTGACTACGGGCATGTGACTTAATCTCTGGGCTTCAGTTCCCAGCTGTAAAATGGGAATGACAATAGCACCCACCACACAGGGATGTGGTGAGACCTCTTTAGCACTGAACATGGCACTTGCAGGAGCTGTAATTACTGTTATTTAGGGAGGATTGATACACGCCTTCCCACCTGCCCGCATCCACCTTGGGTCCCCCTATACCCAGGCCTGTTAAACATAACTTTACCTAGGTTGGATCTCATCAGAGAGGCACAGAGATGTGGAGACTGGGGTCTCCTCTTGCAGTTTGCCCCAGACACTCCTTACATGCCTCTACTAATGGGTTGCTCACAGCTCCATGAGGCAGCCTGCTCCACATTCACATAGCTCTGATCACGAGTTCTCCAGGTGGAGCTAAAATCTCCTCCCTGCACACTACCCCTTAGTGCAACTGATTTTTCTGCCAGGGACTTTCCGATGTTTGGAATCCACCCATCTCATGAATGCTAGAATACCCCTGATTAGGGCTCGAGTCACTCCTCCAGGAAGTCTTACCTGAACCCCGCCCTGAACCTCTCATGCAGAATGGCGCAACTGCTCCCACAACACTTGGTCTGTAGGTAGAAAGTTTTCAGTATCTCCTAACTCTAATAATAGTTCACATGCTCTGCCTCACCTGATCCTCATACAACCCCTGTAAGGGTCATACTATCTCTCCCCTAAGTTAAAATAACTATGGTAAAATACACGTAACAATCGTAGCCTAGATTTTGGTTTGGGGCTAAGTGTGCAATTCAGTGGTACTAAGTGCCTTCACATTATTGTGCTACCCTCACCACCATCCTTCCACAGGACTTCTTACACCTGGCGAAACCAAAACTCTACTAGTTAACAGCAATCCCCCCTTTCTCCCTCCCTCCAGCTTCTGGCAACCACCATTCATTACTATAATTTTGATGAATCCCATACCTTGTGTAAGTAAATCATACAGGCACTGCCCTTTTGTGTCTGGCTGATTTCGCTTAGCATAATTTCCTCAAGGTTTATCTGTGTTGTAGCTGGGATCAGAATTTCCTTCCTTTTTAAGGCAGAATAATATTCCTTTTTACACACACACACACACACACACACACACACACACACACACATTTTGTTTATCCATTCATCTGTTGACAGAAAGTTAGGTAACTGATCTCCCTTCCAGATCCTGCTTTCAATTCTTGTATAAACCCAGAAATGGGATTGCTGGATCACATGGCAGTTCATTTTAACTTTTTGAGAAACTGCCAAACTGTTTTCCATACCATCTATTCCATTGTACAGTTCTACCAACACAGCACAAGAGTTCCAATTTCTCCACATCCCTTCCAATACTTGTCTTGCTTTTTATTGTAATTTCTTTTATAATAATCATCCTAATGAGTATGAAGTGGAATAGGGGGATCCAATTCTTATTCCTACTTGACATCTCAGCAAAGTAGGGCTGGAGATATCCCTTGATTTGCTTAAGGTTGCACAGGCAGCATGCAGTAGAGCTGGGACTCAAACTCAGGGCTGTCTGTGTTTGGTGCTCCCAGTAATCCCCATCTCCAAAACTCCCTGCTGCCCACCTAGTCAGTGACGGCCCTGGGGCCTTCAACATCCCCTGAGTTCCATCCAGGACCTGGCCAGGAAGGAGACAGTGACACAAGGAGACCTCACACACACACTCTAATTGTGCAAGACCAGATTCTGAAACCCCCAGAACCAGGTGACCCTGAAACTAGCATTTCAATAGAAAAAACTTACCCTGTGAGGCCCACTGAGCTGATTGACTTTGCCTAGGAGGTCTCTCTGGCCAGCCTGGAGGGAGCCGGGCTCCAGATGGATCACTAATTCTCAAATCCTGTGGGGCCAGGACATGGAGCAGCTGGAGCAGGGAGAGGGCCATGGGGAAGGTCCAGAAGGTGACCCAAGCAAGATAGCTAGGCAGGAACCCAGGTGCATCCCTGGCGTTGCTGCATCTCACCCGTGTGACCATGGGCAACCTCGTTTTCCCTATGCCTTAGTTTTTTCATCAAGTCAAAACTTGCAGGGAGCCATGTGCATTAAATGGGCACCAAATGATGAGCAGTATCAAATAGTGCTGGCTACCACAGCCTCCTCCTGTGCCCATGCATCTCTCTGCTCACTTGTCCTTCATCTGAACCAAATATATCCCATCTCTAGCTCACCTTTATGCCACACTCCCATGCCCCTCACTATTGCAGGGCTGGCAGAGCTTTAAAGAGTACAGGTTCCCAGGGGTCCTTTGAGGAATAACACACTGGAATGTATTAGTTCTGGTCTACTTCTTAGAAAAACAAATAAGCGGGCCTCCCTGGTGGCGCAAGGGGTTATGATGTAACCTATGAAGCTACCTGCAGTCACTGCAGCATGAGTTCGATCCCTGGCCAGGGAGCTAACCACATGGTGCAGCAGACCTCTCCTGTCTTGCCTGCTGCTCCCCTCAGCAGTGTATTTCAGTCAGTCTGCCTATTCTGTTTCCCACTCTCTCTCATGAATCCTCTCACCCCCCTGCACCTCTGGCCTGTACCCCAGTTCTTGTATGCATAAATAATCTTTAAAAAAAAAAAAAAAGAAAAAGAAAGTAGAACAGTGGCTGCCAGGGTAAGGAAGGGGAATGATCATTTAATGGGCAGTTTGCTTCACAAGTTGAAAAGTTTTGGAGATCTGCTTTACACACAATAACGTAAATAAACTTACTACTTAAAAATGGTTTAAAAAAATGCTTACAAAGAAATTTTAATAATCTGAAAAAGTAGAAATTCCAAAGTGCCTGCTCTTGGGAAAGAGGGAAGGGCTGGTGTCGTAGGACGGGAGAGTCCAAGAGACATGGGCTATAAGCACAGAAGTGGTGGCCTGCATGTGGTGGGAGACCTGGGTCAGACTGTGGACGTTTTCGTGCTGTGACAGGCTATAGGCATTTCAGAGCAGGGTCCCAAATTTCAGAACAGCTGCCAAGCAAGTTCGCCTCTCTTTGGTCCTTCAATCTCAATCACCTTGACCTGAACCTTGCTAACAGTTGTCCTAGGCCAGCTCATACATCTTTCACCACCCTACAAGGCACAGGAGGAAAGGTTTGGCTGGTTCTCCAGGGGTAAACACAGTGGGCCCTTCCTGGCTGGGATGCATAGCCAGAACTCTGCCGACAGCCCCTGGGGAAGAAGGTTCCCAGGCCTATTGCAGCTTAGTTCCCAGAGCACAGACCTCCCCAAGAATGAGGAAAGGCCCTCATGCACTAGTGTGCAAGACAGTTGGAGCCCATAACTCCCCTGGGATTGTCACAGGCCTGGAAGCCACAATTTTCTTTAATCCGTGGATTCTCTTGGGGTCAAAGGAAAAAACTATTTCAAACAAGATGCCTCTTCCTCCCAAGGCTGGGTCAACAATGGCCAATGGATAGTATTGCCAAGAGTTGTGACGGAGGTGGCACTGTGGCCTCTAGACTTTCCCAGAAGGAAAATCTGTCTTGAACCCTCTTCTGAGCTAGGAGACCCACCTACTCCAGTGATAGAAAAACAAGGAACCTCACGCCCAGGGCCCCAACTCCCAGGCAAAAGTTCCCTATACTGAGTCTATCTAGAGAATCCTACTCTCTGAATTTATTTGGGTACCATCAAAGTACCCCCACTCCCCCAGTTTGTCTTTTATGGTTCTTTCCAAATGCACTGCATACCCTTGACCTTCCACAGTGTAGGCCACTAAAGGCCAGCTGCTTTAATGTTATCTCATGTTGCTCTATAGCACGGACATTTACATTCTACAGATGAGGAATTTCATGTTCAGGGAGAGCCACAGACTGCCCACAGTCGGGAACTGATACTACCTGAATTGAGTATTGTAACCCAGCCAGACCAGCTTGTGGACATTGTGCTGCACGCGGTCTCCCATTACCCCACGGGGCAGAGAATGAAAGTTGTGCCCAAACTTGTGGGGATTTCTCCATTCTTTCTAGAGATTCCGTATACCTGCACTTTGAGGAAAGCAGCTGACATGGGAAGGGTAGCACTCAGATTGACAGCAGTGGGAAGTCAGCAGTCTAGCCCCTGATGTCCAGTCCTAAGCCTTTAGCACAGACAGGAGCCTAAATGAATAAATCCTTTAACAGGAAATGACGTCTTTCACTCTAGTTAGTACAGTGAGTAGGGGGTCAAGATGCTCCTGAGATGTCCAGTTATAAAGTGGCCCAGGGAAAGTCCAGGCTCATAAGAGCCCTCTAGGGGTACTGATTAAGTGCCAGACCTTGTGTTAAGTGCTTTACAAGACCTGTACCCCTAAGCTTTATAACCTCTATTTTATTTGAGAACAAATTCAAATACAATTAAGTTATTAGGTTGAAAGTTAGGCAGCTGTGCATACAAACCCAGGCTAGTCCACCTTCAAAGGTCAAGTCATAACCACTCCACATTAGACTGCCTCCATCTCACTATCTGAAAAACCCCCAGAGAAAAGACATCCCCATCTACCCCCTCAGGTCATCATAGTCCTATTAGCAAGTTATTATCAATAATTTCTTGTGAGTTAACTGACCCATGCATAATGTGACTTGAGCTACAAAAATGTTGTTAGCAAGTTAGTATCAGCAGGAGAGGTCTGCTGTGCCATGTGGGACCCTCGCCGGCGGCTAGGGATTGAACCGGCCCTGCACAGCCTGCGGGGAGCTTCGCAGCCCAGCGCTCAACCGCTGTGCCACCAGGGGAGGCCCCATAAGTTGAATTTTTAATTGCAAAACACTTGGACTCAATCCAACCTCACAATCAGGTAACAAAGGCTGCACATCCTGGGATGGGTTTGTTAATGTGGTATATACCACACAGACCTTGAGCTATCAAGCTATCGCCAGCCACGGCAGCATGAGTTTGCTCCCCGGCCAGGGAGCCGACCCACATGGCGCAGCAGACCTTTCCTGTCTCACCCAATGCTCCCTCAGCAGTGTATTTCAGTAGATCTGCCTGTTCTGCTCCTCACTCTGTCTCTGGTGAATCCTCTCATCCCACCCATTCCCACCTTGGTCTAGATCTCAGTTCTTATATGCCTAAATAAATCTTTAAAAAAAGAATTTTAAGTCAATTTTTGATAAGAAAATTCATGCACATAATACATTAAATTCTAAGAATCCAAAGTAATATATGGTGGGGCAGCCGCCAGGACCCCATGACAACAATTTAAGAACGCAGATTCGGCAATTTGCAATATTTGGAAGGGAACACAGAGAGAAGCACTTGCTTTATGGTAGTTTAGAGGTGCTGCTTTCCTGCAAGGCTAAGAACAAAGGTTTAGAAATGAAAGCCAGAGTAAGGAATTCACATAATTTCTCTGAATCACAGTTCAGAGGTTCTTAGTTGGGACTCTTCATCTTACTCAAATCCCTCTTGCTGTGATCTGTGAAGGAAAAAGCTAAAATGAGGTAAAACCAGGCAAAGAAAACCCACTGTTTTACCTGTTAACAAACTAGGATGAGGTCTTCTTGGGCTTTGCTGGCAGCTTTAAGGGACCTTAAGGCCTGAGGCAGGTGCCTAGATGCTGGGGGCAACGCCAGGTAGGAGTTGCGGCTCACCCCAGTACACAATCCAGGCTTCCAGACGGATAGGAATCCAGGGTGGGGAAAGCAGGCTACTGCAACTCCAACTCAGCAACTGGAGCCAGTAAGGGCGGGGCAGTAAGGCCACGTGTCCTTGGCCTGCCTGGAGTACAAAGGAGGGGGCCATAAGCCCAGAGGATCAGCTAAGAACCCTGACACCAAGCAAATCAATGGGAGTTTTTAGAACCCAAATCTTTTTCTTTTAAAGATTTATTTATTTATTTATACAAGCACTGGGTACAGTCAGAAGCCTGGGAGGGTGAAAGAATTCACCAGAGCCAGAGTAGGGAACAGAACAGGCAGACTGACAAAATACACTGCTGAGGGGAGCAGCGGGCGAGGCAGGAGAGGTCTGTCGCGCCATGTGGGACGCTTGCCAGAGGTCGGGGATCAAACTAGCGCTGCAGAGGATGCGGGCAGGCTCGCAGCCCAGCACTCAACCACTGCGCCACCAGGGGAGGCCCTAGAACCCAAATCTTAACTCCCAGGCAATCTGGACTGTTGTGAGGTTACTCTGGATTCTGTAGAAAAGATTTACTCTAATAAAATTCTCTTACAAAAGCTTATACAACTGAGTTATGTGGTAGTTACCGGAGTGTACATGAGTATGTAGGGGGAAGGATACTGGAGAAAAGACCTTTGATAAGTATTATTGAGGACTGACCGATTATCCAGAATAAAGACGAAGACAAAAGCTCAGAGAGACAAAATATCTAATAAACTTCAGGGCTTTCCCCAGGGCTATCCTTAGTGTAACAACAGGCCAGACACAGCAGTTGTAGGAATTCCTGGGAACAGAAATCCTTCACCCTTAGCCCTGTCTTGAAGGACAAGGGCATTCTCCCTTTGCCTAAGCAGAGTGCTACGGATGCCTCTGCCCAGCAGGGCATCACAGGGGAAGTGTCCTCCCTCCCTACTTTTCACATCTAATTATCCAAAATAGTCTACACTGTTTTCCTGAATATGAGCACAGGATAGTTTAAGGGTTCCCTTGTTAATTTCCAGGATTCCACAGCAACTTGTTTGGGAAACACTGGCCTAGATGATATCGTGTCTTACTCTGAATGTCTATGCCTAGTACAAGGAGTTATTCAAGATACGGTTTCTCAATTGGAGTGACAAAGCTGGAATTCTAGTTTGGCCCTGAATTTCTAGCTGGACAATAATGCCCACACTGGAATGCACTAAGCTCATTTCCCACCCCCGTCCCCAAAACAGTGGATACATTGGCCACACCCCCTGCGAGGCCTGTGGTAATCAGCCAAGCTGATTCATACCAGTGGGTAGTCCTAGCCAGTCCATGGGAGGGCAAGAGGGGGTGGAGGTGACAGGGGCACAGCTGCAGGATCTGAGTAGGGTCTCAGATGCCTGGAATAATGCCCCTTCCTTTCAAAGCTCTGCATGTAAGACTAAAGCTCAATGTAAGAGTGGCTCCAGGTCTTCTCAGGCTTCCAGACCCAATTCCAGTGGCCATACCGCCTCAGCGCCTCTGGACTTGATTACTAACTACAACCCTGTCTATGTTCCCCATTTTTCAGACAGGAAACCAAGCCTGTGCTCAGAGACTGGTTGTGTCCAGTACTCACTCTGGCCTTCACTCCATTTGGCAGATGGGGTCCTGCTTGATTGTTTCTGATAGCTGCCTTTCTCCAGCTGCAGCATCAGCTCCTTAAGTTTCCCAAGGGTGCCTTCCCAACAGCACTAGGTCCCAATAACACAGTGACAGCTAATAGTTCCCTTGACTATTACCCATCACTAGCTTACACATACCCATGACTGAAGATTAACTCCTGAATTCTCCTTGTACTTTTTTTTTTCTCCTTGTACTCTTGATTTCTACTGGGTCCACCTGTGGACTGACAATTTTTTGAAAATTTAAGGAGTGAGCTCCAAAAAGCTGAGTTAAGAGATGGTAACTGAAATGGGTTTTCTTCTGGGATTACAACCAAACCTGATGGGATACTGATAAAGCTGACAGATCTAGAGTGAGGAGGTACTGACAGGGGCCTTTAACTTCTAGTTCTCTCCCAGCCTTTTGTCCCAAATCTTTAATTTCCAAATTTTATTTGATTCATTTTGAACAAGAAGCAATGTTTCCTCAGTGCTCCTACCACATCTAGTGGTTTCTAGGTTGGGTCATCATCACCACATAAATCTACCTGTGAAATCAGCAGCAGTTTCTTCAGTCACCCAGGTGAGAAACCGGGAATCAGCCTAACATCCCACTGGGGTTAAAAACCATAGTTACAGATTTTCTACAGCTTCCTGACGTAAAACTTTTGGCTGCTCACCCTCCACCTCAACTTTCAGACTTGGAACCATCTAATTTTTCCTAAAAGTTCAAAGCTGTGCCTGTTTTTTTTTTTTTGTTGTTGTTCTTTTTTATTTTTTATTTTTATACAAGAGCTGGGGTACAGGCCAGAGGCACGGGAGGGTGATAGGATTCCCCAGAGACAGAGAGGGGAGCAGAACAGGCAGATGACCAAAATACACTGCTGAGGGGAGCAGTGGGGTGACAGGAGAGGTCCGCCATGCCATGTGGAAATCTCCCTGGCCGGCCGGGAATCGAACCCACGCTGCAGAGGCTGTGGACAGCTGTCACAATGCTGCACTCAACCTGCTGCGCCACCAGGGAGGCCCTGTGCCTGTTTTATAGGGGACTGAGATATGGGCCTTAGGCCCTCCTAACATGTTGCCAGGCTCCCAAACTGACTCACCTCACGCCACTGAGGGTCAGCAACAGCTAGGTTATAAAACTTTGTTCAACTTCTGCAGAGCAAACCTGGGCACAGACTAGGTGTCCCATAAATAATGGAATAAATGAATTAAGCAGCATCTTCAAGTGTGTGAGGCATATCTCCTGATGTTGGTTTTCAAGACTCAAGAAAAAAAAATCTTTGTTGTGTAGACTGTATCCACTGATTTCAGTTCAATTCAATTTCAAACAAGTCCTACACATTGGACTATCAGATCCCCGAATCAACCACCGACCAAGGTGTTCACTGAATTCCTCCCACATACCCAGAGTGAGCCATCTGTCCCCCTAGCAGCAGAGATGGCTCTTCTGAGAGCTGCATATAGCCCTTGAATGTATTTTCAGAGTGTAAAAAACTTAAAATATTCACATTCAATATCCCATGTGCAAATGAACAAATATGACTCATACACATTTCTATTTTGAATAGAAACAGAATTTAAAAATTGAAATTGAAAGTGAGGTTGATCCCAACCGAAAGATGCTCCCAACATGTCTGGCTTCACACTAATGAGTAGCTCAAGGGAGGCTGCACTCATGGGAGCAGCATGCATGCAGGAGATTAGTGCTCTTCCTAGGAGACGAGTGCACCCCCAAGTCTTTCCCAGCCCCAGCAGCGGTCTTGCTAGCAATATTCCAAAAACCAAGGAAAAGTAACATTCCATCCACAGCCCAACTGGAAACCCCCCCCTCCCCACCAAGGAATGCTGTTCTTGGCAACCGATCTTCCAAAGGAAACAACATCTGCAAAACCTCCTCCACCCGTGAGATCAGGGAAAAGTTGAGGCAGCTGAAAACTTTTGTCCTCTTAGACCAACAGGGACTTAGAGCAGCAAGATGGGAGCAAACCCAGTAACCCAGTTCAAATGCTTCAGTGTCTTGACATCATTCTAAGTTCCATGGCAATCTCTGATACATTCTGCAAGACTGAACAGACTGTCCCATTCATTTGGTTGCTCAACTAAACCAAAGGAATTGAGAGGTCCACGTAACACCCACACAGATGGGAATTAGCCCCATCCAATCACTAAATATTTATTAAATACCTTCTCTAGGTCCTGGATCAACAGCTATGAAGTAGACAAAATTCCTATTCTCATCATAATTCCTTGTACCTGGTGTCCTGGAAATTCTACTTGGCAGAGCTCTCTATACAGAGAAAAAGCAAACTGATGGCTAGATATAAAGGAAAGCTCAATGATGACAATTTCTAAATTCTACAGAGATCAAGTTTACCTTTCAAATATAACCCCTCTCCTGCCATTCAGGAAGAGGTTAGGAATAAGGAGCCGCTACTCGGTCTGGTTTCTTAGACAACTGCACACTAACGTCATAAAATCTGACAGACTCAATGGGATTTAGATGGGGCCAAAGGAAAAACTAGGTCACTGAATTATGCTATGCAAATATAAAAAGTACTGTCTATATGAATCATGAGCTAAGCGACAAAGGTATTATTCAGAGATTAAACTCCTGGCAAAACCTGGTTCTCTATTGAACATTCTAACACATGATTAAAGAATATGCAGACCCAGGGTCTCTATCAGGGACCCTCTCTGCACTAGAGGGTGAACTATTTGGGATCAACACAAATCTAATCACCCCCATGCCTGATTTTGTCAGTGCCAGTCACAGAGAATCTGCTCAATGAAAGTGGCTGAGCGCATACACAGAAAGAACATTTTATTTGTGAGGTACTGAGAATAGCAGTAAGCTCAGGTCTCTTCAGGTTCACTGAAGCTGCTGGATGATTTGGCTCCTCACACAGTTGGGAAGGAGCAAAGTTTATTTCCTTGGTGTGTGTGTGTGTATTGGGGGGGGGGTGTACAAATCTGAGACTGAGTCACTTACAACAGACAGGCTACCAAGTGCTATCTCCTCATATCCCACAGGCCCTCCAGTACATGTCTTAGACATCTGCCATAGACAGAGGTGCTGACTCATGTGCCTTTGAATAGGAAACACATATACTGAGACTTTGTTCCCAACGGCAGGTTAGTATCTGGTTTCTTTTGTACTTACTGAGCCTTCCTAGTAGTCTTATGGCAAAAGATCATTTCAGGAGCTGTAGAAGTAAAGGGAGCATCTGTTAAGAAACTACCCAGATGGGAACCATGCCAAATCCTTCAATCTAAGACCTCAAAGACGGAAGCTAAAAAAGGGGATGAAAAATCAGCCAGCCCTTTTCAATACCCAAAGGGAAGTATTGGGTGACTACATTGTGGTCAAGCCCAAATTTCATTTGCATAACAGAAAGGACTAGAAAAGCCAAAGAAAGCATCACAGGGCTGGAAGTGGGAGACCAGAGGGTGCCAAAAGCCTGAGCAAGAGCTAGAAAAATAAGGAGGGTACTCAATTCTTCCTGCTCCAACATGGGCTTAAGCTCCCCACCCCCGCCTAAATTTTCATCCGCAGAAAAAGACACATGGATGCCAGCCACCTCAAAAATTAGGTTTGTATTTCTGGTTAGGTTCCAGAGTGGCAAAACTCAGAAATCATACTTACCATACAACCTGGTTCCCACCTCAGTTTACTTCCCACCCTCCCACAAAGATAGCATTGTACAAAACTATATTTACAGGAAAACCAGTTAAAAATTAAGGGTGTGTACAAAAGTAGACTAGAGTCAGAAACATCAATGTAGGGAAAGCCCTGGGGAGTAGGGATGTTGTATTCCACAATGGAACCTAGGCAATGCATTATGTACCAGGCAGGGAGAGCACAGTGAATCTCAGTGCCAATTTTAGGGGAAACCAGTCATTCCAGGGGAAATCAATGGGAAAGAGCTATTAATCTTGATATTGCAGTCTTAATTATCCAGCCACCCTTCTACCATATGGGTTCAGAGACAGGTGGTGGTTATGGTGGTGGAGGAAACAAAATACAGAGTCTTTGACAAGACCCACAGGAAAAGGAAGGGCTCAGAAGGCATAGCGGGTCCGGATATCCTCAAGCTTCTTGGACACCTCTGGTGGGGTGCGGTCCAATTCTTCAGAGACATTTTTTTGCTTGTTGGGCTCCATAGAGTTGAACTGCTCACAGAGGTCTCCATCAATCACATTCTAAGACAAGGAAAAATGAGAGCATAAGAAAAATCTTAGCTATCCATAGAAAATGGCATATGCTAAAGCATTAGCTGCAAGGAAAAGTTTTACCTTCCCCCCAGATACCAAAACACCATTGACAGAACCATGTACATTATCTAAATTAATCCTTAGTAGCAGAGTTCCGATTACAAAGGCAAGTGAAACCACCTTTCTAGCTGGGATCTGTCCCAAAGGGAGAGGACTCTGCATATCACCAGCCCTCTCCCCCCATTCTTGCTTCTATCAATCCACTCCATTGCTGCTTCTTCATTTAAAACTATTATGATATTTAAGGGAGGGAGGCCCAGAGGAAAAAAAAAATCAACTAAAAGGGCTAAGAACCCCCTTTAGAAACTGAGATTTCCAACAAATACCTTAACAGGGAAGTAATAGGATCGAAAGCTGAGGTGGTCACGGCCACACAGAGGGGGATGCTCAGATCTCAGGTGCATTTCCACATGCTGGAAAAAGTCATGGTCCTGGTGGAAGAAACAAAAAAATTGGTCACAGAAAGAAAAAATGATTTCAACTACCAGTCTATGGTATTTTAAAGCACAATGAAAACACAAACCACTGATTTTTATCATGCAAAAAGGTGGCAAAGAGTTAATTGCTCCTCTGCCTATCACAGGTTTTCCTGCTATTATGACAAAGTTATCCCCTCACCGTACTTAGAGAACACCATACATGAACAGTAAGAACCCCAGTCCACAATGCCCATTCACTTCTAGTTCTGTGGGATTTGGTTCTGGAACAATGATCTCTAGCTAACTCTGTACTCCCAACAGAACTGAACCAAACTGAACAGCATAAAAATATATGACTTTCGGGCCTCCCTAGTGGAGAAAGGGGTTAAGACGCAACCTATAAAGCTATCCGCAGGCTCTGCAGCATGAGTTTGATCCCCCGGCCGGCCAGGGAGCAACCCACATGATACAGCAGACCTTTCCTCCTCACCCGCTGCTCCCCTCAGCAGTGTATTTTGGTCAATCTGCCTGTTCTGCTCCCCGCTCTGTCTCTGGTGAACCCTCTCATCCCCCACACTTCTGTCCTGTACCCCACCTCTTGTATGCATAAATCTTTAAAATAAATAAATGACTTTCCCCAAGGGGGTAGAATATCAGGATTCCTACCTCCCCAGGCATTTTGTCAAATTACAAAATTTCCAGATAATTCGCAGCTACAGGTGGGATAAAAAGGTCTTCCTTCTTAGGCAGACTCAGCACCAAGAAATAGTCCTGACAAGGAACAGATAAAACATTATGGGAGATTTCACCTCATGGGATGTGAATGGGACAAGGATGCCAATTCCTCCAGACAAGGTGGTATAGACAAGTGATTCTGAGCCTCCAGGGATAAGAGTGGTCTTCTGTAAGGATAAAACAGTCTCCCCCACGTGATAGTTCATGATCACCTCTGCCTGCAAATCAAAAAGACTGGTTATTATGGGTGTCCCTGTCAGCCTGTTCTAGATTCCGAAGAGCAGGTAATGACACACTCCCATCCCCACCTCAGGGAAATTTCACCATCTTTTAAAATCCATAAATTACAAAAATTTAAAAATATATTATAGTGCTCTCAACATTTAAAGATGGTCTCATTGGGCCTCTCTGGTGGTGCAGGGGGTTAAGTGCCACACCGTGAACCTATCCACAGCCTCTGCGGCATGAGTTCAATCCCCGGCCGGCCAGAGAAAAACCCACATGGCACGACAGACCCCTCCTGTCTTGCCCACTGCTCCCCTCAGCAGTGTATTTCAGTCGCTCTGCCTGTTCTGTTCCCCACTCTGTCTGGTGAATCCTCTCACCCCCCGCAACTCTGGCCTATACCCCAGCTCTTATATGCATAAATGAATACATCTTTAAAAAAAAAAATTCTCATAAATATGGTAAAATTAGATCAGACTTGATAACAATGGAAAAATTTTTGCAATTTTATCAAATTTATAATAAAAAAAAAAGGAAACCACAAACAATTATGAAAAACAGCAATTGAAAAACAGCAACTGGGGACCCTCCCGGTGGCGCAGCGGTTGAGTGCTGGGTCGCGAAGCTGATCACAGCCTCTGCAGTGCCGGTTCGATCCCCGGCCGCCGGCGAGGGTCCCACATGGCACACAGATCTCTCCTGCTGCCCGCTGCTCCCCTCAGCAGTGTATTTCAATCCTACAGCATCATTAAATGAAACAGTGACTGGACACCTTGTATCAAACCCAGAGTTCATCACAGGTTGTATATCGTTATCTTAGAGTTTTCCAAAAAGGAGGACCATGCAGGAGAGCACTCAGTACAGTCATGTGCACTGTGGATTACTCAATAAAGTGTTCCTCATGAGGGTTACTGGGAACACAGTGCATGCTGGTGTCTCTTCCTTGAATCACCTTTTTCAATCTTACCTTCTGAGAGGCCCCATTGAGCAAGCCCCGGTCCCAGAGGGCTTTGTTTCCTGTGGGATCTTCATCCACTTCATCATTGGTGTTAGGCGGTAGCCTCACCTACAAGGAAATGACACAGATAAACAATAGAAGTCAGATGTGGTTTTAAAAAGAATAACCAAACCAAACCAAAATTCTGACAAAAAGTGAAAATTATTGCTAGCCATTAGTTCAAACTATACCTATTGCTATTAAATCATGTTCTTGGGGTGGAGAGAATCTAAAATAGTTAGAAGGTTTTTTTCTCTATATTCGAGCTCATCCTGGAACCTTGGCTGTCCCACAAACTAAGCCAGGTTTCCTATATGTAACAAGAATATAAGTATCAACTCACCACACAAATGTTGCCAAATTTGTCTGCCCCTGCCACAGTGTCATAGTCGAGAAGGCTGGCTGTAGTGACCCATCGAGGGTAGGTGTCATCAGCAAAAATGATGAGTTGGTTCTCATTACGCTTGTAGCGAACCCAGATGAAACTTTCTTGGACATCAGACACAATTACCCTGTGCCCAATTGTCTGAATCCCAGAGATGTAATTGGCAATATGCTAGGAAAAACAAGCATAACAATGACCATAAACTTGGGGTTCAGCACCAACAGAAAGTCCAGCTGACCCCAACTATAAGATATAGGGTCTGCAGAATAGCACACATCAAAGAACAATAGTCAGCAATAAATTCCTAGAAGATGGAAAAAAGTAAAAATGGTGCAAACACATGTCTAATTCTCACAAGAAGTAAGCAGGACAGAAATTTGGCTCTTAGTTTAAAGAACCAAAGAAACCCAACAACTCCCACCCCTCTTAATCTTCTTTTTTCTTTTTTTAAAGATTTACTTGTTTATTTATATAGGCACTGGGTACAGTCAGAAGCGCGGGGAGGGTAAGAGAATTCACCAGAGCCAGAGTGGGGAGCAAAGCAGGCAGAAGGACCAAAGTACACTGCTGAGGGGAGTAGCGGGCGGCAGGAGAGGTCTGCGCGCCATGTGGGACCCTCCTCCAGTGGCCGGGGAGCAGCCGGGGATTGAACCAGCGCTACAGAGGCTGCGGGCAGCATCGCAACCCAGCGCTCAACCGCTGCACCACCAGGGAGGCCCACCAGCCCTCTTAATCTTAAGGGCCTAATTCTGAGCCTGGAATTAGGAGACTACAAGGTCCAAAAATAAAGACACATGATTTACTGTCCACCACCCCATCTATGTCTCCTTCCTCACTCGTTAGATACAGGACCCTCTATCAGTACATTTACCTTATTCTCACATTTTCGGAGTAATTTCTTCTTCCCCAGGTCATAGACTCGCAGGAGCTTCCCTACACCAATCAATACTCTCCCCTGGAATGGGGCGATGGCAGCAGGGACCTCTTCCACTGGAGTCTGTGAGAAAAAAGTAAGTAATGCAAAACACACAACATGCTAGCCACAGCCCTTCGGCCCAGAACTGCCTCCTATAGGTATGTTAGAAGACAGTGAGTGATCATGTTTTGCTCATCAGAGAAATAAACCAATACACAATTGTCTATGAAATGGGGTGTTTGGGTAAATAGATCCCACAAGCTTCATTTCACCCAGTAAGGGGACTACTGCCACAGTGAGCAGAAGTCTTGGTGCCTGATGCCTGAGGGCTCATCGTGTCAACAGTGAATCCTCAATATGAAAATGACTGGTTTGTCAAAGATGAGAAAGGAATGATAATAACAAGTAACAAGTAACACGTTAGTTGTAGGGAAGATACGCAAACTAGTCTGTGCGAAATAATTATTTCCTAGAGGACACATGCTTTGTAGGAGGGCTGGAGAAGCTGCATTTGTGTGCTGTCAGCGTACAGGAGACACCAGGAATTAATTTTTAACACCAAGATACACACACACACACACACAACACTTCAACTTACCATTTTAACCACTTTTAAGTATATAATTCAGTGGCATTATGTACATTTACATTGTTATGTAACCCTTGCCACCTCTATACCCAGAACTCTTTCATCTTTCCAAAGAGTAACTGTACCAGTAATTCCTAGAGAATATATTCTTTGTAACCGTTGATTTTGGTTATTAAGAACAGTAAATCACTACCAGCTTAGTAAGAACAGTAAACAAGGGACAAACTCTGTACATTTACTTCCCTTTTGTCAAGTTAGTACACAGGCATTCTGTGAGAATCACAGGCACCAGAGCATCACTAAGAATGAAAGCCCCAGCATTTTCCACGTGCCACCAGGTGATAAATCTAAATCAAATCAATGTCCGCACTCTCAAAATGATTACTAAGACTTGTCCCACAACTTAAGGAAAAAAGGAGCTAATATCCAGGAGACCCACTGTTTCCTACCTTGTGCAAAAACTCCAGTTTTTCCCCGTTGTTCACAAGCTTGTAGGTATAAACAAAGCCCCCTGCTACAGATCGGGGATTCAGGATCAGGTCTTTGGCCACACCCACCAACACATACCAATCATCCCCAGTGTTGGAGAACCTGCACACGGCAACACTGCATACAGAGAAAGAAGAGTCAGGCATTAGCCAGAGTCAGGGAATTCCCGTTTTAGATTCCCAACCAGGTAAAGTCCTGGGATCCTTACCTAAAAGCAGCTTCATTCTGTTCCAGCTGGACAAGGTCCAGTGTGTTCCCCTGAATAGGATTCATCACTCGGATCACAGAGGCCCACTGCCCATTGCCAGCCTTAGGAGCTCCAAAAATGGATTCAGGGAGGTTTTCGTTGAGGAATGCTGCTGCCATTTCTGCAGCCAGTTCCCGCTCATCCTCACCTGCTGCTTCCACCATTTCCTAAATTCAAAAATGAAGAAAGAGTTGGTATGCTGTGCTTGAAAAGTTGACAAATAGCTCATAATAAAGTCTGTCAACAAAACCAGGATCTCCCAAAATGAAGATTAAAGGGCGGTATACAGATACATGATAAAAGATTACTAGAGGGGATACCAGGCACTTCTTTAATGCTCGAAAGAGCAAAAAGTTGTGGCAAATACCTGACCAGCGGTCTGAGAAATAAGAAAAACACCATTTTTCTACCTAGTCAATCTTGAATGCCCTTGCTAAAAACTACTTACCCTCTTTTCTAGGCCAGATGCAAATTTTTATGGTCGGGGTTATTTGGTTTGTGCTGGGGAAAATTGTTCTGGAAGGAACTTGGATTGTGAGGAATATGAAATCAGCCTCTTCAGATCCAAATCCAAGAAACAAGTAACATACACTATTTTGGAAGCTTGAGGACTGAAGAATTCTGTTTCAGAAAGGAAAGCTGAATACTAAATAAATCCAAGTCTGTATAATAGTTTCTGAGTCACAAAGACTCAGGCAAAGAACACTTTGAAAGACCTGAAAAAAGCCTGGAATTTCCAGCATCACAAAGATTATCATCAAGGATTAGTTTTTAGATTAGGGTTTAAACTTTTCACCGTAGTTTTACATTAATGCCTTTTAAGCGAACCCTGAGGGTCAGTCACTCTAAATACCTCTGCCATCTGCTGCTTCCTCTGAGCTTTTGTGGCTTCAGTATAGGCATTGTGATCAGTCTCAATGATGATAAGGTTGTTACTTTCAGGGTGGATGACAAATTTCCTGGGTGTGTACTGCAGTGGAAAGGCTACTTGATTGAAGACAGCACCTAGCTTCTCCAATGCCAAAATCCTGTGGCAAAAGGCAAGGAGTTAAAAGGCTACTCAGGAACTAGAAACTGAAAGGGCACAGGAGTAGTCAGTCAACACACCTCTGAAGCTCTAATGTGAACCTCAGATAACATGAAACAACAGCCTTCTAATCGAGGATTCTGCACAAGAGACAAGGAGTTCTAAGAAGCCTCCACTTCAGCAATTGCCCACCATTTTTCTTTTTCTTTTCTTTTTTTTGTGGGACCCTCGCCGGCGGCGGTGGCCCAGCGCTCAACCGCTGTGCCACCAGGGGAGGCCCATGCCCACCATTTTTCATGGCAATTTTGGTTTTCACCAGTGCAGTCCATATCAGAAGTCACAAAGGAATTTTTTTAATTACTCAAGGACTTTGAGAAGTTAAAACTTCCTCTTGATTCTTACTGACAAACTCTGAAATGAAGAGCTCCAATTCTAAGTCTTGCAAAGTGGTATTTATGCTGATGGTGATTCATGAAATAAAATGGATGCCCTCCTGAACTAAAACCAGAAAGCTTTAGGAAATGCAAGAAATATAAAAGAGATGGCAAGGAGGGAACCTATTAGCTTTGTTAAATAGAACACATAGCTATCCCTAGGCCAAATATGTGCAAAATAGCGGAATACAGATACTATTAAAAAAACATTAACTTGAGGGCCTCCCTGGTGGCGCAAGGGGTTAAGGCACAACCTATGAAGCTATTCGCAGTTCACTGCAGCACAAGTTCAATCCCTGACCAGGAAGCTACCCACAGGGTGCAGCAGACCTCTCCTGACTTGCCCGCTGCTCCCTTCAGCAGTGTATTTCCGTCAATATGCTTGTTCTGTTCCCCACTCTGTCTCTGGTAAATCCTCTTACCCCCCCACACCTCTGGCCTGTACCCCAGTTCTCGTATGCATAAATAAATCTGTAAAAAAAAAAAACAACCCACTAACTTGATCTCTAATGACAGTGTTACACATACTGTATATATTCTCCACAGATCACACACAATCATATGACTAATTTTTAAAAAGAGCAGAGAACTATTCCATATTTTTTAAAGAAAACTCATTTTTTAATTTTTTTTAAAGATTTATTTATTTAAGCATACAAGAGCTGGCGTATAGGCCAGAGGTTCGCAGGATAAGAGGACTCACCAGAGACAGAGTGGGGAGCAGAACAGGCAGAACCACTCAAATACACTGCTGAGGGGAGCAGCAGGTGAGGCAGGAGAGGTCTGCTGCTCCATGTGGGTCAGCTCCCTGGCCGGGGATCAAACTTGTGCTACAGCAGCTGCAGACTGCTTCACAATGCTGATGCTAACTAAACCCTTTGTGCCACAAGGGAGGCCCTAGAATCACTGTTTTAAAACACGTAATATAAATCACATTTTCTGATACAATACTTGGCTATCTGGGGGATATCCAAGTCATTAGTACATTCCTTGATATTATAATCTAGTATGTTACAAATACCCAAGTAATGAAAAATATTTTCAACATCAAAAATTATCTTTTTTTTGGTGCCTCTCCGGTGGCACAGCGTATTGAACTCAGTGCTGTGAAGCTTTCTGCAGCCTCCGCAGCGCCGGTTCGATTCCCAGCCGGCCAGGGAGAATCCCACATGGCAAGGCAGACCTCTCCTGTCTCACCTTGCTGCTCCCCTCAGCAGTGCTTTCGGTCCATCTGCCTGTTCTGCTCCCCGCTGTCTCTGGTGAGTCTTCTCACCCTCCCATGACTCTGGCCTATACCCCAGCTCTTGTATAAATGAAAATAAATCTTAAAAAAAAAAAAAATATCTTTCTTTGGGGGGTAGATGGGGATGGCAGATGGGGAAAAACGGTGTATAGAAAACAGAAACTACAACCATCGACCCAGTTTTCATTGCTCTGGTAGCACTCACACACTGACCTGTTTTTATAAAGGCACTCTACATACCACACTACAGGCAGACTCAAGGCAGAATTACTTGCCCTCAGGAGGACACCCCCAGCACTGGAGGAAGCAGTGCTTCCTCTAAGTGCATTCTTTTTTTTTTTTTTTTTTTTAATAGAGGCATGTTTTTCTTTATTTATTTGTTTGCTTGTTTGTTTGTTTTGTTTATACATGCACTGGGTACAGTCAGAAGCGCGGGAGGGTGAGAGAATTCACCAGAGCCAGAGTGGGGAGCAGAGCAGGCAGAAGGACCGAAGTACACTGCTGAGGGGAGCAGCGGGCGGCAGGAGAGGTCTGCGCGCCATGTGGGACCCTCCTCCGGTGGCCGGGGAGCAGCCGGGGATTGAACCGGCGCCGCAGCGGGCAGCTTCGCAACCCAGCGCTCAACCGCTGCGCCACCAGGGAGGCCCTCTAAGTGCATTCTTCCTTAGAAAACATGAGGCTAGTCAGTGTGTGTCAAGTAGCATATTGATGATACCCAAAATGACTTCAGACAGTTCTTAGATGGACTTCAAAAATAAAATGTTTTAATAAATAAGTAGTCTTTCATATGACACCACAATTACCTGAATACACGCAGTATTTGTGCTTATGAGGTTTCATAAAATAAAGTGGGAGGCCTCCAGAACAAAAATCACCTAGTTATTCAACGTATTAGTGACAATGCAAAAAGAGATGGCAAGGAGAGGAACTATAGAAAGTGAAATGACAAGCAAAAGAGTAAGAGAAAATATCTAAAAATCATACTATGAAAAGGGAGTTGTATACAGAATATATAAAGAACTCTTACAATCCTATAATCAACAGGCAAATTCTTCTGAATTCCAAAGAATAGCTAATAGGCATATGAAAAGATGCTCAATGTCATTAACCATCAGGGATATGCAAATCTAAACCACAGTAAGATAATATTTCACTCAATGGGATGGCTAGAATCAAGAGGTCCAATTAAAAACTGTTGGGAAGGAAGTGGAAAAGTTCAAACCCTTATACCTTGCTGGTTGAGACTATAAAATGGTAGGTACAGTTACTTTGCCAGTCTCATAGTTCCTCAAAAACTGGTAAGTCACCACATGACCTAGCAATTCTACCTTTACAGGTATGTAACAAAGAAAAATGAAGACATCCACATGAAATCTTGCAGATAAATGTTCACAACAATAACCGTGGAAAGATCTAGAAATCTGGGAATTCACTTTATAAGTAACAGTGATTATCAAGAGACCAGAGTTGGGAACAGCCAAGAGCTATAACCAAAACGTGAACAAAGGTGGCATTAAACGGTTTAAAAAAACCCCAAACTCTCAAAACTTGAGTCAAATAGGTTATTTTCCATTTTGCAGTATAGACAGTGCTCACTCCAATATAATAAGCCTGTATAATAAGCCTGTCAACTTGCAAAAGGCCTACATAATTTATGTTGAGGTTAAAATTTTGTATCTAACATTTGGAATGACAAGTGAAAAAATGTCAGTGATTCAATGTCTGCTCTAAAACTAATCCAATGGCATTGTCTTAGAAAATGGGAATCATAAATCTCAAGAAAAATGAGCTGCACTAAGTAATAAAACTTGGCCCTGTAAGTTTAAGCAGAAGTTAAAAATTAAAAACACCGAAACTTGGCTACCAGGTACTTAAATCATGAGCCAAATAAAGGTTTCAATTTCAACACACTAACTAGTCCCATGGTGAAGAGGTGGCTTTCTGCCATCTCTTCTTACCTTCTTCCAACACTGGCAAAATGGTCTAAGCCCCTGGCAGAAAGGCTTCTCTCTGGGCTTCAACTATGGGAGTCACTCACCTCAGAGTATTGGTGGAGATGGCCACAATGCCCTCAGGACACTGTTCTGAAGCGAAGCCAGATGCAAATTCCAGGGTCTCATAAGACAGAGGGGTAAGATGGAAACGAGATTGGTAAGAATAGCTCAACCATGAGCGACTGGACATGGCCAACACCTGAGGAAATCAAAACACTTCCAATAAGCTTGGGGAAAACTCAAATGTGGTATGTTGATCAAATACTCCAACCCCCAAATTTCAGCCCACAGATATCCCAAAGCAAATTAAAAACCTAAAAAGCTTCATTAAGGAATAGAGGGCCAAATGAAGCAGCAGTGTAACTAAGTACTTGTTAAAAGCATGTACTACTTAGATAATATGACCTACTCAATTAATCTAAGCTTCAGTTTCCACGTGTATAAAATGGGAATACTATCAAAGATTAGGTAACTACAAGAATTAAATGCAGTAACAGGTAAAGAATGAGCACAGCACACAGTAACACTAATATTCTTAGTTATAAAGGACAATGTTTCCTAACCTCTGTCACATTAGTTTTCTTAAATTCTTGGAAAATAGAACTTTAAAGCAGGTTTTACAGCTGGTATTTTCTTTTTTTCATAAAGTCCCCCATTTTGTGACTCCTCAATGTCATAGTAAACCCAAGTTGGTTATTCGTCATTAAATAACCTGCTGTACAAAGTGGATCATAATATTGACACAAGGTTGTTCATGGGAGAGATGTCCTAGATAGCCTGACGGTAAAAGGGATCTGTATTTCAATCTACCTAATACCAACCCATGGCCTAGTGCCACAGAATCCCAGTCGAGAAGCTCTGGATGAAAGAACAAAGACTTCCCACATGAAGGAAATTGCTCAAGATAGAGCTAATGTCAAACTACACACTGGTGGAATTATTGAAACAAAACTTACGTCAAGGGAATTTCCTCAGCTAATGTCACTAACATCTGTACACGCTGTCTGCCCCCTTTCATTACTTACTGCCTCTTGTCCTTGCATCCGGACTCGAAAAAGCTTCACAGGACGGGACCCAAGGTACCGAGTACGGGTGTCTGACAGATCCCCAGTAACAGGGTCTAGGACAGTTCTCAGCAACACACCATTCTAATAGAAAGGAGAGAAGTAGATGAAGCCTACCCATAATGGAAGGTCCTGTGGCCACTTCATACAATAATTTCAAACAGATGGAGGAAGTGACTTAGAGGTTTAAAGAATATCCCAAATAATCACCCTGCCATTCTCATTTTCTCTTTAAATCACTCAAATAGTAACAATGACCCATTTACTAATGAGCAAAGTAAAAAGTACACTTATTTTTCACTGTGTATCCTTAAAAACTTTTTTAGCATGTTCCATTAAATTCACCATGATATTAAATATCAAAAATATATGTAGTTAAAAACAACTTGGTTTACTGTGTTTTCCAATACCATTTTCCTCCAAAAAGAATGAAAATCCGGCCTCCCCGGTGGTGCAGCGGTTGGGTGCTGGGCTGCAAAGCTGCCCGCAGCCTCCGCAGCGCCGGTTCGATCTCAGGCAGCCAGCAAGGGTCCCACATGGCGCGCAGACCTCTCCTGCCACGCCCACCGCTCCCCTCAGCAGTGTACTTCTGTCAGTCTGCCTGTTTTGCTCCCCGCTCTGGTGAATTCTCTCACCCTCCTGTGCTTCTGACTGTACCCAGTGCTTGTATAAATAAATAAAATCTTTAAAAAAAAAAAAAGGAATGAAAATCCTATGAGAAATTGCTAAAGTCTGCTAGCAAGAATGTTTCAGATGTGTATGGGACATGTTGTTGTGTCAGAGGAAGGAAGTACCCAGTTAAAAGGACAAAGGAAACCGTATACTAATCTAAAATGAGGTAATTTAGCTTAAAAAAAAAAAAAGGGTGCAGGGCCTCCCCTGGTGGCGCAGGCGGTTGAGCGCTGCCCTGTGAAGCTGTCCGCAGCCTCTGCAGCACCAGTTCAATCCCTGCCAGCCGGTGAGGGTCCCACATGGCACAGTAGACCTCTCCTGTCTTGCCCACTGCTCCCCTCAGCAGTGTATTTCATCGGTCTGTCTATTCTGTTCCCCACTCTGTGTCTAGTGAATCCTCTCACCCTCCCATGCATCTGGCCTGTACCCTGGTTCTTATATAAATAAATAAATCTTTAAAAAATTTAAAAAAAAAATAGGTGCAGGGGAATACCACATAGTTCTAAGCACAAATATGTAAAATCTGCACATTAATGTTACTTAAAAAAACAACCCACTTCCTTAGTCTTCAATGGAGTTACTAAGGCAGTGAGACTCCTTACTTTGAAAATAGGAAAACAAACAGGGGGAAATGAAGTCTTTATCACTTCCCTTTATGAACTGTTCCTCAGGATAAGCAAAGATTTGAAGCAGATTCTGTCTTTAAAGTTCTGACTAATTAAAGACTTAAATAGAAATGTGATCATTCTCAACCGCTAATGAGATAATGAATCTAGGCAGTGTGTATCAATGTCTGTTATTAAAAGAAAAAAAAGGCTGATGGAAACTTTAAAACAAAATAGACACAAACATCCTGGCATCACTAACAATGGGATGTGCTGTAATAGTGCGCACCATCTAGGAAATATTGTCATCCCCCCCCCCAAAAAATCGGCAAATCAATTTTGTGTCCTGTGCTAACCTATCACTATAGTTATCACACCACATGGGGCTAGTCAAAATTGAGAAATGCTATAGTGTATAAAGTACAAATTACCAAATTTCAAATCCTTAGTACAAAAAAATATATGCAAACTATCTAAAATATATTAGGTTAAACCAAACATGAAAATCAACTTCATCTGGGGAGCCTCCCTGGTGACACAAGGAGATAAGCACAGCACTGTGAAGCTATCTGCAGCCTCTGCAGCACTAGTTCAATCCCCCACCAGCCAGGGAGCAA
Organism: Talpa occidentalis; assembly: GCF_014898055.3. Classification (NCBI taxonomy): domain Eukaryota; kingdom Metazoa; phylum Chordata; class Mammalia; order Eulipotyphla; family Talpidae; genus Talpa; species Talpa occidentalis. Next base: position 11,471,710 of record NW_023601754.1, read on the forward strand.
GCCACATGACACAGCAGACCTCTCCTGCCTCACCGACTGCTCCCCTCAGCAGTGCATTTCAGTCAATCTGCCTGTTCTGTTCCCCACTCTGTCTCCAGTGAATTCTCATCCCCACCTTCGCTGTCCTATACAGCAGTTTTTGTATGCATCAATAAATAAATCTTAATAAAAAAAATCAACTTCAGCTGTTCATTCTGCTGTGGCTACTGGATAAACTTTTAATTACACATGTGGTTTATGTGATATTATTAATCAACCACATCAACCACTAGTTTACAGGAAATACAAAGAATTAGAATAATATTAAACATAGAAAGACTGCCAAATCCATAAAGTGGGAAATTCTATAAGACAAATGATTGAATCTCTTAAAAAATAACGTTAAATAAAAAGTGTGGGACTATTATTAAACAAAACATAAAAAGATCAAGCAGTTGCAAACTGTGGACGGCTGTATGTGGATTCTGAGTAGAACCAATGTAGACTCTTTTTTTAAACAAAAACAGTAGAACAAGGACAATGTAGTGTTATCAGATAACAATCTTCATTTGGCTAAATTTTGTTGGGGTAAGGGTAATAGTAAGATCTTAAAAAATCCACTTTTGTTAGAAATAGATCCTGAAGTATTTGTAGATGAAATGACACATAATCTTTAAATTGTTTTAAAATACTTCAGGAGGACCTCCTTGGCAGCGCAAGGGTTAAGACGCAACCTATGAAGCTGACTATAGCCACTGCAGCATGAGTTTGATCCCTGGCCAGGGAGCAACCCACATGGCGCAGCAGACCTCTCCTGTCTCACCCGCTACTCCCCTCAGCAGTGTATTTCAGTCAACTGCCCTGGTCTACTCCCCACTCTGTCTCTGGTGAATCCTCTGACATCCCTCACCCTGCACCTCTGGCCTGTACCCCAGTTCCTGTATGCATAAATAAATAAATCTTTAAAATACATCAGGAAAAAGGTAGAATACATCTATCAAGGATAGCAGAATTTTGATAATCAGTAACAGGGACCTGAAGGTTCACTACGTTAGTCTACCTTCTACACGCATTTGAAAATTTCTAAAGTATGAAGTAAAATTAAAAAGCAAAAAGGAACCTGATCTGGATTATTGGCATGTTTGAGTAAATAATCATTAAGATGGTCTCACTCATAGCAGGAATCTAGAAAACTTAAATAAGGGACCAGGAAAATGAATAACTATAAGAAAGTGAAAATCAAAATCAACAAAAAACTGTGAACCAGAGACACTTTTAGGGGGGCGGGGGCGGGAGGGGAGGGATTGGGGTCAGAATGGGGGGGGCTGCAATTGTATGGGGAATATAAAAATAAAACTTATTATTTAAAAAAAAAAAAAATTAAGGAAAATTCAAAGCACCAGGGCCTCCTGGTGGCATAAGGGGTTAAGTCTCAGCACTATGAAGCAATCCATAGATCCCCGGCCAGCGAGCTAACCCACATGGTGCAGCAGACCTCTCCTGGCTCACCCGTTGCTCCCCTCAGGAGTGTATTTCAGTCAATCGAGCTGTTCTGCCCCCCACTCTGTCTCTGGTGAATCTTCTCACCCCCACTGTACCTCTGGCCTACACCCCAGCATTTGCATGCATAAATAAATAAATTAAAAAGAAAAAAGTATATGAAACCCAAGGAAAGATAGAAAACAACAATGTGAACCTCTGGGTCTCTTACCTGTAGTCCAATATTCAGGTACAGGAAGCCAATAGAACCCCTCTCTCCCAGTTCATCCTGCTTCTCAGTGCCTCCCATTTCCACAATACACAAGGACTCAGGCTGGGCTGGGAGAGCCTGCATGCTCAGAGGTTGCAAACAGTCCTACATAGAGAAAATAATAAAAAAAGGGAAATAAACAATTTCAGGGGAAAAAACCTACGTAAAAATCTAACTCTAGGAGTGAATAACGTTCTTATGAAGAGGGAAAAACCCAAAGAGTGAGTTCTAAATGGGTAGTGGGTTACTATCCAAGTGAATCTTAAGTTCGAGAGAAAATCACATTTTCCTTGTCAAAGTAGTTAACAGTAAAGTAAATAAACAAAGTGTAACTCTCTTAAAGTCACATAAGAGAGGCATGCCATTAAAAAGGCAATTCCAAGTTGTTTTCTGAATACATAGTCTTAAGTTTGTTTTTAATTATGAAAGGGAACCAAGGTTTAAACCAAAGCAGCACTTAGTAGTCTTAGCAGTACAGACGACTTCTAAGGTATGCTGCATTGATAATCAAAAGTAGCACAAGCAGGGCCTCCCCTGGTGGTGCAGCAGTTGAGCGCTGGGCTGTGAAGCTGCCCGCAGCCTCTACAGTCAGTTCGATCCCGGGCCACCAGCGAGGGTCCCACACGGTGCACAGACCGCAGACTTCTCCTGCCACCCGCTGCTCCCCTCAGCATTGTATTTCGTCATGCTGCCTGTTCTGTTCCCCGCTCTGGTGAATTCTCTCACCCTCCCGCGTTTCTGACTGTACCCAGTGCTTGAAAAAATAAATAAATTAAAAAAAAAAAAAAGTCACACAGGCAGACTTCAGGGACCAATCCAGGAATTATGGAGTGAGCCTGATGCTCAAGTTCCACTTTAAAGTTGAGGGTGACACTCACTGAGGGGTCCAGGGAGATGATTCTGACAGTATTGTCCACCAGCCCCACGGCCAGGAAGCGAGACCGCTGCTCTCCAGGGGGCACATTGGCCAGGCTCATGCATACCACATCTGCTGACATCTCCTTCCGCTCTGTGTACTCATTCAGCTGCCCTGACTATAGCAGTGAAAACAGAGAAGTTACAAAACCACTCCAACTTGCCCCCAAACCCTGGAACTGGGGATAAAAAGGGGGTGGCTAAGTTACATTTTGTTTCTTCTCATTCCTCTTATAATCAATAACCAAAGATTTCTCTGTTTGGGATGAACCCCACAGGCTAACACTAAGCAAAATTACTGACCAGATATTCAAGAAACTTTTGACAAGTGCAATGAGCTACAAATTTTCTCAGCCATCCTAGCTCTCAGGAAATGGGAATATATAAAACCGTTAATCTGTTCATGGAAGTATATTGAGTACAAGAGAATTGAAATATGAAAATCTCTATCATAGGTATAGTTAGATCACACAAGATGGCCACATACAGAGACTCACTAACAGCTAAGTATGCCCAACATCCTTCGATGTTTTTAAAAAAAAATCTGAAATGGATTCAGACTGTAGAAATTAAACCTATGGCAAATAATTGGTGGAAAAGTAGAGTGTGGAGGGCAGGAAAAGCAATTATTTCATTTCTAAGTTGGCTTTTCTTTACACCAATTATAACCAGCATAAACATCTACCCCTTAGCCCTCATTAAGGGTCGGATTAGGTCATAAACACTTTCTTTCTCAATTCTCTTTCTTGTGAATATAATCTGAATGCCTGGACTAAAATTCCCATTTTTACCCCTACAGTGAAAACATACAGGATCCATCTCAAAATAGACGAGCTCTCCTCCTGTAAGGGCGATCACCACCTGTCGCTGGTTCACTGCACATTTAACAATGGTTTTCTTTCCGGGGGTCTTCCATTCATTGACTCTCTTGTCCGCTCGTATGTGCCGGATGCCATCAGGATATACCTAGAGTCAGTGAAAAGACAGACACCCAACATTCGTAATTTGACTCATCACTTAAAAACAACTCACATCTACCAGATCTGAAGCCATGCATTTGAGGCACCAGTTAAGTCAAAAACAACAACAAAAGTTAACAGGCCCTAGGCATGATAACTTTAAAAAAAAAAAAAAAAAACTTATATTTTCTCACATCCACTTTAAAGACGTTCAAAGCTCATTAATGTGAACAGAGCAGCCTACACCAGAATGAAGGCAAAGAAAGAACAAAGTGAGGTGAGCTGATAAGCAGTTAAGGATGCTCACCTGCACCAAGGCATCATCTCCTAACAAGGAGCAGGACAAGGTTGGGGTGGTGCCCAGGAACCCTGAGTCAGTCACTTCTTCTACAGTCTCTCCGATAGATAACACAAGTGTGGCATTCACGAAAGATACAATGATGTAGGCATCAAACTCATCTGAAAAAGGGAGAAAAAGAGTTGGTCAGCTGAGAATTCATTAATTACAAGTCAAATGAGACAGTTTTCTCTTCAGAAACCTTCCATGGCACTTCCCTCTATGTGTAGTCATCACGTACATGGTCATGTGGCAAAAAGCACGAGGTGATCCAAAAGATAATTGAGGGTCATAACAGCCTACAGATAAACTTTCCTTCCTTGGTTGCCTAAATACATTGAATAGATATGCCCACCACCAATATATTTGAAAATTAATATATCCTTGAGACATCTGCCAATAAACTGCAAAAGAGAGCAAGGCGTAAGAGGCATGAGGAAATTCTGAATATGCCAATACTTTTATATTCTGAAGCTGAAGTTATTTGTGCCAGTTGCCAATTACAATCCAGTCTTAAAAGATACTCCTCATTACCAGGAAAAATGCTCAGTTTGTTCCAAAAGCTATGTGGGAACACCAGAAATAAAGACAAAAACAGATTACTTAAGCCTCCATAACACTATGTCATTCTAGGATTGGAAACTGATAATGCTAGCATATCCCAACAGGAATGATGTTAGAACACTAGGGAAATGGGGAAGGAGTTGTTTATATTGTCAGTTCCTGACCTTTCTAGTTTTTCTCTATTTAAAAATACAACTATTCAGTGGCCATGAGCAATCCTATTACAATTTATTTTTTGTTTAATGAAATGTAGTTGTTTAAACAAACACTAAGTTTCTCAAGGTGGTGAGGGGACATGAGATACACGGCAACCCCAAAAGTTTCTCAGGCAGATCTCATAGTTAAAGGCCATTTTCCCTCATATATCCCACCCTACAAGATGGAACGCCTTCTGTTTATCTCCCATACCCAGAACAATGTTTGGAATTAAAACAGGGGCCTCTCTGGTGGCGCAGGGGTTAAAGTCTCAGCACTATCAAGCTATCGCCAGTCTCTATGGCATGAGTTTGATCCCAGTCAGGGAGCTAACCCACATGGTGCAGAAGACCTCTCCTGTCTGCCCACTACGCCCCTCAGCAGTGTATTTCAGTAGATCTGCTCCCCACTCTGTCTCTGGTGAATCCTCTCACTCCCTCTGGCCTACACCCCAATTCTTATATGCATAAATAAAAATAAATCTTTAAAAAAATGCTTGATAAACACTGAAAAGCATGTACATTTCTTAAAATAAGTCGAAGTTTACCTGCTTTCACATTTGAATGTTTTTTAAATCATCTATTTCTTCTACCTGCATCATACAGAATTCAGGTAAACAGGACAGAACAAGTAGAGAACGTGCTATGTTGGAGTGGCTACCTCACTCTTAGCAGAAGCAGCTATAAAATCCTTTTCATCTGAGATCATGTCAGAACTCAGACCTAAAGCTAATCCACCCTACCCACATAAAGGACAGTTTTCGTTTAGATTGGTCTCAATGGTGGTCCAGCTAAACTAAAAGGGCAAAGGAAGGTGTATCACTGGTGCACTTTATAATAGTATTCTACCTGTCAGCAGGACAAAATCAATTTGGGAGGTTACAATTAACATTCTTAAAAAATAAACATAACTTATTGACCTATTCACACAAAGAAGGGCTAAGTACTGTTTTCAAAACCTCTGTTTCAGCTAATAATACTGGGTGGATGAAAGGCAAGGACTTAAAATATTTCGCAATGGGTATAATCTAATGCCTACACCAGGAATTCAGAGTAAGGGTTCAGACCCCAAACCATAAGAATTAACAAAGACAAGGTGATAGCTTGTTTTAGGTTAATTTGCTTTAACTGCCAAATGTATCCAATGCTTTAGGGACACCTTATAAAAAGGCTTTTTTAAGAAACCACTTTCACCATCCATATAAATAAGGGCATGGTTACTGTTGAAATAGCGATTCTAACATCTTACAACAAAATCTGTATCAGTTGTGTGAAGACACAACACCACTTGGAAGCTTTACTCCAGCTCTCAAATTTTTAAACTGAAAATTTCTGGTGCATAAAAGCCATAGGAATTTCATCACTTTAATATATTAATATTATATCTATTGTATCTTCCTTTCTCACTTCTCATTACAGAAACCTTACACCTTAAAGATTGTACCAAAGCAAATTAAAGTCAAAGGGCCCTAATTGGCCACAATTTCTTGTTTCTCCCTTCATTAGAATGGGAGAAAGGACTCTCAAAATAGAAATTACACAACTTTTAATTTGTATGCAAGAGAAAGGGGAGGAAGGAGAGCAACACGAATCTTTATCTTCCCTTTGGCAAAAGGCATAAAGAGTTCAGTGCACTTACAGAGTCTGGCAACTCAACAGTAGAGCAATGATAACTGAAAGCTCTTATATCACACATTTCCTCAAAATTAATACTAAGTACACTGTAACTTCTTTTTTCAACCTAAGGTCAGATGAATCTGCAGATCAGTTTCTCTTATCTCCTAGGGAGGTAGTGGGTTTGAGTTCAATAAGAGCAACGAAACTCAAGCTTCAGTCAAGGCAAATGACTAGGGACTCCACACACACACACACACACACACACACACACACACCCCATGTTGTCTTTTACCAGGAACCACAAGTGTTATATGAAAGAAAATTAATTCATACGGCAAAAGATGATACAATGTGAGAATGCATTTTTTGTCTCAGGGCTGTTGAAGCACCCCATAAAGGAGGAATGCTTTATTCTTCTTCCCCCTGCCACAGTATCTAAGGCTCAATAAAGCAGCTCATTACAAAGGGTAAAGTAAGCAACCATTCAGAAGATTTGAAAAGAAAAGAAAAGGGAAAAAAAAAACTTTCTCCAGGGCAGAATCTTTAAGGCAGCACACTTGAAACATACAAAAAGCCAAAGGGAGACTACAAAGCTAAGGGTTTTTTGTTTTTTGTTTTTTTTTTTTTTTTAGCTTAGTTAAAAAAAAAAAAAAAAGTTAATTGCATTTTCTACATTCTGTAAGAGAAAGGAAGAGAAGTTGATTCCTGCCTCAGACCATTTAATATACAGGCAGATGGGTGCACATCATTGCAATACACATGGACATCCAACTGCAAAGTTACCCTTTAAGACATACCCATCAGGGCAGCCTCAATATTTTGTATAGGTCCCTCTCCCTGGGTAAAGTGCAAGACCCCACGGTAGACCCTAACAGTAAGTACACACCTGTGGTGATCAGCACCTTCACCAGCCACCTGTGGAAGAGAAAAAAAGGCTTGGTATTGGTAGTGTGTATCACCACGTACCAGCCAAGGTTAGTAGTCGCCTGGAAGACTGTAGCAAGTGAGGAAATGTGAGATGTTCACTCAACAGTAATTTGGGAAATCAGCAAAGAGAATGAACAGAGAAAACCTGACCTGTTTTCCTGAGTGATCACCTGAGTTACAGTTCCTAAAAAGAGGTATTTATCAGGATGTAGTCTGTGGATTTTGGTATTCAGAGGTGAAAATTTTCAGCTACAAGTTCCATCAAGCAACGGCACACTGCTTATCACTAACTTAACAAAGGTCCAAAGGGTCTCCCCTGATTTTCAAACACATGCCCACTTCCTCTCCTATAACCTTCCTGGCAATGTGCTTGTGCAGTTCAACACAATGGTTCTGGACATTTGTTTCCTCTTCCGGGCAGCAAGTACTCTGAGAGCAGGGACCCTAGTAATTAGTCTGAGTACATAGTGGTCACTCGAAAGACTGTAGGATCAGAGTATAAAACTAAAAGCCAAAACCCATAGATTACCACTAAAGGGCTAAAAAAATGAGCACTGGATTGGGATTCAGGAGACAGTTTTCAGTCTCCCGATGTGCTCTCTTAGGATCCTTGCCTTCTTCAAAAAATAAGCAGTAATTTTTGTGTAAATCTAAACCTATTTTATTTTTTAAAGAGGCATGTATTATTTATTTGTTTGTTTGTTTATTTATACATGCACTTGGTACAGTCAGAAGCGCGGGAGGGTGAAAGAATTCACCAGAGCCAGAGCCGGGAGCAGAACAGGCAGAAGGACTGAAGTACACTGCTGAGGGGAGCAGCGGGCGGCAGCAGAGGTCTGTGCGCCATGTGGGACCCACTTCCAGTGGCCGGGGAGCAGCCAGGGATCGAACCGGCACCGCAGAGGCCACGGGCAGCTTCACAACCCAGTGCTCAACCACTGCGCCACCGGGGAGGCCCAATCTAAACCTATTTTAAAATATAGTTTAAGAAGGAAAAATAAAACAAGCGAGGTACATTATGTTTTCATCTCAAAAGATCTTTCTAATACAAACCATGTAGGCCATGTTTCTGAAAGCCTTAATATCAACTAGCCACCAAGCATGAAAGATGAGTGTCAACACAGACCAGTTTCTTTTGAAGACATGACACACAATGAGGAAATTTTTCAAGTTATATAATAAATACGTTCTCAGTGCCAATGAACCCACCAATCTCTTATCCACTTTTCTTTCTACTCAACTCAGATTTGATCCCAATGCCTACATGAAAAGCAAGCCTATCAAAATATGTGTATTGTACTATCGCCAGCCACTGTGGAATGAGTTTGATCCCTGGGCAAAGAGGTGACCCACATGGCACAGCAGACCTCTCCTGTCTCACCCGCTGCTCCCCTCAGCAGTGTTTTTCAGTAGATCTGCCTGTTCTGCTCCCCACTGTCTCTGGTGAATCCAACTCTTTAAAAAAAAAAAAAAAAAAATGTGTGTATTGTAGAAAACATTTCTGGAATAGGTATTTCCCTCCTATGTATTTTCTAGTTCCCTTAACCTTCTTCTCCACAATCAAAACGTCTATCAAGAATTTCCAGGGTGATCTTACTCACCAATCCCACATTCCTGAACAAAAGACAGGAAAATGAAGTCTAGGAGTTGAAATGACGTATCACCCCAATCAAAGGGAAAATGAGAATTAGGTTTTATTTCTAATGGACATAAATTCCACAGTTAGGAAACTTTGCTGCCTTTGTACACTACACATTTTCAGATAACTTTAAAATTTCAGATGTGGTGACTATTTTTATTACCCAGCAAGCAGCTCAGACTCCATTCTCTTTCTTCAACCCCTTCTTTTCTCTTCTATCTAAAATTCTGATTCCACTTAATCTCTGCTTTCTTTACCCACTATATCCACTGAGTAGGACTGATTAACAAGCCTTACAAATCTTAATATTTATAGTACACCCTGAATTTCACTGTAACTTTTAACACAGGAGCATAGTTGACAAAAAATGAAAAACAACTTTCCTTCACACAATACCTCTTACAGATGGAACCAATGTCTTAAAGATGAAACCAATGTCTTAAAGATGAATATAATCAAAGAACATCACACACAACAGCTCTATCAAACTAAAGTGCGTATGTACTGAATACTAATAGCCACCTATGTACCCCTTGCCAAATGTGTGCAAATAGTAGCAGGTGAGGGCATCCTGACAGGAAAGTATCAAAAACATAGTCTCAGGCTAAATAAAGTTTCTATAACATGGTGTCAGATTAAGTGATATAGAAATATTATGAATGCAGCCTCTTAAGTCTTCTATTATCAGTATCATTTTGACAGCTGGGAAACAGCTGCTTACCTTCAATGTGCCGACGCACAGTCCAGACAGCATTGGGGTTACCGGGTAGCTCAGAGACAGCCATTTCTGATACCTGACAGGAGACAACAGATCCAGTGAACAGGAAACTCCACTCTGTCCTCAAAACTACACAAAGACAATGCTCATGGTATATGTTGCATTAAATGCAAGGAAAAACCTAGTCAAAAAAGAATACAAGCACCAAAAAGGCCAAAGCATGAGCAATGCCTCATTATAGACTTAAACAAGAACTCATAGAATTCCTGAGCAGTTGTTGCAGGTCACATCCGGAGTGCTCTCTTCACCAGCACATATACTATAAAAAGCCTTCGGGAAACAAGTCATCTAAGTTAGCACCATATTTTCTCCCTTTATGTCACATAAGGCCAAATCCCATCTCTCTTTAATGGACTAATTAGAATGCTACATCCTTCAGGAAAAATCTTCCCTTATTATCTTGGCTGGCAAACATGTCCCCTTCCTATAAGGTCTCAGAGAAATCATTCACCACCTCTTAAGGTACTTATTTAAAATGAGACTTTGATTAATTACTTTGTCCTTCCTACTAGATCTTTGTCCTTCCTACTCCAGACGATCATAAATGAGTAGGGGAAAGTCACCTTTCTTTCATAGAAACATTAAATTTACCTTTTATCCCATCAGAGCAAAATCATAAGCTATTTTGTCATTGCTTCCCTCCATATTCTACAGATACCTAGAAATTCCAATCTTACCTCAAGTCCATGCCTTAAGACTCTCAGAGATGACCGGGGTCCTCTACCACAGGCCACATATAACTGCGGAGTATCTTCATTGGCCAGATCAGCTATCTGCATGGATCAAAAAGGAAAAAAATATCACTGTGAGAAGCTTCACATCCAACTTTGACTATTCTCAAAGGACAAACTACACTTTAGCAGCTCTCCTGCCTGACTGTAACTGTGCAGGTGCCTCTCTTTTTCTCCTTTTCTTTGTAACCCTGTTCTTTTAAAATGTAAAAAAAAAAAACAAAAAAAAAAACAAACCCCTACTTTTTAGTTTAACAGGTTATATATTGGCTACTGGTCTCAGAGGATGGGGGGAATCAGTATTACAAAGAGCAAACCAGTTTGAAATGGTTTTTCCAATTACAAAAGAATTAGCAAGGAATTTTTTCCAGTAGTGAAATGAAGTTTCATTGATCCTCCAACTGAAATTAATTTCTCTCCAACCAAAAATACATTCTATCTGTACCTGTGACTTTACCACAAATAAAAGTTACATTTACTTACATTAAAGTTTATAGACACCCCAATTCATTTATCCTATCACTACTTCAAAATTACATTGATAAGATCTGCCATTAGACTATACATGATCTCAGATGCCCTATTAAAGCTGCTCCTATGATGTAGCAATCCAGCTACTGGATAACCCTAACCAGTTGTTTAGCCACCTAATGAGGAAGTCACATGTTCTCATATTGGCATCTAGCTGCTTTCTAGTACAATTACCTCTTAATCAATATGTGAAAAAAGGTGAATCATTTGTACTGTAGTTTGTCAAATGGGACAATTAAAAAAAATTCTTGACTCTATAATGCAGAGAATTCAAGTCACAATGGATAAGTATGTGGATTGAGTGTATATAACCTTCAAATCAATCTTTAAGAAAAAATATATTAAGTCACCTATTATATAAAGTCACCTTGTTATCTAAAATCTTGATTAAAGCACATAAATTACATTTAAACCTAAAAATAATTTGCTATCTGGGCTATCATAAGTATGTTACTGTATGCATTTAAAAGTATTATTCAGGGCCTCCCCGGTGGCGCAGCGGTTGAGCGCTGGGTTGCGAAGCTGCCTGCGGCCTCTGCGGCGCCGGTTCGATCCCCGGCTGCTCCCCGGCCACTGGAGGAGGGTCCCACATGGCGCGCAGACCTCTCCTGCCGCCCGCTGCTCCCCTCAGCAGTGTACTTCGGTCCTTCTGTCTGCTCTGCTCCCCGCTCTGGCTCTGGTGAATTCTCTCACCCTCCCGCGCTTCTGACTGTACCCAGTGCATGTATAAACAAAACAAACAAGCAAACCAGCAAACAAATAAATAAAGCATGCCTCTATCAAAAAAAATAAAAATAAAAATAAAAAAAAAAAAAAATAAAAGTATTATTCAGAGGAGATCTAATACCTCACCAGCTAGTAAAGAGATCTACAGCACAAAAAATGCTAAAAACCCTCAAGATATCTACCTCCATATTAATTATATTCTTGAGCTACAAATTATTTGCACAATTACTTCTTTCAATGAAGTGGGGGAAATTACTAATAACCAAATCAAGAATTACTTACACTGACTTTCTACTACCCTCACAACTAAACATTTTTCTCAGAAAGGAAGAATTTCGGGCCTCCCCTGGTGGCGCAGCGGTTTGAGCGCTGGGCTGCGAAGCTGCCCGCAGCCTCTGCAGCACCAAGTTCGATACTCGGCCAACAGCGAGGGTCCCACATGGTGCACACACCTCTCCTGCCGCGCCTGCTGCTCCCCTCAGCAGTGTACTTCAGTCCTTCTACCTATTCTGTTCCCCGCTCTGGCTCTGGTGAATTCTCTCACCCTCCCGTGCTTCTGACTGTACCCAGTGCTTGTATAAATAAATAAATCTTAAAAAAAAAAAAAAGGGAAGAATTTCAAAAAGGCTAATATGATCAGAGAATGCAGGAAAAAGACTTGTTTTTCCAGCACCCCACAAGCAAATCTTCCACTTAGAGTGTAACTGACTAAACAGTGGAATGTAGCCCCTAGGGGCTATCCTCGTTATGTAGTATGTACGCAATGGCATGGCAAAATTCCTGCTACACTGAAGCACCACCAATAGTGATACCCCCCCGCCCCCCATCATTCAATTTTTCTGTTACTAACTGGTCCCCGTGTCTCTAGGGTATTGTAAGGAAATGAGTGCTAAAATGGGATAAAGGTATTTAAAGACACGATAAAAGATAAATTTCAAAATGCTATAAATTCTATGAAGCCACTTACATTAAAAAAAAATGTAACACAAAATACAAGATTCACAGAAAATGCTTGAAAGTGTTTTTTAAGTTAACTGACCATGAGTTATATAATTTGAAAAATTAATTAAAAGGTCAAGGACTTACATAATGGTTTTCAATTCCCAAATGTCTACCTTTACACTGGTGATGCCATTGACAGTCTGACAAAATTGACTTAGATCTTAATTAGAGAAAAAATTTTTAATTCATTCAGATTCAAAACCAGTTAGTTGGCACTAATTGTGAACATGAGTGGAAAGACTCACACCTGGCAAAATAAAATGGGAGAGAGGCTGTCCAACTCATCAACCAACACAAGGTTTTTGAGTGGTCTTGGCTGAAAGAAGAATGTGTCTCCTTCTTCCAGAGGCATGGCAGATGAAAACTCAGGTTCTTCATCATCATCTCCAAGATGTGCAATTTGATATAAGTAACTGAGAAGCAAGAAGACTTCAGTTAAAACATTGTCTGATGTTTGCTGTCAAAATAATGCTCATAGAGCACTTTATAAATAGCGAATCATAATCACAGTATATATTATTGAATCAGCATCTAGCGTTCTAAATCTCTGCTTATCTGAGTGAGTTTTCTTCACCCCCCACCCCCGTCTTTTTTTTAAAAAAGGAAAGAGTGAGGATGAAGAAATTAAAACTACTAGAATTTAACTTGGCAAATGACAATGGTAAGAAGGTACTGGGACGCCACTAGAGTGCCTAGGTTTGGATCCCAGCTCTGCCACTTAGCTAGTCACATAACCTTAATTAGGCTTACTACTTAATCCATCTGTGGCTCACTTGCCGCATATATAAACCAGTACCTTCCAGAACATAATGACTTACGACAGTACATGGCACCTAAGCAACAGTGTTTGTCATATGAACTGAAATATGGATAAATGAAATCCAAAGATAATCTGTAACTATTTCCTATTTCAATCTATAACTAGATCAGATCTAACAAAAGAACCATGAACTCTGGTGATGACAAAAAAAACAAAGAAGAACTGGTACGCAGATATTACAGTATTATTCTGGAACAAAATAAAAAATTATCCAGAGATAATATGTAACAAAATCATCTTGCTCTTCCCTTTGTCCTTGGGCTAATAACACTTTGTGAACTGAATCAAAGGCAAACCAAGAAAAAAAACAGGGAAAGGAATGTAACAACAGATATTCTGCAATATACCATCCTTAACTGAGTGTGCACTGAGATCTTTTAAAGGCAGTTCAATTAAACACCAACGTGCTGGTTGTGTTTATCCTTAAGTCAACAGCACTTTGAACAGTCTCTGGTGTATCAGTGTAGCTTTTAAAAATGACTATATCAGGGCCTCCCTGGTGGTGCAAGGGGTTAAGCACCGCACTGTGAGGCAGTCTGCAGCTTCTGTAGCACGAGCTCAATCCCCGGCCAGCCAGAGAGAAACCCACATGCCAAAGCAGACCTCTCCTGTCTCGTCCGCTGCTCCCCTCAGCAGTGTATTTCACTCAGTCTGCCTGTTCTGTTCCCCACTCTGTCTCTGGTGGATTCTCTCACCCCCCGCATCTCTGACCTGTACCCCAGCTCTTGTATGCATAAATAAATAAATCTTTAAAAAATAAATAAAATGACTACATCAGGGCCGCCCCGGTGGCGCAAGAGGTTAAAATGCAACCAATGAGGGCCTCCCCGGTGGCGCGGCGGTTGGGCACTGGGTTGCGAAGCTGCGCTCAGCCTCTGCAGCGCCGGTTTGATCCCCGGCTGCCGGGCGAGGGTCCCACATGGCGCGCAGACCTCTCCTGCCGCCCGCTGCTCCCCTTAGCAGTGTGTTTCGTTAGTCTGCCTGTTCTGTTCCCTGCTCTGGCTCTGGTGGGTTCTCTCGCCCTCCCGCGCTTCTGACTGTACCCAGTGCTTGTATAAATAAATAAATGGATCTTTAAAAAAAAAAAAAATGCAACCAATGAAACTATCCGCAGCCACTGCAGCACGACTTCTATCCCCTGCCAGGGAGCTTAAACTTTAAAAAAAAATCTGTATCAGAGTCTGAAATACGTGAAGTGTAGAGTGTCAGATCCCCGCATTTAACTCTTTTGAACATAGCAGATTTATACAAAATTATGAAAAAGCAAATAGGGCTAGCATTCTTGAATGATTTATAAAAACATTTTAGGATAAACATGTAAAAAGTTAACTGACACGAACTCCTTATTCAGACAATCTGTCCACATACAGATAATAAATACCACATAAGTTAGTAGACACCATGCCTTTGGTGTCTACTAACTGCCAGAATCAAACTGATGGTAGAACCCCTATCTCCATCATAGGAAAGGTTGCTTTGGCTTAACCTTAGTAAAAGTTTCTGAAACTACAGTGTTGTGCTTAATAGCAGAGACTTTGGAACCAAGTTGTCAAGAGTGCGTTAGGTGATCAAATTAAATTCTAAACAACCCAGTTCTCAAAACTGTAAACAGAATAATGGCAGTGTCACATAGGGAATGTTATACACAAATACTTGTAAAGTGCTTATTAAAACAGTGCTTGGAACAAATGCTCAATTAGATGTTTGACTGATAACAGGTTGTTATAAGAATGAGGTGGCAAATACAGCATGTCTCTGAAGTCCCAAACCAGCACTCTTAAATCTTTCAGATTTCTGCTACAATAGACAATTTCCCACAAACTCAAACCCATTTCACCTGACAAGCATCCTATGTAGCATATATACATACAGTGAATTATTATTCAGGAATTAAAAAGAAATGAAGTACTGATACATGTTACATATAAATCCTGAAAACATCATGGTACGTGCAATGAGTCAGACAGCAACACCAGGAACCCCAAGAGGGAGAGGTGGGGGGGTACTTAATGGGTGGAGAGCTTTGGTGTGGAATGCTAAAAATATTTGGAATGACAACAGTAATGGCTATATAACATTGTAAATGCAATTAATGCCACTTAATTGAACACTTAAAAAATATTTACAAGGCCTCCCCAGTGGCGCAGCAGTTGCGCGGTGGACTGCAAAACTGCCCCCAGCCTCTGCAGTGCTGGTTTGATCCCTGGCCGCCGGCAAGGGTCCCACATAGAGCAGAGACCTCTCCTGCCATGCCCACTGCTGCTCCCCTTGGCAGTGTCTTCGCTCCGTCTGCCTGTTCTGCTCCCTGCTCTGGCTCTGGTGAATTCTCTCACCCTCCCACACTTCTGACCTATACCCTAGTTCTTGTATAAAATAAATAAATCTTAAAAAAATAAATAAATAAATTCGATAAAATGTCCAGTAAAAGCTTGGGAGGTACCACTTCTATAGCTATTGACTTAAGTTGCTGAAATGAAGAACATAACCAGAAGAGAATATAAAAGGAAAAAGACAAAACTTTTGTTTTAAAAAAACTAACACTCGTGAAAACCTGTTGCCTGAAGCTATATCTCCCTACTCCCAACTTTTATAGTAACCAGAAATAAGAGGGTTACTCACTGGTTTCCAAATTCTGATGCTACAAAAAGGAAACCTGTTTTAAGCACACACATGGCAGCAGCAACAGGTACAGTATCAAAATACTTGAGCCGGATCTCAGTAACCTGGAGTGAAAAGAAAAAAAGATTCTAGTATGTAGGCAAATGAAACAAGGCCATGGAAGGGAGCCCAGTATAAAACCATGCAAGCAGAGTAACTAATAAATAGCATTTTTAGTACTTTAGTATCTAAACCAGGGGCCAGCAAACTACAGCCCACAGATCAGTCGAACCTTATTATTTAAATATTGCTATGGCTCTTTTTGTACCATGACAGGGTGGAGTTGGTCGGAAATGTATGGCCACATAAGTTGAAAACGTTAATGACCTGACATTTACAAAAATTTCCCAGAGTCAAATCTTGATTTAAAACAATTAACTTAGAAATTGCCCATTTGTTCCTAGAGCTCTTCCTTAGGATGAAAAAATTAACAGATCATATATATTTCCATCTTCAGGAGACAGGAATGTTTTCCCTTGTTATTCACCGTAAGTGACATTACCCAATCTCATGCACCAAACCAAAACATTCTTAACCACAGGGAGAAAAATCTATTCATATACTAGTCCAAAACTTTAAAGCCTTTTCTGTTTCCATGTTTCTAACTTGTAAAGTACCAACTCACTTATCTCAGAGTCACTGTCGTTGTAATGAACTGGCTCGTAAACCACCCTGTAAACTTTGGACTACACACAAATATCAACTTTTAAAATAAGACTATTTAATTATATTATAATTAGAGTAATAGTGTACAAAGTTTGATCAAACCAGACTAACAAGTGGTATTGAGGATTTTCATTCTTCCCCCCTCCATCTGCTTACCATATCTTCATCTGTCTCCAAAGTTATCTTGAAGATATCTCCCTGCTCAGTTTGGGCCAAAAAGAAGAACATTGATTTGGTCTTATGGGTGGCAGAGCAGACAAAAATCATTCCTCTTTCAGGATCATCCAAGTCATTCTAGCAAAGACAAATACAAAACAACCAACACCATAAATGAGGATTTATTGCTGAAATTTAGCACTTTCACTCAGGTCACCAAGGACCTAGCATCACCTGGAACTTTTCTATAGAAGTTTCTACCCAGAGCAGCCTCCAAGTTGCAGTAAAATACAATAGCGAAAAAGTCCTATCTGGTATAAACACATAGCTTAGATATCAAAAAAGAATTTTTAAATAGTTATCAATTTAAAAAAAAAATTGTACAATTGGGGCCTCCCCAGTGGCACAGCGGGTTGAGAGTAGCGCTGTGAAGCTGTCCGCAGCCTCTGCAGCATGGGTTCAACTCCCGGCCAGCCAGGGAGAAACCCACATGGCACAGCAGACCTCTCCTGTCTTGCCCGCTGTTCCCCTCAGCAGTGTACTTTGGTCCTTCTGCCTGTTGTGCTCCCGGCTCTGTCTCTGGTGAATTCTCTCACCCTCCCATGCCTCTGACCTGTACCCCAGTTCTTGTATAAATAAATCTTTTTTTAAAAAAAAATTGTGCAATTAAAGTTATAATTTAAATAGCTACAATTAAAAATATAGTTATAATTTTGGGCCTCCCCGGTGGCGCAGCGGTTGAGCGCTGGGTTGCGAAGCTGCCTGCAGCCTCTGCAGCAACGGTTCAATCCCCGGCTGCTCCCCGGCCACCGGAGGAGTATCCCATATGGCGCGCAGACCTCTCCTGGCGCCCGCTGCTCCCCTCAGCAGTATACTTCGGTCCTTCTGTCTGCTCTGCTCCCCGCTCTGGCTCTGGTGAATTCTCTCACCCTCCCGCACTTCTGACTGTACCCAGTGCATGTATAAACAAAAACAAACAAACAAACAAATAAATAAATAAAACATGCCTCTATTTAAAAAAAAAAAAAAAGAACAATGTTTATTTCTAAAAAAAAAAAAATAGTTATTATAATTTTATTACACAGACTGATCACATCAACAAGGTAAAAGCTATTATCAAACAAAAATGTCAAGAGATTTGAAATTTAAAGAATTATCATTTCAGGCTGTAAATTGAACTCTCACAATGTCCACAACAATGCGATACAAAACGTCAAAAATCAGCCCTGTCTGATGTCAATTTCCTTGATTCTAAAAATGCAACCCCATGGCTATGATTTTGGATTTACTTTAATGTTTCCAACATGTTTTACTCTTCTCTGTAAGTGCTTCAAGGGCAAAACATGTTTTATACTTCTTTGTCACCCTAAAGCCAAGTACACATATAGTGCATGGCAGTTAGGTGCTCAATAAATATCTGGTTAACCAAATCTGATTGCTTCTCATTCTTTACCAAGAAGAATTTAATTTGCCATATATCTTCCCAGATTTTTAAAAATTGAGGGAATCTTACTCAGAGGCCATATGTTAGATAAGCTAAGTCTAACAGATTTAGCCCAGAGTCCATGTATTAATATTCAAAAAATAACAGGGATGAGAAATTGAGGAAGCAAAAATGAAACAAGATTAATCATTTGTGATAACCGCCAAAGCTGGATACACATAAGTTTCATTATATTCTACTTTTCTGTGTGCTTAATTTCCACAGTAAACTGCGCATATTAAGAACATACCGTGGGTATGGGGGCAGGAAAAAAATTAAAAGCAATGAAATACCTTTACTCAACCACCAGTGCAGTGACTTATACACCACTGGGTGAAAAGATGTTGAGAACAGAATACACCAATTATGAAAAAGAAAACACCCCTTTATAATCAAGAGGAGCAGGCAGATACCACCTTAAGGACCAATTTAGCATCACCAATGAGACATATCAACATTATACACTCCTATGTGATGTAATGTGAAATGAGTATCACCACCATATATTTTTATCAAAAATATTAACCTGGGGCCTCCCCGGTGGCGCAGCGGTTAAGCGCTGGGTTGCGAAGCTGCCCGCAGCCTCTGCAGCGCCGGTTCGATCCCCAGCTGCTCCCCGGCCACCGGAGGAGGGTCCCACATGGCGCGCAGACCTCTCCTGCCGCCCGCTGCTCCCCTCAGCAGTGCACTTCGGTCCTTCTGCCTGCTCTGCTCCCCGCTCTGGCTCTGGTGAATTCTCTCACCCTCCCGCGCTTCTGACTATACCCAGTGCTTGTATGTATGTATAAATAAATAAATAAATAAATCTTTAAAAAAAAAAAAGATCACACTTTCAATTACAAAAATTAAGTTCACTTCACTAACAAAAATATTCTTTCTTTTATAGCAAAAACCTTACCCGTCTCCTAGGAATTGGACAGCGGATGTCCGGCTGGTCACCAAAGTTCTTGTAAGTGATATAGTTTTCAGAGCAAATCAGCACTCCACTCGGACCATCTGACCCTCCCGGAACTGCCAGAGAAAATAAAACTTAGTAATGACTTGATAACCATGAATTACAGTTTAGCTTTCAATTCCTTCCCTCCTTCAACACTGTTTCATTCGCCTACTAGGCTAGACAAGGATGGAATAGAATTGGTTGATGGCAGTTCTGTCCAAAAATCTGATAATGTGGAAAATGTAGAAACAGTTTTAGATCTAACCCTAGGACTTAGTTCTCAGCTTCAGATCTGTAATCTTGACAGTCTACTGGACACATGAACATACCATAGGCAGCCTTAGAAAAACAAGGTGCTGAAAAACTCAAGTTCCTTCCTGGATTCTTCCTGGAGTCTATCGGTTGACAGAAAACCACTATCAACCAATAAACCAAATCCCAAACCCAGACATCTTCCTTTATCTTCTCATCTCAGTCCTAATGGTTCTTCTTCTTCAATAGTTCTTAATGCAATCTCCTTGCTTGTTCTCCTGGCATATTCTTAATATTCTTTACTCCATTAGTCAAAATATAAGCAAGTAACCTTCAAGTTATTTCCATACTTATAATCTTTCCATCGCTACTTCTATCCCAGCCCTTTAGCTCTAATGATCCAATCACAGGCAATGAGATTTCTGGCACATGGTTCTTTCTATATGTTGTTCCCTTTGTCTTCCTCTACCTTCACTGTTCCTAGCTAACTCTTTACTTGTCCTCAGGTGCTAGCTTGGAAAGCATTTCTCCAGAAAACAATTTCTAAGGGCCCCCCTGGTGGTGCAAGGGGTTAAGCACAGTACCATGAAGCTGTCCACAGCCTCTGCAGCATGAGTTTTTGATCCCAGCCAGCCTGGGAGCAGCCCAAATGGCACATACCTCTGCTGTCTAGCCCTCTGCTCCCCTCAGCAGTGTATTTCAATCAATCCGCCTGTTCTGTTTTCCACTCTTTCTCAGGTGAATCCTCTGACACCTCCTCCCTGCACCTCTGGCCTGTACCCCAGTTCTTGCAAGGATAAATAAACTTAAAAAATAATTTCTAGGTCCTCCCCTGGTGGTGCAGGTGGTTGAGCGCCGCACTGTGAAGTTGTCCACAGCCTTTGCAGCACCAGTTCGATCCCGGCTGGCCGGTGAGGTGCCCACATGGTGCCACCATGTGGGCCCACATGGTGCCCACAGCAGACCTCTCCTGTCGCGCCTGCTGCTCCCCTTAGCAATCTGCCTGTTCTATTCTCCGCTCTGTCTCTGGTGAATCCTCTTACCCTCCCGCGCATCTGGCCTGTACCCTGGTTCTTGTGTAAATGAATTAAAAAAAAAAATTTCTAATACATCCCTTTATCTTTCCTGGGTTAGGAATCCCTCCTCCACATTCTCAAGTACTTGGCATACTGTCCTCTCTTGTTATGTATTCCCCACTGAACATAATCTTACATTATGAGAGAAACCGCATCTAATTTTTCATTGCAGGACCCAGTAGAACTGATTTTACACATAGAAGTTCATTTAAAGTCCTCATAAATGAAAAGCTATGCTAATGTTACAGCAAGTAATAAGATGTAAAACCTACATTCAAAGGTTTTTCTGCTAAGTCTCTTCCTAAGATTTAATGCTCAAAAATAAGTCATTTTTACCATTCTCCTTCACAGTTCTTCCCCAAGCCTGCTGAAATTTAGATGACCACATAGTTGTCCTTTTAGTCTTTTAATATAATGAAAACTGATTTTCTCACCTTGCATATCTTTGACCATGGTGCATTCAAGACACCACTGAACTTGATCTGCTATAGATTTTTAAATTTGTAATGGCAACTAGTCTGTAAATTTTTCCTGTTATTGTATTTCCCCAGTTTTGGTACCGAAGTTATTTTCAGGTTGTAAAGCAGGAGAGTAGTTTTTATTTTTTATTGTCTTAGGAGAAACTTATAGTCCCTGAAAATTCTGGACCTTAAATCTTTTGGGAGAATTTTTGACTATTCCCTCAGTTGATGCTCTTCAGATTCTTGATTTTTATTTGATCAGTTTTGATAATATTTCCCAGAAATATTCTATTTCACCTAAGTTTTCAAAGTCACGTATATACAGCTTGATCTTGCTGGATTTATCCATTCATCTGTCCAATAACCTAAGTTTTGCTTTTCTTAATTAGTAAAAGACTGACTGTAGTCAAAATATCACAACAACCACAGTCTCAACATTCCAAGCTGTTTATCCTTTCTTCCCTGCCCCCATTAGAAGGCAAGAGTTAACCACCCCTACATTTCTAACCTCACCAGAATTTAAACACATTGAAGTCTGCTACAAAAGCATTCCCTTCAAAACCCAATTAAGTAAATCCTTCCAAATTCAGGCATAAGATGAATCAGGCAAAAGAACACAGAATAGTCTTGACTAAAAAGTACCTGTGATAAGGAAGTTGCCATGTTCCTCCAAAGGTTCACTGTACTTTCGGACCACATGATTTAAACCAAGATCTAACTCATAGAAAGTAAGTGTCTGCTGTGTATTAGCCGCCGCTTCCCCTGTTGGATCATTGTCTGCTTCCTATAAAGTACAATGGCACAACAACTAATCACTACTATGAAACAAAACTTTTATAGCTGGAAAGGATATTAGGAGTCTCCATTTTAGAAATGAGGAACCAGAGGTCTGTAGATGCCAAATGGCTTGCCAAAGTTTATACCGGAGATAATAACAATGCTGTAACCAGAATGCAAGTCTCTTAACTCTGACACCAGCTTTTTCTCTACTCAAGGATACACCTTTGCATTCAAGGGAAACAGTATGTTCTATCTTTCAGTACCTCCCTGTGAAAAAATACCAATCAATTTACCTCCCTTTTCAGGGAGCTCTTCCCAATAAATACCATTTCCACAGGGAGACCATTCAAACCATTGCTTATTACATAATAAGCTTTGGAACAAAACATTTCAAGAAGGCTTTTGAATACAGGTAAGATTTGTTAACAGGATGGGTAAGACAAGTACAATGAAGAAAACATCTTAGGAAAGCAGTGAGGTGACAGGAAGAAACCCAAAAGAGAGGGAAGAAAAGGGAGAGAATTAAAGAGGGGAAATAGATAGTAAGACAGGCATGATCCCCCTTACCTCATAATCCATTTCCAAACAAGCAAACATTGGATTTTCAAATCCGACATCTACTCCAACCACATGATATACTAAAGTGTTTGCTTTGTGGGCCTCCAAGGGAGATGAAATGGTAAGCCTAGCTGCAGCATCTCTATTTAAAATATACACCAATTTCTGCTTTTCAATAGCACCTGCATTTGAGTAAGAGAAAACATGTAACATTTCCAGTTAAGGAACAAAAGGACTTACAGAACATTTAGTTTCACATCAAAAGTATCTTTAAAAATTAACAGTAACAGATTAACTGTACAAGTGTATTAACTTTACAAGTTTACTAACAGGATTCTGCTATCATTAATGTAGACAATAAAATCATCCATCCCCTCAAGCTTCAGAAATCTTAATATCACACTAACGCGTCAAATCTTTTTAGTGTGCCTTAGCATAATACTAGAAAACAATAATTCATAAAATTGCCAACTTTTATTCTTTCAATTAAATCTAGTGATTGTGTGACTGGTCAGAGAAAATTGCCCGCTGGAGGCCTGATCAGATACACAGAAGTTTCTTCAAGAGATTTGTCAGAGAAGAGACATGAATGTGGATCATCACTTCAGGCTGATGAAAGCAATCATATTCATCATCTAGTAACATGAAACCATTTAAGTGTAGTCTTTTTGCTACAAATAAAGAAATGGAAAAATATCCATTTTCAACTGAAGTGTAAGTAGAAAGGTGTGTTAAGACTTTTCCATGGTTTGAAAGGTACAACTTTAAACCATGGAGTAAACCAAATATGATCCAAACTTTACCCAGTTGTAATTTATTAGCACAACACCAAAATCGTAGCATTGTTATCTTAAAGCAAGCATCCATAAAAATCCAAGGTGCACTCTTAGAACAAGTCACTCACTAATCATAACAGCACGCCCTTTGGGATCCACAGCTAAGAACTGGCCAGGAACAATGCGGCGGCATCCACTCTTGCCAAAGGTTTCTTGGTGAATTTTCTCAAACATATTCTTAGATGGCTGGTATTCCAAGATAACAATCCGGCCTGAGTCACTGCCAACCACAATGTAGTCTTTAGTGCCACCTGTCAACCTAAAGGCCATGAGCGACCGGATAACACCAAATACTTCCACAGTTAGTAGGGTGTGCACTTTGCCAGTGTTGGGGTCAGGGCGAAGCAGCTCCAAGATTTTCCCACGGGAAACAACAATTTCCTGTTGTTTGGTTCCTAGATTGCCAAAAAATAAAATCCATGAACAGTGAGATTTAACGTAAAAAGTAATCTGAATGGACAATAATTCCACTAAAGATAACTAAACAAGTCTGAAGTTCACCATATTAACTTACTCTATTTGGACAAGTACTTTCTCTAGAATTGAAATGATCTGCTGGAAGTAATATCGAATCAAATAAAAAATGGTCCCAGTTAACTTTCTTAAAAACTTTTCCCCTTCAGATTGATCATCAATCTGTACAATTAGGAGCTATCTATAACTAGAAGCTGATATATATTTTGTTTCCTAAGATTAAAAATCTCTAAATGGGCCTCCCTGGTGGCGCAAGGGGTTAAGCATCAGCACTATGAAGCTATCCACAGCCACTGCAGCATTAGTTCAATCCCCAGCCAAGGAGGTGACCCACATGGTACTTCAGACCTCACCTGACTCACCCGCTTCTCCCCTCAGCAGTATATTTCAGTCAACTGCCCTGGTCTACTCCCCACTCTGTCTCTGGTGAATCCTCTGACATCCCTCACCCCGCAGCTCTGGCCTGTACCCCAGTTCTTGTATGCCTAAATAAATTAATCTTTAAAAAAATAAAAATCGGGCCTCCCCGGTGGCGCAGCGGTTGAGCGCTGGGTTGCGAAGCTGCCCGCAGCCTCTGCAGCGCCGGTTCGATCCCCGGCTGCTCCCCGGCCACCGGAGGAGGGTCCCGCATGGCGCACAGACCTCTCCTGCCGCCCGCTGCTCCCCTCAGCAGTGTACTTCGGTCCTTCTGCCTGCTCTGCTCCCCACTCTGGCTCTGGTGAATTCTCTCACCCTCCCGCGCTTCTGACTGTACCCAGTGCTTGTATGAATAAATAAATAAATAAATCTTTAAAAAAAAAAAAAAATATAAAAATCTCTAAAGGTATTTTCAACTCCATATTCAAAACTATTATTCTAAAAAATCTTATTAACTTTTTATGCAGTTTGATTTAGTATCTGAAAAAATTCTCTAAGCTGTCATCAAGAGTTTTTTTTTTTGGGGGGGCCTCCCCGGTGGTGCAGTGGTTGAGCGCTGGGTTGCAAAGCTGCCCACAGCCTCTGCAGTGCCGGTTCGATCCCCGGCTGCTCCCCGGCCACTGGAGGAGGGTCCCACATGGCGCGCAGACCTCTCCTGCCGCCTGCTGCCCCCCTCAGCAGTGTACCTCGGTCCTTCTGCCTGCTCTGCTCCCCGCTCTGGCTCTGGTGAATTCTCTCACCCTCCCGCGCTTCTGACTGTACCCAGTGCTTGTATAAATAAATAAATCTTAAAAAAATGTTAGCCATTAAAAAAAAAATTTAAAAAATTTTTTTTCATAAAAAAAATTAAAAAAAAAAAAAGTTTTTTTTTTTTGTTTCTACATTTTAAAGAGACAGGTTTACTAGAAAAGGAGAAAAAGGGCCTCCCTGCTGCTGAGGAGTCAAAAGTATCAGTGCTATCAAGCTATCGCCAGTCACTGCAGCATGAGTCCATCCCTGGCCAGGGATCTAATCCACATGGCACAGCAGAACTATCCTGTCTCGCCCATTGCACCCCTCAGCAGTGTATTTCAGTCAATCTGCCTGTTCTGCTCCCCACTCTGTCTCTAATGAATCCTCTCACCCCCTAAACCTCTGTCCTACTCTCCAGTTCTTGTAGGCATAAATAAAAATAAATCTTTAAAAAAAGGAAAGGAGGAAAAAAGAGATACTCTCATAATCACAGGCAGGCAAGAGACCTGCTAATGTAAAGTTTTACTTCTAAATTCACTCCTTAAAAGGCCTCCCCAATGGCACAGTGGTTGAGCTCTGGGTTGCGAAGCTGCCTGCAGCCTCTGCAGCGACGGTTCGATCCCAGGCCACCAGCTGAGGGTCCCACATGGCATGCAGACCTCTCCTGCCGCCCGCTGCTCCCCTCAGCAGTGTACTTCGGTCCTTCTGCCTGCTCTGCTCCCCGCTCTGGCTCTGGTGAATTTTCTCACCCTCCTGCACCTCTGACTGTACCCAGTGCTTGTATAAATAAATAAATAAAAATTAAAAAAAAAACAAAAACAAACATTCACTCCTTAAAAAAGTTGACTTGCTTTCCCAATTGCAACACTTTTCTAAAACCAACACTTCAAATGCATAAATGTCAACAGTCTCCATCTCTCCCTGACTGCTACATAATTTCACCTTGATGATTTCTCGTTATCTTTAAATTAAATGTTTAAAATAATTAAGTTCCTCCTTTCCCAAACTTCCTCTCTGGTCTCAACTGTCAATGCCTGCTACCTAGGCTAGAAACTCGCATCCTTCATGTTCTAGATCCACTGCCCTGATACAAACGTTCACTATCTAATGCCTAAATCACTTCCTAGCTGATACCTCAACCCTCTCCATGCCAATACATCATCATTTGCTCAGGCCACCACTTAAGAGGTCACCTTACTTTCCAAAGGTCCTCTGGGTATCGGATAAAATCAAGCATTCTGAAGTGCTTTGGAAACCATAAAGCATTATGCAGAGTACAATGTTCTGCGATGATTTAAAAAATTTCTTTCCTGTAAATTGTTTTAGAATAATATTGAATTTTCAAAAAGGGATTTGAATAAAACTAGCAATATTAAAGATATTAAATTCAGAAAGATAACTACAGACTTACCAGAGAAGTTGCCATGAATGGCAAAGCTGATGCCAGTGGCTCGCTGCAAGGTTAAGTTGTAGAGGAACATGGTGACAGCAACACTGAACTACTCACAACTCCACAATCCAGGCCTCAGTTACACCAATTCAAAAAAAGCTAAGAGCACATAAAAGCGGAAAAATATTAGCAGGGAAATCTCCCCTCCCCTGACCCCCAGATAGGAAGGAGGGGGTAGCTTTGAGTCTCTCATGCATGTAAGGCCGGCCATTTGCCCACAGGATCATGATTAAGGATTTATTTGACCACAGAGTCACTAGGATGAGCTCCTTTTCAGCCACCATGTCTTCCAAATTCAGCCACCTTATTGATAAAACCTAACTTCTTAGACCTGGATCTTCTGGTAGCCAGGAAACATGATCTCGGCCCTGCACAGGGCTTTTAATTGTGGCTTTGACATGATTTGGCAGTGTCTGGACCCGTCCTGGACACTGTGCCCAGGGGTTTCCAACTATACCCTACATACATGTCTATAGTCTAAGACTGGAGAGAGCATGAAGTACCACATAAATGTCCACAGGAAAGGTTATCTCCAAGGTCCCTTAAGGCACCTAAGGCTGCCAGCAGGCTGCATACACTAAGAAAATTGCTGTTTGCAGTCACTGCACACCAGCCCTCATGGGGGAAAAGAACCAAGGTCAGCTTAAATGGCTGCAAGAAAGTTATTTTAAAAGACATTCTGGGGCCTCCCTGGTGGCACAAGGGGTTAAGTGTCAGCACTATGAAGCAATCCACAGCCACTGCAGCACGAGTTCAATCCCCGGCCAGGGAGGTGACCACATTGCGCAGCAGTCCTCTCCTATCTCTCCCGCTGCTCCCCTCAGCAGTATATTTCAGTCAATTTGCCTGCTCTGTTCCCCACTCTGTCTATGGTGAGTCTTCTCACCCCCCTGCCCCTGTGGCTCTTGTATGCATAAATAAATAAATCTTTTTTTTTTTTAAAAGACATTTTGTATGGGTACTGTCTTAAAACAGCACAGAAAATTAATAGAAGCAACTTTAGGGGCCTCCCCGGTGGCGCAGCGGTTGAGCGCTGGGTTGCGAAGCTGCCCGCGGCCTCTGTGGCGCCGGTTCGATCCCCGGCTGCTCCCCAGCCACCGGAGGAGGGTCCCACATGGCGCGCAGACCTCTCCTGCAGCCCGCTGCTCCCCTCAGCAGTGTGCTTCGGTCCTTCTGCCTGCTCTGCTCCCTGCTCTGGTTCTGGTGAATTCTCTCACCCTCCCGCGCTACTGACTGTGCCCAGTGCATGTATAAACAAAACAAACAAACAAACAAATAAATAAATAAATAAACATGCCTCTATTTAAAAAAAAAAAATAGAAGCAACTTTAGAGGAACAACAACAAAAAAAATTAGTGTTTCTATATGCTGTAAGGCAGTATGCTATATACTGTCTCCAACTGCACAAGAAATCTATAAAATATTGTGTTATACTCACTTTAAGGAAATTGAGGTTAAGAAATGAAGCCAGGGGCCTCCCTGGTGGCGCAAGGGGTTAGGAAGCAACCTATGAAGCTGTCCACAGCCACTGCAGCACGAGTTAGATCCCCAGCCGGCCAGGGAGCTACCCACAAGGCACAGCAGACCTCTCCTGACTCACCCACTGCTCCCCTCAGCAGTGTACTTCAATCAATCCGCCTGTTCAGTTCCCCACTCTGTCTCTGAAGAATCCTCTCACCCTGCCACACCTCTGGCCTGTACCCCATTTCTTATATGCATAAATAAATAAATCTTTAAAAAAAAAAGATATGAAGCCACCTGCCTAAAATAACATAAATGGTGAAAATGCTGGGAGTTGGAATCTGTACAATTCATGCAAGCAACAACACACTTAAGACTTTTTTTAACCTCCATTTACCAAAGGATGCTATATGTTATACACTCAAATTATACCGCAGTTATTTTATCTACCTTGGGGACAGCAATAAACAATGTTTCGGTTTTTTTTGTTTGTTTTTTCATTTTTATTTTACAGGCGCAGAGCAGCCCATTAGTGAGTATATTAGAATTCATTTAGTAAATACCCTATTGAACAATTAGTTTGTTCCCACTCTCTTGCTATGAATATGAAGATTGCTGCAAAGAAAATTCTGCCTATTTCAGGTTATTTATGTGTGCATGAATATAGCTCTAATATTAATTTCTAAAAGTGCAATTACTGGATTGAGGGACTCAGATTTGTTTTCATAGAAATTATCTTTTTTTGAAAGAAACTTTTTCTTTAAAATTGTCTTTGAAAAAATTGTTTTACATTTACATCACCAGGAGGGTTAGAAGTCCCTGTTTCTCTATAACCAGGTCTTTGCTAACCTAGCAGATAAAAACCGGTAACTTAGTTTTCATTTGCATTTCTTACATAGTTCCATAATCAAAGAGTAATTAGAATTTGAGATTTAAATCTACTCATCATCAAATTAAAACAAAATAGAATTTGTGCCATTTCAGGAGGAGGCCTTCCTAAAGGAGCAGAGTAACAGAAAAGGACTCTCTTCATGAGGGACTCAAAATTGTAAATGGGGCCGCCCTGTTGGCACAAAGGCTTAATAAGCACAGCACTAAAAAGCTATCTGCAGTCACTAGAGCTCTGAGTTCCATCCCCAGGCAGGGAGGTGACCCACATGGTGCAGCAGACCTCTCCTGACTTGCCTGGTGCTCCCTCAGCAGTATATTTCAGTCAATGTGCCTGTTCTGTTCCCCATTCTGTCTCTGGTGAATCCTCTCACCACCCCCACACACCTCTGGCCTGTACCCCAGCTCTTGTATGCATAAATAAATAAATTAATCTTAAAAAAAAAATCAAAGCACTGTGTAACATAAGTTGGATTTTGTTAAGTGAGAGAATCCCAAATGTTCTCATAAGTAATCACTCTTTCTGAGCTAGGCAAAAGCAGTGTGACTGAGGAAAAAATCAATTTTTCCATGTGGAAATGGTTGTGAAATATAAATTTTCCTGCTTAATATGTTCTTAAAGCACACTGAAAATATTAAAGGTCTGAATATTAAAGAAAAAGAAGGGCCAAGACTTGAGGAAAATAGTAAGGAAAGTTGTGCTCAGCTTAAAATATACAGAAAAATTAGGCAGAGAAAATTTGTAATTGCTCTCAATTGAAAAGTGATTAATATAACTGATTCTTAAACATAATTAAGTATTGATATATTCTCTTACAGCTTACTGAGTACACATCTTCAAACGTAACTTCAAAACGACAGCAATAAAATTTATCATGAAAAACCTATCGTTATAAACCTGACCCACGTTGTCAGATTAACTACAGTAAAGGCAAAGTTTAAAAAAAAAAACAGAAAACAGGGAACCACAAGTAACTTCTGAAGCCCCCACAGACATACAGCCAACTACTTTTCATTCTTGGTGGCTATCTTAGGAATTCAATCTGTAACCTTGGTGCCCTGCACCAAATCCACTTTCCACTTCCTCTGTAACAGAGGCCACCCATTAGGATCCCTGAAATTCATTTTGCACAAAGCTCGTTCAATCCAGTTTCCAGTTCTCCTTTCATCTTGCTGAATAAAGAAATTTATATTGTGAAAAGACCAGTCTAGACCTTCACGGCCTATATTCCAGGAGCCATTAATCGTCAAAACTTGGTTAAAACAAAAAAAATGTTATTCCCACTTCTACCTCCTGCCTGAGATAACGAGCCTAAGATTGCTTCGTTCTTTCTCCACGTGTCAAAGTGTTACAGGGCAGGGAGAGGGGCACGAACCTCCCCCTTTCCTGGGGACCACCCTGTTACAAAAGGACCCGCAATGCACTTAAACTTCGCAAAGCCTTTGCAATAACTAAGACTGCCCCCGGTTCGCAAATGGTGAAACTGAGGTTCTGAGTTGGAAAAAGGCAGCCCAAGTGTTATAGAGCAGCCCCGATACAAAACGGGAAACAGGGTGCCTGACTGTGGGTCCTCACCCGCGCGCTTAAAAGGACTTATCAATGCTCTACTGCAGGCACACCCGAAAGGTTAATAAAAGGTTTATTTACAAGGGAAGGGGAAATGAGGAAATGTACAGCTCAGAGAGAAAAGTGGGAGACAAAGTTTTAATTGCGCCCTACCCGATCCACCGATCTGGAATCCCAAATGGCACTCTGAGAGCTGGCTGCAAGCCAGGAGCCTAAAGCCAGGAGGTCAGCGACAGCGAGCCACCCCAAGGCCCACGTGTTTGGTTTTTATACCCAACCTGGCTGCTTAACTCCACCCTCAGGTCCCAGCCACCCTCCCTTTGGTGGTGATGGGATTTGTCTTTCCCAGTGTCTTGATGGCTTCGGTCTGGAGTGGGGGTGGAGTCCACAAAGCCGGTATGGGATTAGCTCGGGACATCATTTCCCCCTAACACAAGCACCAAAATACTAATTCACAACTGGGTCTTGGCTCCCAAAACTGTTTCCGTTATGTGCCCTGTTCGCACACGCTCGGCCTCCGCACCTTCCCTCCCGGTGTCGTCTACTCTCTTCAGCGAGAAACGTCGCTCCCGCCCCTGCCCACATTTCCCCCGGGTCCCAAGCGGCCCCAAATTAAAAAAAAAAAAAAAAAAAGAGAGAGAGAGAGACAATGCCCGAAAGACTTATTTCGAGTCAGACCTCTTTCTGAACCAAAGGACGGAAGCCGTTTTCGCGTCCGAAGCCTTCCTCATCGCGTCCCTACCCCAGAACTCTCGGGCCTCAACTACCACAGAGACCCCGACTAAAGGCTAGGCCCACCCTCCCACATGGCTGCTCTGCGCCGCCCTGGACCCGAGGAAGTCGAAAAGCCACTTCTTTACCCTGTAGCGAGGAGGATGGTGGCGATACCCAACGGATGCTGACTTTCCTCAAGGTCTAAGCCACAGCCAACGCCAACTCGCCGGCGCCCGCCATTAGCTCTCAAGGCAGGGACCTTTCAGTTGGCGCGCAGCGGAAAAAGGTCCCCTGCCGGCGCCTGAAGAATGTGTACGTATAATTATTTAAATGTTTCTGTATTTTGTCCATGCCTCATTGAAATGTAGCCCAACACAGTTTACGACAAGCGTATTTTCCAGGGGTATAGAAAATGAATAAGTTTTTTAAATAGACTTTTGAAAAATATTTATCAGGCACTTCTGTGGACAACCACACTACCCGACACGCCAGCGAGGAGGGGGCCTTAAGGAGCCGGAAGCACGGAATGGGGACCAAGATGGCGGACTTCGAATCCCCTTCGAAGCTCTTAGGGGTCCTCCCGCAGCCTGATGGGGTGGGAGGAGGTCGCTGCTCGGAGATATCCACTGAGCTCATTCGCTCCCTGACGGAGCTGCAGGAGCTGGAAGCTGTGTACGAACGGCTCTGCGGCGAGGAGGTGGGGGGGCTGAGATTTTTTTTCTTGGAGGATCCGGGCAGTGGGCGTAGGAGCCGTCAATCTTGGGAAATTTGGGGTATGGGACTCTCCTTACCAAGGGAAACAAACAAACAAAAACACCTATTCGGGAAGCACAAGTGTACTTGGGGGTTATATGTAGGGAGGATTGCCGTCTCCGTTTTCTTGACGAGAATCTCAACGTTGTTTTCCATGTTACCAGAGGATCTGATCTCTAGGTTATTCCGCCAGACTGAAGTTTGAGTATCGGCCAATTCGTTTGGTTCTCAGAAGACCAGTAAAGACTGTCTTGCTTTGGGTTTGCAGCTTTAAAATTACGAGACGATTTCGCTTTTAACTCATTTAAGCAGGATGTAACTGCAAATAAACTTGAAGGATTTTAAGACTTCCCCTTGTGGGGAATGATTTGAGGATTTAAGCTTGAGATTTTACCTCTCAGGCACAAATGTCTAATTTTTGACAAGTCATTTTATCTCTGGTACCCCAGACTTTTTAATCAAACGAGGGGTATATTCGCCTTAATTCCGTTTAGGTCATACCGCTCCTTTCTGCTTCCTTCACATTTCTGCCTAATGCTGTCAGTATATTTTGGAATGTCAGTTTAGTCCTTGCCAGTATAAAGAAAGAGATCTAAGCTCTGATCTAAAAGTTTAGTAGATGTTCTTTAAACCGAACTTTTAAGTAAAGTTGCGCACGCAGCAGTTCCAACCTAGGGGAGGATGGATCATTTGATAACTTTGATTTTCAATTATTACCTTGCACCAACTCTAGCAGTTTCTGATACTTTTTTTTCCCCCAGCAAGATGGGTCTTTCAAAAAAAAAAAAATTGGTACTCTAACATACCTGAGTTTGCATTCATTGAGTTTAACTTTTTGGAGGGGAGATAAGGAAATTGTGTGATATTAGACCGGAACAATATTAATCCTGTATTTGTACTTGATGATTATCAAGGAGAAGTTTACCTCTAGATCCTATTGGACCACTTTGTTGTCTTATTGATGACACAGAACATTCTTATGGGATGTGTATTAGCCTGCTTTACAGGTGAAACATAAGAAGGCTACATTAATTGAGGTAATACAGTAAATGACTTGGCTGAGATGGAATGATATTTATCCCCTCTGGGCACTAACTGCACTATAAAGAAACTTTTTGTAACTAACTTAGGACATTTCATTTGTTTAGCCATTATATTTTGAATGCCTTCCTGGGTTAGGCTCTATGCTAATGACATTGCATGAAGGTTTATACACTTTGTGGTATTCATCTGCTAGATGAAATGAAACGAAACATACTTAAAATTATAATCATTATGTAAAGTAAAAAGTACAGAAATAAATTATAGTTTGTTAGAACAATAATTCTAAGAAATAGAATAGAATAATAGAACAACAATTCTAAGGAAGCATGGTAGAAGGAAAGAAAATATTTGAAATGGGACTCACTCTTCAGCTACGTGGTTGGGTTAAATATCTCTTAAGGCCTTCCTCACCATTCTGATGACAGGATGTTTCTCTGTGTTTCAGAAAGTGGTGGAAAGAGAGCTGGATGCTCTTTTGGAACAGCAAAACACCATTGAAAATAAAATGGTCACTCTCCACCGAATGGGGTGAGTCTGTTCCTCTCAACAAGAGCTATTATGAATTCCAACACAGACAACTGGGAAAACTATGTTTCCTAACTATCATAAAATGTCAGGAGAGTTTGAAATGAAGTGAATACCTACAGGTGTAGCAAAATGGTTCTTAAAGTGTCCCTCAAACAGCAGCATCAACATCATTTGAAAACACATTAGAATTGCAAATGCTGGCCCTGAGTCCCAGTGAACCAGAAACTGTGGGGGTGGGGCCCAGGAATCTATATTTTAAAGACATAACAAATGGTTCTGGTGCATTCAAGTTTGAGGAAGTTTTTACAGACTTTATGCATTTGCTAGTCATAAAACATATTCTTTGATCTCATCAGCCTTTTGGTTGATTAGTGTATGTTATGCTCACTTAGCAATTGGGAGAATCTGGTGACTAATTCTAAGGATACTGAGTTCAGTCCCTAACTGGAAGCTAACCCACATGCGGCACAGCAGATCTTTCCTGTCTTGCCCGCTGCTCCCGTTAGCAGTGTATTTCAGTAAATCCACCTGTTCTATCCCCCAATCTGTCTCTGGTGAATCCTCTCATCCCCCACCCCCCACCCCCGCGCCACCACACCTCTGGCCTACACCCCACACACAGTTTTATACACACACACACACACACACACACACACACACTGATAATTTTTCCATCTTTTATCTTCTACACATTTGGATATATGTGTGTTGACAATGTGTGTCTCCAGTCCCAACCTGCAGTTGATTGAAGGAGATGCAAAGCAGCTAGCTGGAATGATCACCTTTACCTGCAATCTAGCCGAGAATGTGTCTAGCAAAGTCCGTCAGCTTGACCTGGCCAAGGTAAGCCCATTGAACTTGTGAGCTTTTGATGTTTGAATTAATAAAGAGCATTAAAAAAGCTATCACTTTAGGGCCTCTCCAGTGGCGCAGCGGTTGAGCGCCAGGTTGCAAAGCTGCTGTTCGATCCCTTGCTGCTCCCCAGCCACCGGAGGAGGGTCCCACATGGCGCGCAGACTTCTCCTGCCGCCCGCTGCTCCCCTCAGCAGTGTACTTCGGTCCTTCTGCCTGCTATGCTCCCTGCTCTGGCTCTGGTGAATTCTCTCACCCTCCTGTGCTTCTGACTGTTCCCAGTGCTTGTATAAATAAATAAACAAACAAATAAATAGATCTTTAAAAAAAAAAAGCTACCACTTTAGAGTTTAGAGCAGCACCATCCAATAGAAATCTAATGCAATATACAAAACCAGACAAAGGTATCATAAGAAAACTTTAGACCAGTAGGTCTTCTGAATATAGACATAAAAATCCTCAACAAAAGCAGCAAACCAGTTCCAGCAACATATAAAAAGGACTGGCAACAAGAAAACAGGATTTATCCAAGGATGACAGGTTTGTGTAACATCTGAAATTCAATTAATATAATATACCGTATCAATAGAATGAAGGGCGAAACCACACAATCATCTTATAGATTAAAAAAAAGCATATGTACTAAAACTGGAATAATACAGACATTAGCATGGCCCCTACTCAGGATGACATTCAAATTCTTGGAGAAGTCCATAATTTTAAGAGCACAAAGGACTATGATGATGGCTCATGGGTAAAATGGTGGTGGGAAAGTTATGGGACTACACCTGAGGAGAGAAACCAACTACTGTGCAAAAATAAATGATATAAAAAAATAAATTTTTTAAATTTTCACCCCTGGGGAAAAAAATTATTTGACAAAATTCAATACTTCTTATGATGATTCACTAATCAAACTTGGATTAGAAGTTAACTTCCTCGGCCTCCCTGATGGCTCAAGGAGTTGAGCACCGCTCTGTGAAGCAATCCACACCTCTGCAGTGCAGGTTCGATCCCCGGCCGGCCAGGGAGAAACCACATGGCGCAGCAGACCTCTCCTGTCTCGCCCGCTGCTCCCCTCAGCAGTGTATTTCGGTCAGTCTGCCTGTTCTGTTCCCCACTCTGTCTCTGGTGGGTCCTCTCACCCCCACATCTCTGACCTGTACCCCAGCTCTTGTATGCATAAATAAATAAATCTTTAAAGAAAAAAAGAAGTTAACTTCCTCAACATGGTAAAAGCCATCTAAGAAAAAACCCACAGCTAACATCCTACTTACTGGTGAAAGGCTGGGTACTTTCCCCCTGAGATCATTATCAGAACAAAGTTCTCAGCTCTTGATCCCTCTCTTCAGCATTATAAGGAAGGTTCTAGTCAAGGCAGTCAGGCAAGAATTTGAAAGCTGTATAAAATGAGGAAAAAGAAATCTAATATGAACCACATAATACTCAATTCTCTAGTAGCCTTTTTTTAAAAAAATAAAACTGAAGGGAAAATAATTTTCATAATGTTTTTAGTCCATTATATCCAAAATACATTTAAATATGTAATTACTATACAAAGACATTAATGAAATATTTAACCATTTTTATTTTTGTACTAGCTCTTTGAAACCAAGTATGTATTTTAAGCATACGCATCTTAATTGGGACCAGCCGTTTTTCAAGAGCTCAATAGCCACAAATGGTTGTTGCAACTCTATTGAATAGCACAAGGTTTAGTCTCTTGCATAATTCAATCCCAGGCTCCATTTGCCCTGTGAAATAGAATAACCCTTCCTAATCTATTTGTTTAGATTCTGCAAAAATAATTTACCACAAAACATGATAGCCACACATATTAAAGTTTTTTAAAACATTCTTGTTTATTCTAAAAGTAAAATATTTTCCATCTATTTTCTACTTGTTTTAACAATGTCTTCTAAAATGTCAAGTACATTCTGTGATTCTATAATTATTTTAACAACATATGCCAAAAATAAAGAGCTTATCCCTGTACCTACTTCAATGAAAAGAAATGCTCTGGTCACATAAATAAAACTGTGGTATCTATCAGTGGTCTTCATCATCATCAATAACAATTTTGCGCAGTATAGTGGTAGTGTTTTTGAGTTCAGTAGAGAAAATTCAAAGGACCTAGGCTTAAACAGATTCAGCCCTTGAATCTCCCTATCTTCTGGAGAGGTGTTTTTTTTGTTGTTGTTGTTTTTAAAGACTTATTTATTTATTTATGCATACAAGAGCTGGGGTATAGGCCAGAGATGCAGGAGGTGAGAGGATTCACCAGAGACAGTGGGGAGCAGAACAGATGGATCTACTGAAATACACTGCTGAGAAGAACAGGCAAGACAGGAAAGGTCTGCTTCGCCATGTGGGTTAGCTCGCTGGCCAGGATTCAAACTCGTGCTGGAGTGGCTGTGGATAGCTTCATAGTGCTGAGACTTAACCCCTGTGTCACCAGGGACGCCCTGGAGATGTGTTTATGAAGAAGACATTGTTTGTAAGCATCAAGTCTTTGTGTGTGAGTGTGTGTGTGTGTGTGTGTGTGTGTGTGTAGGGGTTGTAGGCCAGAGGTATCAGGGGGCTGGGGAGGATGAGAGGACTCACCAGAGACAGGCAGGGAGCAGAACAGCAGATCTACTGAAATGCACTGCTGAGGGAAGCAGCAGGCAAGACAGGAGAGGTCTGCTGCGCCACATGTAGGTTCCCTCCCTGGCTGGGGATCAAACTCAGGCCATGACAGTGATAGTGTTGAGACTTTTTTTTTTTTTTTAAAGAGGCACGTATTTTATTTATTTATTTATTTGTTTGTTTGTTTGTTTATACATGCACTGGGTACAGTCAGAAGCACGGGAGGGTGAGAGAATTCACCAGAGCCAGAGCGGGGAGCAGAGCAGGCAGAAGGACCGAAGTACACTGCTGAGGGGAGCAGCAGGTGGCAGGAGAGGTCTGCGCGCCATGTGGGACCCTCCTCCGGGGGCCGGGGTGCAGCTGGGGATCGAACCGGCGCCACAGAGGCCGCGGGGAGCTTCACAACCCAGCGCTCAACCGCTGTGCCACCGGGGAGGCCCGATAGTGCTGAGACTTAACACCTAGGCCACCATGGAGGCCCTAAGCACCAAGTCTTTTTGCAGAACCGCCTATATCAAGCCATTCAGAGAGCTGATGACATCTTAGATCTGAAGTTCTGCATGGATGGAGTTCAGACCGCTCTGAGGAATGAAGATTATGAGCAGGCTGCAGCCCACATTCATCGCTATTTGTGTCTGGACAAGTCAGTCATTGAGCTCAGCCGACAAGGCAAAGAAGGTCAGTATCCCCAACTGTGGTAATTAGTTTAGTTACAAGCCTCTGTAGTTAAGAAATTCCCTAGTGTGGTTCTAGATCTGATCTAAGTCCCACACCATCCCAGGGCACTATTGTTCCTATTTTACAGAAAAGGAAACTGATTCTACATCTATTTTTTCTCTGGCCAGTGGCTGCTTTTTATTTGACCATGTTGTCTGCTCATTACATTTTTTTTTTAAAGATTTATTTTTATTTATTTATACAAGCACTGGGTACAGACAGAAGCACGGGAGGTGCGAGAATTCACCAGAACCAGAGCGGGGAGCAGAGCAGGCAGAAGGACTGAAGTACACTGCTGAGGGGAGCAGCAGGCGGCAGGAGAGGTCTGCGCGCCATGTGGGACCCTTCTCCAGTAGCCAGGGAGCAGCCGGCGAATGAACCGGCGCTGCCGAGGCTGCGAGCAGCTTCGCAACCCAGCGCTCAACCGCTGCACCACCGGGGAGGCCCCTGCTCATTACATTTTTTAAAAAATATTTATGCATACAAGAACCGGGGTACAGGCCAGATGGTGCAGGAGGGTGAGAGGATTCAGCAGAGACAGAGTGGGAAACAGCACAGGCAGACTGAAACACACTGCTGAGGGGAGCAGACAGGAGAGGTCTGCTCCACCATGTAGCTTGTTCTGCAGCCGGCGGGGATTGAACCGGCACTGCAGAGGCTGCGGACAGCTTCACAGTGCTGCACTCAACAGCCTGTGCCACCAGGGAGGCCCCTCATTACATTTTTAAAAATAAATTCTTGGCCTGGTATTCTTTGTTCTCAACACACTCTGTATTTCTAGCCTTGTTTCATGCTATTCACTCAGGCATCTATTCATTGTCACATATTTATTGTCCTGTCTGTACACCAGCAACAAATCTTTTCATGTTTCTGCTTTCATTCCTTTCCTTATTTTATTCCCATTGCCCTGGAATGTGTGTTCATATTTAGGTATCAAAATCCTGCCCATCTTTCAGAGATGGACTGTCACCTTCACTAGAAAGCTTTTTCTTATTACTACAACCAGAAATCTGACTCGTGGGCACCTTTCTTATGATGCTGTTGATTCCATGAATTTTATACAGTTATTTGAGCACAATATTTATCTTTCATTTAATTTTAACTTCTGGGGCAGGTTCATGACTGATTTCATTTCTAAATCCATATTGCTAGTATATTTTGTACACAATAAATGCCTAATCCATGTATTTTGTTTTTTTTTTTTTTTTTTATTATCTCACCCTGCCACCTCCTACCTCTGCCCCACCAGAAGAAGTCCAGGACCAGTTTTCATGTAGGATCTACCAAACCTTAAAAGATGAGTTAGGGCCTATCCTCAAACTCTTCAAAAAAATTGAAAAAAGAGGGGATAATTTAAGACAATTTTTTTTTTAAATCAAGTTAACATTGGTTTACAATGCTGTTTGTGATTTAGAGATCCAGGATCTCCCCCTTCAGGTGTTGTTACACCCTCACACCCATCCCCCAAACAACCACAGTCCTTCACTATAGTCCATTTTGCTTTCTTCCCACTTTGCTCTTTCCTTTCCTCTGCCCTCTCTGGAACCTCGAATCTACAGTCTGATTTCTAATTTTTTTTTATTGTTTTGGCTTTATTTGACCCTTTGTTTAATTTTTCTATAATCCACATGTAAGTGAAAACATACAGTTTTTATTTTTCTCATCCTGACTTATTTCACTTAGCAGTTCCATATATTTTTTTTTTAAATAATAAATTTTATTTTTATATTCCCCCATACAATTGCAAACGCCCCATTCTGACCCCAATCCCTCCCCTAATCCATGTATTTTGAACAAATATTGGTGCACAGACTCAGAGACGTAGCCTGAGATAGTACCATTCTTTAATTCTCATTTTCTCCCCATTGCTTAGGGAGTATGATTGATGCCAACCTGAAATTGCTGCAAGAAGCTGAGCAACGTCTCAAAGCCATTGTAACAGAGAAGTTTGCTAGCGCCACTGAGGAAGGCAATCTACCCCAGGTCGAGCGCTTCTTCAAGATCTTCCCGCTGCTGGGTTTGCATGAGGAGGGATTAAGCAGGTTCTCAGAATACCTTTGCAAGCAGGTATGGCTCCTCATTGCTTGGCAGGATAATGGTATGAAAGGTGTGAGCCTCTGAATACAAATTAGGGCACTGAATGGATCCTGTTTCTGTGGGTAACAGGATCTTGCCTCCAAATTTGACTCTACTTTTCTGCCCTTGATCTAGCCTGGCAGGACTGGATGTATGCATTCATTCAGCAGTTATTTGTTGCCAATCTGCTGTGGGCCTGGCATGGCCTAGACATCTGCTGATGCATATTTATTTCCAAGAAACCAAGTGAAAGTAAGGAAAGTTAAAATGCAAATTCTCTGACAAGCTGTCGGCCAGGGTCTGGCTGCTTTTAAGAGCATTTGGAGCTCTTTGTTAGTGGTTTTAACTGGTTAACCAGGCTTAAGTTTCAAAATAAGCTACCGCAGATGAAACAGGTAAAGTCCCTTTAGGTTAAATCCTGAGAAATAATCAGGCCTCTGTTAGTCTCAACCCTTTCCCCCCATCGGTGGAGATGGAAATGGAGAATAGCAGACCCCATTAGGCATTTGTGCAAAAGGGTGGTGGTTCTTTTTTTTTTCCCAAGATTTATTTATTAATGCATACAATAACTGGGATATAAGCCAGAGGCATGGGGGGGCTAGAGAACCCACCAGAGAGAGTAGGGAGCAGAACAGGCAGATCTACTGAAATACACTGCTGAGGGGAGCAGCGGGTGAGACAGGAGAGGTCTGCTGCACCATGTGGGTCAGCTCCCTGGCCGGTTGGGGATTGAACTCATGCAGCAGTGGCTGCCATTAGATTCATAGTGCTGAGACTTTAACCCCTTGCGCCACCAGGGAGGCCCTAAGAGTACACATTTTCAAAGTAAAGGAAATAAAGGAAAGCATTGTTTATACCTCTGAATGGTAAAGAGCCACCACTCTTTTAAGTTCCTTGTGCTTGTTTCATTTCCTTGTCCTTGTTTAAGTTCCTTGTCCTCCCCGAAGCCCAGAGAAGTCCTGCATTCACTTTGAAGCATCAACAGAGAATGAGAAAAAGAGAGCCAGTGGAGCTCCCTTTGGAAAACAGACTGGTCTCTGGTCTGGGAAATACATGTGGATTTTCTACTTTTTCAGGTGGCCGGTAAAGCTGAGGAAAATCTGTTGTTGGTTCTAGGGACAGACATGAGTGACCGAAGAGCTGCAGTCATCTTTGCAGATACACTCACTCTCCTGTTTGAAGGCAAGCCTCTTCTCTACTCTGCGGAGCCTTAAGACACTTCTATATAGCACCTGCATCCTAGCTTTTCTTCTCTCCCATCTAGCTTGATGCCTCCAATTTTATTGTTTACTGTGTCTTGATTCATTGGAAAATTAACTTTCAATTAATTCAGTATCTGATTTGCAAAGATTAGTCAGAGTCTCTCAGGTGTTTTGAGACTCCTTAACCCTCAAGACCCATGCTCTGAGTAAATTTAACCCTAAAATAAGTTACTGGGAAGGGGGTGAGGCTGATAGCAAAGATGGTTGCTTTTGTAGAAACAGTACTGATAGAATTTATTTACATTGGTATCTATCAGCTTATCAAGTCACTGCTAATACACCAAGTGCTGTGCATATTTAACAAACAAATTTGCCTGGCAACTTCTGGCACAGATAAGAAACATTTGAATTCATTTCAGAAAGCGAAGCAGCCAGAAAGGGTGGATTGGACCCTGGGTTCATCCTAGGTGGAAGAAAGTAGTTTATTTGGAATGTTTGAATTCCAACCCTCTCTCTGCCTTATAGGGATTGCCCGCATTGTGGAGACCCACCAACCAATAGTAGAGACCTATTATGGGCCAGGAAGACTTTATACCCTGATAAAATACCTGCAAGTGGAATGCGACAGACAGGTGGAGAAGGTGGTGGACAAGTTCATCAAGCAGAGGGACTACCACCAGCAGGTGAGCTTAGGATGCTTTGGGCGGTTTATAAGCAGCCAGTGAATTGGGGGGAAGGGAGTAAAAAAAAATATTAAGATAGTAGAAACAAATGTGAAATGCAGGCTCGCCAGCATCTTGCCCATCACCAGCTTACTTTGGACTTGAGATGTTGTCAAGATGATGGTGACCTCAGTATAACATTGAGAGGAAATAGAAAGGGCTTCCTGAAAGGATCACAAGAAGCTTTACACCAGTTGTCTATCATGGTACCTTCTGGTGAGATAATGAGAATTTTTTTTCCTAGGGTCCTGGTAA
Source organism: Talpa occidentalis (assembly GCF_014898055.3). Lineage (NCBI taxonomy): Eukaryota > Metazoa > Chordata > Mammalia > Eulipotyphla > Talpidae > Talpa > Talpa occidentalis. The sequence goes on from NW_023601754.1 coordinate 11,513,522, forward strand.
GCATCAAGTATTTTGTCTCAAGTTTTCTATAGTTCCACTAGTGCTGAAGGTAACATTTGCCTTTTCTGAACTATTTTCTGTTCTTTTTTGGATGGCAACAGAAAAAGTACAACTTAAAAATGGGAGTAGCCCCAAGCAGATATATTTATAGGCCTTGAGGCTAGACGAGTCTAGACAGCATTAGCATCACTTTAAGTACAGTACTAGAGGTGAGCATTAGCATTAGCACCTAAATCAAAAACAAATTTGGCTCATGATCCTGAAAGCCACCCTTTGGCTTGCCTGTTAAACAGACTAAACCTAAGCTATCTGTGTATGGGAAGTTTGGCATGACCAGCAAGTGGCAGAGAGAAAGAGGGTAGGGACGAGCATTCTCATTTCTGTGGTGTCTTGCAGTTCCGGCATGTCCAGAACAACTTGATGAGAAATTCTGCAACAGAAAAAATTGAACCCAGGTGAGATAACCTTTCTCTTTTCTTCACCCCATAGGAGTTTGAATTCATAATCATATCATTCAGAGTCTATTCTGTTAAAATGTGGTCTGTGGTTTTAAAATATTTTATTATGACTTATTTTTTAAAAGAATATATCATACAAGCAAAAGCATCTCTGTGATTTGTAAAGAATTACCAATATATCTGAAACCCCAGAAGTTACTACTCTCCTAGAATTTTTCAATTTTTACTTCATCTAGTGAAAATTACATAGACGTATTAAAAGAAAACCTAAACATTCATAAAAATGTATTCATTCAGTCAGCCAGTTTTTACTGAGTACTCTTGGCCAGACACTGGTCCTTTGATATGGGGATATGGCATCCACCACAGGGAGTGAAACAATCGCCGTTTCTTCGTAGTGTCTATTTTCTGTGAAGTAGTCAGATATAGTAATAGTACACACACGGGGCTTCTCTTATGGTGCAGGAGTTAAGTCTCAGCACTATCAAGCTATTGCTGGCCACTGCAGTGTGAGTTTCATCCCCAGCCAGGGAGGTGACCCACATGGCACAGCAGACCTCTCGTCTTGCCTGCTGCTCCTCTCAGCAGTGTATTTCAGTAGATCTGCCTGTTCTGCTCCCCACTCTCTCTCTGGTAAATCCTGTTACCCCCTGCACCTTGGGCCTACACCCCAGTTCTTGTATGCATAAATAAATAAAAATAAATCTTAAAAAAAAAAAAAAAAGAGGGCCTCCTTGGTGGCGCAGGCAGTTGAGTGTAGCACTGTGAAGGTGTCTGCAGCCTCTGCAGTGCCAGTTCGATCCCCGCCCGCCATGGAGCAACCCACAGGGCAAGGCAGACCTCTACTGTCTCGCCCACTGCTCCCCTCAGCAGTCTATTTCAGTCTGCCTGCCTGTTCAGTTCCCCACTCTGTCTCTGATGAATCCTCTCCCCCTCCTGCACATCTGGTCTGTAATCCGGTTCTTGTATGAATAAATAAATCTTTGAAAAAAAAAATGTGGTTGACAGCTGTCTCTATTGTAATGGGGCTGAAGGAGCCAGGGTGACCATTCAGCAGAGCTGACCTTTTCCAGTCAGCGCCCAGTGGGGAGGGGGAGTTAGGGACTGTTACTGCCTTCTAACTCTTGTATCTAAGGGAATCCAGTATTTTCTGGCTCATTCCTTCTGTTCTGTGGATCTCAGGGAACTGGACCCCATCCTGACCGAGGTTACCCTGATGAATGCCCGTAGCGAGCTGTACTTACGCTTCCTCAGGAAGAGGATCAGCTGTGACTTTGAAGTGGGAGACGCCATGGCCTCAGAAGAAGTAAAGCAAGGTAAGAGTCTCTTCCCATAGACCTGAGGGGGCTAGAGTACAATTGACACTGTTTTGTAATAGATAAGCCACAGATCTCTTGCAAAGAAATAACTGAAACTCCTTAGCTTCTAGGGGTCTATGGGGCCCCTGGGAATCCCAGGAGGAAAGAAATCTAGACTTCTCCAGACTTTAGACTTCAACTGGACCTTTGTCCATCTAATCATCCTGCAGACAAGGAAAGCTAATGCCTGGAATTGTTAAATGATTTTCCTCTGCTCTTCTCCCCCACCGTACTTCCTCACAACTATGGCTTAGGGGTTGGTATTTACGTATGTGATACATGCACCTGGCAGGTAGATAAATAAAACAAAAAGATATCCATAGCTACATGAGGGAGCTTTTGGGAGTGATAGGAATACTCTAAAACTAGACTGTGACTATGTTGCAAAACTCTATAAAGTCATGAAAAAAATCATTAAATTGTAGTGATAAAATTACACCCAATACTTTGGGTGAATTTTATGTTATATACCTCAATATGCTTTTGGGTTATAATATTGAAATATATGGTAGAGTGAAAACAAAGTATACAAAAAGGGTATAGACTAACAAGAAATCCCTTCTCCCCTCCCTCAATTATCCAGTTCCCCAATTACAATTTTTGAAGGTATCAATACTTGGGGAAAAAAAAGGTGTGCCCAGTCCTCTTTCATTACACATTGCCTATAGGATTTTTTTTTTTAAAGATTTATTTATTTATTTATACAAGCACTGGGTACAGTCAGAAGCGCGGGAAGGTGAGAGAATTCACCAGAGCCAGAGCAGGGAACAGAACAGGCAGACTGACGAGATGCACTGCTGAGGGGAGCAGCGGGATGTGGCAGGAGAGGTCTGTCACGCCATGTGGGACCCTCGCTGGCGGGCAGGGATCGAACCTGTGCTGCAGAGGCTGTGGGCAGCTTCGCAACCCAGCGCTCTACCACTGTGCCACCAGGGGAGGCCCTCTTATAGGATTTTAAGAAGACAATTTTGTTCTGCTGGGCAAGTCCATACAGGATTCCCTAAACTGGAAACTTGAAACAGACACTTTGCATGGTTTATGCCCATCATACTGGCATGGAGAGAATTGGAGAGGATTTATGTGAGCCAGGGGTGTTGCCTTGAATTGTGTTTGACAGAGGATGTGTGCTCATTGGGAGTTTGGTGCTAGTTGCTATTAATAATGACTGTCGGTGTTCAGAGCTGTGCTGTCCACTACAGAAGCTGTCAGCCACATGTGACTTTAAATTTAATTAAAATTGAAAAAAATATTTCAGCTCCTCAGTTACATTAGTCATGTTGCAAGTGCTTGGTAGTAGCTAACTTATTATACAACACAGGTATGAAACAGTTCCTTCATCACAGAAGATTCTCTTGGACAGCATTGGTTTGGAAAATGAAATGCTCTGTACCTAACATATTTCAGTCTTTTCTCAGGAAACTTACATCTAGTGAGTCTTACTAATTAATTCTAAGGCAATAATGGAAATGAAGTGGAAAGTTATTGACAAAAAATGTTCACTGTGAAGTCCAATGATCATGACTTCCAATTTTCTCTAATAATGACAAAACATTTGGAAGTCATCCAGGTGTCCAAAAATAGGAGAATAGTTTAAGAAAATACAGGCTATCAGGCCTTCCCGGTGACGCAGTAGTTAAGCACTGGGTTGCGAAGCTGCCCACAGCCTCTGCAGCGCCGGTTCGATGCCTGGCCACCGGCGAGGGTCATACATGGCGTGCAGACCTCTCCTGCCGCCCGCTGTTCCCCTTAGCAGTGTACTTCGTCAATCTGCCTTCTGCTCTCCCCTCTGGCTCTGGTGAATTCTCTCACCCTCCCATGCTTCTGACTGTACCCAGTGCTTGTATAAATAAATAAATAAATCTTTTTAAAAAAGAAAAACTTGATTAAAAAAAAAGAAAAGAAAATACAGGCTATCTACCTGATAAGCTATCACATAAGCATTAAAAATAAGTAAGCTTTTATTTTTAAAAGCTCCCTAGTGGCGCAAGTTGTTCAGCACTGCACCATGAAGCAATCCACAGCCTCTTCAGCACGAGTTCGATCCCTGCCCGGCCACAGAGCAACCCCCATGGTGAAACAGCCCTCTCCTGTCTTGCCCACTGCTCCCCTCAGCAGTGTATTTCAGTCAGTCTGCCTGTTCTGTTCCCTGCTCTGTCTCTGGTGGGTCCTCTCACCCCCCACATCTCTGACCTGTACCCCAGCTCTTGTATGCATAAATGAGTAAATCTTGAAAAATAAGTAAGCTTTAGAGCCTCCCTGGTGGCCTACGGGTTAAGTCTCAACATTATCACCACCATGGCCTGAGTTCAATCCCAGGCCAGGGTGCTAACCCACATATGACACAGCAGACATCTCCTGTCTGCCCACTGTTACCCTCAGCAGTATATTTCAGTCAGTTTGACTGTTCTACTCCCCACTTTGTCTCTTCTCAACACCCCCTCCATTTTTTTGGCCTACATCCTAGTTCATCTACATACACACACACACACACACACACACACACACACTCAGTAGGCTTTAAAAAAAGGAAAAGTAATGTAGAAATTTAAATTATTTCTGAAATAATTTTTTAAAGCAGAACTGTATCTGTACTACATTGTAACCATGTAAATTATATACAGATTTGAAACAAAGACTAAAAAAGGAACCTGAGAGATTGAAAGGAGTTGCTCTATTTCCCTTGAGGAGGAAAAGTGAGTATCCTTTCTTGGCTGTCCCCTAGAGCACCAGAAGTGTCTAGACAAGCTCCTCAATAACTGCCTGCTGAGCTGCACCATGCAGGAGCTCATTGGCTTCTACATTACCATGGAAGAGTACTTCATGAGAGAGACTGTCAACAAGGTAGGAAGGGGCACATCCCTTGGGAAGGGCTTCCCGTCCAAGACACCAGACTGAAGGGAATGGCCTGGGTGCATTGTACCTCTCTGCCCAGCTTTGAGAGTACCCTTGCGTGAGACTGCCTAGCACCACTTTCTGTGGCTCCAGGGCATGTTGGGAATGCTGTTCGTAGAATCAGTGGGCTTACTTGTTCCATGCCTCTCTAGCGGTATGTGGGCAACGAACCCAAAGTTGAAGGGCCCCTTCTGATACCTTACATTCCAGGTAATGGATGTCCCCAAGGCAAAAGTCCCAAATACTTAATTTCCTAACATCATGATCAATAGTGAAATGAGCTGTTACAGTAAGAAGGATCCCCACCAAGGTGTAATCAGAAAAGCCTGGACAAGGCATAGAAAAGGGAGCAGAGCCAGGGCTCATTCCAGAACTATCTAGAATAGGAATATACAAAACCAGGGCCCTCACTGGGTGCTTTGCCTGTTCGGTAGGCTGTGGCTCTGGACACCTGTGAGAAGGGACAGTTGACCTCAAGCATGGTGGATGATGTCTTCTACATTGTTAAGAAGTGCATTGGGCGGGCTCTGTCCAGCTCCAGCATCGACTGTCTCTGTGCCATGATCAACCTTGCCACCACAGAGTTGGAATCTGACTTCAGGTATATTGCTTCTCTTTCTCTTTTCAAAAAGGCAGATAGGTCCTAGCTGTGACAGATTCCTGAGACCCATTTTCTTCTTGTTTTTTTCCCTTATGATTCTCGTTCAGTTCCATACAAATATACATTTCTATTCACAACATCCTTGGTTGCAGGTAGCTCAAAAGGAGCCAGAAATCTTAGGGACCAAATCTGTGTTCCCTCAACTCTTACACTGAACTATTTTTCAAACTGTGTCACCTCCTCTTGATTTTGTGGGTCTCAGTAGTGATAACTGAAAGCCTCAGAGGAAGTAAAGAATTAGCTAGTCTCCTCTTTGTGTTCTTGTCACATCTGTGCCCTTGTGGGGGAGGCTGGGCAGGGGGGTTGGTCACTCTCTTACCCTAGCTCCTCAGATCTCAAGAAGTGGTATCCCCCAAAACAGCAACTCCTGCTGCTGGATCGGTGTAGTGGGTCCCTGGTCCTGGAGGCCAAGTTGAGTTGCTTTTCTGCCCCCAGGGACGTCCTGTGTAACAAGCTGCGGATGGGCTTCCCAGCCACCACCTTGCAGGATATCCAGCGTGGAGTGACAAGTGCGGTGAACATCATGCACAGCAGCCTCCAGCAGGGCAAATTTGACACGAAAGGCATCGAGAGCACTGATGAGGCCAAGCTGTCCTTCCTGGTAGGTAGCCACAACTACTGGTTGGAAACTGAGTGGTTTATCTCAAGATTAAACTATGACCTCTAAGCCACGGTATAATCAGCCTTCAACTGGAGGCTTTTCCTCCAGTTTCTATATGGAAGCCGCACTCTGCCTTTAAGGTTGTGAAACTTTCTTACCCAGGGACCTGTCCTGAGCAGCCCAAAGCAGAAAATACACTGTTCCCTGCCTGGCAGACTGGGTACCATGAGCAATGCCCAGCTGTTCAGGGACTGCACTGAGTGTCGAGCTTGGCTCTTTGCATCTGTGCCAGGCCTCCAGCTGCTTCTCTGAAGCCAGTCCCCAGCGAGGATCTACCAGGGCCGCTTCTATAGTGCACTTAGGCTTTCAGTTTCCTGAGAAAGCTTGCTTATTAAAACCCTTAGCTACATAGAGTAACCATGTAAGCTGAAGCAGTGAGTCTGACCAGATGTGTGACAACTGGGGAAGGAGAAGCATGGAAGAACAAAGGATTTATACAAGGTAACAGCCAGTTTGTAATGAGTCAAAAAGAATAAGTGAGTCCTGAACTCATGACCAGGCCTCTGTGGCACATGCCACCAGAGCGTGAGTGGGAACAGCACTATCATTCTACTCCACCCCCACCTTGGCCGGACTCAGTAGTCTTGGCTCCTGCAATTCAGAGGCTAAAGTAAAGAAGCATCCAGTAGACGAATTCTCAATCAGTAGTCCACTGATGATGTCTCTGAACACCCTGAGATTGGATCCAAAAATGTGTATGTGTTTTTTTTCTGGAAGCAGGGTCCTTCACTGTTACCAGATTCATAAAGACCCCAAAGACTTAAGAGCTGCTACTTTCAGAGTCAGGAGTCTAAACATTCTACTCTCTACCCTGTCCCTGCAGGAGAACCCACAAGAAATTATCACCTCTAAATATGGTAGCTTTGAAGATCTTTGCCAAAATGTCTGGCAACCAACTTCACAGGATCGTAGGCGCTGACTTGAGTTTTTCATTTCGTTTACAATTGTCTTTCATAAGTTGCCTTCATTCTTTCACTAATCTGCTCAGAAAGCTTCATTGACTCCTTGCTCCCTGCCACTCAAGGAAAGCAAGTGCCTGGTCATCTGTTGATGACCCCTTGAATCTGCCCCATCCTGCCTGTCTGGTCTGTTTTCCACCACTTGGCTACATGAGTTCCCATTAGGCCGGCCACTGTGCATTCATTCACCCATTCCCTGCTCCCATGCAGACCAAGAAAGGACGCTGAGTGCTTGGTGACAGGTACTTAACGTGTCATCACACCCACTGCAGCTCATGTTTCTTATGTCACCTTGATTTCTTTGGCTGTCAGGAGAATTCCCCAGCCATGCTGACATGTCATTCACCATGAGGTGGGGATAAGCACAGTGAATCCAGGCTTTCAAGAACTGTCAGTACACAGAAACTCTGAAATCAATGCCACTTGAACCCAAATCCATTTTCCCCTCATGACAGATTTCTCTTGGTGCCCTTAAAAGCCTTGGAAATTTGGTCTTCATCTTCGTCGTGATGGCAGTTACTTCTCTGGAAGCTTGTGATGGTAGCAAGCTGTGTGGCCTTAGGTCATCCATCCACAGTGGAAATGGCCTTGTTCTTTCTGTATTGAATACAGGACACTTCTGAGGGCAACACTCTTAGGAAGAAAAGAGGAACATCCTAATCTCATTCCCTGGGACTCTTCCTTTACCCTGGTATTCTGATACTCCTGACTCATCTCTTGACTCTCTGGCGCCTGTTTACCTCACCCCTACTTCCCTGGCCATCCTCTCAACATACCAGTTCAAAGGGAGTGTGATGCTCTTCAACACTCTTAATTCCACCACACATATTCTATATTAGCTATTCCCAAACCACCTGCTCATGTGGAATTCACCTCACTGCCACCCCTTTCTCCAGGGGACGAGAACTGTACTCACCTTCATGACTGTCAGAATTCTCTTCCAGCTTTTGTTTTATTTTGTTTAAGGTATAACTAACACAACATGTTCACTTCAGGTGTACCATATAACCATTCATATTTGCATACATGATGAAATCATCTCAAATCTAGTTAACATCCATTGCCATACATAGATACAAATCCTTGTGATGAGAACTTTTAAAATCCATTCTCTTAGAAACTTTCAGATATGCAATATGCTATTCTTATTGTCATGTGTTCCAGCCATTTAATCAACCTCAGTTACCAACCCTGCCATACAGCTTTCCTCAAGTGCCTCAGATCAAAACATTTTCTTTCCTCTAAATGGCCATAGCAGTTTGTGCGCTGCCACTTTGGTCACATGCTGCTTTTTTATGATTGGTATTTCTGCAAGGGTTTAAAAGGTAATTGAGTTATGGAAGAAGGAGTGAAGAGATCTGACTTCTAAACCTGGCTCTAGCTCTGTGGCCTGTTTCTAGAATTATTTCCCCCCACTTAATTTTTCTCATGGTTTTTATCACTATCTGACATTATATATCTATTTATTATCTGACTTCCTTTCTGGAATGTAAGCTCTCTGAGAAGGCTGATTTTGGTTTCTACTTGCTTCCTCCCCAGTGCCTACAACAATGCCTGGCTCAGTGGATGCTCAGTAAATATTTGCTGAGTTAATGGTTGACTGATATTGGTGAATCAATTCACCTAATGAGGAGTCTTGTTCCCACCTATTGGCTTGTTCCCACTTGATAGTACTTGTTTTGCAGAGTGTATCAGGGAGAGCCAGGGAGATAGTAGATGAGAAAACACCTCAGAGGTGGCAGGCTCTCAGGAATCAATTCCTTTACGTCAGTATCACTAATCTGTATTTGGAGATTTGGATCCTCAGGATTTCCTGTGGCCTAAAACAAACAGCAAAAGACCTGCCAGTCTTGCGTCACTACTCTGAGGTTGGATGACTTTACTGCCTTGGTGTCCAGTCAGGAGAAAGGGCAGGTCTGGTTCACCATTCTACCTAATCGGAGGCCTGAGCAACCTGCCTGAGGGCAGTGCTATGGATGTTCCTTAGCTCTCCTCTGAGCCTCAGGAGAAGTAGCTAACAGCAGTAGCAGCAGGGAGTCACATGTCCTATCCTCATTTCACAGGTGACTCTGAACAATGTGGAAGTCTGCAGTGAAAACATCTCCACTCTGAAGAAGACGCTGGAGGTACAGGGGAAATTGCCTGTCAGCTTTCAGACCATACTTTGAGAGAGAGTCCTGTACACTGATCCTGGCAGGGGGTGGTGGCACTCCCTGGCATTGAGCCAGCTCTTCTTCAGAGCATTTGAGGGATTCACTCATGATTGTCATGGTCACAAAGCATTTCTAAACCAGTGAGAAGAGATCTGAGCCACATGCAGGAAGATCAGAATTCAAATGAGATCCTCCCGCACATTCTTGGCACATGACCTTAGACAATTTCCTTAACTCTCTGAGCTTCACTTCTCTCATCGAGGAAGAAGCCCTCCAGACTGCTCTACTTTAGGCTTCTTGGGTGGCCCAGTAAAAAGAAAGTGTTAAAAGCACTTTATAAAAATGATAATACCCTTGATGACGTTTATTAGTTGAAGTGAGATAGGGATCACCAAACACTATGAAGCCAGTTCCACATAGAATAGTGGGAATTACCTTGTCAGTCAGATATCCCTGAGTTCAAATCTCCACTTGGCCACTGACTAGTGAGGCAAGTTCTCTATAACCTCATGAGCCTCAGTTTCCTCACTTGTAATACAGGGAGAACAATCTCTGTCCCAAAGGGTGTTTGTGAGAACTGAACAAGATAGCATAAAGCACTTAGTCGATGGAAGGCAGGCGGTGTTAATCAACTATTGAATCAATAGTTAAAATAATAGCATGGAGCAACCACTTTGTTAACTATTAGGAAATGAAGGACCCTACCCCTAAATTCTGCCTCTGGGAGTGGGGGTAGGGCAGGGTCCTGTCTCTCCTGCAGCCTCTGACTGAGGAGGAGACTTGACTGCAGTGGCACACGGCTCAGTGCCCAGGCTGGTGCCAGTGCTGGCTGCAGGCTGAGCAGTCTGAGGGGGCTGGGGCCAGCACACAAGGAAGAGGACCAAGCGGGTGATGGGTTCCCTGAAGGAGTTCACTGTTAACTGGAATTTACCCCACGAAGGGCTTAAAATGGAATGAGTGATACTCCCAAAGGCAAATAGCATAATGCCCGACATGTCGTGTATATTCAACAAAGTGGCTGGCATCATTGTGTTTAAACCTTGGCACCTTAGATTCTTTTCTTGACTTCATCCTTAACATTAATATGTTGTGTTTTGAATTAAAACTTTGGGAAATGTTAGAAATTCAAAACTGAGCTGCTAGAATTAGCCAAGTGAAAGAAAACAAGGATAGCAAAGAGCTAAAGAGAAATAAACAAAAGCCAAGTCCCATAAATCCCACCCCTCCTTAGATGTACATTTCTCATCTCTTTGTTCACCCCATTTGCAGCCCTTTGAGAGAGGTGGCTTGATGTCTGTTGTACAGCAGAGATGAAAGGCTGCTTAAAGGTAGTAAGTGCTGGAGCAGCCATAGGGCTGAGGGCCTCTGCTGCCAAATCACTGCAGTAGCCAAAGCAGTACAAACTCTAAGGAGGCTGCAAGAAATGTGGGCAGCTCCTGGCAACCCCAACCCTGGTGAGCTTCCGTCAGCGACCCTATGGTGTTCTCACCACCTGGGCTGTCGTGTGACAAATAGGAACAGCTGCTCTGGAGCCAATTCTCAGCTTGAATCCTAGCTCCACAATGTATTGCTGTGTGACTTTAGCCAAGTCACTAACTTCTCTGTACCTCAATTTCCTGTCTGTACAATAGAGATAATTGTAGTACCTACCTCATAAGATAGGTACTTTAACAAATAAAAAAGGCTTAGAGCAAGGCCTGGCACACAAGTAAGCACTTAAATTCTAGCTAGAATCAAGACAATCTCCCTTAGGCAGCCAGAGCAGAATATTTAAGCAGAAACTATTAACAGCAGTAGCTACATCTCCTTCCTGCCTCCTGTGCACCAGGCCCTGGGCTAAGCACTGTGTGTGTTGTCTCATCCACCTCATAAACGCCATGGGAATTTGGGTTCCCATTTTATACTCAGATTGAAGCTCAGAACCTTTAAGTCACTAGAGAAAGGTCACTCATCTGATACATGGCTGAGCCACGACTTCAACCTAAGAACACCTGTTAAAGAGAAGAAAAAAAAATTTGGTATGTGTTTCTTCTTATTCACATTCCCTGATACCAGTACCTCCATATTACAAAGGTGGGAGTCAAGTCAGGATAGAATGGCTGTCAGGATAGAATGCCGGTTTTCTGAATCCCATCTAGGGCTTCTTGCCTAGGATGAGTCATAGCTGCTCCCAGAGAAATCATTTTCCAGAAGAAAAAAATGACTGGTTGCATATTGTCATCCTCTACTACCCGTCTCCCCCCATATGCTCCCTTGATCCAGGCCTAGAGAAGCCTAAAAGCTTGGTGTTCTTCCTAGAGTGACTGCACCAAGCTGTTCAACCAGGGCATTGGAGGGGAGCAGGCCCAAGCCAAGTTTGACAGCTGCCTTTCTGATTTGGCTGCCGTGTCCAGCAAATTCCGAGACCTCTTGCAGGTAAGCTCCAGGTTTAACTGCTGACTGAGGCCTGCCTGTGCCCAAGGAGATGTTTCTGGCTTATCATGGGCACCATGTGCACAAGAAAACAGGAAGAGGGGCGAGGGATAAGCACACATGACCCTAAAGTTATTTGAGTCCTTTGAGACCAGAATCTCAGCCTTGTGGCCATTACATAAACAAGCTAGCATTCTGGTCCTCTAGAACCTCCACTTGGCCTGCATGGAGCCAGAGCCCTCAGAAAGGTGCTTTGAGGAAACAGAACCAAATGGTGACCCAAACCTGCTGCTTGACCTTAGCCTCAGGTGTGCCTCTGCCAGGCACTCACAAATCTTATGAGTTTACCAGCCAACCTCAGAGCCCTGTCTCTGGTCTGGACCAGAATCAGCACATCTGCAAAGGAACAAGTTGCCTGGCCTTTTTATTAGGGTTGTCCCTGTTATACTTCAGACAGGGCCTGCAGAAAAGCCTCAGAGCTGGAAGAATGCCCTGGTGGTCAGGGATGGATGAGCAGGGGGAGGGGGTGCTTGCTGCGTCTGATGCCACTCTGCCTTGTCCTGCAGGAAGGGCTGACAGAGCTGAACAGCACAGCCATCAAGCCACAGGTGCAGCCTTGGATCAACACCTTTCTCTCTGTCTCCCACAACATCGAGGAGGTGAGCTAACCGGAATCACCCCTCCTCCCCAGCCATCAGCTGCAGGGCAGTGGGCTGTCTGAACAAACTAGACCCTGTATGCTTCTCAGGCCCGCTGCCCTTGCCCTCAGAGACTGGGTTCCTCCCAGGAAACAGTTTGCACTACAGAGGGGCCTGAGAGAGATGTGACCTGACACATCCTCTTTCTTTGAGGCTCTCTTTGCCCCCCTTTCATAGGCTTCAAAGCTTTTTTTCCCCTAGCTTGATTTCACTTCTAGAAAACATGAGACACAAGAGGGAGTAAAATGCCAGGAGCTCCACCATATCCTGGCCGTGGCTACAGTGAGGGCCTTTGCTGGTCAGATATGTGATGTAGCAGGTCCTGCCAGCCTGGGCATCCAGCTGCTATAAGCTGGATGAGTCAGAAGCTTCAGGAGAGGAAATATCTCTTCCCTCCTGTCTTAAAGGAGTGGAAGGGGGCCAGGGGAAATGGTACCACCTGAGGAGGCCCCCGGTGACCCCCTCCTCTCTGACAATAGGAAGAATTCAATGACTATGAGGCCAACGACCCTTGGGTACAGCAGTTCATCCTTAACCTGGAGCAGCAAATGGCAGAGTTCAAGGTAAGCAGGGGCTCTAGGGACCAGCTTGTAGAATTCCTACCTCTACCCAAACCAGCGGCCTGCTACTTCTCAGCACACGCCTGCTGGGAACCCCGAAAGCCCTTCCAAGCACTGGGCTGTAGAAATAGTCTCAGTGGCCTCGTGTAACTCTCCGTACCCCAAAGACTCCTGTGGAAGCAGAGGGATTAGGTGGGACTTCCGCTGATGTCTGGCCTCTGTGTGCAGGCTGGCCTGTCCCCAGTCATCTACGACAGCCTGACCGGCCTCATGACCAGCCTTGTTGCAGTCGAGTTGGAAAAAGTGGTGTTGAAATCCACCTTCAACCGGGTAAGGTCAAGGGAGCACAGGTCTGAGGGAGACAAATCCTGCACCCCAGGCCCTGCCTGTGTGGGCCCAGTCCTGCCCTGGCTTCTGAGGCTGTGAAGCCTACTGAAGTACACGTGAGGCCCAGTTGGCCTTGCAGCCCAGCACTGAGGGGAAGTGGGGCTGTTTCTGCTTGGCCAAAGGCTAGGCATTGAACTCCGGGCTTGTTTTGCCATGCAGCTGGGCGGTCTGCAGTTTGACAAGGAGCTGAGGTCACTTATTGCCTACCTTACTACGGTTACCACCTGGACCATCCGAGACAAGTTTGCCCGGCTCTCCCAGATGGCCACAATCCTTAATCTGGAGCGGGTACGTGGGGTTCCCTGGCAAAATTTGGATTCCTTCACTCCCTCAAAATCATGTTTCCAGGGCCTCCTGGTGGCCTGGTGGCTTAAGGGGTAAGTGTCAGCGCTATCACCACTACAGCCTGAGTTCAATCCCAGGTCAGGGAGCTAACCCACATATGGTGCAGCAGACCTCTCCTGTCTCACCCACTGCTCCCCTTATCAGTGTTTCAGCAGTTCTGTTCTGCTCCCCATCCTGTCTCTGGTGAATCCTCTTACCCCCTGCACCTCTGGCCTACACCCCAGATCTTCTATGCAAAAAAAGAAAAAAGAAAAGAAAAAAGTCATGTTTCCACCAAGAGCTCAGCGCAGCCCTGCATGGTACCCTCTCCTTCCTGGGCACCCCTCTCTGCCTCTGGTAGAGCCCCAGGCTTTCTCTCAGGAGAGTCCTCTCCTTGATGACTTGTCTGTGTTCTTCCCCCACAGGTGACTGAAATCCTAGACTACTGGGGTGCCAACTCTGGCCCATTGACATGGCGCCTCACCCCTGCTGAAGTACGCCAGGTGCTGGCTTTGCGCATGGACTTCCGCAGCGAGGACATCAAGAGGCTGCGCCTGTAGCTGCCACCATCCTCTCACACTTTGGGGCCCCTCACGTGGCCTCAGCAGAGAAACTGAGCAAGGCTGACTGGTATTGGAGAGCTCAGACAGCCCAGACTGCTCCACTGCTGGACTCACTCTACTCTCTGCCCTCAGACCTAGCTAGATTGTGCTTTGGGGGCATCTTTGCCTCAGCCAGCATGCCCCTGGGCTCTTGATCAGGTGGAAAGTTAAGGCAGGCCCTGTGTGGGTGTCATTCTCGTGCTTGGACACTGCAGCAAACAGGCAGCTCCCTGCCAGCCTAGAAGAACAGGTGCATCTGGGAACTAGGGAGTTAAGTTTAACTCCAAAGAGAGGATGTAGTATTTGTCATCCCCCTAAATAAAGACACTCCTTAGAGACAAGCCAGCATGACATACCCAGGGAAGGCTGGGTGCTCCAGGGCTAGACAGGGACCAGTTGCACCAAAATGTGACGGCAGAAGCCACAGCCTGAGCCGTCTCCCACACCAGGGAGGCACAGGCTACCGCCCACATGAGAGTCAGTACCTCATCCAGTCCTGCACCCTCACCCCTCTTCTTGGACCCTCAGCACCAGAAGCTGGCTCATCCCAGAGGCAGTTTCCTACAATGCCAGGGTAAATGGGAAGTGCTCTTGGCAAAAACAAAAAAAGAGCTTTATATACAGACAAACTTAAAGAGCAGAGTGGTTTATTCAAAGAAGGCTATAGTCCTGAGAAGCCACTGTCCTCAGGTACTGGGTCACTGGGCACAGTTTGTCGTGTTGCTGGTTAAGACCGGGGTTGGCAGCAAGCTGCTGCAGGACCTTACTGGCTCACTGCCTCCGACGTGGATATGAACCCCGCCCCCCATGCTGCTCCTCTCCCCCAAGTCAGCCTGGGAGGGAGTGTAGAGCATGAAGTCTCCACACTGACCTCAAAGGAAGGCCATAGGAAATGCCTCGGGACTCTTCAGGGTCAGCCTTACGAAGGGACCCCTGCCATCTGCTAAAGCTGGTTGGCACTCCTTTCATCCAGGGCCTCATGGAGTGTAAGAGGCCAAGGAGCAAGCTGGGCCATGGGCTGCATGGGACACAGCCTGAGACTTCCTGTGTCCAGATGAAGCAGAGGCCAAGCCTAGACCACTGTCAACCAGGAGGTCATGCTTCTATTTCCAAGCACTGTCTCTGTGTCGCCGAGCTCCAGAAAGCTCTGGGCCCAAACTCAGGTCATCTTCCTTGGGGAGCATATTCACAGAAGTGGGCAGGGAGTAGGAGGCTGAAAGTTCCCACGGGGAAAAGAAAAGGTGCAAGTGTCACTCTGGGTTTTCTCCTCTTGCAGCAAAGAGACATGCCTCTTAAAGGGGCATCAGGTTGAGGTCTCACTCCCCAGCAGCTGCAGGCTCAGTCCCTGAGTGTCCACTTCCACCAGATGGATGCTGTAGTTCCCAAGGCCCTAGGACCGAAGGACAGAAGGTATGGAGAGGGGACCCTGGGCTGCAGGGCCAGGGGATTTGCAGCTAGAGCCCCTGGTCAGCTGTGGGCCACAGTGAAGGCTCCTGCCTCCCCACACCTACTACCAGACCCCATCACTTTCAGGTACCTGAGTCTTGGCCAGCACAGCCTGCAGAGCCTCCTTTTGCCGTGGCTCCTTGGTCAACAGATAGAGAAAGCCCCCGCCGCCTGCCCCTGCCAGGCTCTGGCCGTGCACATGAGGGGCCAGGGCATCCATGATACGCCGCACAGCCAAGGGCTCAGAGCCTGGGGCCATGAGTTTCTTCTGTTCCCAGTACAAGGTCAGGCACTGGCCCAGCAGAGGTAGGTTTCCTGGGGTAAGCAAAGAGGGAAGGGGTGTCCCTGAGCCAGGATATTCACTCGCTGCCCACTTACAGGCTGACATAGTGCCAGGGGCACAACTTGAGTCATGTAAACCTGGGTGTGATGCTGGCTGGAAAGCGGGTGGTAGTGCCCACCTCATGGGGTTGTTTGAGGTTGTATACTGATGTACATAGCATAGCTGGCACAGTTCCCAGCTCTGTTCAATAAAGTGTGGCCACAGCTCTGACTCCCCAATGCCTAGCTATGTGGCCAAGGCTCCTCTCCCATCTGCTTCCTGTAGGTCAGGCAAGAGGATGCATGTGTTGTCCTGAGAGATGGCTCCCACCTGAGTGGGACACCCTGGGGAGGACAGACACTAGGCTTCACTCAGGTGCCCTGACCTCTATGGGACAAGCACCTCACCTTGGCGAAAGGCCTCAGCACATTCATCTGTGTGCCGCACCAGGCTGTGGGCATTCTGCACAACAGCAGGCAGTCGGGCATACCAGTTCCTCAGCACATCCTGCAAGAGGGGTGCAATGAGGAGATGGGTCCAGCTGAGCCATCTACCTTCCTTCCTGCCCCTCCTGGGCAGGGCCCACCTGCAGCAGATTCCGTGCCAGGCGGGTCTTGCCAGTGTACACCAGGAGCAGGTGGTCATTGAGCGTCTGGAGGAAGCCCTCAGGCACAGCGATGTCTTCTACCTCCACCTTCAGTGGCAGCTGAGCCCGGGAGTGCCCCACCTTGATGCCAGGCCTCAGGCCACCCACTTGATCCTGCCAGCCACCTCCTGCAAACCCACAGCCCTGTTACTGTTGGAGCCTATACAGCCCAACCTCTCTCCCAGCCCAGACTCAGTACTCCAAAGACAGTTGTCAAGACACTCAAAAGGAGAGAAGTTCCCCTTGTCTGCCCCCTTTACTAATGACTACCTATCATGGGATGTGACTCCATACTCAAAGGAAGGTGCAGGCTACGGGGTGGCCAGGAAGATGCCATAGTCAGGCACTTGCCTTCCCAGAGTCTTGCTGCAGACGAGGCCTGGCATCCCAAAGTGGGCAGGGCACCCTGGGATCTGGGGCCAAACATCAGGCTGCCCATATGCCTGGGATCCTGGAGAGGACAGCTCCAACAGTGTCATAGTCACATGTGCTGGGCCCTCACTGCCCCCGCATGCGGCCGTGAGGGTGGGGTGAACAAATGACCAAGGAAAGGGCCAGGTGGCCAGAAGGGCCAAGGTCCCCTGCTCCTGTCCCCTTCTCCAAACTAGCTCTGCCCCGCCCAACCCTGAGGGACACCCTGGGTGGGGGTCAGTCCTGAGGAACAGCACCTGGTTAACTAGGTAGCTCACACAAAAGAAGGGGGCAGCACTTAGTAGTTGCTTCCTAAACATCAGCTCCTTTGAAACAGAAACATGTCAAGCCAAAACCCATGGGAGGGAGGAGTAGAGTGACAAGGATTCTGTAAGCATTTGGAGGAGCAGCACGGGAGCCCCTTGAGTAAGTGCCCTCCCTCCCACTCCAGGGCAGTCCCCTACCTGTGGTGAGCACCTGCTCCAGGTGCAGCACAGCATGGATCAGGGCCTCCGTGCCCACTACCCGGCCCGCAGCCCGCTGCAGGGCTGCCAGGGCAGCTCCTGCCAGGATGCTGCTGGTGCCTGCAGGGTGTGGAAGAGGGCACCAGGGCATGAAACAGCTCTGCCAGATTCAGTCCTGCCCCACCCACTCCTTGTGTCAGAGCCCCAGGGAGGAGATCCGAAGTGACTAGAGGGTCGGGATGGAGCTGGTGGGCAGCAAGGGGACAGGACCAACTCACCGAGGCCAGAGCCATGGGGCAGCTCAGACCAGGTGTGCAGCTCGAAGCCACCCCTGAAGGTGCGCATCAGCTGCTCACTCAGGGAGAGCTTGGAGTCGACACTCACGATCCCCGCGCAGATGAAGGCTGCCTTCAGCAGGGCCCCTGCAGAGGGACCACAAGGAATTTGGTCTCCAAGAGCTGAAGCAGACACCCCTCCACCCCCGACCTCCACTTTTGCCCAGCCCAGTGTTGGACTCATTTGGTGGACAAAAGTCCAGCAGCCATGCAGGCCCCATCCCCAAGCCATTCCTGGGCCCTCAACACAGGAAAATGGCTGTCTCTACCTCCTACACCCCAAGCAGGGTGACTTTAGGGCTCTTCCACCAGACTGGTCCTCAGGCCAGCCCCGGTGGTCTGCAGGGCCTCCAGGGTTCAGCCCCACCCCCAGCTGGCTATGTATGCCATCTCCCCACAGATGTCAACACCCTGACCTGGAGCATGGGGCTGACAGTAATCCCGCAGGTCATCCAGGCTCCGGCACGTGATTTTCAAGGCCATCTTGTCCTGCCCAGGTCCCACCGCCAGCCACAGCTCGGGTTCTGGTATGCGGCGCGCCCTAGCTCCGATGGGTCTGCGGCCATCCACCTGCACGGCCAGGCCCAACACTGCCCCACCAAGCTCATAGGCCAGGGGTGGTGTGTCGCTCCAGCCCCCTGCAACAGTTAGACGGAATCAAGCTGGTCACAGGGCTGCCAGCCAGGTCTAGAGTGGCTACCCTTCCCCTCCCACCCCTCACAAGGGACTCACCAGAGAAGTCCACACGGGCTGGGCACTCAGCCACCACCCACTGCCCCAGTGCTGGCAGCTCTACAGGCTCCGTGGAGACAAAGCACTGGGCTGACATCACAGCTTGACGGATCAGGATCTGCACAGCCCCCTCGTAGTGGCGGGCAGCTCGAACCAGCAAAGCTGGCCTGACAGGAGGAGAGTGACAATGGTAGCATGGAGCCCCAAAGTAGGGGTAGATGGCCTAGGTTTGAGAACCTGACTGCCTGGGTGACCCGAGGGCACCCCGCCTCTCCCTGGGCCTCTCCGGGCTTCTGACTTCCAGTAGCACCCACCTGCTCAGCCACTTGTCTCTCTCCCGTGCCAGCGCCTTCACGCCAGCCGCCAGGTCCCCAAACTCCAGGTAGGAGAAGGGCTGTAGCCACCCAGGGTTGGCAGCCGGCCCGCTCCGTAAGCCTCCACGGCCCTCTGCCATGCAGCCCAGTACATCTGCCACACAGGCCAGTGCCCGAGCTGCCACATCAGGGTTTTCAGCTGCAACTGAGGCCCAAGTGTCAGGTGGGTGGGGAGCGGGCCCCACCCTCAACCACCTTTGTCCCCAGAGACTGTCCCCAAACACTCCAGATCCCTCATATCTCTTTTCTTTCACCCAGTATGTATCCCTGCCTATGAATGCACGCCCACTCTCCCCAGCAAAGTTCTCCCCCTGCCAGCCCAACAGAGGTGCACTTCATCACCCCATCAGGACACCCAGAGTGGTCAAATCAGGCTCAGGAGTCAGACCACTTGAGTTCAAGTTCCAGTCCCACCATCAAAGCCACACCATCAGGGGTGTGGCTTACATGGGGGTCATTTCCCACAGTCACGGGCACTGTTAATAGGGTGCTGCCTATGAGGTGAAGATTGAGCCCCCATCCACTCTCCCAGGCCCTCAGGCAGAGCCGCCACATCCCTCTGGGCTCTGCTGGAGCTCTCCACCCACATCCTGGCCCCCACTTCAGAAAATGTGGGTTTTTCTGATGCTCATAGGACACAAAGGTTCAGCCCCAGACCTCAGCCTTGCCCCTGACAGGATGAAACTTCCCAGAAACCTGAAAGTAAACTGCTCTCTCTCTCCCCTGCTTCACAGTCTCGCGGCTCCTAGTATGCTCAGGTTGATGAAGTGGGAGGCAGAGGACACAGTGGCACTGGGTCTGGCAGCCTAGACCCCGGCCCAGCACACTCACCCTGGTCCAGCGTGGCCAGCAGGGGCCCAGGATAGCCCTCTCGGACAGCGGCCCTGATCAGTGGGCGCAGGCTGAGGTCCTGCCGGGTCTCCAGCACTTGCTGAGCCTTATGCAGGGCCTGACGAAAGAAGAGGTCCTGGCGGGAGGCCAGGGTGGCAGCCCGGTCCAGGAAGGGCTGTAGCTGCTCCCAAGACAGTCGCCAGGAGGCTCGCCAGGCCCGCAGGGCCTCACCCCGATCCTCCTGGGGGTCCAGCATCCACAGCATGTCCCGGGGCCCAAGGGCCCTCAAGGGGTGAAGCACGGGAAAGAGGCGGGCATTGAGAAGGCAGCACTCTGCGGGAGGCGTGTCTGGGTCCCACAGGTCCCAGTCTCTGATGTGGGGAGAAGGCACATGAGGGAGGGAAACATGCCCAGTCACCACATCTGGCTGCTTGTCAACTGGCTAATAAAGGGGGACCGGGACAAACTCCTCTGGGGACAGTACGAGCAGGCAATTCAGGGAGGGAGGTCCCACTTTGTTTCCCTGCCCACTATGGAGGTGCTGGGGAGGGTCAGTCGGGCTCCCCAAAACTACCCCAGGTCCTGGGGTCTGGAGGTGGCAGGGCAGGTATTGCTCTGGGGCAGAGGCAGAATGAATCTAGAAGTGGCCACACAGACCCAGTTGTCTAGGCCCACAGACGCCCATCAGGGCCATCAGCCTTACCGAATGCCTGTCTTCTGGAAAAATTCACTCCAGGACATGTTGAGATAAGTGCCTTTTCCCTGTCTCTAGGGGAAAAGGAGAAGCATTCAGGGCTGGAGGGGGGATCGGAAGGGGGACACTAAGCCAGAGGGCCAGGACGTGCACGAGAGAAAATAGGGCACATACTCGAGCACGTTCTGAGACACTCTGTCAAGGCCTGGAGTCTTCAAAGCCCCTTTCCAGGTGCCTAGAACTTGGGGCAGAATCATGTTTTAGTCCCGATTCAGCATAACTGGCTCTACAGCCCAAGGCAGGTCACCTCCCTCTCTGAACCTCAGTCACTGGCCTGTGAAATGAGGATGAAAATCCCCACCCAGGGCCTCCCCGGTGGCGCAGCAGTTGAGCGCTGGGTTGCGAAACTGCCAGCAGCTTCTGCAGCGCCAGTTCGATCCCCAGCTGCTCCCTGGCTGCTCCCGGCCACCGGAGGAGGGTCCCGCATGGCGCGCAGACCTCTCCTGCCGCCCGCTGCTCCCCTCAGCAGTGTACTTCGGTCCTTCTGCCTGCTCTGCTCCCCGCTCTGGCTCTGGTGAATTCTCTCACCCTCCCGCGCTTCTGACTGTACCCAGTGCTTGTATAAATAAATAAAAATAAATCTTTAAAAAAAAAAAAAAAAAGAAAATCCCCACCCAGTTACGTCTCAGCACTATCCCCACTATGGCTTGAGTTTGATCCCTGGCCAGAGAGCTACCCATATGGCGCAGCAGACCTCTCCTGTCTCGCCCGCTGCTCCCCTCAGCAGTGCTTTCGGTCCATCTCTCTGTTCTGCTCTCCACTCTGTTGCTGGTGAATCCTCTCACCCTCCCGCACCTCTGGCCTGCACCCCAGCTCTTCTACACAAAATTAAAAAAAGAAAGAAAGAAAGAAAATCCCCACCCAGCGGGCTTCACAGCAGATGAAAGGGAGGTAAGGGCCTCATAGCCTATCCTTCAAGGGAGGTGGGCTGGGAGCCCTGAAGATAGGTGTGAGGGAGATAGGAGGGCACCTACTTCCCAGCTATCCAGACGGCCAACGAGGGTAAAGACACAGCTGAGGGTGTCATGCAACCGCACATGGTGTCCCTGAAGGATGAGGTCCTGCAGCTCCAAGCCACGCAGCACCTCGGACTGGGCCTTGTCTAGGCCGCTCACCAGGCAGCCAGCACCGATGTGAATGGGGCCCTGGTGGTGGAGAGGGCAGCCATCCTGAGTGGGCAGCAGAGGCCCAGGCATCCCACAACACTCTCAGGTCTTCCCCTACAGCCCCTGCCCTCCCTGTGCCCAGGCCTTGGGCCTCACCCTCAGGTGGCAGTGCTGCAGGACGCTCCCAGGACCCAGGTGGACAGGACCCTCCAGCAGACAGCTGACCACAGAGCTCCCAGCCCCCAAGAGCTGCAGCCTCTGTGAAGCCAGAGAGAGAAAGCGTTTTGAGGGTCAAGGCCAGGGGCTTCCCCTATCTTCCAGCACAGCCAAGGCCCCAACTAGCATTCCTGCCACTCCCTCCCAGATCCCGATCTGCACCCATCCTGGCCCCAGCCTCAGGCCAACTCCATGCTGCTTGTTCATGCTGCTCCCCTGGGGCACGCACTCCCTGCATTCTCCTCCAGAACAAATCTCAACGCAATAGTGGCGCTCCCACCAGAGGACAGCTCCCCCCAGAAATCCTTTCCTACCTGACCAGCCCCTCCCTTCCTTCACCCTGATGGTCACCTCTGAATTCTATCTGCCTCCTTCCTCCACACCATGGCACCAAGCCACGCCCATCATCTCAAATGTGCCCATCTCCCCAGCGGACCCCAAAGGGTGGGGGGAGTCTTCTCTAGCTTCTCATTCAGGCAGACCTGGATGTAGAAGCTTGATGTGACCACTATTAGCTCTGTGACCTTAGGCAAGTTACTCGACCTCTCTGGGCTTCCAGGGAGCATGTGTGTGAGAGAGATAACCCCGACACTCACTAGGAATCTGTCCCAAGTATGGCCAGTTCCTTCCCTTCTCTAGTTCCCTCATTCCACCTGTCCTCAGGCACCCGGCAGGTCTTACCTCCACCTGAGAGTGCACCACCTGGGCCTTGGGAGCCCCTGGGAATGTAAGGTTGCGTAGAAACTCACTAGCCGAGTTGGTCATGTAGCTGTAGCTGCCACCGGGGACATATGCTGAAAGATACAAGTATTGACTTCCAACTTCGTGCCTGCTGCCACTCAGACACCAGGTACAATCACCTGTCAGCAGACGAGTGTCCTCAGCAGGTCCTGGGAGGACAGGCATGGTAAAGAGCTCACTGTGCCAAAAGAGAAGCTGAGATCCAGAGAGACTCAGGAACCTGCCTAAAGCCACACAGCTAGAAAGTGAAAAGGCAGGAACAGGTGGCCAGATGGATACAAAGGAAGACGGGACGAGAGATACCTTAGTGCTGGGGGCCCTGGATTGGGAGAGGGTGATAGACTAGTCCTGCACTAGGCTGATTGTTCAGGAGTCCTGTTCCAGGCTCACCCTGGGGGTCCTCATCTCATGTTCTCCCCAACCCAGAGAGCAGGAGAGCCCAGAGGTAGTACCCACCCATGGTGAGGGGCTGATCACGAAGCTCCCTCCACAGCTCAGCCCGGGCTCTCTGCAGATACCCCTCCATGTCCGCATCCCTTTGCTCCATCTCAGGGGGCCTCCCCACCAGGAAGTCCTGCCTGCTCACATTCCGAGCCATGCAGAGCAGGATGTCGAAAAACAGAGATACCTGGCAGGGGTAGAAAGCACAGCTACTTGGGGATTCCTAGGCAGAAATGGGGCATTCCCATCCATCTCCAGAGATGCTGACCCAGAGAAAGAAAGAGATTGGCCTGAGGTCACACAGCCCAGGTCAGCCTCCCCCATTAATCCCCCAGGCCCAGTCACCTGGACAGGTCGGGCTCCGGAATCCAAGCCCATGTAAGTGCAGGCATCCAGGGGTGGGCTCACGTGGGTGGCCAGGAGGTGCTCAGCTGTCTCCACAGAGAAAAAAGCAACCCCAGAGACCTGGAGGGGGCCACACAAGGGTCAGGTGGGGAGCCAGTCTTGAATATGAGTTGGGGAAGGGACATGTAAGTGAGTCCAACAAGGGCCAGCTGCCATGCCAGGCAGGGTCCTTCATTTTTCTGGCCACTCCAGCACCAGACCTGGGGCAGCTGCCAGCAAAAGGAGCCCCTCAGCAGACACCTTCTGGGCCTCCTCTCAAACCCAGTTCTCCATCTTTCCCATGGTGTAGTTTCAGACTCTTGCCTGCCATATCAAATCGTGTCCTTCATTCTAGAAGGATCCCCAGTGTCAGGTTCCAAACTGAACTCCCAAACTCAGTCCAGTTCTGGCCTTTCTATTTCGGGATGAGACACTGAACTCCAAGACTTTCTCAGATTCTAGCTACACCTGTTTCCCTGAATGCCAGTTCCAGATCTTCCTCAGATTCCACCAGATTCTGGTGCTAGTCTGTCCTAGAATCTTCTAGAAGGAACAGGTCTCTGCCCCTGAGTGGGAAGGCAAGCCCTCCCTCCCACCCCAGTAGGCTCCCAAAACCCCCCAATCTGGGACTGGCAGCCATACCAGTGGCACCTGCCCATCAGGCTGCATGCACCGTTGTATCTCTGCTTCAGTGCCCTGGTAGTAAATGTCCAAAACGAAGCCCTGTGGGGGAGCAGAAAACAGGGTCAGGGAAGGGAGCACGAAGACCAGGAAGGAGGACGGGGCAGGGTGCTCTCCCACTGGCTGACAGGGAGTAGCGTCCAGCACAAGAGTCCCACCCCTTGCCAGCAGAGGGCAGACGTTGCATGTCTTCACAGCCCACGCACAGAGCCTGGCACAGAGGCAGGTTGCATTCATGTTTGACAAAAGACCAAATGAACACAAGAGCTGTTGCCGCAGGGGAAACTCCTCAGATCCAGACCATGCCAGGAAATTCAGAGCAGGGGAAACTCCTCAGATCCAGACCATGCCAGGAAATTCAGGGTAAGAGGCCACCCAGAGCACCAGGACTAGGAGCCAACCCAACCCAGCCCCAGGGGCACTACCTGGGAGTCAGTGAGATAGACACCATGGTTCCGGGCATAGGCTGTGCTCCCTGGAAGGGCAATCACTCTGGCTCCCCGGAAGCCATCCCAGCTGATTCCTGTGGGTGGGGCAGTTAGTTCCTTTCCCTGGGGCCCCAACCTGGCCAGGAGGAGGCAAGAGGTCAGGCAGGGCTGGGCATCCAGACACTTCTAGAAGGTCCTGGGAGGTTTCCAAAGCTAAAGGGACATTCCCTTGGGAGAATTACTCCCCTTCCAAAGTTCTTCCACAGAGCCTTGAAGGACAGAAAGCAGGCACAGGCCTGGGTCTCCCCATTCTGTAGATAGGCAGACTGAGGGCCAGCAGGGGACACCCTGCCTCTGGGTCTGGGCTTCATTCTCCATACTCTACAGCTTCTCTTCTGAATGGGGCAGCATGCGAGGCCCAGAGACGAGGTGGGCAAGCAAAGGGAGTGACTGTCTCTGGGTGTGACTAGGAAAGGCGGTCTCAGTCTCACCTGGGTTTGGAGGGACAGACAGCAGCATGTCGGTGCTACAGACCCACACACCTGGTGGGGAGCCTGGGCCCAGCTGCAGGGGAGAGAGAATGCAGCTGCTGGCCCAGGCTTTCCTCTGCTGCCACGCAGCCCTGTCTTGGCCTGTTTCATGTGCTCCAGCAGCCGTCTTGTTTCAGCAGACTCCCCAGACCCAGGCCCCCACGCCAACCCTCTCCACCACATCCTGGGGCCACACCTCCCCCAAGACCAACTTCTTAAAGCTCTAACTATCTCTAGGTACCCTTCAAGTCATTAATCCGGTGTCTCCGCCTAGGCCAGCACAGACTAGAGCAGGTGGTCTGTGGGAAAGCTGTTGTTCTTGCTGGCACAAGGCCCTAAAGCTGCTGCCCACCTTACCCGATGGCTCATGATGTCCAGCAAGCAGTCCAGGTTACAGACCACAGCCTCCACTGGGGCCTGGGGGTTCTCCACAGGGAGGCAGGCAAAGGCCCGGCCACAGTCATCGAAGGGGAAGTCTCGGCCCTAGGGCAGGAGGGGAGGCAGTGGAAGGAGCTCTTGAGGTAGGGAGCCTGGGGACACCCCATCTGCTGTGCAAGGGCAGAAGGCCATCAGGAGAGAGGTTGTTTAAAAAATATTTTCTCGGGCCTCCCTGGTGGCACAAGGGGTTAACTCTCAGGACTGTGAAGTCATCACCAGCTGCTGCAGCATAAGTTCAATCCCCAGCCAGGGAGGTGGCCCACATGGCACAGCAGACCTCCCCTGTTTTGCCTCGCTGCTCCCCTCAGCAGTGTATTTCAATAGATCCGCCTGTTTTGCTCCCCACTCTTTCAGGTGGGTCCTCTCACCTCCCACATCTCTGGCCTACATCCCAATTCTTGTATGCATAAATAAATAAATCTTCAAAAAAATCAGAAGATATGGATATGCAAAAGAAAAATAACCCCTCAAGCATACTAATCTTTGCCTTCATTTTGAGGTATATCCTTTCAGACTTTTATTTATAAATCCTTTCCAAAAAAAAATTTTTTACAGGGCCTCCCTGGTGGCGCAGCGGTTGAGCGCGGGGTTGCCAAGCTGCCCGCAGCCTTGCAGCGCCGGTTCGATCCCCGGCTGCTCCTCTGCCACCGGAGGAGGGTCCCACATGGCGCGCAGACCTCTCCTGCCGCCCGCTGCTCCCCTCAGCAGTGTACTTCGGTCGTTCTGCCTGCTCTGCTCCCCGCTCTGGCTCTGGTGGATTCTCTCACCCTCCCGCGCTTCTGACTGTACCCAGTGCTTGTATAAATAAATAAATAAATCTTTAAAAAAAAAAAAAATTTTTTTACAAAAAACAAAATGTTGAGGGCCTCCCCTGGTGGCGCAGCAGTTGAGCGCTGGGTTGCAAAGCTGCCCACATCCTCTGCAGCGCCATTTGATCCCTGGCCACCGGCGAGGGTCCCACCAAAAAAAAAAAAAAAAAAAAAAAAGTTGAAAAGGTGGAGACAACAGATTTCACACATGAGTGTAAGTAAAAGTGGGAGCTAAGTCTGGGAACAAGATCAGTGTCAACACCCTAGCTGAGATTATACTACAGTTTTACAAAATACAACCACTGAGGGACTCTTGGTAAAGTTTACAAAGGCTTCTCTCTATATTATTTGTGAACACCCTCATTGCCTATGGTCTACAATTATCTTTTTTTTAAAAATTCTTTTTTTTTGGGCCTCCCCGGTGGCACAGCAGTTGAGCGCTGGGTTGCGAAGCTGCCCGCGGCCTCTGCATCGCTGGTTCGATCCCCAGCAACTCCCAGGCCACCGGAGGAGGGTCCCACATGGCGCGCAGACCTCTCCTGCCGCCCGCTGCTCCCCTCAGCAGTGTACTTCGGTCCTTCTGCCTGCTCTGCTCCCCGCTCTGGCTCTGGTGAATTCTCTCACCCTCCCATGCTTCTGACTGTACCCAGTGCTTGTATAACCAACCAACCAAACAAACAAACAAATAAATAAATAAATAAAGCATGCCTCTATTTAAAATAAATAAATAAATAAATAAATAAATAAATAAATAAATAAATAAAATTTTAAAAAAATAAAAATTCATTTTTATTTATGCATGCAAGAACTGGGGCGTAGGCCACTGATGTGGGGGATGAGAAGATTCACCAGAGTGGAACAGGCAGATCTACTGAGATATATGCTGAGGGGCGCAGAGGGCAAGACAGGAGAGGTCTGCTGCGCCATATGGGTTAGTTCCCTGGCTGAGGATTGAACTCATGCCTCAGTAGCTGGTGATAGTTTGATAGTGCTGAAACTTTAACCCCTGCACCATCAGGGAGACCCCTAAAATTATCTTGATCAAAATTCCAATTAAAAAACTGAGGTCAGGGCCTCCCCGGTGGCACAGCCGTTTGAGCACTGGGTTGCGAGGCTGCCTGCAGCCTCTGCAGCACCCGTTTGATCCCCGGCCCCCGGGTGGGGGTCCCACATGGCGTGCAGACCTCTCCTGCTGCCCGCTGCTCGCCTCAGCAGTGTACTTTGTCAGTCTGCCTGTTCTGCTCTCCGCTCTGGCTCTGGTGAATTCTCTCACCCTCCCACACCTCTGTCTGTACCCAGTGCTTGTATAAATAAATAGATCTTTAAAAAAAAATAATAAAAATAAAAAATAAATTAAAAACTGAGGTCATTCGATACAATTGTATGTCTGGCTTTGTTCACTAAACAATACAAATACAATCAATGGCTGTTCAAGTCAGGCAGGCAGTTTTAAGAACCCATAGGGATCATCTCAGCACATCTGCCCCAAGTGAGAACTGTTGCATCCTCATTTTACAGATGAGGAAACGGAGGCCTAGAAAGGGTCCAATGACTTGCCCAAGGCCACTCTCCAGGTCGATGCAGAGTTAGATGAGCTTTTTTTTTTTTAAGATTTATTTATTTATTTATACAGGCACTGGGTACAGTCAGAAGCGCGGGAGGGTGAGAGAATTCACCAGAGCCAGAGCGGGGAGCAGAGCAGGCAGAAGGACCAAAGTACACTGCTGAGGGGAGCAGCGGGCGGCAGGAGAGGTCTGCACGCCATGCGGGACCCTCCTCCGGTGGCAGGGGAGCAGCCGGGGATCGAACCGGTGCCGCGGAGGCTTCGGGCAGCTTTGCAACCCAGTGCTCAACCGCTGCGCCACCGGGGAGGCCCTAGATGAACTTTTGAATCATTGTCTAATATTCCACCAGGAGGATATGCTGTGTATATTTAGCCAGTTCTCCATTTTTGGACATTTGGCTCAGTACACTGCTGAGGGGAGCAGCGGGCGGCAGGAGAGGTCTGCATGCCATGCGGGACCCTCCTCCGGTGGCAGGGGAGCAGCCGGGGATCGAACCGGTGCCGCGGAGGCTTCGGGCAGCTTTGCAACCCAGTGCTCAACCGCTGCGCCACCGGGGAGGCCCTAGATGAGCTTTTGAATCATTGTCTAATATTCCACCAGGAGGATATGCTGTGTATATTTAGCCAGTTCTCCATTTTTGGACATTTGGCTCAATTCCCATTTGACTGTTACGTATTTGCACAATGAACACCTTGCACATACACAAAGGCAGGAGACCCCTGATGTCTGCTCCCACCCGAGGATCGATGGTTCCAGCCTTCTATATGACACATGCTCCACATTCCACATTCTACTTACCATGTGCAGGATGAGAATCCAGGCCGAATGCAGGACATCAGATGTGACCACCTGTCAAGAGTAGGAGACCCTGTTAACAGAGACCTGGGCAGATGGCACCCAAGGAGCTACCTTCCTGTCCCTGGGGTAAGGAGGGTGCCCGACACAAATCCACTCAGGTAACCAAAGAGAAAGACGTAAAGTCAAAACCAATGGCTATAGGCAGGCAGGAGTCAGCCCTGGCCTTTCTTCCATAACAGAGCCCAGCGGCCCTTCACCTGAGCCTCCCTGCTAGCCTCTGGTTTTAGGGGAGGATGTAGGCAAGAATATGGAGTTGACTGGCTCCCTTGGTAAGTCATCTCCATGGCAGCCACACTGTGGTCCTTCTCTGCCAGTGCCACCTCCATCATCAGAGAGCTTCCATGCTTGTGAACACCCTCACTGCCTACTCAGGCATAGGTCTGTTGGAGACACCGACTCTCATGCCCTGCCCCAAGTCACATCTCAGCTCCAACAAACAGTTGCCGCATGGGAGAAAGAGTAAGGGTAGCAAGATCTTGGCATTTTTCAAGAGAAGCCAGAAAGCCTAATTCTGAAATACTGACTCCAACTTTCCAAAACTGCTACAAAGGCTGGTCCTGCCTTCTGCCCTCATTGGATGAGTCTGCACAATCTACAGATATAGAAACTGAGGCCAAGTGATGTACTGGTCAAGGCAGTGGAACCAGAAGAGCTGGGGGTCTTGACTGACACTGCCGTTATAATCCTGGCCCTGACAGGATGAGGATATGCGCCCGCCGAGGGTGGCCCTTCCCAAGCACTCACTGTGAAGCCTGCCCGTGCACTCAGGTGTTCTGCAGCTACCAGCAGGGCATTGAGAGTGGCTCCTCCGCTGCCCACACGTGTCTCAGGGTCCTCCACGGCCAGCAGCACTGTCCCGGCAGGGATCTGCTCCCGCTTCTGCCTCAATTCCAGCTCTATGGTCAGAACACAGGCTGGGACCTGTCTCCCTGCTTCCCCACCCTGGTCCAAAGCACCTGGAGCAAACCTACTGTCAATATTTTATCTTCTTTTTTTTTTTTTAATGATTTTTTTTTAAAGACCTATTTATTTATGCATACAAGAACTGGGGTACAGGCCAGAGGTGTGGGAGGTAAGGGGATTCACCAGAGACAGTGTAGGGAACAGAACAAGCAGACAGACCAAAGTACACTGCTGAAGGGTGCAGCAGGCAAGACAGGAGAGGTCTGCTGCGCCATGTGGGTCAGCTCCTTGGCCAGGGATCAAATTCGCACTGCAGAGGCTGCAAACAGCTTCACAGCACTGCGCTCAACCCCTTGTGCCACCAGAGAGGCCCAATATTTTATCTTCTTTGACTGAGCAGTTTCTCAAGTAGGAACTCAGAAGATCTTCACCCAACCTTATGAGGTAAGTACAGTTACTACCATTTTACAGATGAGAAAACTGAGTCTCAGAGAAGTCACATGATGTGGCTGAGGTCACATGACTAGGATGTGGCAGAAACTGGATTTGAGCCCAGGTGACCTTGGCCCCTAGGGCTATGTGGGGTAGCAAGGGAGAAGGTGGGGTTCCTATGTCATGGGCAGAGAGGAAGGGAACAGCACCTACCTCTCTGGAAGACCTGGACGCAGTCCTTGTACTGGCATGTTAGGATGATAACTGTCCATTGAACCCCTTTTGGCTGCTCCATTCTGCCCAAAGCTGAGGGGCTTCCTGAGGCTGAGATGTGTGTATGTAAGAACCTTTTTAAAATATTATCATACCTTAAAAGTGCTTCTGGTTGGTGTTCTGTGAATTTTAACACATGTATGAATTCTTGGCCCCATCACTACCTGCATCCAAAACGACTCCCTGATATAATTCCTTACGGTTCCCCCCTCCTCTGTCCCTCACTCCTGAAAAGCACTGATTGGTTTCCACAGTGAGAGCTGGGGTGTAAGTTTCTGAGCTGCCTCCTCTCCCTCCCCAATAGTACCTCCCAGATGCATCCAAGTTGGCTGCATCCTTCAGCATTGCATGGTGCTCCACCCACCCACTGGAGGACATTTATGCTGTTTCCAGGTTTTGGCAACTGTGCATAGAACTGCTATAAATATTTGTGTGCAGGTTTGGTGTGAACATGAAACTTCATTTCTCCAGGTGGATACCCAGGGGTGGGATGGTTGGGTCTTGTGATAAGCGCATCTTTGACTTTCTCCATCTGGGCCATGTGATTTCCTCAGGAGGGGAAGTAAAAAGCATAGGGTGGGGCGAACAAAAGGTCCCACCTTAAAGCAAGAGGCTGCCCATACCTCATCATCTAGCTACTGGCAGTAAGCTGGGGCGAGGGAGAGAGGGAGGTTGGTTCCAACCTCCCAGGCTCCTGAGGCTGAGGGTAAGTCCATGGAGAATGAGGCAGCTGTGGGAGGGCCCTACCAGCCTATTCAAGGGGATCTGGGCAGGGCTCCAACAGCACCCACTACAGGGACATCGGAGAGGATCTCTCCCAGAGACTGCAACCCCACCTGTCAGCCATCTTCTTCCAGGACACCCTGAGCAAGTGAGAGGGAGGGGAGGCCAAACCTATGGTGTCACCCCCTCCTGTTCTCTCCAACACAGCTCTCCTACCAGATGGAAAACAGATCTGACCTGAGTCCCTGGCCTAACCAAGACCAACTACAAACGAGTCCCCAGGAGTTCCCCGACATCTGCCTCTGTCCCAACAGCAGCTCCCCTCCCCTACTTCTTTCTAATACCCAAAGTTATGCATGGGGAGGCATGGTAGAAGTCAGCTGCATGCTGTTTTATTTATTTTTTTTTAAAGGTATTCAGTTTTTTTTTTTTTTTAAGATTTATTCATTTGCTTATTTATTTATTTATTTATTTATACAAGCACTGGGTACAGTCAGCAGCGTGGGAGGGTGAGAGAATTCACCAGAGCCAGAGCGGGGAGCAGAGCAGGCAGAAGGACCGAAGTACACTGCTGAGGGGAGCAGCGGGCGGCAGGAGAGGTCTGCGCGTCATGCGGGACCCTCCTCTGGTGGCCGGGGAGCAGCCAGGGATCGAACCGGAGCTGCAGAGGCTGCGGGCAGCTTCACAACCCAGCGCTCAACCGCTGCGCCACCAGGGAGGCCCAGCTGCATGCTGTTTTAGAGGTGTATGTCCAGCAGGTAGCACACTCCCTAGCCAGAGCAGGAAATCTGAACCTCAGCAAGAGTTCCTTCTTATGCCAGATTCTGCTGCCACCAAGCCCATGGTTAAAACTGACAGACAGCTCCACTTAGCAATGCTCACACTCCCATGAGGCTTCCAGGAAAAGCTCCACCGCTAACAGAAATTGCTCTATTCCCTGCTCAGTCCAGGAGGGAAATCCAGAGGGGAAATTTGAGCTAGCAATTTTGGTCAGGCACCTGAGGGCAAAGGCATTCTCCAGGCTGCCCAGATAACCTTCTCAGGAAAGGGGGTGGCGAAGGATTCCTGGCTGGCCACAAACTCATTGTGTGATCTGCACCACTCTACACTCTCTTAAGCCCCGTGCAGCAGGGAGTGTAACTGACAGATGTCCCCAGCTTGTTCACATGGAGGTCAAACGTCCAGCCCACTGCTCCCAACCAATGAGTCAGCGCAACAGGGACAAGAAGAGAGGCCATTCCTGCAATAGGAGAATGCTCTGAAAAGGCAGCCTTGGCTCCAGGTTTCCCCAGAGACCTGACAGAAACAGTCTAAGAAGTGCACTGCAGGCACCTGTGCAGTGCACCCCAGCAAGTGGGGGAGTGAGCAGTTCCTGAACCCTGCTAGAAGACTGGAGGCCGTCCTCCTTCACACTTGCTCTTCCAAAGGACTCTACACAGCCCCCAGGACTTCTTCCTGGGTGTTCAAAATTTTATTGTCTCTAAGTAAACTCTACTTTTTGCTTCTGCTAAAAAATAAAAGTGCACTGCAGCTTGAGACCCTGCCTACCCATCCTTCCTTACTTCCACCCAGTGTTCCTTAACAGGGAGCAGACCTGGAGGGCAAACTGACACCCCTGCCTCCTTCAGCTCTCTCTTTATCTCTCCCAATAAATGTCTTGTAAATATAATCCCATCACAGTATCTGCTTCTCCAAGGATCTGAACCAACATGGGGAGTATAATATCATTCCCCTCTTGACACCTTCAAGGGAAAAATCATTGTGAGAACATCCTAGTTAATGTTTGTGAAGTACTATTTCTTTTTTTTTTAAATAATTTTTTAAAGATTTATTTATTTATGCATACAAGAACTGGGGTGTAGGCCAGAGGTACGGGGGGTAAGAGAATTTACCAGAGACAGAGCGGGGAACAGAACAGGCAAATGTATTGAAATACACTGCTGAGGGGAGCAGTGGGGGAAATAGGAGAGGTCTGCTGCACCATGTAGGTAGCTCCTTGGCCAGCCAGGGACTGAATCAAATTCATGCTGTAGTGACTAGAAGTAGCTTGATAGCTCTGTTTTACCCCTGCGCCACCAGGGAGGCCTGGAAGTACTATTTCTATCTTGAAAGAAAAAGACACAGAGAGATGAAGTAACTTGCCCAAGGTCACCCAGCTGTCAAGTGGCAGAGTCAAATTTAACCCCAGACACTTTTCCAGAGTCCATTCTCTATACCACTACACTGAACCTACTTTGCAGGATTGGAGAGAGAAAAAAAGGAGTAAACATGTAAAGTGCTCAGTATATATTAGCTATTATAATTCTTAAAAGCCTGAACATATACAAATGACAACAAAATGAGGATGTTAGTGATCACAAGACCTGAGCTCACCCACTTTAGTCCATAGTTAAGACACTATGATTTTTCATCCTTTCCATACCCTTGTAGGGTAAGTGTTATTATCTCCACTTTACAGAGACTAGCAGATCTGCAACCATGCCAGGAAGCCAGTCTGGTCTCCCTGATTCTTTTTTTTTTTTTTAAAGATTTATTTATTTTCATACAAGAACTGGGGTACAGGCCAGAGTGTGGGAGGGTGAGAAGATTTACCAGAGACAGAGCGGGCAACAGAACAGGAAGACGGACGAAATACACTGCTGAGGGGAGCAGCGGGTGAGACAGGAGAGGTCTGCTGTGCCATGTGGGATTTTCGCCCGCCAGGATTGAACCCGCACTGCAGAGGCTGCAGACAATTTCACAGTGCGGTGCTCATCCGCCTGTGCCACCAGTGGTCTCCCTGATTCTTATTCAAGTGATGATGAAAATGAGGTTTGGTCCCAGGCAAAGGTGCTAAAAGGGACCAAGGAAGAAATACCCCAAGTAGAGTTCAACATCTAGGAGATCTGAGCCCAGTCTTGATCTCAGCATAGTGGCTGGGAGAATTGGGCATGGCCAGAGGGAAATGGGCAGCCCTGCCTGGATGTACCCTACTAGAGACTAGAACAGAACAGTCAGGACTGCAGCCACTGCAGCATGAGTTTGATCCCTGGCCAGGGAGGTGACCCACATGGCGCAGCAAACGTCTTCTGTCTTGCGCGCTGCTCCCCTCAGCAGTGTACTTCAGTAGATCTGCCTGTTTTGCTCCCCACTCTGTCTATGGTGAATCCAGAGACCTCTGGATTCAGGCACCTCTGGCCCATACCCCAGCTCTTATATGTGTAAATAAATGAATCCTTAAAAAAAAAGTTGGGGGGGGCGGGGGGGTCCTGTAGCAGATGGGAGTATAGACTGTTCTATCTTCTGGGTCAAAGATACCTCTGCAGAAAAAATCAGGGAAAGCTTGGGGGAAATCAAGCAAGGCTGAGGAGCAGGCCTTGCCAGATCAGTCCAAGGTATTTTGAGAAGACAAAGGTGGAATGATAGTGGTAGTTAACACTTGGGAAGTGCTTTTTTCAGGCACCAAGCCAAAGGCCTTGCAGGATCAGCTCATATGACTCACTCCACAGCCCTATGAGTTGGATCTTATCACACCCATACTGCAGGTAAGGAAACAGTAACTTAAAGAGGTGAAATAGCCTGACCAAAGTCATACACAGATAGTACAGACAGGCCAGGTGTGTCCCACTCCAAAGTTCATGTTCTTAACCACTCTGCAGAAGTCCTCATCTCTGCCATACTCGACATTTGTTTAGAAATCTTAGAAAAGAATACATATTTCCAGTGGCACTTCATCTACTGAGGCCAAGTAAAAACACTCCTAATGTCCTCAGTCATATCCTGCCCAAGGCGGAAGAGGACAGGTGCCCGGCGTCCTCCCAGTGCCCGGCGTCCCCAGGTCCCCGCAGCACCTGCCAGGTCCCAGAGCTCGGGATGCGAGACCCGGCACAGCTCCCGGAGACCCTTCCCCATCGGGAACCAGGCGAGAGGCCTGGCCCCCTTCTTCCAGTCTCCGAGGGTGGGCGGGAAAGATTAGCTGCGGAACCAGGTGTGCGTTGCGGGGACTCGCGCGCACCCACGTACCTGCCTCCGCCCGGCGCCGGTCGCAGCGGGCTCTTTAACCAGGTAGCGCGTGCCCTCGCAGTGCACCCTGGGAAATGTAGTTTTACCCCTGCGCCCGCCTCAGAGGCGTCCCCTCAAAAGAGTGGGTCCGGGCTATAACCCCTTCAAGCGGATGTGCACAGAACGGCGCTTTTCTAAGGAGGAAGGAACCTTTAGATTACCAAGGGAGGTGACGCGCGAAGGCGGCTCCGCTGGAGAAACTACAGCTGCTACTCGAACTACAACTCCCAGAATTAACACGTCTTAAAGACGCCGGCTTGTTTTCTAGGACTGGGGGTTCCAGGTCTTGGGTTATGTGTGTGGGGGGGTTTGTTTGTTTTTAACCCCCTGACCCGGGGTTGTGGTTGCTGCTGTTCTCGGAGAAAATACATCCATACGAAGGAAGGGGGAAATTACAAATATTTTCCGAACTTAAGTGGCTACCTTGGGTTTAGCATTTGGCAGTGCTTCCCGCTGGTTTCATCACGTGGGTCCTTCTGAAAGAAACTTTCCTGTTCTGCTTTGGGAGAAGGATCTGCAGAGCCTTAGGGAAAGTTGTGAATGGAAGCACTGTTTATAATACCGGAAAACTGGAAATATATTGTGTCTCTACGGTACTGGAAAAATTAACTAATGCAGTGGAATATTATGCGGGATAGATCTGCATGTACAATAGGCAGAAATGTTCATGCCATTTTGTTAGGGGGAAAAGGCAAGTTCTAGAACACTATGGGAAACCACAGTGTCAAAATGATGCTTGTGGGGAAGACCAGAACTGGAAGGGAGCACACCATGGGGCAGAGACCACCTGGGATGGGGCTAGACAAGGAAAAATTGTATTTTATCTGTATTGTTTGATTTTTTTCTTGTAAGAATGTACCCAAACCTACTTCGTTAATAGGGAGCCTGAGAGGCCTAGTCATCGGTTCAAAGGAGATGGTGAACCCTGTTGCAACTCTGTGTAATCACCTGGCTACTATGTCTCTTGTCTCCATCTGTGCAATGTGTTAATAGTATCAAATGACTGCTGTCATGAGGTTAAAATAAATGCTTGACTCCATCTCAAAAATATTAACCATCATTATGATTATTTTTGTTTAATGTTGCCCTATTAAGCCAGGATCTTTGATTTGTTGACAGTTGCATCCGCACTGTCACTAGAATAGTGGTTAAAATAATTTATGGAGGGCCTCCCTGGTGGCGCAGCGGTTGAGCGCTGGGTTGCGAAGCTGCATGCAGCCTCTGCAGCGCCGGTTCGATCCCCAGCTGCTCCCCGGCCACCCCAGCTGCTCCCCCGCCACCAGAGGAGGGTCCCACATGGCGCACAGACCTCTCCTGCCGCCCGCTGCTCCCCTCAGCAGTGTACTTCGGTCCTTCTGCCTGCTCTGCTCCCCGCTCTGGCTCTGGTGAATTCTCTCACCCTCCTGTGCTTCTGACTGTACCCAGTGCTTGTATAAATAAATAAATAAATCTTTAAAAAAAATAATAATTTATGGAAAAGGGGCCCCGGTGGAACAAGGAGTTAAGACGCAACCTTAGAAGCTGTCCGCAGCCTCTGTAGCACAAGTTCAATCCCTGGTCAGCCAGAGAGCTACCCACATGGCGCAGCAGACCTTTCCTAACTAGCCCATTACGCCCCTCAGCAGTGTACTTCATTAGATCTGCCTGTTCTGTTCCCTACTCTGTCTCTGATGAATTCTCTCAACCCCCACCACCTCTGGCCGTATGTACCCCAGTTCTTGTATGCATAAATAAATCTTTAAAAAAATAATAATTTATTGAATGATTGATGAAATGTTCCTTGCTCAGCTCCCATTATCCTGCCTCCACCCCAAAATCTCTCTCCTTCCTTCCATCTTCTCCCACTGGAGTCATTCCCCACCTCTTCCCTTAGCTCAGGTCTCATCCTCCTACCCCCATTTCTGTGAACCCAGGAGGCCTTCCAGACAGTGATGAGCTGCCTCCCACTGTTGTTGTTCTCAGCCATGCAAATCCCCACTTTGCAGTGGAGTGAGAGACAGGAATGCCTGCTGCTACAGCTTTGGCAAGGCTCAAGGGCAGTGTTGAGCCCAAGGACTCAAAGGAAAGGGCTTCCCCCACCTTCTAGAGCAGACATATTCTAGCAAGTTTTTTAAATTAATTTATTTTTCCTTTATTTATTTTTCATTTAGGAAAGTTTTTTTGTTTGTTATTTAAAATAAGGTGAAGCCCTTGGTGCAATCTGTCAGCAACAGAAACAGAAATGCATAGGTCTGTGCTGTGTACATGGCCCAGTGTCCTAGATAGACAGAACCAAGAAGAAAAAAATAGTTCTGATGTTATAATATAGAGTAGTCTAGTAGTTAAATACAAGAGCTTGAAAACAGACAAATCCTCCCCAGTTCCTTTACTGTGTACATAAGCCACTTGACCCCTTGGAGCCTGTTTCTTCATCTCCAAGAATATAATAGTATTTACCTAATCAGGCTGACAGGAGGATTCAATAGCTAATGTACATAAATGGTTTAGCATTGTATCTGGCACGGAGTAGCTAGCCAACTTCCTTATTAAACAAACAAACATTGCCAGAATGTGAGATCCCAGTTCTGGAAGATTTCTTAGAGGCAGTGCAACCTTCAGGACCCTGCATGAGATGTGTGGCTGCTTCCCATAGCCAGAAATCCCTCTGGGAGCCAAGACCACCCACTTAGGCTGGGCTCCATAGATGTAGAGCCAGAGACAGGGATTCTTGGGCAAATGACTTATTAGGGTGGTGAGTGAAGCAGGGCAGGGGAAGCAGCCAAGCTTGTGGATTCAGCTAAGTCTGATCCTGCAGGGAGCTCTGGAGGATAAGATGTAATAACAAGGTTATCCCTCTCAGAAGAGAACTGGGTTTTGTACCCACATTAGTCATCTGTGGGCTCAGGGCCATGGGGAGGAAAAAGCAGAACTTCTGGGCCTCCCTAGTAGTGCAAGGGTTAAGACACAGCACTGTGAAGCTATCTGAAGCCTCTGCAGCACGAGTTTCATCCCTGCCAGGGAGCTACCCACTGGCGCAGCAGACCTCTCCTGACTTGACCGCCGATCCCCTCAGCAGTGTATTTCAGTACATCTGTCTGTTCTGCTCCCTACTCTATCTTTGGTGAACCCTCTCACCCCTCACATCTCTGGCCTGCAACCCAGCTCTTGTATGCATAAATAAATATATCTTAAAGGAAAAAAAAAAAAGCAGAATTTCCAAGCATCTCTGGGTAAAGCAGCTCACATGGACTAAGGACAGTTTTCTGGAGAAGGATGAAAATGTGAGCCATTAGCAGCCACTATTTACATCAGCTGGAGAATAAGGGTGCCATCCCCATAATGGGGTCCCCCTCAGAGGCATAACCATGTTTCCTACAGGAGGACTTTTGAAGAGATGGAAACTAGGTGAAGAAAATAAGAAAGATGTTAACATCACCTTGGAGAGGAGCTAATGCAGTACCTGAAATATTGGTGGGAAGTGGGTCCCTAGAAATGAGAGACCCTGGGGGGATAGGGCACAGTTGGGAGGATTTAATCTGCTGTAATCAGCACCTTTCTTCTGCCCTTTTGTATGGTTTTTGAGAAGTTGCTTCTTTGACCTGGGCCTCAGTTTATCTACCAAAACAATGGTCCCCATGGAGAGCATTGAAAGCATCATTTAAAAAGCTTGATTTTTAAAAAATATCTATGCAAACAAGAACTGGGGTATAAGCCAGAGGTATGGAGGTGGGAGGTGGGGAGAGAGGATTGACCAGAGAGAGTGGAGAACAGAACAGGCAAATCCACTGAAATACACTGCTGAGGGGAGCAGCGGGCAAGACAGGAGAGGTCTGCTGTGCCACGTGGATCATCTCCCAAGCCGGGGATCAAACTCATGCTGCAGTGACAGGTGCTAGCTTGATAGCACGGAGACATAACCCCTTGCACCACCAGGGAGGCCCCTAACTCATTTTTAATCTTTGCTTTACAGTGCGGTAACAAGTATCCATCTCTATATGTAACTTTTGAATTTGTGCAAATAGGATACTTTTTTTTTTTTTAAGATTTTTTTGTTTATACAAGAACCAAGGTAACACTGCTGAGGGGAGCAGCAAGTAAGACAGGAGAGGTCTGCCCCACCATGTGGGTATCTCCACAGCCGGTGGGGATTGAACCAGCACTGCAGAGGCTGCAGACAGCTTCACAGACTGAGCTCAACCACCTGCACCACTAAGGAGGCCCCGAAATAAAGTATCCTTGTAAGGATACTTTCTTACAAGTAAAATTGTGGACCTCCCTGGTGACCTAGGAGTTAACTCTAGGTGCTGTCACCTCCATGGGCCTGCACATGGTGCAGCAGACCTCTCCTGTCTCACCTGCTGCTCCCCTCAGCAGTGTATTTCCGTAGATCTGCCTGTTCTGCTCCCCACTCTGTCTCTGGTGAATCCTCTTACCTCCCCATACTGTTGGTCTGCACCCCAGTTCTTCTACACAAAAATTAATAAAATCTAGGGCCTCCCCTGGTGGCGCAGGCAGTTGAGCGCAGCTCTGTGAAGCTGGCCACAGCCTGTGCAGCGCAGGTTCGATTCCCGGCCGGCCAGGGAGATGCCCAAATGGCACAGCAGACCTCTCCTGCCTCGCCCGCTGCTCCCCTCAGCAGTGTATTTCAGTCAATCTGCCTGTTCTGTTCCTTACTCTGTGTCTGGTGAATCTTCTCACTCCCCACAACTCTGGCATATACCCCAGCTCTTGTATGCATAAATAAATAAATCTTTAAAAAATAGAAAGAAAAATGATATCTCAATTTTGTTTTAATTTGTATTTATTTTTAAAGATTTATTTATTTATGCATACAAGAGCTGGGGTATAGGCCAGAGGTGTGGGGGGTGAGAGGATTCACCAGAGACAGAGTGGGGAACAGAACAGGCAGACTGACCAAAGTACACTGATGAGGGGAGCAGTGGGCAAGTCAGGAGAGGTCTGCTGCGCCATGTGGGTTTCTCCCTGGCCGGCCGGGGGGATCAAACTCATGCTGCAGAGGCTGCGGACAGCTTCATAGGTTGTGTCTTAACCCCTTGCACCATCAGGGAGACCCTTAATTTGTATTTCTTTTATGAAGAGTGAAGCTGTGAGAAAAGAAGTGTTGGAGAAGGTGTGGAGAAATTGGAAACTTTGTGCCCTATTTGGTGGGAATGAAAAGGGGCCTCCCTGTTGGCTCAAGGGTTAAAGACATAGTGCTATCAATCTATCCCTAGCTTGAGTTCAATCTGGATCCCCAGCCCCTGCTGGAGGCCAGGGAGCTAACCCCATGGCACAGCAGGCCTCTCCTATCTTGCCCGCTGCTCCCCTCAGTAGTGTATTTCAGTACATCTGCCTGTCCTGCTCCCCGCTCTGTCTCTGGTGAATCCTCTCACACACACCCCCACCCCGCACCTCTGGCCTATACCCCAGTTCTTGTATGCATAAATAAATCTTTAAAAAAAAAAAAAGGAAAAATGGTACAGCTGCTACAGGAAACAGGAGGGTTGGTCCTCAAAAAATTAAAACTAGAGTTCCCATATGACCCAGCAATTCCATTTCTGGGCTTATACCTGAAAGTATAGAAAGTGGTGACATATTTGTTGTACACCCATGTTTATAGCACCATTACTCACAATAGCCAAAGGAGGGAAGCAAGCCAAGAGTTCATGGGCTAATAAATGGATGCAGCGGGGTATGTGCACACAATGGAATATTATTCCGCCTAACAAAGGAAGGAAATCCTGACACATGCTACCACATAGATGGACACAAGGACATTATGCTAAGTGAAATAAGCCAGAGGCAAAAAGGGCAAATACTGTCCTCATATTTATATGGTTTAGTAACAGAGTCCATAAAGGCAGAAAGCACAGTGGAGGTTGCTGGGCCAGGTTGGGGTTCTTAAGAATGGGGAGTTAGTGTTTAACATGGACAGAATTTCAGTTTTGCAAGATAAGAAAAGTTCTGTGGAGGTGTAGTGGTGATGGTAGCCCCACAATGTGAATAGACTTAACGTTGCTGCCCTGCACATTTAAAAATGGTCAAGATGGACCTCCCTGTGGCACAAGGGGGAAAGAGAGCACTATGATGCTATCAGCGGCCACTGCAGCACGATTGCCAGCCCCAGCCAGGGAGCAACCCACATGGGGCAGCAGACCTCTCCTGTCTCGCCTGCTGCTCCCTTCAGCAGGGTATTTTAGTCAGTCTGCCTGTTCTGTTCCCCGCTCTGTCTCTAGTGAATCCTCTCACTGCCCCCCCACATCACCTCTGCTGTGGACATGAGTCCATCAGCCTCTGCTGTGGACATGAGTTCAATCCCGGCTGGCTGGGGAGGGACCCACATGGTGAAGCAGACCTCTCATGTCTCACCTGCTGCTCCCCTCAGCAGTGTGTTTCATCAGTCTGCCTGTTCTGTTCCCCACTCTGTCTCTGGTGAATCCTCTCACCCTCCCGTGCGTCTGGCCTATACCCTGGTTCTTGTATAAATAAATAAATCTTTAAAAATAAAAAAATTTAAAGAATAAACTTTAAATATATGCAAGAGTAGAAAAATGTCAGCATGAACCTCAAGTAACCATCACCCTCACTTTCCTCACTGGCTAGTATAGCTAGCATTTTTGTGTTTCTGCTTCCATCTCAAACTTGGATTCATTTGCAGCAAACCCCAGACATCTTATCATTTCCACAAATACAATTTTAGTATAATGACTTAAAACCTAACCACAACATCCTTGGCACACAATACCAATAATAATTACTTAATATACAATAGTCAGTGTTAAAATGCCCCTATTCTCATACAATTTTGCCTTCAGTTTGTCTGAATAGGGTTCCATTGAAATTCACCCATGGTAGTTGGTATGGTTGATACAGTTTACAGAGTCTCCTGCATGTCTTTCAGACACATGTCTTTGCAATGCATTCATTGAAACTGGGTCATCTGTCCTTTAGACGTTCTCCCTGAATT
Organism: Talpa occidentalis; assembly: GCF_014898055.3. NCBI lineage: Eukaryota > Metazoa > Chordata > Mammalia > Eulipotyphla > Talpidae > Talpa > Talpa occidentalis. The sequence goes on from NW_023601754.1 coordinate 11,555,477, forward strand.
TTGTTGGATGCATCCCCATGGTTTTGAATAACACAATCCTCTGATCCCTGTATTTTCTATATATCAGTAGTGGTCAGACGGGGTGATATTCTTTCCAACACTCCTGTTAGAGTATCATACTTTGATGAAGTATCAATTACCTGTTTATCTTCATATGAAACTAGCTCTCTTCATTTTTGTGATACTGATTACCAAGTTGACGTAGTTTTTTAGCAGATGGTTCTCCAATGGTCTCTGCACCATTTATAGGATAATTCATCTTCCCCACCCCCCCACCACACACACACACACACACACACACACACACACATTTATTTATATTCACCATACGCCAACTTTCCAAGTGTATTTATTTCTAAGTTTTCAGGCATATTCTAGTAACTTATCACACTGTTTTAATGTATCTTTTTTTTTAAAGATTTATTTATGCATACAAGAGCTGAGGTATGGGCCAGAGATGTGGGGGGTGAGAGGATTCACCAGAGACAGAGTGGGGAACAGAACAGGCAGATTGACTGAAGGACACTGCTGAGGGGAGCAGTGGACGAGACAGGAGAGGTCTGCTGTGCCATGTGGGTTGCTCCCTGGCCAGCCGGGGATCGAACTTGTGCTGCAGAGGCTGTGGATTGCTTCATAGTGCGGTGCTTAACCCCTTGCACCACCAGGGAGGCCCTCAAAAAAAGATTTTATTTATTTTTGCATAGAACTGGGTATAAGCCAGAGGTGTAGGGGGTAAGAAGATTCACCAGAGACAGAGTGGGGAGCAGAAAAGGTGGATCAACTGAAATACCCTGCTGAGGGGAACAGTGGGGGAGAGAGGAGAGGTCTGCTGAGCAATGTGGGTAGCCCCCTGGCCTGGGATGGAACTCAAGCCTTCCTGGTGGGCCTTCACAGTGGAAGTGCTGAGACTTAATCCCTAGGCCACCAGGTAGGCCCTCAATGTAGCCATATAACATTTAATATCTGAGAGGGCTAACGCCCTTTACTACTGTTAGTTTTGCAAATATTTCCTGACTAGCCTTGCTAGTTATTTTTTCCAAATCACTGTTTTAAATGATTTTCACTACTCCTCTCTCCCTCTCCAAAAAAACCTGCTGGTATATATACGGGGCTCACATTACATTTATACATTAACATGATTTCTTTTTAATAGTTTTCCTATCCAAGATCACAGTGATTTTTTTCCATGTAATCTTCATAACAACTCTATAAGGAAAGGCTTATATTATTTTATAGATGAAAGAGTTATGTAATTTGCTCCGGGTCACCAAACCATTAAGTGTGGGAGTGCCAGACTGCTCTGAATTTAAGTTTCTGTCCCCAAAAATGGGAAGGAGGGAGGGGTCCCTCCTCTTTGCACCTTTCTACTTAGGAGCTGTCTGCCTCCAAAGCCTTGTGCTTCCAGTTGCCATCAGTCATATCCAGCTGCCTATTTCACTGCCACTCTTGCCCTGGATAGTTCATCAGCAAAGTCAGGCTTTTATTTATTTTATTTTATTCTGTTGGAGTACCTTCAACTGAACCCCCAGACATAAACACAAATATAATCAGAGTTGGTGAGGAACACTTCAAGAAGGTTGAATAGTGTTCTCTCCACAAAGTTTCTTTTTTTTTTTTTTTTTAAAGATTTTATTTATTTATTTATACAAGCACTGGGTACAGTCAGAAGTACGGGAGGGTGAGAGAATTCACCAGAGCCAGAGCGGGGAACAGAACAGGCAGACTGACGAAGTACACTGCTGAGGGGAGCAGCGGGCGGCAGGAGAGGTCTGCGCGCCATGTGGGATCCTCCTCCAGTGGCCGGGGAGCAGCGGGGAATCGAACCAGCACAGCAGAGGCTGTGGGCAGCTTCGCAACCCAGCGCCCAACCCTTGCGCCACCGGGGAGGCCCTCTCTCCACAAAGTTTCTTTAAAGCTATAACCAGGGCCTCCCTGGTGGCGCAGAGGTTTAAAGACAGTGCTATCAAGCTATTACCAGCCACTGCAGCATGAGTTCTATCCCCAAGCTGGCCAGGGAGCAACCCATATAGCACAGCAAACCTCTCCTGCCTGGCCCACTGCTCCCCTCATCAGTGTATTTCAGTAGATCTGCTTGTTCTGCTCCCTACCCTCTCTGGTGAATCCTCTCAACTCCCACACCTCTGGCTACACCCCAGTTCTTGTACACATAAATAAATAAATCTTTAAAAAAAATAAATAAAGCCATAACCACCTCCACCCACACTAGAGTCCGAAGAATTATCCTCAACTCTTTGTATCACACTTGTCATATAAGGAAGGTCCTTTAGAACAACAAACATCCCCTAACTAGTTCAGCTCTCTTGCAGATAAATGGGCCTTTTTCATCTTGCTAACCCAAAATGCAGTGTTCAGTAACAGTGTGTGCCTGCCTTGGTTGACTGAGTAGCTGCCAAAGCCAGGCTTTTAAACGAACAATGCAAATACAAGTGTCCCACAAGGGGTGAGGTTCATATGTGGTGGGGTAGTTGGGAGAACCTGAAGGAGGAAATCTCAAGGTAGGTTTTGAACACTCAGGTAGAATTTCGATGGGTCAAAAGAACCACAAAGCAAAACCAGCAAGTGGAAGTAAGTAACCCAGTCGAGCCATCTACTAGGCTGCTAGTGATAGTGATGATGGGGGTTCCTGTAGGAGCTGAGAGAGAGACTAATTCTTCATCCTGCCCACGAAAGGCATCTTAATTCCTCTCCCTGATCAATCTGCTACCAGATCTGTGAAATGGATGTACACTCAAAAAGGCTCTTTTACCTCCTTCCTGTGAGGGATGTTTCCTTTCCCTGGGACTCAAGCGCTGGCTAGAACAAATAGCAAATTCTTTAGGCAGCCTTGAGCTTTCTCATGCAGGTATCTCAAAGGGGTTTAGGGTCATGCTAGGGATGTAGCCTTGAGCTGTTAGAAACTGTGTAACTGTGTTTAACACTTTTTTATGTGAGAGGAAGAGGCAGATGAATTTGCATTGAAATTGTAGCTCTGACAGGCCAAGATCGAGGCCTACGGGAGAAGGGGTTCAGAGGTGCCTGGCTAGAGTCTGGTCAAGCACAAAATCTTGTTACCTTATAACTGGAAAAGGCACAACCTGAGGGTGATCGTCATCAAGTTTCTCCTCCAGAACAGCAGGACAGTTCCCCCTGGGTAAGTATGAGTCACTCAGTTACCTGACAAATCAGGAACCCACCTCTCCACTTCTCACTGCCCCTGTCTGTTTTAGTTCATAGACTATCCAGGGACAGGCAGCAGTTTCTAGGGAGATGACCCTGTCCTTGGGGATTTAGATCCAAACCCTGGTTTACATCCGTGTGCCTAGGAGGTAGCACCCAGTACACCTCTGCAAGCTGCCCAACCATCCTTCCTCCCCCTACCTCCCCCACCCCACCCCCCAGGCCTTGGCAACAGAAAACCTTCCGACTTTAGAAGGAACATCAAGGAATAAGATCTGAATACCTTTCAGTCAGATGGCCCATGTGTTATTTTCCCTTTACTGAATGAACTGATGTGTTTGTTACAATTAAAAAGTGCTAAAGTAGGCTGGGATCCTGCCTTCTACAGTCTGGCTCTTCAGAGGCTGTTATTATTCCACAGCCAGCCTATTCCTGAAGGACAATGACAGAAACCTAGCTGACAAACACTAACAGTCATATGAAACAAACACACCGGAGAAACCAAAAATCACATTTGCGCTTATGGTAGCCAGTGCCATAGGGAAGCCCAATTTCCCCATGGGGCTGACTAACCACGGATGGCTCTGTCCTAAATCTTCGTGGTCGCCAAATCTGTTATAGGACAGGGAGAGGGGCAGCCCAAACCCCGCAAACCTGCCTATTCTAAATGGGTTCTGCCATCCGCCGCATCAACACAAAACATAGGAGACTTTAATGGGAAGGAACTTTAAGTAAACTAGGAAACAACACAGGTAAGGCAAAAAGTCTAGTTTCTAAATGAAGCACCCAAAGTTACCCATCCCCTCGTGGGTAAAAGTCCATCCATATGGGATTGGCCCAGAACAAGGCCCCAAAGCCTGCCACAAGTCTAAAGCATCTTCCAGTGGGGACCCACAGAAAAGGGTCACAAACAACCGGACAAGCCCGGAAGGAAAAGAGCAAAATCAACATCAAGATAAAAGCTGCCATTGTCACCTCCCCACGGGTCTCACCCACATCTGTGTCACCCCGTCCACGACCAAAAGACAAGCGCAGTTTCTTCACGTGTCTCTAGGCTCCATGCGCCTCCTCCAAGTCTCCTTACTCCATCCTGCTTCCTTCCTCCGTCTCTTCCTGCAGCTTCTTCTCTTGCTGCTCAGCTCCACCCTCCCTTGGGTGGGGCAGGGAACCTCCCCCTTTCCTGGGGACCACCCTGTTGCAATGGTTCTCAAAGTGATTCCCCAGATCAGCAGCATTTGTATCACCTGGGAACTTACAAGAAATGCAGTCTCAGTCCCAATCAAAAAATAGGAGGACAGGAGCCAGTCATCTGCATTTGAATAAGCTCTCCAGGAGACTACGATTGCAAACCCAAGTTGGAGAATCACTCACCTACAGGGTTCCCCTCTACCAGAGGGGATGAAGGTTGGAGGGTGAGCTAGTGGTCAATCTGGAGCTTAATAAAGAATTTGAACTAGGTTTGGGGAAAGTTGGGGAAAGATGCTAAGAAAAGTCAAGAAAAGATAGTCCCCATGTGTGGAATTCACCCTAAACTATAAGGTGCTAAGGAATCTAACAGAAAAAGTAAGATTGGAATGAGAAGGTGCCCTAGTGGGTGAGCACCCTAGGAAACCCACTGTTGACAGAAAGGTAAGTCTCAATGATAGTTAGACAAAGAGTTTATTAGATAATCACAGTGAGGATTTGAATCCCCAGCCAGGGAGCTGACCCACATGGCTCAGCAGACCTCTCCTGTCTCACAGGCAGTGTATTTCAGTCAATCTGCCTGTTCTGTTCCCCACTCTGTCTCTGGTGAATCCTCTCAACTCCTGCACCTTTGGCCGTACCCCAGTTCTTGTATGTATAAATAAAGAAATCTTTTTTAAAAAGAGACTTAAATATTTTGATTTCCTAAATTATTTCATCCTAAATGAACACTGATGTGTAGAGGAGGGCAAAGGCTGGTGCTTAATCATTTCTTTAGATTTCTAAAGAATGCACCACCGTGGAGTTGCAAATGCTAGGTGCCAGTGCTAAACTCTTCACCTGGCTCCTGGGTTGTTAGCATGGACACAAAGGTTCGTTTACCTACAGACAACAGATTCCTGCATAGGCTACAGGGTGGAGCTTGTTCTGACTTCAAGTCTGAACAGAAGGCTTTACTCTCCAGCCTGCTGGACCAGGTAAGGGGCGGGGGTGCCCAGAATATTTTATTGCATGTTCACACCACAGACACGAAGCCCGCCCCCCTCCCCCCCACTTTTCCAGGTGGGGAAAACCTCACGCTCACACACCTCCTGGTGCTCTTTCTCCTCCAGGCCAGGGCGCAGCTGCCCCACCGCAGCTCCAGTTTGCTCGCAGAGCCCGGGCATGATGCCAAGCTGACCTCAGGACATGGTTCTGTGCAAGCGTGGAGCAGGAATGGTACCCAGGGCGCGGTTCGCGGGCTGGAGATTCCCTCCAGCCAGGCTCTGCTGCAGCTGGCTACCTCCCCGTCTGAGAGGCAGCCTGAGCTGGTTTGCAGCTCCCTGGGGCTCTAGGTATTCAACTTGGGTCCGCGGAGCCCACAGCCACTGTCCCAGCTACCAGGAGCCCGGCCTTCTGGGAATGGAGATTTCCCATCCTCCCAAACCCCCGCCTGTGCGGTGGACCCCCTGAACCCTAGCTGAACTACAATACCCACAACCCCTCCGGCGCGAGCGCGCTGCCTTCTGGGAGAAGTGGTCCTAAAGACGGGGCACCCCTAGCGGCGCAGGGCCAGCTGGACTTCAAGTCCCAGCATGCCTTGCGCACGGAGAGGCGGGGGGAGGGGACCGCCGCGAGGATGTGAATGGGGAGGGGGCAGCCGCCCCCTTCCCCCCCCTTCGCGTCTCGCCGGGCCGGGGTGGGGGGAGGGGCCGGCAGAGGCGGCAGCCGCGGCGCTCGGGGAGGCAGGGCCGGCGAGGGCGGGACTGGCCCGCTGCGGGCCGACCAGTGTGCCGCGGAGCTAACGGGACCGGACGCCGGCGGCGGCTTCGCACGGGCGGAGGCGGCCACAGGAGCGGCGAGCATGGCCCGCGCGGCGCCCGGCGCTGACTGAGGTGCGCGGGCGGGAGGAAGGCGGGCGGGAGGTGGGGTGCCCCCGGCCCCTCGGTGGCCCGAGACCCCGCTGAGCGCGGCCCAGCGGCCCAGACCGGCCCGGTCCTCCCCGGCAACTTCCCCGGGGTCGGGACGCCGGGCTCCCCCCTGAGGGGCGGCGGTCCTCTCGCTGTGGCCTCAGTCTCCATGCCCGCCTTCTGCCTTTGCACAAGCAGCCGCTCCCAGCCCCCCAGGCGCGACTGTGCCAGTCCCTGCTGGCAGCCCCCAGCCCCTGCCCTGGACGGGCTGCCTCCCGCGGGCCTGACTTGCAGTCCACTACCTCGTGGGTACCCCAGCTCGGGCCGGCCCCGGCTCCTGCTCCACCTGGAGACCCCTGCCCCGCGCCTCTTGGCCAAGGTGGCTTTGCACCAACAGCATCTCTTTCCTCTGTTCCGTGCCTGGCACTGCCCGCGATGGCCCATTTGTCTCCCAACAACTTGACCTCCTTCCTTTCAACTTGGGAGAAACTGAGGCACCGCATTGCAATGGCAGGAACTTGGCCCAGGCCATGCCCCAGTGCTGTGGGGCCTGTCTGAGCCTATGTCTTGGAATGGAGGAGTCCTTTCTTCTCTCCAGTCATTCTCTGGTGACCCAGTCAAACTTCCCAACCCCCTGGCTTCAGTGCCGGGCTGAGCTCTCCTTAGTCTCCCCTTCAGCTTCTACCACTTCTATTTCCCCCTCCTCCTTCCCTGGCCTTCTCTGCTGTAGAGACGCACTCATCTCATCATTCACTCATGCTTGTTTGCTTAAGTTAGCCTTTGGAGTTCTCTCTCTTGCCAGCTGCATCCATCTCCCATGTCGCCTCTTACTTTACAGCTGCAGAAAGCACCAAAGAACAGTCAAAGGAAGTGAGTGGGGAAAGAGGAGAGAGAGGTGAGGTGCTGGTGGTCTAAGGCCCCCAAAGCCTCTTCTACCAAAGTTGCTTAGGGTGGGGTTCAGGGTGCTCTGGACCTTTGGGAAGCAGTCAGCCTAAGCCAGTAAGTAATTCACACTCCCATCTTGCCTTTGGGACAGTGGCCTAGAAGCTTGTCGGTCATCTCTTCCTCTTTTTATGCCTGGTGGACTCCAGAGTCCCTCTGAGATGGAGGGACCCTTCTATTTTGATGGAGAAGGTGGCCTAAGAGGTGTCTGAGAGACCACACCCTCATCTTGCTTCTGGAGAGGGTTGTCTCTTCAGGGAGGGATGCCTGGGAGTTGCCCTGAGCTCTTTGTGGAGGAAGACCGTGTAGGCGGAAGCTCAAGTTTAGTTGTGGTGTTCAGGTTTGAAAGGAAGGGGGAACCAGGGCTCAGAGAGGTGGCACGGACTTGCCTGTGTAATTAAATCAGTGTTTCATTTTCTTGTCTTCCTTCAGCAGTTTTTTCTCTGGGTTGTCCCTTTTCAGCCCAATTCCCAGTTACCCGGTGGGAAGTGAGGGGAGGGAGGGAAACCCATGAGCCAGGAAACTCTGGGAGTATGTTGGGGTCCCGAATGAGTAATCTTGATCTGAACCAGATGGTTCTGTGCTTCAGCACCTCCTCTCTCAGGCCTCCCCCTTGGCTGTGAAAAGGACGCCTTTAACCTTGTAACTTGAGAGTGGAGGAGGGGTGGCCAGGGGGCCAACTGTCTATGTGCGTGTGTTTATGTCTGCCTCTGCACACTCCTGTGCAAGCTTGCCAGGGTCCTGTGGGAGTGACCCTGCCCGGGAGTGCATTGTTGTGATGTGCTGTGGCATGCTCAGACCATGGAACTTTTGGAGCACAGACCCCAGATAGGGCCAATTTCCAAGCTCCAGAGAATCACTGGGTGTGGCTTCATGGCAGCGTTTCTCCCACAAGCTAAGCCTCTGGACCTAAGACACGCTTCAGTGAGAAACCCTCTGTTTGAGGTTCCTATCTGCTATTGAGAAGTCTGAAATGGCAGGATTGGAGGAGGATGTCCCAGAAAGGGTGTGCTCTTGTCCCCCCAGTCATGACAAAAGAAGATCTGAGGAGCAGAGATCCAGGAAACTGATTACTCTGCCTTGTTCTTTACTACACCTGCCTTGTGTACTTGATTTTGGCCCCTATCAGACAGGAAGTTCTTCAACTGTGTTGGTATTTTGAAGTCCTACTTACTACCTGGCTCACTCCTGACAAGCAATTTGTGTTAAGTGGAAAGGCTCCTGGTTAAAGGTTTAGGGTGGGAATCTTCACACTTGATCATGCCTGGGAATGTCTTGGATTGCTGCTTAAGGCACAGATTGCTGGGCTCTACTCCCAGGTTTTCTGGTTCAGTTCATCTGGGTGGGACTTTGAATTTGCATTTTTGCCTCGCTCCTTGGGGATATAATATTTGAAAAGTATTGGTTTAGGACCATCACATTTGCTTGGGAAAGTAACCCAGGCAGATGTAAATTCTTAAGAGAAACAGATTTCATTGCACCTTGCAGCCCCACCCAGGCTTGTTCTGGCAGCTGCACTGATTTGACCTTTCCCCTGTCCTGCTGCCCGGTGTTGGCGAGATTAATGGTAGGGTTAACATGTGGTACCTGAGTTCCCAGTCCTACTGTAATCACATGGCAGATACTGCTACCTGGTTATTTATTTATTTATTTATTTTAAATATTTATTTCTGCATACAAGAACTGGGGTACAGGTCAGAGCTGTCGGGGTGAGAGGATTCACCAGAGACAGAATGGGGAGCAGAACAGGCAGATGACTGAAATACACTGCTGAGGGGAGCAGTGGGCGAGACAGGAGAGGTCTGCTGCACCATGTGGGTAGCTCTCTGGCTGGGGATCGAACTTGTGCTGCAGTAGCTGCGGATAACGTCATAGGTTGTGTCTTAACCCCTTGCACCCCAGGGGACCCCTGCTACCACGTTATTTAAAGGAAGGCCAACAAAAGCAGTACATTCAGGAACCACACATCCCCATGTGTGGACATGGGGACGCAGGTACTGAGCCAGGCCCCTGACTGTTCTGTACCTGTCTCCTAGACCAAACAGGTTGGGGGCCTGCAAGGTGAATTCCTGCCATAGCTTCATGCTGGACAGGATGCCCTGGCATCTCTGCAATCTAGAAAAGCTGGAGCAACCACTTACATTGTGCTTTTACTTTGCAAAGCATTTTCCACCTGTTGTTTTTCAGTCCAGTGGCAGGTGTACAAGACAGAGAGAGACCCAGTTGGGGTTACTGAGGAAAAGAGAGATGTACTGTGAGTCATACAGCAGGAGTCCTGATTCCAACCCTTCAGTGGTGCATCTGCTAAACTGACAGCTACTAATAGCTGGAGAAATGGCTGCTGTTCGCTGAGTGAGGTTGCAAGCTAGGCATGGGGCTAGATGCTCTTACTGCTCCCTCGCTGACTCCTCACATCATTGTTGCAAGGTTGGCATCATTGTTGCTATCTCATAAATGAAGAACTGAGCTTTACAGAACTGATAAGACTTGTCCCAACTCAGATGCTGGTGAGTGGAGGGTCTAGGATCGGAGCTCAGTTCTTTCTGATGACACACCCTATGTTCTTTGTCACTCACAATCTTATCTTGCCCAACAAACCTGTAATTGTCATTTGTGGTTGTCTGCTCCCATTCTCTGGAACTATGAAGGGTTTCGTGGAGGAGACAATGATGATCAAGTCTCTGTCCTCTGGGAGGACTTAAAGGAGGAGGAAGTCATTCCAGAGCCTCTCATCCCAGGACTACCAGCCTGTGTCTATGCAGGCATCTCTTTTTACAATCCTGTTCCTTTCAGAAACAGATCTACTGTCTATTTGTGATTATGCAGGTGCCTCTTTTTCTCCTTTTCCTAATAAATCTGTCCTTTTGAAATGTAAACAGCGCCTCCCTGGTGGTGCAGGAAGTTGAGCACTGCACTGTGAAGCTGTCCACAACTTCTATATTGCGGGTTCGATCCCAGCCGGCCGGTGAGGGTCCCACATGGTGCAGCAGACCTCTCCTGTCTCACCTGCTGCTCCCCTCAGCAGTGTATTTTGTCAGTCTGCCTGTTCTGTTCCCCTCCTCTGTCTCTGGTAAATCCTCTCGCCCTCCCGCGCATCTGGCCTGTACCCCACTTCTTGTATAAAAATAAATAAATCTTTAAATAAAATAAAATGTAAACAAAAAAATGTCACCCCCATAGAGAGGTCAGAGGGGGCCTTTGGGATGGGGTCTGAAGGGACAGGTGGAGTTCTGGCTGTACCTGTGGATGGGAAAGTGTGCAGGCCTACCAGTGCAGAGAGAGGCCATCGTGGCACATTTAAGGAGTTTTCCCTTTTGGCTGGAGCCTGGGAGATGTATTTCAGAAAATTATGAGATCCTTTTTAGTTCCAAACAACAACTAGGCCCACTTTGGCAGGAAAGGACTTCCTTGGAAGACTATGAAAATTCCCACAGTCAGAGAGATGACTCAGGACTCATCTCCCCTCCAGGGTCTTGGTGTGAATGTGGCAGGCCTCTTCAGGGTACCACTGTTACCAGGATAAGTCTGCTCTAACTGAGCTCAGCAATTTTGTCACCACAACTTGGGATACACATCCCAGGGGGAGATGTCTGGTTGGCCCAGCCTGGAACCTTCTCCCTCCTTTGGCCAGGAAAGGACTCGGGGTGCAGGAGGCAGTTGCATGAGACTGTCTGAGGGCTAAAGTCTCCAGAAGAAGTGGACACTAAGAGATCTGACTAGAAAGGTGCTGAACGTGGACTTGAACTGGCAGATGGCAAGGGGAGTTTCCAAGCATACACACTGGCAGAAGAGTCTGGCTGGAGCTTAAGGGGACAGGAAAGGAGGCAGATCACAGAAAGCTAGATAGGGTCCAGGTGCAACATAATGAAGGCTGGGACTTGGCAGTAGAGATGGAAAGGAAGGTACCGATTCTAGCGAGATTGTGAAAGTTGATTTCATCTTCTGGAACATACACTTGATTGGGGTTTGACATTTCAGTGTCTGGGTGATGGAGGAGGAGGGAGTGCTTGCAGGAGGTGGTGTGTTCCTGTGCACTTGAAGCTGACAGCGTGCCTGGAATCCTGATGAGCTCATTACGCCTGACTCCATACTGCCTGACGTTTGGGGCCTCAGACCTGTGGTGATGGGGCTATAAAAGCCCAGGGGCCCTGCACACCCTGAAAGTAGCTGTGGCTTTATGGTCTCTGCCCATAGACCTGCATCTCTGCTGTCTGCACTTCAGCCTGGGAGGACTTCTTCCTTCCCCTTCTCGGTTTCTGTGCACCAATTTCCCCAAAGCCATGTTCTCTCTGTACCTGAGCTCTTACAACTAAAGGGCCTGGCCCAGTTTCTGGGGTCCTAGGTGTTCCACCCTTTCTGCTCAAAATGCCTGTTGGCAATAAGTCCCTGCTGACGATCAGGGCAATCATCTCCCGGTGACATTTTGCAGGGAGAGGGTCTGACCTTTGCCCACTATCTGGCGAACTGACTTTTCCTCCAGTTATGCTGTTGGTCACCAGGGATGCCTGTGTGTGTCCCTGACCAGTCATTCTAGAGTACTTCTCAGTGCCTGTTTATAAATCATTATTGTAATTACAACATATTGTCAATTGAGCTTTCGTGTTGCCATTGCAGCTCTCTCCCAAGGCACCCGGGCACAGGCTGGGGTTTGGGCTGCCCCAGCTTTCTACCGGAGAATTGGAGTTTCCTCCATAGAAATGGGAGGGAAGGAACAGGGCCCCCGGGGGGGGGGAGGGGGGCTGGGCAGGAGGACCTGTGCTGAAGGGTACTTTACCCTCACAGATTTTCAGGGAGATTATCACCTCCCTGGTGTGAAGAGGATAGTTCCCTTCAGTTCCAGCTGTTGGCATTCAAATACATGTGCTATTTTCCCATGTCTGGATGCGGGGCATTCCACCATGTACAGTAAGGTGAACCAGGGACAAGGGGAATCAAGGAGAAAAACGTAATTTTTCTTTATTTTGATATCAATGCTAGGTTTGTATTTGTATAATAGTTATATTAAAATGAAACAAATAGTTCTGGTATTGGATGTTGAAATATGCCCTTAACCCAGCTGTGACCCTCAGGGGGCTGTAATGCCCTTGCAAATGAGGAAGCCCAGAGAGGGCAAGCTATTTACTGATATCACTGTGGTTTCTGAGGTGGTAGGGGATCCAGCAGCATGTGGTCTCCATCTCTTCCTGGATAATGACCTTTGCCTTTGCGCATCCTTTCCCCAGTTTGCTCCTTTTCTTCCTCTGGAGGATCAGGGGGAAACCTACCTGAGGGACACAGAAAGGAACCCCACTTCTGTATGGTCAGGGCCTAAGACCATCCTAGTAAAGGGATCCCTCTTGTTCCCAAAGGGCAGCATTGCATGACTCAAGAGAGCACAGGGGACCTTGATGGGTTGAGGCCTAACCCAGAAATGCCAAAGAACAGTCCTCATCCTGCCCTGCCCTTTCCCTCCAGAATCCTTCAGCTGTCAAGTCCCAGCCCTGTGGGCAGGCACCAGCCTCCCTGCCAGAGCAAGCCTACAGCCTGCTGAGGAAGAAAGTCAGCAACAAGTGCAAACAGCTAATTGGCCTAGAGGGAGCTGCTCTGGTGAGGAAAAATCAACAAGTTACTTATTTGTGTGGCTACAGGGAATTTGGAGGTTTGGGGTGGGTAGTGAGGAGGGGCAGAGGAGAGGTAGAGTATAGGAAGAGACACAGAGGTGGGAGTTGCAGGGCTGGGGTGGGGAATTCCTCCCCTTCCTGTCACCCTACCTCCTCCTCCATGCCCACTTCCCCTTTCTTTCTTGTAGGGTTTCTTTGGGCTTGAAAAGGACATTAAGTAAAACTATGAATCACCTCTGCCCCCAAGGTGGAGCTCCCCTAACCCTCACTCCTACCCAAGGTCAGTTAAACACAAGGTACTGGGCATCTAATACGATGGTGAACTGGCATCAGGAGGAAATGAAAGTCTCTGTGCCTGTGCTGAGTCCTCTGCTTGTGCAAGGGCAACAGATGGGATGGGGCTGGGGGACAGACCAGGGTGGGGAGAGGTTCCTGGGCTCCCTAGGGAGCTTTCAGAGTCCCAGATTGCAGGGCCATCAGGGAGTTCCCAGGCATCAGCCTTCTCTGTTCCGTCCTGTGCCATAGGGCTTGGTATTTCCCTAAACCATGTCTGTCTGATGTCTGGTTGTTCCAGCATAGCTCAGGAAGAACCTCCCAAGCCAGGGAGAGAGGGGCTGGGAGACCCATTCAGCTATTCCAATAGAGGAGTGCCAGCATTGTTCCCCATTAAATAGGAAGATGCTATGAAAAGGGGAGCAGGGTACGTGGTTTATGTCACGGAGGTTCAGCCCACTGCCAAGGTGGCAGCTGTTTGATGAAGGAATTTCCTCAGTGCCTGAGAAGCAGTGTACACTTGATCTTTAAATAGCAATGGACAATCTTCTAGGGTGAATGTGAATTCAGATGTCAAGTGATGTTTCCTGTGGTCAACACAGAAGATGCTTTACCCCTTTCAATCTGGATGAGAGGTTTTGAGAGTTTCATCTTTTTTTTCAAAGATTTATTCATGTATGCATGCAAGAGCTGGGGTAAAGGCCAGAGATGCAGGGGGTGAGAGGATTCACCAGAGACAGAATGGGAAACAGAACAGGCAGACTGACTGAAATACACTGCTGAGGGGAGCAGCAGGCAAGTCAGGAGAGGTCTGCTGCACCATGTGGGTAGCTCCCTGGCTAGCTGGGGATTGAACTCATGCTGCAGAGGCTGCAGACAGCATCACAGTGCTATGCTTAACCCCTTGTGCCACCAGAGAGGCCCGAGGGTTTTGTCTTGACCTTTCTCCTAACCTGCTTGGATGCACTCCAAGGAGCCAGTGTGCTCTGCCAGGTCTCTGGAGAACTTGGGTTCCTGCAGCCCATGAAGCTCTTGCCAGGCCTCTCCTTGTCTTCATCCCACTTCCCAATGCTTGCTCTGGCCCTCTTCTGGCTTCAGGCAGAAACATCCATCTGGTCTTTATTCCCTTGCTACTCTGGTCACCAGTTAGGCCCTGGGATGAATGTTTATAAGGTTTCCGTTTCTTTGTTTTCAATCCCCCAGCCTCCATTTGTCCTGGGTTCTGTTCTAGCCAGATTTCTCCCCTAAACCAGGGTGGGAGTTGGGCTCACAGGCTGATCGTGGAAGGATCAGGCCGGCAGCACAGACTTGGGGCCCGCCTGCTGGGGGTTGAGAACGTGTCTGGCAGGGGGCAGGCGGGGGTTCATAGTAGAGATGCAGGAAGTGGTGTACGGGAGAGGCCTATACTGAGAGGGCAGGGGCCATCTGGGGATCTGAAGAGGCCAGTTTGGGCAGAACATAAGGTTTCTTGGATCATTGCCCAAGAAGGAGGGGCAGGATGGAGGGTCTGGCGAGAGACGGCCCAGAAACCACCCTAACAGAGAGGAAGGCGCAGGCTTCCTGGTGCTGGGGTCTGGGCTGCTCACCCAGGACTGTGCTCGCAGGAAGTGTGGGAGGGCTTGTTAAAGACTGTTTGTTCTCCACAGGCTGCAGGGCTGCCAAGGGTCAGTCTGATAAGAGGGAAGAGATAGACTCCTTGAGTTCTATACTCCAGACAGCTGCCTTCTCTCAGCCGGCCCCACAGATACTGGCAGTCTATTATGGTACTGCTCTTGCTCTATCTTCTCTCCTTCCTAAAATACACAGTCCCTGGCGTCAGCCCAGCTGGGTTTCCCCTGCCTGGTCACCAGCTTCCTTTCCTTTTGTGATCAGATGAGGTCTGCTCTAGTGGGGAGGGGGTTGGTGCTGGCAAGACTGAGCCGGTTCTGGGCCTGACATTGTGGTGGGAAACCACCCCTGGGTGGAGCCAGGGCTCAGGGCTGAGCCATGACTCTGGATCTGCCTGTTCTGCCTCAGGGTTGCCCTGCCCCTCAGTCAGCCAGACCTGAGCCATGTGAACTTTTGGGGGAGTCCTACCTTTGCCCCAGAGCATTGGACATCCAGCTGTTTTGCTGGGAGGAGTCTGAACTGGAAAGCTGATGATGTTTGCATTTGTAAGATCACCTTGGCCTCCCTGTGGAGAATGATGTGCAGGGGTCTCTTTAGCAGATCTGGGACTTTAACAGTTAGGGTATTAAATTCACTCACATAGAGTGATGGTGGTTGACCCAGAGAGAAGTTGAAAGATGAACCATTTGTGTGATAACAGGAAGGGGGACTTTGTCGTTGGTGCGTGAGGGTGCTAGAAGGGAGGAGGAGCAGAGATGATTTCGGGTTTCAGGTCTGAGGGAAGGTGTTCTTGCCCAGCAACTGGAAATACAGAAGGAGAACCAGGTTTGGGAGGCACAGAGCATGCATGAATTTGGGTGGGGACAGGTTGAGTTTGAGGTATTTGAGGTACTTTTTGGGTACCTAGCAGATATATCACCTAAAGGGTGGCATCCAGAAGTGAGTAGGATGCATGGGCCTGGAGTTCAGGGACAAGTCTGACAACAGGACTTTTAACAAGGTGATAAAATGATTTGGTAGGAGTTCCCTCCAAGACCCATTTTCAGATGAGGAATGAAACCTACTGTGTTCCATGTCCAGGGCCATCTTTATTTCCCCGGCAATTCAGCTGGTTCAGGGCCTGGCCAGGCAGCCAAAGGCACAGCATCTTCCCCTGTCAAGTCTTGCCTGCAGTTGGGGGTCTGACTGTGGGCAGTGTTCCTCAGAGCCTCCTCCCTACCTATACATCTGGGCAGTGTCCCTGGATGGAGAAGGGCTTGAGTCTTGGCTAGAACTGAGCCACTGCTGGGAAACCCAGAACACTTCTGTTCATGTGAGCTCGTGCGCCTCTGGGCTGGGTTAACCTATCAAGGACAGGGTTCTAGGCTCAGAGACAGCTGTCTGCGTCAGAAGGCCAGCAACACGGTAAGCATCTTTTAAGAATCTTTGAGATGAAATGGAAAGGGGTTGTGCATGTTTGCAAGCTGTATCAGTAGGACATCTTCAACTACCAAGGCAAAAACTCCAACCCAGAGTGCCCTCTAATAAAAGGGAGTCTTGCCTCCTACGTAAGTATGGCCGCCCACATGCAGGGAAGATGAGGGGCCCAAATGACACCATCCCACTCTGCCCTTCTCTGTGGTGCCGTCACTCTCAGTCCCCACCTGGCAGAGGTACCTGCCAGTGGTGCAGGGCACTGTCCTCCCCACCTCCCATCTCAGGATTCCCATAGGAGTCCCGGCTCACTCAGAATTGAGACCCACACCAGCCCTGGACCATGTACCATGGCTGGGTGCATTTGGTACCCTGATTGGTACCATGAAATCAGGGGAGTGATGTTTCCCTAAAGGAAAATAGGGTTGTTGTCCACTCTAAAGTATCAGGTATTGGGACGGCCGGCAGCACTCCATATGCATTGGGACTCACAGAGACCTTGCTGTCACTCTGCCACCTGTTGTACTTGTCAGAAGCACTGCTGTAGATCAACTAATCAGGGATTATTGCCACTTATTAACTTACCTTGTTAAAAACTGAATGTTCGAGGGGCTTCCCTGGTGGCCTGGGGGTTAAGTCTCAGCGCTACCACCACAATGCTCACCAGCCTGAGTTTGATCTCCGGCCAGCGAACTGACCCACATGGCACAGCAGAACTCTCCTGCCTCCCCTGCTGCCCCCCTCAGCAGTGTATTTCAGTAGATCTGCCTGTTCCGTTCCCCACTCTGTCTCTGGTGAATCCTCTCAGATGCACCCCCATCTCTGACCTACACCCCAGTTCTTCTAAGCAAAAATAAATAAATAAAGCTTTAAAAAAAAAAAAAACAGTGGGCCTCCCTGGTGGCGCAGTGGGTTGAGTGCCGTGCTGTGAAGCTATCTGCAGCCTCTGCAGCGTCGGTTTGATTCCCGGCAGGCCAGGGAGAAACCCACATGGCCTGGCAGCCCTCTCCTGCCTTGCCCGCTGCTCCCCTCAGCAGTGTCTTTGGTCTGTCTGCCTACTCTGCTCCCGCTCTGTCTCTGGTGATTTCTCTCACCCTCCTGCACCTCTGATCTGTACCCCAGTTCTTGTATAAATAAAAATAAATCTTAAAAAAAAAAAAAAAAACCTGAATGCTAGAATATAGACTGGGGTTTAGGATCCTTGAGTCATTCTGTTTACAGGTCAGGAAGTGGAGATTGAGATATTTGCCCCATATCCTCAAACCAGTAGACAGTAGAACTAAGATCAGAATCCAAATTGTAACCTGCAAGCTCTTTCCATTATGCAATAACATCTTTTAGGGAAGAGCCCCTGTACCCCACTCTCCATCCACAAGGACTGACGGAGGTAGGACCCCCCCCTCTCATGGTGGCTCAGGGCCATCCGTGTGATGCAGGAGTCTCATTGAGATGGGGGGATACTCACTGTGACTTCAAGTGTGTCTCCATCCATGAGGAGGCTGGCTTCACTCTGGCTGGCGCAGCTTCCCTGTCATCTTGGCTTCCTGAATGCTCACCCTCCCCCATGTGTCTCCTGGGACCTGGATAAGAGTGGAGTTCTAGGGCTGTTGTGCTTTCTAGATTGTATTGGGGTATTTCCTGCTGCGGAGGGTTGTGCCCCCTGTCTTTGGAAGAGAATGCCCAGGGCAGTGGCACCAGTTTCAGATACTGAAAGACAAATAGCATTATTTTGGCCTCAATTCCCATCACCTTCAATTTGTGAAGGTAAAGATATTTGACCTAGTTTCACAGAGACAGGAACGAGGTATTACTGAAAGAGTTTGCGCCTCCTCCAACTTAGCAATGGGAAACTCCGGTTTAGTCTTGCCCAGGCTTCTTGCTTTGGGTGGGCTTTTACCCCAAGCTCTGGCCCAGAAAGGAAGGGCAGTGTGTGTGAGGAACTTTGGGCTATTTGAGAGAGTGGAGTATAGATCAACAGAATGCAGGTGGTTCTAGGGGCTTGGGGATAGTTCTCAGCAGCCTCAGGGTGCTTTGGGAGTAACGCAGGGCTATTTTGAGTTTGGGACTAAATTCCTCTTTCATACTGACTATCTCAGGCATCTTTCCTCCTGTCCTTCAGAGGCTGCTGACAGGCACCTCTCTCCTCAACTGTCTCCCAGCCCAGATTGTTTTTTCTTTTTTTTTTTTTTTTTTTTTTTTAAATAGAGGCATGTTTTATTTATTTATTTATTTATTTGTTTGTTTTGTTTATACATGCACTGGGTACAGTCAGAAGCACGGGAGGGTGAGAGAATTCACCAGAGCCAGAGCGGGGAGCAGAGCAGGCAAAAGGACAGAAGTACACTGCTGAGGGGAGCAGCGGGCGGCAGGAGGGGTCTGCGCGCCATGTGGGATCCTCCTCCGGTGGCCGTGGAGTAGCCAGGGATGGAACCGGCGCCGCAGAGGCTGCGGGCAGCTTCGCAACCCAGCGCTCAACCGCTGCGCCACCAGGGAGGCCCTCCCAGCCCAGATTGACCAGCGTGCTCTGTCTGCCCTGCATGCTAATCCCAGAGGCTCGGGTCTGCCTGTTTCTGTCTGGTGCCATGTTATAAGCATCACCCAGAATGGTCAGACCTCCTGTTCCCTTAGACTTTGAAATAGCATGTCCTCTCTTCCCTGCCTCCCTCCCTTGGGAAGCTGGAACTCAGAGATGATACCTGGGGTGTGTAGTGCTTTGCAGCTTCAGTAATTGCTTAACTAATCTTGACAGGGACTCTGTGGGATCTGCACAGCAACAACTACCCTACTCCTGTTACAGAGGTCAACCTGGGGTAGGATTCACCAAAGATACAGGACTGTCAAATAGCAGAACTGGTCCTGGAATTGAAGGTCTCAGCACTGGAAAATATAACTCATAGGCATATGTTGGGGTGCAGATACTCAAGTCTAACATGGGGAGGGCCAGGGAGTTGAAAGCAGATCCCACCTCTTCACAGCCCCAGTCCCAAACGCCCACTGCCATGTGTCATGGCAATCACAGTTTGCCTCCACACACATAAGAAAGCTAGACAACAGACACAACCCCTTGACTACCCTTGTCATGGCCCATGGCCTGTGTTTTCCTCTCTCCATGTCCCCACAAAGTTGACAATAGTGGTGCAATTCATGATACATGTCTTTTTTTAAAAAAAATATTTATGCATACAAGAACTGGGATACAGGCCAGAGGTGCGGGGGGTGAGAGAATTCACCAGAGACAGAGTGGGGAACAGAACAGGCAGACTAATGAAATACACTGCTGAGGGGAGCAGTGGGTGAGTCAGGAGAGATTTGCTGTGCCATGTGGGTTAGCTTCCTGGCTGGAGATCAAACTCATGCTGCCATAGCTTCATAGTGCTGAGACTTTAACCCCTTGTGCCACCAGGGAGGCCACATGATATAGGGAGTTTCTAACTTAGGTGGGAACCAGAGGGATGAATCACCCCTGGAGGTTGAGACCACCCAGGGCTCCTTGCTCTCCTCTCCTGGGGGAGGGTCCAAGGCAGAACCAGGGAAGGCTCTCTTTGCACCGACTCACAGTGGCTGATAATGTGCTTCCAGAGGTGGTGAAGAGGATCACCTAGCAACCTCGGGGATATTCTTTCCTCCAGGGGCCCTGCCTGAGGCAGTACCAGCATATTTTCAGCTTGTCAGGGATGGGGAAGATTGCTCAGCCAGAGCATAGGAGAAATGGAAGCTGTGCATGTTGGGTTTGGCCCAGATGGGGAGCTGGGCTCTCTGATGCCCCAGCCACCTGCTCTCTACCGCCTGGTGCCGGATGTTGGTGACAGAGGGGCCAGCAGGGGTGTTTCTCAAAGCCACTGGCAGAGTTGATGCTGGATGTCACCAGATAGCAGGCTGGGCACAGGCATTGGGCCTGAAAGTGGAACTTCCAAGGTCTCGGGAAACCTTCCAAGGTCTCCTACGTCCAGAGGACACAGTAACGAAAGCAAGGGGCCTGAGTGGGCTCCTCGCCCTTTCACAGCACTCCTCTACCTCCACTCCCAAGGGAGCTAGCTAGTGCTCCCTGTTAGTATCCTGTCCAAGCATGGACACAGACACCTTTGAGTTCCCATTAGTGCAGTTGCCACAGGTTTGCCTTTCCAAATGACACTAAATATAAAAGGGGAGGGCCTCCCCGGTGGCACAGCGGTTGAGCGCTGGGTTGCAAAGCTGCCCGCGGCCTCTGTGGCGCCGGTTCGATCCCCGGCTGCTCCGGAGGAGGGTCCCACATGGCGCGCAGACCTCTCCTGCTGCCCGCTGCTCCCCTCAGCAGTGTACTTCGGTCCTTCTGCCTGTTCCGCTCCCCTCTCTGGCCATGGTGAATTCTCTCACCCTCCCGCACTTCTGACTGTACCCAGTGCATGTATAAACAAACAAACAAACAAACAAATAAATAAATAAATAAAAACATGCCTCTATTAAAAAAAAAAAAAAGGGAACAAAAGAAAGCTAAAGATAGGGTGTATGAAGAATTCAAATGGTCTGGCTCTCGGCACAGACTACTGGTTCATTTCCAGGGGTGTTGAATTACTCTGTCTAAGCCTGGAGTTACCCACCCCTAGGGCCAGCAGACTCTGCATGCCCTTTTGCCAGAGCCTCTGAACTCCTGTCCCCATCCTGTCTCCCTAAGCACCCCCCAGCACTCACATCATTGCAAATCCTCTCCAAGACAGCTGGACCACCTCCTGGCTGAGTGTCTGTCCCAGCCCCCTCTATGCCCACATCAGTGAGACCTTGTGTCTCGGGATCCTCAGGGGATTGGCAACTCCATAACTATGTCTTTTTCAGAGTATCCTGTTATAGGACCCATGTCTTAACACAGGCCCGGGTTTAGCCTACAAGCTGCTGCAGACGGTCTGGTGCTTCTCCGCCATCTGATCTTGGCAGAAGCTGTATAAGTCTCCCCAACCTATTCCTTCCTCCCACTAGGCCACAAGAATAGAAACTGATAAGAAGTTGGCTTTGTTAATGGAAGTTTTTGGGTGGGTTGGGGAAAAAATTGTTCTGGTTTTAAAATATAGCACACTTTGAAGTTTCTAGCTTTGATGGAGGAAGTAGATAAGCATCTGGCCACAGTGCTGTTTCTAGCCTGCGGCACTGCCTCTGTGTCCTACCTAGCAGGTTAGCTGTGCCAGAGCCAGACAGGTCTCCCTGCTCCAGACTGCCACCTGCCATCAGGCACAATGGTCCCATTTCAAGCCAATGTTCACACAAACCATTAAAAATGAAAAGAACCGGGCCTCCCCTGGTGGCGCGGTGGTTGAGCGCTGGGCTGCAAGGCTGCCCGCAGCCTCAGCACAGATTTGATCCCCGGCCACTGGCGAGTGTCCCACATGGCCCGCAGACCTCTCCTGCCGCGCCCGCTGCTCCCCTCAGCAGTGTATTTCATCAGTCTGCCTGTTCTGTTCCCTGCTCTGGCTCTGGTGAATTCTCTCACCCTCCTGTGCTTCTGACTATACTCAGTGCTTGTATAAATAAATAAAGAAATCTTAAAAAAAAAAATTAAAAGAACCACCACCTCATAAGGAAAGTGGTGGCAAGATGAATACAAAAAGGGAAGTTGTCAGTTACAGCCCATTGTCCCAACCCTGATAAGGATGGAGTGCTTTAGAGAAACGTGCCTGTATCCACCTGAAAGCTTGGCCATCACCTGCATGACATTGCCTGATCCGAGACTCTGGTAGACATTCTACCTGGGTAGCTTGTCTAGACCTTGAGGACTGAAAGGTTATAGCCAGCCCAGCCCAGTAGAAGAGATACGGCTTCTATGGCTGATGCCAAAGAGCCTTGTTCTCACCTGCACCTTCAAGTGTGGTGCCAGCCCTGGGGAGGCAGGGCTGCTGCACTCCTGAAACCTCGCTTTTGGATCCTCCTGTCCTAGAAGTTCCATCAGCATCCTCAGGCTGTAGCTCATGTCTGTCATGTCAAAGCTTTGGGCCAAGCCCATCCCGGCATGCCACCAGGAAGATCTGGCATCTGCCCTGGATTTGCTGAGGGTCTGGGTCCTCTTGGGTCATTTAGATGCGATGACCACACAAACCCCAGTTCTGCAACACCCTTGCCAGTGACACGATGCGTCACCCTGCTTCCTGCTTTCTTGCATGTTCCTGATTGGAGTATTGAGTTACAGAGAAAGTGGCTTGGAGACTTCTAGAAGCTTAGCTTCTCCCTTCTCTAGGTGTGCACTGGCAGGACTTGTATGTGTACCCTGGCTTAGCACTTCTCTATCCCACTTGCTGGGATCCAAGACTCTCCTTCTGAGCCTTCTTTGGGGCAGTCAAGCGTTGGGTGCTTATGGGTGAGGGGCAGGGAGTACCCAATCCGAACCCAGCTTGGGAAGGGGTTAGCGAGGGCAGGGGTGGAAAGCAGAAGTGCCAGTTCATTTCCTTTCCTTGAGGCTAGGGCAAAAGAGGTCAAATTTGAGGATTTTGTTGTTGCTTTCCCCCCAAGGTTGGGAGGAAGAGGGCTGGCTGGGAGTGAGGGGGCGGGGGAATCCCTGTGAGTCACAGCTCCTTCATTCTGCATGCATCTGCTCAGGATTGTCTCAGGCAGCTCTCTGGGTGTGGGGACCATGTTGTACTGACTGATCCCCTGCCACGTGGGCATGTGGGTTGGGGAGGAGAGGGTTGAAGCTTCACTGGAGAAGCCACTTCTTCCATTTCACCCTTCTCTCTGTGACGGTGATGGTGGACAGGAGACGCTCTTCTAAACCTTCTCCTAGGTCTAGCCTGGTTTTCCCTGGGTGCTGTAGAGTGTGTGGGAAAGCCAGGGATGAGAAGGAGTGAACTGACCCATGATTGTGAGAGTACTGGAGGGTCTCATTTGGTGGCTCAAGTGTGCCAGGAAACACACAATCCTTTTCCCCAAGGGGGACAATATGTTGAGACTCACCCCGTCCTTCTTTTTTAAAAAAAAGAATTATTTATTTATTTATTTAAGCACTGGGTACAGTCAGAAGCGCGGGAGGGTGAGAGAATTCACCAGAGCCAGAGCAGGGAGCAGAACAGGCAGAAGGACCAAAGTACTCTGCTGAGGGGAGCAGTGGGTGCGTCAGGAGAGGTCTGCGTGCCATGTGGGACCCTCGCTGGTGGCCGGGGATCAAACTGGTGCTGCAGAGGCTGCGGGCAGCTTTGCAGCCCCGCACTCAACCACTGCGCCACCAGGGAGGCCCACCTCTTCCTTCTTGAAGCCCTTAGCTCTGCCCTCTACCAGTGCTCTGCCTGGTGAGTGGTACTCTGCTATGTGCCTCCAAAGGCCTCTGGGATCAGCTGTGGCCCACCTCTTTAGAGGGGGAGGCCTACAGTTGCAACCTGACATGCTTGTCTCTGAAGTCAGCCGCCCCTTGGGACACCCCTGGAAGGGCAGGGGTGAGGGGCGGGGGAGGGGGCGCAGGATGGCAGGCTGGGAGAGTCCTCCAAATAGAAAAGACCCATTGCTTGGCTCCTTGACAGAACAGGAGCCACAAGGCTGCAGAGAGAAGGACTTTGCTAAGGGCTCAGGGAGGCGGCCTGATGAGGAACAAGGACTAGGGCTGCCACTCCCTGATGCTGATCAGTAAGTATTTGTTGAACGGGTGCTTTTCTCTCAAGAGTCAGAGACCCCAGACATCAGACAAGTGCAGCTTCTCTTGGGCTCTTCATTTTGTGTCTGTGCTGAGACTGATTTCTGAATCACAATGGTGATGATACCCAAGCCACCCAGCACTTTGAACCTTATCTTTAAAGGCAGTCAAAGCAGACTACAGCACCCTAGTCCCCTGACCCTGGGAGGCAGAGATGGGAGATAAAGTCTAAACCCCCATCTCGCCAGACTCTTCTCTGGCTTGCCCTGGGTCATCCTGCCCCACACCTTGCTTCCTCCCAAAGTCCCCAAAGAAACAGATTTCTCAATCTCCTACCTTGAGGTTCTATGACCTCCTTTCTGCCTCTCTTGCTGTCTAAGGCTTTTAGCGCAGTGAACAAACCCCTCATTAACTAGAACTTTATTTTCTAGAAACTGGCTGCTGATCCGTGACTAGAGAGCAGCCTACTCACAGGCCTTGGGTAGCACCTAGAACCAGCTCAGGGGAGGCCTCTGTTCTGTGTCATCTGATGAAGTAGCAGTTGGGAGAGAGGTGACAGTTCCATGACCCCCAGCTCTGCCACAAGATGGACACAGCACTCCTCTCTGTATCCTGGGTAAGGGTCAGCCAGGGAAGAGCTGATTCTCTGACCTCAGGTCTACGCTGTCTTCCCCACCTCCCTGGAAATGCTGCCACTGCTGGCAGGCCAAGGAGCAATGTCTGTGCTTAGCCCAGAGCTAGGGAAGCTCTGGAGTCAGCCCCTGGCAGTGCTGGCCTAGGCTGGATTGAGCTGCGGGTGCTGAGAACCCTGAGCGAGGGCTGTGCAGTGGGGAGTTATGCTCTTGATGCACACCCAGGATCAGGATATCCAACAGTTACCAGGCTGGGGCTAGCAGAATTGTGACCCTCAACCTGCCCAGCCCAGATCACAGTCCCTGAGCTAGGAACTTAATGCACCTCGCCCCTACTGAAACCACCGAGAAGTTATAATCCTATTTCATAGAGAAGGGTCCTCCTCAGAGAGGTTACTGGTTAATAGCCAAAATGTGGCACAGCCAAAATGTGAATCCAGGTTTTCCTAGGCACTTTCTGCATTCTTGGAGGCTCTGCTGGAGAGAAGCTTTGAGCTGGGGCAAACAGATGTGAGGGGTGACAAGGCTCGCTAGGGAGGCTGCAGCTAGTCGCCTGTGGCACCTGGGGGCTGAGTGACCAGACAGTTCCCATAGCCGCCCCCGTGTACTCTGCTAACAGACACACAGAGCTGTGTGCTTGGGCTGCTCTCGTGGCCCAGGCTGCTTCTCCTGCTCTGGCACACACACCTCTCCCATTGTCTCGAATTTGCAAGATCTGGTTTGGGCCTGAAGCCTCATGTTTCGTGGTGGTCCATGAGAAGTTAGAGAAAGCTTTCACTGCTAGGATGTCAGAGCTGGAGGAGTGGGGCAGAGTATAATTATCATTCCCATCTGCATACTTACATAATGATTTATAAAAAGGGTTTCAAAGCATTCTTTCATTATTATTCTATCTTCTGATGCTTATAACCCTGGGGTTATAGAGAGCAGACTCAGTTGGACAAATGGTTTTAGATGCTTAGTACGTTACTGCTACAGGCCAGTGCCACACCCTGCGTGGTACAGGGGGATGAATTAAACATGGTCTCTGTACTCTTAGAGTTTATGTTTTAAGTGAAGGAGATGTGTATGTACGTGATGTCTTTTTCGGTTCTGTGTAGGATCTTAATAAATCTGGGCCAGACTTGACTTGTGATCCAAATTGACTTATGACTCCTAGAGGCTAGGGTATGATGAGAGATGAGGCATAGGAGGGGAGCCTGTTTTGGGGATCGCTGATTATTCTGTGTTAAGGAGCCTGACCATGAGCCCATGAATAAGAGCGCCCGGTGTTGGATGCTTTTCAGCAGAGGAAGGTGATGAGTTTGTCAGGTATGAAAAGGCATGCTAGAGAGGCCACTGAGAATTTAGGTCTAGACGCAGGGTAGGAGGGCAAGCTCTTGGATTTGGAAGAGGGTAGTGCATAATAGAGAGACATGGAAGCAAAGCAAATAATCATAATAAAGATAATTATATTCTGCCCCCACTCCTCCAGCTCTGACTAGAGAGAAGAACCTTCAGATGCATTCGCAGCAAGAAACAAGGAGGGCTCTGAGTCCAAAGAGTAGACTGAAGTGGCTTGAAGTCAAAGTTGTGGCCAGCAGGAACACACAAGGAGATAATCAGAGAGGAAAAGGGTGGAGAT
The DNA here is from genome assembly GCF_014898055.3 of Talpa occidentalis. NCBI lineage: Eukaryota > Metazoa > Chordata > Mammalia > Eulipotyphla > Talpidae > Talpa > Talpa occidentalis. Next base: position 11,581,402 of record NW_023601754.1, read on the forward strand.
AGGTTTGCCTTCTGATTGTTTAAGAATCTTGGCTGGAGAAAAAAGTGACTTGCTGCCTGGTGACTGCCTGACTAGAGTTTGGCTCCCAAATCTGCTGCTCTTCTGATGTAATTGAAACCCCAGGATGGGTCTGCTGCAGGCCAACTGGGGACTTAAAGAGAGGACTTTCCCCAAGGGTGTCCAGATGGCTAATATGCATTATTCCCTGGCCAGGTCTGAAATGGTCAAGTGAAGATGCGCTAAGGCTGGAGTCGCCTTTTCAGTAAAGGGCCAACTGGACAATATCTGAAAGACCCTGGGAGTATGTGTGCCCACCGCGGCCCCCCTGCACTGTGGGCTGTAATGAAAGGGGGAGGGGAGAGCCATTTTAATTGGGACTTTTAAACAGCTTCCCCCAGGCTATCTTAGTCTGTCTCCTTCTTTGTGCTGGCTGGAGTTCTGTGAATCTCGTTAGAGATGGTTTGATATGCCTTCCCAGGAGACTGGTATTGGCAGGAATCCCCAGCTCCCTGGTACAGATAGTTTAATCCAACTCATCCTGTCAAGATGGTGCTGTGAATTTATACTCTAAACACATATCAGTAATACATAAAAAGATAAAATCCTAAAAACACTGTTATATACTCCCCCTCTTTCCCTGTACACACAAAACCATAAACATCCTTGTGATGAGAAATGGAACCAGAGCACAAAGAGCAGAGTAGGGATGAAACTGCAGGTCAATTAGTCTCTGAATCTGGAAGCAGGCAGAAACAACTGGAAATCTGGGATAACAGAGCTATAAAGTGCTCCACGTAAAGCTTCAAGTTAGAGCTTGAACCCTGGGGCTTGGAGCATAAGCTGGAAAAAAATTGCTACCAGACCTTCCGGATTGGTGAACATGTGGAGATTTGAGTTGAATGGTGCCTGGAGAGGGCACAGAAGCTCCACAACCTTCCCACACACCTTGCCCTACATCTGGCTATTACTGAGTCATATCCTTTTTTTTTTTTTTTTTTAAGATTTATTTATTTATACATACAAGAGCATAAATACCTCAGGCCAGAGGTGTGGGGTAGGTGAGAGGATTCCCCAGAGACAGAGTGGGGAGCAGAACAGGCGATTGCTGAGTCATATCATATCCTTTTATGATAAACTGGTGATACCGTAAAAAACAAACGATACCAACTGTGGCTTCCTGTAAAGATGCTTGCTAGGGAGACAGAATCTCACAGCTTGGCCCTAAGCTGAGCTGTGACTGTAAGTTTTGATTCTAGACTAAGAGACCCAGAGGGCCTGGGAAGGCAAAGGTGAAAACCTCTAGATAAGAAGGAAAGAGTAACTTGTAGGAGGTTAGATGGATGGCTACACTAAAGTTGAGAAACACATGAATAAAACTAATGAAAAAAATAAAATGGGGCCTCCCCTGGTGGCGCAGCGGTTGAGCGCTGGGCTGCAAGGCTGCCCGCAGCCTTTGCAGCGCCGGTTCAATCCCTGGCCGCCGGTGAGGGTCCCACAAGGCGCGACAGACCTCTCCTGCCGCACCTGCTGCTCCCCTCAGCAGTGTATTTCATCAGTCTGCCTGTTCTGTTCCCCGCTCTGGCTCTGGTGAATTGTCTCACCCTCCAGTGCTTCTGACTGTACCCAGTGCTTGTATAAATAAAATAAATAAATCTTTAAAAAAAATAAAATATAATTGAAGAAAAATTTACCCCATAGGAGATCAAAATGACAAAGTAATGAGAATGTGTCTTTAATATAAATAGATAAGGACCTTCAAAGAGATAAGATACCATGAAATCCATTAGGAAAAGAAAGGGAAGTTAGAAAAGAAAAACAAGAATATGTGAATATTCTTTTATATGTGAATATAAAAAAGGTATTAAAGAGTTTAGCAGTGAAAAATAGTGTCATTAGAATTTGAAACTAGTTAACTCTATCCTGGACACAGTTGTGAGCTTGTACTGAGGAATTCATCTAAAATGCAGCACTGACAAGGAGAACAGATTGACAGGGGTTAGCATGTGTCTAGAAGGAATTACAGATATCAGTTCAAAAAATGGCAAATAAATAATATTTGAAGATACAGTGGCTGAGGATTCCAGAATTGAAGGAACAGCATAAAAGCCAAACAGATAGTTACCTAAACATACTACAGTACAACTGGGGACAAGAATAAGGAAAAAATATTAAAATCTACCAGAGGGGGAAAAGGCAAAATTCAAAGGAATAAAAAAAAATTCGGTCCTCCCCTGGTGGCACAAGGGATTAAGCACCGCACTATGAAGCAATCTGCAGCCTCTGTAGCACGGGTTCGATCCCGGCCGGCCGGCGAGAATCCCACATGGCATAGCAGACCTCTCCTGTCTCGCCCGCTGCTCCCTTCAGCAGTGTATTTCAGTCAGTCTGCCTGTTCTGTTCCGCACTCTGTCTCTGGTGAAGGCTCTTACCCTCATGTGCATCTGGTCTGTACCCCGGTTCTGAATAAATAAATCTTAAAAAAAAAAAATCTCATCAACATTAGATGTCAAGGGAAAGGGAAGCTAAAGTTTGATATCCAGCTATCATTCAAGAATGAAATTAAGTAGAACTCCCTGGTGGTGCAAGGGGTTAAGCACCACACTATAAATCAATCCGCAGCCTCGGCAGCACGAGTTCGATCCCAGCCGGCCAGGGAGAAACCCACATGGCGCAGCAGACCTCTCCTGACTCGCCCACTGCTTCCCTCAGCAGTGTCTTTCAGTCAGTCTGCCTGTTCTGTTCCCTACTTTGTCTCTGGTGAATCTTCTCACCCCGTGCACCTCTGGCCTGCACCCCAGCTCTTGTATGCATAAATAAATCTTTTTAAAAAAATGAAATAAAGTAAAGATATTTCTGGATGTACTAAGACAACTTTGTTACTTACAGACCTTCGCTAAAGAACTACTAAAGACATACTTTAGTAAGAAGGAAAATACACCAGGGAAGGAACAGGTTGTTAACACCAACATGAGCATGGAAATTAGCACATTATGTTGGAAGATTTAAAGAACTATGGATAATATATCAGGATGATTTTTGCTACATGGGACAGGATAACCCACAGTGACTTCAACTATAAAAAATAGTTAACTTATAATGAGAAAAATGGAGTTTCAGGGTTGGGGCAGTAGTTCAGGATTGAAAGGTAACCTAGATCATCCTATCTTCCTGCTCTGCCATGTGGAGGGAGTAAGATGTCGCCTCGTGGTTGTGATATAGCTGCTGCAGTTCCAGACATCATATCCTCACCCAGTAGCATCCCGAGCAAAAAGACACAGAGAGACTAAGAGAAAGGATGCTTTCTAATGTGCTGTTTTTTTCCAAGAAAGCCCTAGCAGTGATCTCCTTATGTCTCATTGGGCCCAACAGGTCCATCAGAGACCAGTGCTTGGTAAAAGGAAGCCATTTTCTCATCTCCTGGAACTAAACCCTTTGCTGCCTGAATAAGATCAGGATTCTGTTGGCAAGAAAGAAGGACAAGTGGCTGCTGTCCAACAGCATCTGCCACAGATGGCAAAACACACAAATGAAAAATCCAGTGTCTGAGTTTTTATGTTTTTATTTTTTTGAAGATTTATTTATGCATAGAAGAACTGGGGTGTATGGGCTTCCCTGTTGGCGCAAGTGGTTAAGAGGCAACCTATGAAGCGATCCGCAGCCACTGCAGCACAAGTTTGATCCCCAGCCAGGGAGCTACCCACATGGTGCAGTAGACTCTCCTGTCTTGCCTACTGCTCCGCTCAGCAGTGTATTTCAGTCAGTCTGCCTGTTCTGTTCCTCACTCTGTCTCTGGTGGATCCTCCCACCCCCCACGCCTCTAACCTGTACCCCAGTTCTTGTATGCATAAATAAGGAAATCTTTTTTAAAAAAGAAGAAGAAGAAGAAGAACTGGGGTGTAGGCCAGAGGTGCAAGGGGTAAGAGGATTCACCAGAGACAGAGTAGGGAGCAGAGCAGGAGGATCTGCAGAAATACACTACTGAGGGGATTAGCGGGTGAGACAAGAGAGGCCTGCTGCGCCATATGGGTTAGTTCCCTGGCTGGGGATCAAACTCAGGTCTCAGAGATGATAGCAGTGATAATGTTATAGAGCAGCCCCGATATTGAACGGGTTCCTGGCTGTGGGTCCTCACCCGCGCGCTTAAAATGGACTTATGAATACTCCACTACAGACACACACAAAGGTTAATAAAAGGTTTATTTACAAGGGAAAAGGAAATAAGGAAAATGTACAACTCAGGGAGAAAATAGGGAAATAAAGTCTTTAATGCGTCCTACCCGATCCGACGACCTGGAAACCCAAAGTCACTCTCAGAGCTGGCTGGACGCTGCGAGCTGGCCGAGAGCCAAAATGGGGATCCCCCAAAGCCCACGTGTCTGCCTTTTATATCCACCTCGCTGCTTAACCCCACCCTCAGGTCCCAGCTACCTTCCCTTTGGTGGTGATGGGATTTGGAGTTTCCAGTGTCTTTGGCTTTGGCCTGGGGTGGGGGTGGAGTCCCCAAAGCCTGTATGGAATTAGCTTTAGGACATCCTGTTCCCCCTGACAATAGCACTAAGACTTAACCCCTACACCACCAGGGAGGCCCCAGTGTCTGGTTTTTTAGTTTTAAAAATAAGGAACACTAAAATCGTTGACTACAGTATCAGGAAGGACTGACATGGAATAAAATAGGGAATTCCATTGCTAAATCATGCCAAGTTTCTGCCTTGTTCAAAAGAATAGCACTGCTGAAAAGCTGTAAACATCTTAGAAAAATGCATATATGCTGACAATTAAGATAGTCACTAAAGAGGAGGGCTATCATTTACAAGCTCGGGGAGGAAACACAATGGGAATGGGTTTGGGGTGTTAATCCAACTGAAGTCAGGAAGAAAGGGCCTCCCTGGTGGCGCAGCAGTTGAGCGCTGGGTTGTGAAGCTGCCCGCAGCCTCTGCAGCGCTAGTTCGATCCCAGGCCACCGGGCGAGGGTCCCACATGGCGCGCAGACCTCTCCTGCCTCCCGCTGCTCCCCTCAGCAGTGTACTTCGTCACTCTGCCTGCTCTGCTCTCCCCTCTGGCTCTGGTGAATTCTCTCACCCTCCCGCGCTTCTGACTGTACTCAGTGCTTGTATAAATAAATAAATCTTAAAAAAAAAAAAAGTCAGGAAGAGAAAAAAGTACTGTAGAAAGAAAATGAAAAAGATAGTAAATAAATCCAGATACATAAGTATAATATATTAAAGAAAAAACTGTCAGAGTGGATGAAAAGCAAGTAAGTGGTCTGGCGCATGCAGACCTCTGGCCAGCAGGACATGAGACTTCACAGGGTCCGCCGTGGCCTCACACAGATGGAGGTTCATAAAACACATCCTGTTCCTTCTCCATCCTGCCCCCTCCCTCCCCAGCGGTTCTTCTCCAGCCTTATCTACCCAGATTACTGAGATAACATCGTTGTTTTCCTAGCCTTTGCTTCCTGATCTACAATAGATGTGTATGGAAAATTCATGAACTTTCCCACCTCCCAAGGCAAACCACCCTAGGACACCTTGAGGGGCAGATGTGGAGCTCAGCTGGGCTGGGGCAGGGCAGTAGTTGATTGAAAGGACCCTACACCCCAACTCTTCCTCACTCCACTTCTTTCCACACCTCCAAGCCTGGCATTCCTCCCTTAGAGGCTATTTCTTAGGGTGCAACAATGATCCATCCTCTCGAGGTGAAGACTGATAGTTAATTTCTCCATAGCTTTCTCTGAAAATTGGCCAGAATGACAGTCAGAGACTTGGAGATGGGTGAGTTCTTTCTGATTTCATGGCTGCTGACTCTGGGCGGCATCAGAAGTACCGGAACAGAGATCTCAGACTAAAGTCACCTCAGAAGGCAGAGGCTGCCCGAGGGGCTGTGTGTGGGAGTGAGAAGGGCTGAGTCACTGGGACAGCTCTGAGGGTCTGTGGCCGAGGCTGGTGCCAGGATGTTGCAATGCTATGACTTCACGTAGGCAGGCATGCCAAGGTGAAGCAACCAGACACGTCAAGGACATGCCTCACTGGGGCTGAGGCAGGGGTAAGGGAGGGGCTGTCAGCTCTGCTCGCCAAGAGACTGACCGACCTCCCAAAGTACCTTCTACCAGGATCAACTGCTGCCACTCTCAGGAGGCAGGGCACTGTGGATTGAGCACTGAATTTGGGGCCACCAGACCTGGAGAGTTGTTATAGCTCTTACCGCCTGACTGACCTGATTCAGCTGATCTGGGGACTTCTGTGAATACCAAACATGAGGCTATGCCCCCAAATGCTCAGAAATTCCTAAAGCATCTCGCAGCATGAGTAATAACCTACGGTCTGATGCATTTACATTGAGGCTCTGAACATGTCCTCTGGCTACATAGCAGTAGGTGGAAAGAGGATGCTTTCTCAGTATCTTGCAGGGGATTTTCCTTCTCCCCATCCCTTCTAGAATCAAGCAACCCCCCTCCCCCATCCTCTGAGCCTTATTTTGACATTTCTTTTCTCTGCCTGCCAAGAAGATTGTGTTCAGCTGCGCTGTTCTGAGACTGCTATCCTGCTTCATTAGGTTAATTCGATGGCTTGTCTCCTGGGAACTGACCGGAGATGACTCTAAACCGCCCTAACCTCCACACCCACACCCTGCTGTTCTCCTTTTGCTGCTGCCTTTGCTGCTCAATCCCATGTGCCTGCTGCCTGTCCTTTCCTCTACCTGTAAGCTGGCCAGGGCCTCCTTTAGCTTGGGGGGTTCCTTTGTGGACTCAGGCATGCATCCCCTGATTGGTGGAAGGCCCTAGGGGAGGGAGAGCACCTGCTCTTTAAGGCCTTGTTGCCCCAGGCCTTCTGGATTCTGGCTACAGGGCCTGTGTTCTCTCTCAACATCTCTAGCTCAGCCAACCATTCAGGGGATATTTACTGTAAAATAGTCTCACCAAACTTGCTAAAATGTAACCACAAACCACCCAGAACACCATAGCATTGCCTTGCTACCTCTTAAACTTTCCTCCTTAGTCCCTCTCCTCTTAGAGAACTGTTTCACACCCCTTTAAATTGCAGACCCAACCACAAAGAGACTCTCATTGTCCTACCAACAGATGCACTCCCATCCCGGGCCCTTTCCACATGGGCATGCTTCCCTTCTGTTCTTGCTACTCAGGGACTTTGTTTTTTAATTATCTCCTCTTAAGCATCCCATAAGATCCCCCACTTGGGCCTCCCTAGTGGTGCAAGGGGTTAAGCACAGCACTGTGAAGCTGTCTGCAGCCTCTGTAGCACAAGTTCGGGCCAGCCAGGGAGCTACCCACATGGTGCAGCAGACCTCTCCTGTCTTGCCTGCTACTCCCCTCAGCAGTGTATTTCAGTCAGTCTGCCTGTTCTGTTCCCCACTCTGTTCCTAGTAAATCCTCTCACCCCCCACACCTCTGGCCTGTACCCCAGTCCTTATATGCATAAATAAATAAATCTTTTTAAAAAAAGATCCCCCACCATTCTACTTTCTCCCATTCCCTTTTTTTTTGGGGGGGGGTAACACCTTTTTTGAGATATAAATTACATACTGTATGGTTCACCCATTTTCAAGTGTGCAATTCATTGGTGTTTATTCTATTTCAATATTATGCAACTGCCACCACAAACAATTGCAGAGCATTTCATCACCCCAGAAGGAAACACCATACTCATGAGTAGTCACTCCCCATTTCCCCAAAACCCCAGCCCTAGGCAGCCACTTCCCTACTTTATGGATTTGCTTGTTCTGCACAGTTCTTACCAGCGGCATCATATGTGGGCTTCTGTGACTGGCTTCTCCCGCTCAGCACAGAGTTTTCAAGGTTGACCCATGTGGCAGCACGTGTCAGTGCTTCGTTGTTTACATGACCAAATAAGAAGATTCCATGATAGGACAGACCACATTTTGTTTATTTATTCATCAGTTCATGGAACTTTTGGGTTGTTTCCTCTTTGGAGCTAATATAAATGCTGTTGCTGTAATCATTTGTGCACATGTTTTTGTGTGGACAAAAGTTTTCATTTCTCTTGGGCATATACCTAGGAGGAGAATTGCCGAGTCATGTGGTAACTCTGTGTATAACCTTCTGAGGAACTGCCAGCCTGTTTTCCAAATGGCTGCACCATTTCACATTCCCACCAGCAGCGTGTGAGGGTTACAATTGCTCCAAGTCCTCATACACACTGGTTTGATTACAGTCAGCCAAGTGGGCAGGAAGTGGTATCTGGTTGTTTTTTTTTTTTTTTTAAAGATTTATTTATTTATACAAGAACCGGAGTACAGGCCAGAGGTCTGGGAGGGTGAGAGGATTCATCAGAGACAGAGTGGAGAACAGAACAGGCAGACTGACGAAATACACTGCTGAGGGGAGCAGCAGGTGAGACAGGAGAAATTTGCTGTGCCATGTGGGTCAGCTACCCAGCCGGGAATCAAACTCATGCTGCAGTGACTGGCAATAGCTTGATAGTGCTGAGACTTTAACCTCTGTGCCACCAGGGAGGCCCTCCAAGAGCTCATTTTAAAATATAAATAAGGTCATGCCCCTTCTCCCCTCCAAATACTCTTGTCAGATCATAAATCCTCATTCCTTCTAGGCCTCTGTGACTGGCTCCTCAAGCCTTCCTTTCCACATCCTCCCCTGCCTCACTGGCCCACTTCCTGGTATTAGCAGGTCAGATGTGTTTCTCCTAAAGCCCTTTATGCTCTTGTTCCCTCTCATGGGCCCTGTAACTCCCTGTTCTAGCACTCTGTGATGGCCCATGCCTTTGTCCTCACCACTAGGGCAGGGTAGGGGTGCCCTGTCCCAGTGTCTCCCCCCATCTCCCAGCACTGACCTGTTAAACGTCTCTTGATTGAATAAGTGAACCCCACCAACCAGGTGGCCCACAAAGACTGGCCAGAGGTGGGCGCTGCTGCGGAAGAATGCACACTCCCCATCCAAGGGCACACATGGGCTTATCATGAGTGACTAGAACAGCTGTCAAGCTTTGTTTTCCTACCCAGAGTAATGTCCTGCCATTGGAACGTGTTAGTTCCTCTCACTGATGGCTTTGTGGTTTGACTTGCTTCCAAAAAGTCAAGCTGGCACGAGTGGAGGCTGTAGCTGAGGTTCTTGAACACAGAGCCCGGGAGGCCAGCTCTGTAGCTGCTGGCAGTGGCCAGAGGACCCTGGAAGGGCTGGAGCTTCTGGCAAGGGGCTGTGGGACCCAGGGCTAGGTCAGCAGGTTTGAGAGAGGAAATGGTGGGGAAGGGCAGACAGCCAGGATTGAGAGATCCTCACTGTGTGGGACCAGACCCAGAGGCTCCCCCTGAGCCTTGTCCTGGACCCTGGTCCCTACTCCCTTGTGCTGGCATGAGTTCAGACTCCTTTCCTTAGGGCCAAGCTCCAAACTGCCCTGACAGTGGTGTGGTCTCTTCTCCCTGCTCTTGCCAGCAGGGAGCATAGGGCCTCAGGCTGTCAGCACTTCCTGGACTCTGGCATAACCTGCAGAAGAAGGCAGTGGCCCAGAGGGGGTGGGCCTGAGCCCCAAACACCTGCATCTTGACACCCTCAGGCTCTCGCCCTGATGCAAGAACTGGAAGGATCTTGTTAATGGTTCACCAAGCTAACCCAGGAATGCCTCATCTATAATCCACCCATAAGAGAAGAGGGCAAATCCTGGGGCCAAGACCCAGCCCACCCTCTCTGGTCTCCGTGGGAGGGGCTTCTCAGGGGTCAGAGGGTATGAGCACACTAAGCTGGGAACTCTTTCACGGCGCCCTGGAATCTTTTCTGGGACATTGTTTCTTGAGTTTCATTTGAAATTAACCTCACATAGTTACTGGACTACGAACTTTTTCAACCTGGTTTTGGCAGTGACTTGCTGTGTGACTCTGGGGAAATCGCTCTCTGTCTTTGTTTACCTTTGGCTAATAAGTGAGACCGGTGGGCTAATCCGTCCTTGGAGACCCAGCGGCCAGGGGAGGTAGGCAAGCGCTGCTGCCTGTGGGTGGTTAGAGGGAGAGCCCTTTCTTTCATCCACCCTTCTTTCTCTCTAACTCTGCCCCCTCCGGGACTTGGAGGCAGGGCTTGGGGACAACCTGGTACCTATGTAATTTACCTGCACATTATTGTTCTTCTCTGCAATTTCAGGGTCAGGCTGCGGCAGCCCGGCGCCTGACGAGTGAGAGGAACCTGCCAGGGGATTACTGCCAGCGCCAGCTAACGGCACGACTGCCAGCCTCAGGGGTATGGGGATGGGCAGAGCCACTTTTCAGCCCAACCCAGCAGCACCAGGCAGGAGGCCTGGGCCCTGGTGGGGAGCTTGCCACACGCTCGGCTGACCCAGATGGTGGGAAAAGCAGCGCCCGCTGAGTAGCAGCTGTGCGCAGAAACCCAAAGGAGCCTGCAGCAGGAGCTCTGTAGCCCTCTACCCCAACTGCCTTTGGGCCTTGACAGTCAAGTGAAGGGAGTGGCACCTCAGGTGGTAGCGAAGGGGAGAACTTGAAGAGGATCTTGATTTTGGCAACAGTTTTCTAACACCCACGGAGCTGCCAAGGTTTTTTCTCTCAGGGTTGGGGCCTGGTTCCCTTCCCCTGGCAGAGGGGTGGTACCAGGAGGACCAAACAATGTGGGGACTGCTCTTGCATGGAATCCAGGCAGCTTAAAGCCCTTGTGCTCTCTGTTGTGATTGGGGTTTGAGGTCTTCCCCCCCCCTGCAGGGACGAGGGGCTGCCTCAGCATCTGCTCATGAGCCACAAGGACCCCGACTGCATCAGACTGGACCTTTCCAAGCTGCCAAAGAGGGGGGCCTCCAAAGCTGGCAGCCAGCAACCCCAAGGGACTAGAAGGCTGAGATGGACTGACCTCCCCCTTGCCAGGGTGGCAGGAGAAGCAGAGCATCTGTGGCCCAGCTAATGACGGAGATTCCCGGTGGAGCCATAAGCAGGGACCCAAGTGACTCAGGGCCTGGGAGCCACTCCTGCCAAAGTGCTTTCTTCTCACGTTGAAGGAGGCCGTGGTGTGGAACCCCTACCGCTGGCCCCTCCACAGCACGTGCCCTTATGCCCTTTGCACGAGGAGCCAGAGCAGGCAGGCTACACCGTGGCTGGCCGGTCAGCCAGCTGGGAAAGGAGCGGCCACGGTGACACCCACCTGCCCAGCGGGCTGGTAGTCCAGCCCCCTGGCACATCGCACCATGAAGTGCTCCCTGCGGGTGTGGTTCCTCTCTGTGGCCTTCCTGCTGGTGTTCATCATGTCACTGCTCTTCACCTATTCCCACCACAGCATGGCCACCCTGCCCTACCTGGACTCGGGGGCCCTGGGCGGCACCCACCGGGTGAAGCTGGTGCCTGGCTATGCCGGCCTGCAGCGTCTCAGCAAGGAGGGGCTCGCTGGCAAGAGCTGTGCCTGCCGCCGCTGCATGGGTGACTCCGGCGCCTCTGACTGGTTTGACAGCCATTTCGACAGCAACATTTCCCCCGTCTGGACCCGAGAGAACATGGACCTGCCCCCAGATGTCCAGAGGTGGTGGATGGTGAGAGCCCCATCCCCTCCTGCCTCCCCTTTGCTGCCCCTGTCCAAGGGTCTATACCTCTTTTTGAACCCATGACAGCCTGGGGTCCTTGAAGGGGCATCCTGTTGCTCACCACCTTCATATTATGGAGAAAATCAAGGTTCTTAGAGGTCCCTCTTGGATTGGGGCTCTCTCCTGGTCCCCAGAGCCCTGACAGAGGGTGAGACCCATTTGATCAGAGCCATCTATTAGATCACAGCTTCTGAAGGGCAGAGTGAGCTTTGGCCTGGAAGCATAGAGAATTCATATTTTCTAGTGCCCATAGGTGCCAAACTGAGACCACAAATGCCTCCTGTGCCAGGCAACATAGATGAGAAAAGCGATCAGAGGGAGAGGGTAGCAAGAAGTGGGGACCACTGCTACCGGGAGAAGGCCTACCCTTCAACCAGGGGGCAGCCACGTTTGGCCCCAGGGTTTGCCGCACAGGGAAGCCATGTCACTACTGGATCTTCGGACCCTGTGGCCCAGATTTTTTGGCTGGATATTCTCATTTGTAAACATTGGCTCTTAGTAAATTTAAACACCAGGAGGGCCACTCACTAGGTTTTTACAATTGTCGGAAAAGATTTTCTTCTGAGCTCCAGTATGAAAGGCTTGTCTGCTCCTCTTGGGGCATAAGAGAGGTGAAGGAAAGGGGCAGGTGTCCTCTCGCCTCAGTCTTCTGAATCCCATTACCATTCTTCTGCTTTTAACTCACTTCACCTCACCCCTGTCATCTCTGGGGCCTCACTCCCCAGGCTCTGCCACGCCATCTGTTTGCCACATGTGTCAGGGGTGGAGCAGCATCAGTCCGTAACCCAGGGGCCTGCAGTCTGCCTGCATTCCCCACGGGGGGGGTCTCTGGAGGTAGCTTGTGCTCCCTGGTTTCCCCAACTGGCAGATGGGAAAGAGGATGACTCCCCCCTTTTCTCACATTCAGAGAAGCTGGAGGATAAGCTCATAGGAGCGGGCTTTCCACAACAAGGCACAGAGCTGGCCCCAACTGTCAGCGTCCCCAAGGATGGAGAGTTCTACAGAACAGGGGTCACCGGGAGCCCATAGTGACAGCCTAGGGTTCTGGGGCATGCTGTTGCTCATGGTCCCCACCCTCATTTTATGGAGAAAATCAAGGTTCAGATTGAGCACAGGGCTTGGCCATTGTCACAGCTCCCAGACGTGGCCACCCAGGGCCAGATTGGACCCCTGGGAAGGCAGACCCATCAACAGGACTCAGAACTCAGGCTTGTGTAGGCGCTAAACATGCTCCTCCTCCGAGATACAGCAGAGGCCTCTTCTCCCTGTCACCAACTTGACCCCCTGTTGCCATGAACTTAGAAATTCTCTTCCCATAGCTAATCTTCCTCTCCCTACTGCCTGTATTCTCATATCAGATGCCTTCCCTATGCTCAGAAAAGAGGTAAGAAGCAGGCCCACCCCTACCCCCTACACACATTCTGTTCCCCGAGCAGTTCCTGCTCAGCCACAAACCTTTAGTCTTAGGACTCAGACTGCAGAGCACTTTACAGGTCTGGCTTTGACCTTACTGACTGGTGGCCTTGTGCCAACGCCAACCCACTCAATATTTTCAGACATTTAAGAATCAGGATATTTCACATGAAATCCATATATTCAATTCTCTTGAAAATTGGAAATTTTGGTCTCTGTACTCACTATCTCACTGGCAACAAATGACCGAAGTTGCCCCTTACTGATAGGGCCTCCTCTTTGCTGAAGAACCCACCTGCCACACTTACTCCTGTGTGTTGCCTGCCTGATCCCACAGGGCTTTGGGTGCCGGTTCATTTGGTGATCTTTGCAGGTCACTGTTGGTGGCAGGTGCAAGGGATCAGTTTCATTTCAGCCATTCTGGCCATGAAAGCATTTCTGTGTTTGCCTTTCCCAGAGGGCTCTGGGAGTGGCTCTAGGAGTCCCCAGAATATTGTTTTAGATGTTGCTGGTGTGACTCTGAATGAGTCCCAGGGGTGCCCCCTGCAGGTTGGTTGGGAAGGAGGCCCTGCTATCTAGCAGGGCTTTCCAAGGTACCTGCACTCAAAGTGATGTCGTTATGTGATCCCGAGGTGGCCTGAGGGGATGGCAGCGGATCGCCTCTTCGTGCATGATGGATCTGGGAAGTCTCTGCTTTGTGGCCTAGGCGGGCAGGTCTCAGGAGAATGTGGGAAGAGCCCCTCTGACCCCTGCATCTCCCCCACTGCAGTAGAGCTGCTCCTGACTAGCAGGGCATGGAGTCTGTACAGAGACTAGCTGTGGTTGAGAGAGGGGAGGGTCCCTGCTGTCAGAGAGAATTCCAGCTCCCTGACAGCCAGATGAGGAGTCCTGTGTGTCCCTCGGACACTAGGGAATGGGCAGGGGAGGGGAGGGGGACAGGAACCCCTCCCTGCGCATTCCTTTCCCTTCCCCTCCCCCTACACCATCTTCTCCCTGCTCCTCCACAGATGCTGCAGCCCCAGTTCAAGTCACACAACACTAACGAAGTGCTGGAGAAGCTGTTCCAGATAGTACCGGGCGAGAACCCCTACCGTTTCCGTGATCCCCAGCAGTGCCGGCGCTGTGCAGTGGTGGGGAACTCAGGCAACCTTCGGGGTTCTGGCTACGGGCCGGATGTGGATGGGCACCACTTCATCATGAGGTGAGTCTGCTGGGAAACCCAGGGACGGGCCTCCAGGAAGGAGATGGACCTCCTTGGCTTATCTGGCAGCGGAGGACTTGCCGTGGGGGTGTGGGTCTCTGATACCCAGAATCTTCCATGAGACTCTCACCTTTGTGGGGTGGATGGTAAGGCAGTTTCCCACTCTTAATCCCTTTGAAAATAGCTGAAACTAGATTCCTGGCTGGTGTCTCATGAAAACTCCCACCAGAGGCCCCTCCCCCTGTGTGGTCTCAATAGTTGGGGCCATATTGAGGGTCCCAAACTAAACATCTTGCTTAATAGCCACGGTTGATTCCTTCTAGTGGACTCACAGATAACAAGTGTCCTGGGCAGAAAACGGAGCTGCCTGCTGCTTACACTGGGCTGCTGCCCCTTACCTTTGTCTCTCAAGGTTTAGAGAGTATGGGAGCTTGCTCACTCAGCAGACATCTGTGCCCAGCCAGCAGGACAGGAGAAGGTTTGGGAGGACAAAGACATGGAGCCAGGAGCCTGGGGGTTAACAGGGGCTAGACTTGTGACCTGAACATAGGTCTGAACCTTTGTGTTTCCTGACTTCCTTCCCAGACTTGGGGACAGGAAATACCATCCCATTCCTTGATGAAGGAAGTACCTTAAGAATATAGGTACTGAAAGTGCCCCAGTTTTCAGTAAGCATCTCTTAGGATGAAAGACCACGTTTCCCAGGAGGCAGAGGGAAGGGCTTTGTCTTAGAAACTGTTGCTGTCTCCATAGCAACACTAAGGCAACACTATGTCTGTGAGGCTTTCAACATTCCTTGCAATACCTTTCTCATGTTGAGAAATGGTGGGGGGTGGGAGAGGATACTAAGTCCCAATCAGGAATCCAGATCCCCCTGAAATTCTGTCTCTGATTGCTGGCACCCAGAATGTGAGGGAGATGAGCTGGAGAGGGGACCCTCTTCACGCAGAGACAGTGTCTGAGATTGGGGAATAAGGTATCCCTCACTCCTGTGCAGCCCTGGGACTCTTGGGAAGCCCAGGGAAAGGCTCTAGAGTGCCTAAAACCTCAGCTGTCCCTGCCAAGCCACCTGCATCTCGTGATGGTTGGGAATCTCCAGGGCAGAAGCACAGTGGTCAAAAAGGGCTGGCTGGGGCCTCCCCGGTGGCGCAGTGGTTGAGCGCTGGGTTGCGAAGCTGCCCGCAACCTCTGCGGCACCGGTTCGATCCCCGGCTGCTCCCCGTCCACCGGAGGAGGGTCCCACATGGCGTGCAGACCTCTCCTGCTGCCCGCTGCTCCCCTCAGCAGTGTACTTCGGTCCTTCTGCCTGCTCTGCTCCCCGCTCTGGCTCTGGTGAATTCTCTCACCCTCCCGCGCTTCTGACTGTACCCAGTGCATGTATAAACAAAACAAACAAACAAACCAGCAAACAAATAAATAAAGCATGCCTCTATTAAAAAAAAAAAAAAGGGCTGGCTGGGTGCCTCCCTGTTGGCATAGGGGTTAAGTTTCTGTGTTACCACTTCAAAGGCCCATCTCAATGGCTGGAGTTCGATCCCCAGCCAGGGTGCTGACCCACATGGCGCAGCAGACCTCTCCTGTCCTGTTGCTCCTCTTAGCAGTGTATTTCAGTAGATCCACCTGTTCTGCTCCCCACTCTCTCTGATGAGTCCTCTCACCCACCACACCTCTGGCCTGAACCCCAGTTCTTCCATACAAAAAAAAAGACTGGCTCCTATGGCACCTGGGTGGCACCTGGACAAGCCAAGCTGTAAAAGGACTTTACAGATGTTTCCTCATAGGAACCATGCTATAAGATATGGTGCTTTGGGGTGCAGATCCCAGAATCACTTTTTGGAAGGGGTGACATGTGTAACTGCTGATCCACATAAGGAGCCAGGCAGCAGCGGAGGTGACTCGGCTTATAGGCTTGTCTTGGTTTGGAACCAGCATGAGACCTCCTTTCCTGGAAGCAGGACCCACCTAAGACCCCATTAAGAGGACTGAGCTGAGTCACAGTAAGTTGGTAGCGCCACCCACTCACCCTAACCACAGCTGCATCCTCCTCCTCTGTGTTCTCTGAGGCCTGCTGTAGTTGAGTTGGTCCTGCCTCATCTTACCTGTATAATGAGGTGACTGCTAGGACGGTGTCTAGCAGGTTGCAAACTCATAAATATACAAGTGAATGGAACAGGTGAGGCAACTAGACACCAAGCCCTAGCATGAATGTACCCTCACCTGCCTGCGCCCCAGCCGCAGGTGCTCCGTTGGTGAGTGGAGGCAGCCGGGAACAGATAGAATTCTAGAGTGCTTTCCATCTGAATCACAAATATCCACCTCATCTTCTCCATCTTTTTCTAGGCCCTTTCCAGAGCTTGGCTTCTCTAGAATGAATCAGATCCTCAAAACAAAATCCTGATCCCCAAAGCATGCCATAGTCCTTCCCTTTGCCTTAGAGGCTATCGGACATCTTTTTGAACCTCTTACTCTTCCTGGACTTTGGAAAGCCCAGCATGCAGGAAGAACCTGACAGGTGGAAACTCTGCAGCAGGGCTGACCAAGGGTGGGTGATCCTGGCTTACAGGTCAAAGAGGGGAGT
The DNA here is from genome assembly GCF_014898055.3 of Talpa occidentalis. Taxonomy (NCBI): domain Eukaryota; kingdom Metazoa; phylum Chordata; class Mammalia; order Eulipotyphla; family Talpidae; genus Talpa; species Talpa occidentalis. The sequence continues at coordinate 11,598,152 of NW_023601754.1, forward strand.
TTGTAAAGGTGCTGGTTGCTGAGTCAGTGGAAAAGGCAGATGGGGGGAGTGCTCAGAAACCAACCTGGGGCTGCTGCTGCCCTTTGATTTGTGAGACCAGCTTGGCCTCTCCACCTAGGGTGAGATGAGGTATAGGTGTTAGGTCCTCACAAGAGTGAACCTTTGAACCCAGCTTTTGGTGGGTCCAACTCCAGCCAACTTGAACACCAGCAACCAAGTCTCCTAGCTCCTGCTCTCATTTCCACACTTCAAGCAGCGGAGAAACACCATCCTTGTTAAGACTTCCCCTCAAACCTGCTCTGTTTCTCACAATTCTCTTCTGCCACACACACAGCAGGTGTTCAAAAGATACATATTAAAAAGAAAGAAGTGGGCCTTTCTGTGGTGCAGTGGGTTAAATCTCAGCACAGTGAAGCTATCAGCAGCCACTGCAGCATGAGTTCAATCCCCAGCCAGGGAGCAGCAGATCTCTTCTGTCTCATCCGTTGCACCCCTCAGCAGTTTATTTCAGTAGATCCATCTGTTCTGCTCTCCACTCTGTCTCTGATGAAGCCTCACACACACACACAGACACACACACACAACAACCATTTTTATGTGAACCATTTCTAGAAATGGAATTGCTGGGTCTAAGTGAATTGCTGGTTGGCACCAAACAGTCCTCTAAAATTCTTCTACCAGTTGCTGTGGCAGTTTCTTCTCATGTCGCTTCTTGTCCCTGCAGGATGAATCAGGCACCAACTGTGGGCTTTGAGCAAGATGTGGGCAGCCGAACCACCCACCATTTCATGTACCCTGAGAGTGCCAAGAACCTGCCCGCCAATGTCAGTTTCGTGTTGGTGCCCTTCAAGGCCCTGGACCTACTGTGGATTGCCAGTGCCCTGTCCACAGGGCAGATCCGATTGTGAGCACTGCCCACAGGGAGTGGAATATGGGTGGCAGAACCACGTTGGGTGGAGTCCTCCTGGGGACTGGATTATAGAATTCTATGAGCTGGATGTTTTGGCCAAGAGGGGTTGGTGAGGAGGAAGCAGTGGAAGGAAAGGCCCCCCACAGTGTCATAGCTGAGGCCATATAGCCTGTTTTCTGTTTCACTTCCTGCATGGGGACAACAAGTATATCAGTAGCAGAAAAGTAAGGAAAGGACAGAGTAATCTTGTCTTTTTCCCTGGAGGTGACTCTCAGAAGAGCTCTGCTTTCTGAGAACTTTCTTTGGGAGTAGTTGCCCAATCACAGCTGAGGCCCACAGGATTTTTTTTTTTTTTAAAGATTTATTTATTTATTCATACAAGCACTGGGTACAGTCAGAAGCACGGGAGGGTGAGAGAATTCACCAGAGCCAGAGCGGGGAACAGAACAGGCAGACTGACGAAGTACACTGCTGAGGGGAGCAGCGGGCGAGACAGGAGAGGTCTGTCGTGCCATGTGGGACCCTCGTCGGCGGCCAGGGATCGAACTGGCGCTGCAGAGGCTGCGGGCAGCTTCGCAGCCCAGTGCTTAACCGCTGCACCACCAGGGAAGGTCCAGGATTTTTTTTTAAGGTTATTATTATTTGCATAGAAGATCTGGGGTATAGGCCAGAGGTGGGGGGAGGGGTGAGAGGATTCACCAGAGATAGAGTGGGGACCAGAACTGGTAGATTTACTGAAATACACTGCTGAGGAGAGCAGTAAGCAAGACAGGAGAGGTCTGCTGTGCCATATGTGGGTTGGCACCCTGTCTGGAGGATTGAACTCAGGCCATAGCAGTGATAGTGCTGAGACTTAACCCTGAAGCCCCTAGGCCTCCACAGGAAATTTTTTAGCAGCTTTATTGAGATAAAATTCACATATACCATGTAATTCACACATTTAAAACGTGCAATTCTGCGACTTTCAGTATATCCAGAAATGTATGACCATCACCACAATTAATTTTAGAATACTTTCATGTTCTAAACTTGAAGTTCTATTTTCTAAAGAGAATGATCTAATGATATCCCTGTATCCTCAGCCTTCACCTCCACTCCCCCCACCCCACCCCCTAGCCATAGGAATCACTAATCAGCTCTCTCACCATGTGGGATGTATGTGTGTGTGTGTGTGTGTGTGTGTGTGTGTATGAGAGAGAGAGAGAGGAAAGAGAGAGAGAAAATGTATAACACAAAGTTACCATTTTAACTGCATAGTTCAGAGTCATTAAGTGCTTTCACATCCTTGTGTAAATATCACCACTAACTGGCTCCTAAACTTTTCATCATCTCAGATAGAAACTTAGTACCATGAAATAATAGCTCCCCATTCTCCACTCCCTCTAGTCCCTGATAACCACTGTTCTTTGTCTCTCTGACTTGACATTATTCTAGCTTCTTTCACTTAAAATATCTTCAAGTTTCATTAATGTTGTAGCATGTATCAGAATGTCATTCTTTTAAAGGCTGAGTAGTATTCCATTCTATGGCTGTACCACATTTTGTGTATCCATTCCTCATCTATCAGTGGATATTTGGGTTGTTTTCACCTTTTGCCTGTTGTCACCATGTATTATTAAACACAAGTGTGATTTCCTGACTCTATCTTCTCCTTGGGAAACATTAAGTCTAAAATAAGTGCTGTAGAGTTTGTTTCATAAATACTCAGAAAAAGTAGTATACATTATTGGCACCATGGTTGACTAATAAGGAAGGAGGATTTGTGCCAAATGTGAGAATAGTCAGAGGATCATAAGAGCGCATGCATGGTGGATTTGAGATGATCGGTTAACTCAAAAGTTCACAGCACAGAGTTGAGGAAGAAAAGTTGGGGCTGGATCTCCCTGGTGGCGCAGGTGTTAAAGTCTCAGAGCTATCAAGCTATCACCAGCCACTGCAGCATGAGTTCGATCCCCTGCCAGGGAGCTAACCCACATGGCACAGCAGACCTCTCCTGTTTCACCCATTGCTCCCCTCAGGAGTGTATTTCAGTTGATGTGCCTGTTCTGCTCCCCACTCTGTCTCTGGTGAATCCTCTCACCCCCTGCACCTCTGGCCTATACCCCAGCTCTTGTATGCATAAATAAAAATAAATCTGGGGAAAAAAAATAAAATTGGAGCTTGATAATGGAATGTCCTGATACTTGTTTTATCCTGAAGTACCTAGGGAGCCATTGAAGATTTCTGAGTGAGGTACTGAATTGATGTCTATGACTGTAAAGCCTGGAAGAAGGGGGCCCTGTTGTGAGGCTGTCATTGCTCAACCTGAAAAGAAGGAACCACCCTCTAATATATTTTTTTTCTGCTTGCAGCACCTATGCCCCAGTGAAGTCCTTCCTTCGAGTGGACAAAGAAAAAGTAAGTAAGTACCCCCCTCCTCCCCTTCTTCAGGTCCCCCAAGTTCCTCATGAATCTGTTCTATTTTCTCTTCCCAGGTCCAGATCTACAACCCAGCCTTCTTCAAGTACATCCATGACAGGTGGACAGAGCATCACGGACGGTACCCTTCCACAGGGATGCTGGTGCTCTTCTTTGCCCTGCATGTGTGTGATGAGGTGGGTGGTCCTATCTGAGGCTTAAAGAGTGGGACTTATGCAACAGCAGACAAGCAGCCTTTCTCTGGGCTTAGCAGTGCTCCAGAGCCATGTGGTTTTGTAAGCATAATCAAATGGCTTGAGTTCCATTCTAGGCTGTGAAGTATAGATCTGCATTTCCCAAACCCACTCTGAAATCACTTCATTGAAAAGTTAAATTTATTTTTAAATGGAAACAAAATACTACTACCCTAATTGTGATATTACTTGCCATAAAGAAAAAGTAACCATAAACCAATAGAATGGAAACAATGTAAAGTATATTAGCAGGATGGTTTATGCCAGGCCTCAGGGCTTACTATTCCTGTTTTAAAGTTTTAAAACTGGAGCTTAGTCATTCTAGGAGCAGATATCTGAGCAAGTAGAGCTACTGTGCCTTGTATACCAGTGCTCATGCCCAGCACCCCCACCTTTTTTTTTTTTTTTTAAGATTTATTTATTTATGCACACAAGAACCAGGGTACCTGCCAGAGATGTGTGGAGGGAGATGATTCACCGGAGACAGAGTGGGGAACAGAACAGGCAGATGGACTGAAATACACTAATGAGGGGAACAGTGGGGGTGACAGGAGAGGTCTGCGGCGCCATGTGGGTAGCTCCCTGGCCAGCTGGGAATTGCACTTGTGCTGCAGTGGCCAGTGACAACTTGATAGCTCTGTCTTTAACCCCTGCGCCACTAGGGAGGCCCCAGCACACATACTTTTGCCAGTAAGTTATTCAGGGCATAGTGTTGGATATTAGGCCAGCTTTCAAATATCAGTAGTCCATTTCTTCCTCCCCTCCTGCCACCCCCCCCAAGCCCCCCAAAAAGTTAGCAAGGGTTGTCAGCTGTCACATACTATCCCAAACTGGGACATTTATGACGAAATCAGGTGGAAGTGGGGCTCAAAGCGCCAGGCCTGGGTGTCTGTCCTCTGCCTTCCCGGGTGCCACCCCGCTGTGGGAATTGAGGGGCTGCCGGCTTCCCAGGCTGTCTGCGGGCGCTGCGGCCCCTTCTCCCCCGCCACGGCCCAAGGCTGTCCCCTGCCTGTCTCCAAGGCCCTCCGGTCCTCGCTCGGGAGTGACCTGCGCCGTCCTTCCCTGCAGGTGAACGTGTACGGGTTCGGGGCCGACAGCCGCGGCAACTGGCACCACTACTGGGAGAATAACCGGTACGCGGGCGAGTTCCGGAAGACGGGCGTGCACGACGCCGACTTCGAGGCCCACATCATCGACATGCTGGCCCAGGCCAGCAAGATCGAGGTCTACCGAGGCAACTGAACCTGACCCCTCGCGACCCTTCCGGCCCGGCCTCGAGGCGCGCTCGGGCCAGGACCCCGGGCCAGCCCGGGGCCCCGCGGTGGGAAGGCTGCGGTCTGGGCCAATCATGCTGCAGCCCAGCGGGCCTTCCGGCCCCCGCCAGTGACGAAACTTTCGGGGCCCGTCCGCTGAGGCACCAATCAGCGCCGCAGTTGGGCGGGGCCTCTTTTTCCCAACCAATCATGAGACTCAAGGAGAACTTCCGGCGCGGGGCTCCGTCTCCTCCAATCGCTGGCCTTCGGAGGCGGGGCCGCGGCCGCTCTAGCCCTTCTTCTCTATGCTTTGGGGTAGGATTTTATTTCTCGTTCTTTCAAGGATGAGCGGTGGGTTCCGGCCTGGACGCAGCACTCTCCTCAGGAGAGCGTGGGTCGGTTGCCGGGCTGACCCCTCCGGGGCGCCAGCGCTTCAGCTTCGTTCCTAGGCCGCCTCGGTGTGGGCGGAGGGGCGATCGCCAGCCTCTTTGGGGATCAGGGGTGCGGGTGGGGTGGGGGGTTCCCGGGAGCGCGCTTTCACTCCCAGGGAAAAGCCGGGTCCCAGAGAGAATCAGGCCCCACATTTCCTTCATCGGTCAGACTCAGTTGGGTGAGTGTAAACCCACCAAAGAAATGCAGTGAGAATCCAGAGGGTGCGTGGGTCCCCTCCTTCCCCTCCCCGCCTTCGGCCACCCTATGGAATGGCCTTTCTCACCAGGGCATTTAGTCTCACCAGGAAGCTAGAATTGTATTCACCCCCTGCTTGGGGGCGGATTCTCCTAGGGCCTAACTCTTGAAAAATAGGTGTAAGGAGCAGGGCAGGGGACAAGGAATCCCCCTCACATCAGATGTGTAAGGTGCTTCTCACTCAAGTGTGCCCTAGCCCCAACTGTTCACCACAACCTTTCACTGACTCCTTGGCCCAGGGCCTCCTCACCAGCCTGCTGTTGCTCTGGGAGAAAAAAAAAAATCTAAACTTGCCCTGGGATTTGGGGCACTGCTGCTTTTCTCTCTCTCTCCCTCTCTCTCTCTCTCTTTCTCTCTCTCCCTCTGTCTCTCTCTCTCTCTCACACACACACACACCCACCCCTACCCCTTTGGCTGGCTCTAGGGAGAGGGAGCAACATGTAGGAAACAAAGCTGGAGAAGAGGAGTCTGGCTACCTGGTGCATGCACCTTCTTCCTTCACCCATGACCCCAAAGAGGAGTAGGAAACCTCTTGCTTGGGGGTGGAATTTGCTTTGGGCTCATAATTTAGTTAACCTGAAGTTACCAGGTATGGCTGATCAACAAAGATTCTTTAAAACTCCAAGCTGGCCATGCAAGTAATGGGGAGCCTAGCTGGGGAGGAGTAGACTTGCCCCCCTGCATGCCTCCTCCCCTGCCCATTTGTGTCTCCTTCCCCATGCTCCCCTCCTGCCTTCCTCTCACCCACATCTGTTCCAGCTCTCGAAAGGCTGGGAAACTAATAACCAGGGGTTACAACTAACTGGAAGCCACCTGTGTGACTGAGCCCAGCCTGAGTCCCTAGAGGAAGCTGCTGGTGGGATTCTCATCCTTCAAGGTTGGGGAAGTTTAGGAGGGCAAATGGGCTTCTGTGAAGCTTCCAAATCTCTGAAAGGACTCCCCTTGATGAACAAAAATACTCCTCTTTTTTCTTAGTGAGTTAACACCACCAGGCAGTCTCCTGGCCTTTGGTATCGTTCCTGCAGCAGGCTGGGGGAACAGTAACCAGCAGCTAGTATGTTAGAAAGGGTTGGGGAGGGGCAGTGGGCACCCCTAAAATTAATATATTGAGAACTTAGCTTGAGTCTGTTCCTTCCCAATTCCGGAAGCAGGAATAAAGAATGGGAGTGGGTAGGATGCCATCTCTTGGGCCTCCCCCCACCATTTTAGAGTCAAGGCACCAGCCGTTCTTGCCAGTCTCATCTCAGTGCTTCCTAAAGAGACTGTTTTGAGTGTTAGGAGGATGAAAAAAACGATGCAATTATGCCAAACAGTATTGAGCGGAATAATTTATTTCTTTTGTCTTCTTTTTGTTTGGTTTGCTTTAAACCATTAATAAATTCCCATTCTGGAAGAGGTAGGTCCTAGCATCCAGCCCAGATCTCCTTTTCTGCAAGTTATTGAAATGAAACATTTTTTAATTTTCTTCCCTTTCTCTTTCTGAATTAAAAAGAACAGCAAAAACAAAAACAAGATCACATAGTCATTTGTTCTGAAATGGGTACTGTGGTGGGAAGAAGGTGGATCTGACAGGGTGCTGTGATTGAGTAATGGCTAAGAATGTTGGGTCGGTGGAGAGGGGTGGGAATGACTCACGGACACTCTCCCCTTATGTGTCAGGAGCTTAGGTCCGTGGACACTGTTCCCTGAAGTCCCCAAGACGTAGATCTGAGGGACTGCAGGTCTTTTTGTCAAACAACTCAGTGTCTTTTCATTTTTCTCCAAAAGAGGAATGAATTGGAAAGAATTGCTGACAGCAGCTTCCCAGGCGGCTGTGTATAGCGGACAGAAGTGGTGGTGAGCGACCTGCAGTTTCCCCATTATCTTTTCTGAACAGCTAAGGAAAAGATGGAGGTGGGGAGGAAGCAGGCAACGCTGTTAGACTCCTTTCCCTGAACCCTGAAGGGGTCCCAGCTTTAGTGATGTAAACAGGCCGGGAGTGCCTCCTCCTGCCCCTTGGATGGTGCCGCTTATGGACAAAGGGTTCCTTCAGAGGTTCCTAGATGGGAACAGAAAGACAAGGGGTGTGAGGGCTGGGGAAGGCATATACATGCTCATTCCCTGCGACCAGGCCGCCTTGCCCAGGCCTCCAAGTGGCATTAGGGGCTATCCTGACTCCAGACAAGACCCAGAGCTTGTTGGATTGGGAAACAAGGAAAGAGGCAATGCACCCTCGAGATAGTTGCTAGGATTACCTGGTGCTTCCCTGTGCTCAGTGAACTCAGGAGGCTCTATTTGCAGACACTCTACTCAGTTAAGATTTTATTTATTTTTGCATAGAAGAACTGGGGTGTAGGCCAGAGGTGGGGGGTGAGAGGATTCACCAGAGACAATGGGGAGCAGAACAGGCACATCTACTGAAATACATTGCTAAGGAGACCAGCAGGCAAGATAGGAGATGTCTGCTGCGCCATGTGGATGAGCTCCCTGGCTGGGGATTGAATTCAGGCTGTCATGATGGACTATCACAGTGGTAGCACTGAGCCTTAACCCCTAGGTTACCAGGGAGGCCTCTTTACTCTAATACTGAAGCCGTCTTGGAGACCCTTTACACCATTAGCCCTATATGTGGGCTCCTCATCCTTAACAACACTTGTGAGCAAACCTCTTCTGTCCCTGGCTCAAGACCCTCAGCCCCAACCATCAGCTATGTCCTCAGCAGGACGGCCCTTCACCATCTTTCAGGGTCCCTGGACCAGCAGCTGAAACTATCCACTGCCAGGAACCAGCACAGCTTTCAGATCCAGCAGGCCCCAGAATGGGTTTTTCCTCCTCTGTTTCCAGGTACTATGGAAATTCCCTAGAATGCCATAGTTGTGGGTTGGCAAGAAATCAGCAGAATGATAAGAGCCAGTGCCACAGGCATTTGGGGCATCTTACTTGCCTGTGTCCTGTCTTTGTGCCTTCTGGATGCGCCTGAACCTACTGGACTCCTGCTGTGAAAAGCTGATTTTATAGTTGGGGACTAGACAGTTGTAGATCCCACCACAGATAACTCACTGAGTGTCCCAAGATTTAGTCTATGCCTATGCCCAGGAACTGCTTTTCAAATAGAGAATACTATTTGGTAGAAGAGAGCATTGGTCTTTTTCTAAAGCCTTGGACTCTGGGCTCTAATTCTCTAACTCAGAGTTGTCAGTGACGCCACACTATGTCTCTGCCACAGACTCTACACCCGAGTCATAAGGCCGGTGGCAGGAGTGCAGGCACAGCCTGGACTGCTCATGACCATTCTGCTCAGAGCCCCCACCCAAAGATGGCTGCCTTGGGGGTCACCTTCTTTGGTTGAAGCACACTCCCAAATGTTATACCCACTGCCTTCAGAATCACAAGTCCCACCGAATCTTGTATCTTGTTTTTCATGTTGGCCAAAGACTGTTGCTTTGACCCAGCAAAGATGCCAGCCACATCTACAATCCACAGGTTGGCATTACCTCCTGGTTGCATTTGCAGAAACTACTGTCACGCTGCATGACTCAGTGGTGAGTAAATGGAACCAGAAAAAAGTCACACATACACCCACCCCCACCCCACCACCCCCTCACCCTGAATAACCATATTTGTTGTCATCATCTGTCTCTCCAAATCTTGGAATATGGTGTAGGCCCTTGACTTACTGTGTAGGAGAAGGTAGGTCCTGGGACTTCTCATCACAATAACCCTCACTTCATGGGGCAGGTTGCCAATGTGGGGATTTTGCCAGGGAGTAGATATCTCTCTTCTTTTCTGAGACTGAGGAAATTAGCTTAAAGTGGTCTCACCAGACCTGCCAATAAATGGACCAGAATGCTCAATCTACCATTTGCCATAATAAGCTCCGACTTTAACTAGTGGATCCCGTTCATTCAGGTCTCAGAGCCAGTCTTCGATAAGTCCTGAAGACTGTGTATTTCCCTCCCCGCTGTGCACTATCACTCTGGGAAACAGATCCTTCTACAAAGACTCATGCTACAGGTCAAAGTCCTCACAGTGTTCTGGGGTCCCCTTAAAAAAGGGACTCCTGGAATGTGATCTGAATTAGGTCTAGCAACAGGGTAAGAAGCTGTGACTCTCCACCACAGTCAGCCTGTGATTCCAGCTGCTTCTCAGCACTCCTAGAATTTTCCCTCCCCCTTACATCAAGCAGTACCAATAAGAGGCTGCCCAGAATCAATTTCATCTCTCGGGACCTCAATGGTCAATTAACCATTGTCCCAAGTCTTGTAGCTCAGACCTCTAATTACCTATACCAGCACTGGTTATGAGACCTGTGTCTCCCTTACCTTGAACAGTTAGGCCTGTCTTTCTTGCCTTCATCAGGCCAGGATTCCAATATTCTCTGACTATAGATGACAGCCATATTTCTGTTACAGAATATAATGCATCTTTAGAAAAGAATATAACAATTAATGGACAAAATGTATAGGTTAAGGAATTATTTATTTATTTTTGCATAGAAGAACTGGGGTATAGACCAGAGGTGCAGGGGTTGAGAGGATTCACCAGAGACAGAGTGGGGAGCAGATCAAGCGGATCTACTGAAAAATACACTGCTGAGGGGAGCAGCGGTCGAGACAGGAGAGGTCTGGGCCATATGTGGGTTAGCTCCCTGGCCAGGGGTTGAGCTCAGGCCATAGTGGTGATAGCAAGGAGACAACCCCTAGGCCGCAAGGAGGCCAATTTTTATTTTTAAAGATTGATTTATTTATGCATATAAGAACTGGGGTATATGGGGCCTCCCCGGTGGCGCAGCGGTTGAGCGCTGGGTTGCGAAGCTGCCCGCGGCCTCTGCGGCGCCAGTTCGATCCCCGGCTGCTTCCCGGCCACCTGCGGAGGATCCCACATGGCGCGCAGACCTCTCCTGCCGCCTGCTGCTCCCCTCAGCAGTGTACTTCGGTCCTTCTGCCTGCTCTGCTCCCCGCTCTGGCTCTGGTGAATTCTCTCACCCTCCCGCGCTTCTGACTGTACCCAGTGCATGTATAAACAAAACAAACAAACAAAATAAATAAATAAATAAAACATGCCTCTATATAAAAAAAAAAAAAAAAAAAGAACTGGGGTATAGGCCAGAGTTGTCGGAAGTGAGAGGATTCACCAGAGAGAGAATGGGGAACAGAACAGGCAGATTGACTGAAACACACTGCTAAGGGGAGCAGTAGGTGAGACAGGAGAGGTCTGCTGCGCCATGTGGGTTGCTCCCTGGCCAGGGATCGAACTCATGCTGCAGTGGCTGTTGATAGCTTCATAGTTCTGCATCTTAACCCCTCACGCCACCAGGGAGGCCCCAATTTTTATTTTTAAATAAAACTTGCTTGACAAAGCAAAGGTAAGAATGAATATATCTATATATATGTGTGTGTGTGTGTGTATATAAAACCTGGCACTCAGGTAAAACAAGGGACAATTTCCACTGCCATTTTGCCCCCAAAATCAATAACAGCTTTTATTGCTTCTTAGAGATAATGACATCAGTCTGAGGAAGCATCCAGAATCTTGCTGTTTCTGTGGCTTAGATCTTATTCATTAGCCTGCTCAATTGATCCTTCTTCAGAAGCAGATATACCATCCCCAAATCTTCTGATCTCCTTGTTTTTAACTGCTGTAGCTTGCTAATTAAAGCAGCACTTGAATTTGAAACAAGCTCAAGGTCATTTACTTAAAGGATTAGCTCATCTTTCTGGGACTAAGATATTGAACGTTAAACCTACCTTCATCCAAAACCTGCAGATTTTTGGCTCAAGAAATTTTAGGGGAAGTGAGTGAACATAGCCCTCACCTTGTAACAGAGACCAGTGTGACCCCCTTCATCTGGTACGTGACTATATGTGATTACAGATAGTGCAGGCGCAGCCAGTTGCTTTCTATTTCTTCGTCATTAGTCCATCCACAACATTTTTTTCTTTCCAAGGAGACTTAATTCACCTTCGATGTGATTTAAGTCCTGTGTGGACCTTCACAGTAACTCTGCTTCCCTTCAGAGAGATGTCAGCATTTTTTGAAATGTCCACAATCTGATTGCTGAGAATGGTCCTCACTCTCACCTAAGACTTGGCCCCACAGCGCCACTGCTGTTTCACTTCCAAAATGGACTGAGGAAAAGGGGAAAAGCAGCTCTCCTGCCCGCCTATGACTATGCAGGTGTTTCTTTTCTTCACAAATCCTCTCTCTTTGCAAAGTAGGAGTGGCCGCTCTCAGCCCACTTGTGTCTATGCAGGTGCCTTTTTTTTTTTTCTTCTTCCTTTCCCTACTAAACCTGTCCTTTTAAAATGTGAAAAGAAAAGGAGAGAAGAGGTGGTTAAACATGTCATGTGAAAGAATTAGAAAAATGTTTAATTTCCAGATTCACTTGGACACTCTGTTATGTGTCTTTGCTTAGACCCAAATCCAGATGGAAGTTTGTTTTATAATAAAAATGACCTCTCAGATCACTTAGGAAAGGGTGGATCTTTCCATTTTACTAGGGTAACAAGATAACCACTTACAAAAAGATCAAATTAGATCCATACCTTAAACCATTCACCAAAATGAATCAGAACTAAATGCAAAAAATAAAACCCTAAAAGTGACAGCTCTTTGATAGATTCAAACAGATTATATACCTATTTCAACTTTGTAGCTGGTTTTTTTTTTATTTTTTAAAGATTTATTTATTTTTATACAAGAATTGGGGTACAGGCCAGAGATGCAGGGGGGTGGGGGCGGTGGTGAGAGGATTAACCAGAGACAGAGTGGGGAATAGAACAGGCAGACTGACCGCAGTACACTGCTGAGGGGAGCAGCGGGCGAGACAGGAGAGATCTGTCCCACCATGTGGGTTTCTCCCTGGCCGGCCGGGAATTGAAATTGTGCTGCAGTGGCTGCAGATTTCTTCATAGGTTGCGTCTTAACCCCTGCACCACCAGGGAGGCCCTGTAGCTGGTTTTTAGATTGGGATTTTTTTTTTCATGTTGTGTAGTTCACTGTATTGCTTAAAAGTAGGTGTTTTTCCATTCTTATGAGTATGCGCCAACATTTTGTTGAACTCTCTTCCAATGTAATTGCTCCCATTTTATGTGTCCATGTGACTGATGTCTTTTTTATTCCTTCCCTATTACTAGTGAGGTCATGGGAAGGAAAACTCAGTTAGAACGATGCTCATCATCTACTTAGCAGATTCTTTTCCCTTGGTCTCGTTCCTCTCCAGATTTGTGTGATTGCTTATTTAACACCTCTGTCATGATGAAGGCTTTTTAAATGTCTGGCAATTGAGGATTGTCTTCTTTTCTGAAATAGTGAATCACGAAGCTGCTTAGGCAGTCTGTATGTGGGTGAGGCTTACCTACTCTGCAGGCTGGCATTAGGTTGGCTGGACAGGGAACCAGCTATTCCATTTGGAGGGAGGGAGTACAGATAACTTAGTTTTTGTTTCCTCTTAACACCCCTCAGGCTCCCAGCAGCTTAAAACAAAGTTTATTTCAAGCTACATTTTCATCATGGGCCTCTGCTCATCATGGTCACTCAAAGCCCTACATGGAAAGTGGTGCCATCTGGTAGGTCTGTGATCTCAGGGCCAGGGAGAAGAGAATGTGGTGAACTGTGCATTGCACCTAAACTGTCAAATTCATATTTCCTTGATGTCAAAGAAGTCCTATGGCCATGCTCAGCCTAACAGCCCTCATAATCTTCCTCTGGAAGAGGAGCAGTATGGAGTGAGTAGTAACACTCTACAACATAGAAGTCTCTTTGGAGAGAAATGCTGGCATTTAGAGGAGCATCGGGCAGGGCTATGTGGATGCACACCTGGTTGGTAGGTTGGCCGGATGCCAGGGAAGGGAAGGAGGCCACTGAGTATTACACTCATCACAGGAACAGCAGTGAGCTGGCAGTCACCAGGATCCGCTTTCTGTACAGGATTGGCTACCTAAGAAAACATCTATCCTTGCTAGGTGAGAGGTAAGTAAAATCCATAAAGCTAGACTTTTAAAATTCAAGTTCTTTTTTTTTTTTTAAGTGTGAATTAGCAATGAATTCTCCTTCTCACAACCCTTCCAGAAAAATCACAGCTTGTGCAGTGAAAAAGCCAGGGTGACAACCAACTTACAGAAATGCCAGAAGATGCCCCCCTCACCCCACACTTGCTGAACCCTGGGTGTCAGGACCAGTCTGTTCCTCTGATAATATAGAATTAACACCTTTCCTCTAACAACTGTTTCTGTTCCTAAGAACACAGGCTCTTCCTGGCAGCCTGGCTTCTCTCCAGGGAGAAGGCCTGCTGAAGCGGGAAGAACAGATGGGGACTGCTTCTGAATGGATCTGAGTTCAGTCCTTTTGCTATAACTGTGTCTTTTTTTTCCTTGTTTTTAGAATAAGAAAGTAATGCCCACTGATCACAAAAATCATTCAAATAATTTATATCTATATAAAGACATGGCAGGCCTTCCTGCAATATTTATTTTCTATTTATAATTTGTCATAACATGGGTTAAGGGAACCCTAGAAGAAAAGAGCACTCTCCCTTTCAGACCCATGTTGTGGTCTCTCCACAGCTCTTCCTATAAAACCCTGTCTCCATGAAACATCATACTAGAACCCCATCATACTTAGCAACCCAGCTTCGCAACCCAGCGTTCAATCACTGTGCCACCGGGGAGGCCCTTAGTTTTCTTTTTTTTTTTTAAAGATTTATTTTTATTTATTTATACAAGCACTGGGTACAGTCAGAAGTGCGGGAGGGTGAGAGAATTCACCAGAGCCAGAGCGGAGAGCAGAGCAGGCAGAAGGACCGAAGCACACTGCTGAGGGGAGCATGGGGTGGCAGGAGAGGTCTGCGCGCCATGCGGGACCCTCCTCCAGTGGCCGGGGAGCAGCCGGGGATCGAGCCGGCGCTGCAGAGGCTGCGGGCAGCTTCGCAACCCAGCGCTCAACCACTGCGCCACCGGGGAAGCCCCCTTAGTTTTCTTTATTGCTATAAATAACTAACCTTTAAAATGTGAGCCTGGGCCTCCCCTGGTGGCGCAGGCGATGGAGCGCAGTGCTGTGAAGCTCTGCAGCCTCTGCAGCGCCAGTTCAATCCCGGCCGGCCAGTGAGGGTCCCACATGGTGCCGCAGACCTCTCCTGTCTCGCCCACTGCTCCCCTCAGCAGTGTATTTCATCAGTCTGCCTGTTCTGTTCCCCACTCTGTCTCCGGTGAATCCTCTCAACCTCCCGTGCATCTGGCCTGTACCCCGATCTTGTATAAATAAAAAAACTTTAAAAAAAAAAAAAAGTAAAATGTGAGCATGCTTAATTTTATTTATCCAAGTCATCTTAAGTGATTGAGGTTAGTATCACTAGTTTATGTGCTTGGGTGAGTTAATTCATAAATGGGAAATCTCATGCAGAATTCAAAATCATTTATGTAGCTATTCTTCCCTCAAGGAGAGGGGTATAGTTCCCCACTCATGTGAGCTGCACATGCTAACTTCCACCCAAGTGTAATGTATTGAGAGTGGGGGAAAGAGCCAGCCAGCTCATCAAGATCAACATCCCTGCTCTTGATGATGCTGAGAACTCATGTTCTTTTTTTTCTAGAATTTATTTTTATTTATTTATGCATACAAGAACAGGGGTATAGGCCAGAGGCAGAGGAGGTGAGGATTCACCAGAGACAGAGCGGGGAGCAGAACAGGCAGACTGACTGAAACACACTGCTGTGGAGAGCAGCGGGCGAGGCAGGAGAGGTCTGTTGTGCCATGTGAGTCAGCTCCCTGGCTGGGGATCAAACTCAGGCACTCATGGTGGTAGCGCTATGACTTAACCCCTAGGCCACCAGAGAGGCTCTGAAACATATTTAGCCTTCATCTGGCCATTCCTTAAAATTAGTTTTATCTGGGGTGAATTTGTGTTGGTATTGTTTGCAGTCCTTAGCATTTGATTTCTTCTGTCCCCACCTCCCACCTCTGCCTTAAGAGCACCCACTGCACATTGTGTCCTTCCTTTCTAGAACCTTGCTCCTCAAACTTTCTTCTCAGAATCCCTACCCTACCCTCCAGCAATGCCTTGCAGCTGCTCCTCTCACTCTCTATGGTAGCTGATATCTTCCAGGCTTCCACTCAAATCTGCCCCAAACTGGACCCTCTGTATTCCCACCCACAACTCTGCCATCACTCACGCTCCAAGGTATCCGTGTTGCTCACAGCACATGAGCAGGGCCAAGTATGACACAGTCAAACCTATGGGAATTTAGAAACTTACTTCCCAGGTATCATGACTATGAAAATAATAGTAAATAATTTGTAACACTAGGAGGAAGAAAGTTTTTTAGCTATGACATGACATCCAGCTCTCTTAAAATGAAATCTGAGTAATATTAAAATTAAACTGTTGGGCCTCACTGGTGGTGCAGCAGTTGAGCACTGGGTTGCGAAGCTGCCCGCAGCCTCTGCAGCGCCGGTTTGATCCCCGGCCGCTGAGTGAGGGTCCCATTTGGCACGCAGACCTCTCCTGCTGCCCGCTGCTCCCCTCAGCAGTGTACATTGTCACTCTGCCTGCTCTACTCTCCGCTCTGGCTCTGGTGAATTCTCTCACCCTCCCATGCTTCTGACTGTACCCAGTGCTTGTATAAATAAATAAATAAATAAATAAATCTTAAAAATAAATAAATAAATCTTTTAAAAAAAATTAAACTGTTGTGTGTAGCATTAAAAAAGAATGAGTTTCGGGCCTCCCAGGTGGCGCAGCGGTAGAGCGCTGGGTTGCGAAGCTGCCCGCGGCCTCTGCAGCGCCGGTTCAATCCCCGGCTGCTCCCCGGCCACCGGAGGAGGGTCCCACATGGCGCGCAGACCTCTCCTGCCGCCCGCTGCTCCCCTCAGCAGTGTACTTCGGTCCTTCTGCCTGCTCTGCTCCCCGCTCTGGCTCTGGTGAATTCTCTCACCCTCCCGCGCTTCTGACTGTACCCAGTGCATGTATAAACAAAACAAACAAGCAAACAAATAAATAAAGAAAAACATGCCTCTATTAAAAAAAAAAAAAAAAAAAGAATGAGTTTCTACAAACTTGGAAAATATCCATCACTCGAGACAAATTTATAATTTCCCTAAAATAGAACGATGACTAAAAATCATTAAGAATTGACAATCTAATATTAAAATGGGCAGGACCCCAAAAGAGAAAATCCAAAACCCAATAAACTGAAAACCAGCGAAACCCCATTAAATACAAAACACCAGTATTTTTTACTACTCAAAAGTGACAAAGGTTTAAACATGGATAACATGTAGAGTTGGCAAGCAGGTAAGACAGTAGCTATTTCGTATCTCTACAATGTTAATGTACACTGGTAAAGCTTTTTACCAGGCTAGACTGGTGATGTACTAAAAATTTAAATGTCCCCACTCTGCTGCAACAGCTCTGCTTACAGGAACACAGGGCAGAGCAGGTCTCAGCAGGGCACAGAGCTGAGCGTAGATATGCACCGTGGCTGTGGACCCCGGGACAGGGTAAGGACCTGCTACTACAGGAGCCTCCAGTGAGTGCCAAGCAGCTCTATGTTGGAATCCTGTCAGTAGCGAGGACAATGTATGTGTGCTGGACACGTCACAGGCCCAAGATAATGCTGGTGAGTGAAAAAGCAGTTTGCACGACTATGAAGAGATATTCATGGGCTTGTAAAGGAAAAGTGGTCTGATGTCTAATACACGCAATATATTGGATGGACACCAACCTGCTGGTAATTAAGTACCAGAGAGATGGGGAGAGAGAGGACTTGTACTTTATAGATGCACACACTTTGTTTTAATGAGCATATATTAGTCTAGTAAGCAGAAAAATACAAGTAAAAACAAATCATGATTAGTAAAATGTTTCATAATTATTTTTAAATTTCTTAACATAATAATAGGTATAGTTCTAAGGTAACTGTCCTTGTTCATACTGATAAAGTAGGAAAAAAGGTAACCACCAGGTCCTCTATTATGGATGCACAGCGATACCAGATAGCACTTGGTCACAACTTCATTTCTAAAGGCAGCTATTTGTGCCCAGGCGGTGACACACTGTGGATACAAAACCCTTCACTCTGCCAGGCTGTGGTAGGAAACATGTCTGGCGTCTCCCGGCACCGTGGAGGCTGAATCGTCTCAGGATTCATCTTCTCTGGCTGGCACCATCTCTCTGAAGAGGCCAGGACTCACTAACTTCCATGTTTCTCCCCAAATCTAATGCCCACCCAGTGAGAAACAAGGAACTGCTCTGGTACAGAGAACAGAAAGCGGGTCATGTGGAGTGGGGATAAGGACGATGCCGTGAGGGTCGGAGATCTTCACTAATGGTCTCAGTGGAGAGACACAGAAGAAGGCAGCTCACAGACCTCTTGGCTGCTTCTCCCTATGCTCCATCTATACTGGGGATCCCAGGCCTGTGCTGCCTAGACACCCCCGCCCCCCGCCCCCACTAGATTCCCAACCTCTATCACTTTCTCAGGGGTAGAAGTCTGGTTCCAACACCCCTAGCCAGAAAATAGGCAGGGATCTGGGGACCAGCAACCAGATTACTAGAAAGATGGGGGATCCTTGACTTAAAAAGGACTCAATTTTCCAGAATGCCTAATTTTCATTCAACTTTCCTGATCACATACGAATGTAATTTGTATATGTCAAGTCCAAACATAATTTGAAGTGAGGTAGGTAGTTTCTCTCTACTCGTGCCTTCATCTTTGTGGTGACTGTCCAGGCCTGCGCCATGAAAGCACTAGTGTCCCGTGCAGGGGGCGTCACGGGCGGGAACTGGTGACCGGTGGGGATTCTCAGTTGGCTATTTTCTCAATCTCGTCCAAGTCATCTGTGTCCAATCTTTCTATTTTCTTATCTGAGGAAAAAAGATCAGAGGTCAGCACAGGCTTATGGAAGAGACGCCGCCTAGGGGAGGGGCAGCAGAGCAGGCAGAGAGGACACGCTGGTCTGTGACCCCAGCCCGTCTGCATTTACCCCCAGGCTGCAAAGCCTGACCTGGGGCTCCTGCCAGCAACAGTCAGAGCTCCTGGCCCCTCAGAGCAGCTGGCCCAGGGGAGCTGTCTTTCCAGCCCTGGCCCTGAACTCTCTAGATGTGCTCTGGAAGGCCTTTCCTCTCATAGTGGGGAGGGGAGCGTGGGCAGGGACAAAGGCTCCCTCAGGAAAAGAAAACCCCCCTTCTGCCCACACAACTAGACAACCCCTGTGCGGAAAGGGACTCACTGAAATGCTCCTGGATTCTGTTGAGAATGTTCATGCTGTGCTTGCTGTCCACCATGTTCACGGCCAGGCCCCTCTTGCCAAAGCGGCCAGTGCGCCCGATGCGGTGCAGGTAGGTCTCGTTATCCGGGTTCCCATCCTTGTCCACGGGGAGGTCAAAGTTGATGACGACAGACACCTGCTCCACGTCGATACCTGCATGGAGGAGAGTTGCAGAGGACTGAGCACGGCAAACAAAGTCACAGCCGCCACGGCCAGACCACCACACCCGCTTTGAGCCTGAGACTGGCCAGATCTGGGGACAAGATAACTAGCAGAACCCAGAGAAACAAAGCAGAACTTTGGCAAATGCTAACAAAATCAGGAAGAGAGCTTGTGCTAGATACAGCCATCTGGAGAAGCAGCTCAAACCTCACCAGATGTCCCAGGAATACCCAACGCCATTCTAAACCTATCAGGAGCCAAGAGGCTTTCTACCAGCAAGTCAGGAGTCCTGGCCTCGGGGAAAGTTACCGCCTGCTAAGGGATGCAGTCTGTGCTGGAGAAAAAGCGGCTCCCTACCTCCCCACCCCATCTCCCCAAAGCACCTGAGTCCTGGCGCAGAAGGACTGCTCCCACTACCCCAGCCCAGCAGGCCAGGACACACTCTCTGCTCACCTCGGGCACACACGTTGGTGGTCACCAGAACCTTCTCTTTGCCCTCTCGGAAGCGCTCGATCACTGCAGCCCTCTGCTCCACCATCATTTCACCGCTCAGCAGAGCCACCTGGTGGCCTTCTTTTGAGAGCTCTGCTGCCAACCAACTAGCTGTTTTGCGGGTCTGGAGTGAAAAGAATTGTTTTAGATGAAGACACCTGCACGAAAGTGGCTTGTCGCCATTAAGAAACACGAAAGCCCCGCTGAGTTCAGTCAGCAGGTTAGCCCTATAACTTCTCAAACAGAATTGTAGCCACTTTTCACTGGCTGCTATCTGAAGTTTCTCCTAGTATGTCTGAGAAGTGGGGTCAAAGGAGGTTGGGTTCTTCAAGGCCCTCCCCAATAACATAGCTGGGGAGCATATGCCTGGGGTAAGTGGAGGTGATTCACCATTTCCTTTGTGCCACACGGAGGGCACCTGGTCCTCAGCACTGTGTGGGGGGCTGGCTGAGAGGCAGGGGTGGGGCCAGCACTCCCCAGGGGGGCCTCCGTCCCCACAGGCCTCAGCAGCTGCTCTACTCACGTGGCAGAAGATCATGGCTTGAGCGATGGTGATGGCCCCATAGAGGTTACATAAGGCCTGGAACTTCTCATCTCTGTTACTGCACAGGACGTAGTACTGCTTGATGGTGTCCAGCGTCTCCTCCTCGCGCTTCAGTTTGATGATGTTTGGTTCTGGGACCACTTTCTGGGCAAATTTCCACACAGAGTCTTCAAAGGTGGCAGAGAAAAGCAGCATCTGGCAGTTCCGGGGTAACATCCTGCAAGGGAGGCCCAGGTTATCAGGTGTGACCCTCAGTTCCCCGCCCCCCCCCCCCCGGAAACTGATTATATTCTAGAACTGAGTCAAACAGAGTGGGAGGGAGAAGAGGAATGGATGAAAACAAATTGGGAAGGAGCTTAATGGATTCTGCTGGTGGACTTTGTAGTTGGTGGCCCGAGCATCATGGTAACTCCATCTGAGGTGGGGATCATAAACATAGAGAGCCCTTGTGCTCTGTCCTTACACAACCTAGAAACACTTTTCAAGAATTGGTGTATTGTTTGTCAGATGGCATCAATAATGAAGGCAGGACTGTTGAAGTAGATCTCATAATCAGCGTGGAATTAACTTTGGATCGTGCCTTTCTTTCTCACGTCTTGTTTTTCTAACTCCAACCTCCTTTTTTCAAAATTTTCTGCCCAACCCACGACTCTGTCTCTTTCAAATGTCTCCTTCCATGTCCCCCAAGTCCCTGGTGCAAGTTCAAGGCTGAGAAGCTCAGCTTCTTCACATGTCTCTCTGCTCCATGTGCCTCCTCCAGGTCTCCTCTATTCAGCCTCATCTCACAAGCCCTCTCTAGCGTCTCCACTGCTCAGTCCATCCTTCTGCTTTTTTTTTTTTTAAAGATTTATTTTATTTATACAAGAGCCGGGGTACAGGCCAGAGGCGCGGGAGGGTGAGAGGATTCACCAGAGACAGAGTGGGGAGAAGAACAGGCAGACTGACGAAATACACTGCTAAGGGGAGCAGCGGGCGCAACAGGAGAGGTCTACTGAGCCATGTGGGATTCTCGCCGGACAACCAGGAGCAAATCAGCACTGCAGAGGCTGCAAACAGCTTCACAGCACAGCACTCAACTGCCTGTGCCACCAGGGAGGCCCTGAACCTCAGTTTTTAATGGAAGAAGAGCACAGCTCCCCCTTCCCCCACCTCCCTAAGGAGTGGATGGCAGGCATCCCCAGGGAGGTGGCAAAGTGGAGGAGGAACACTGCAGGGCCTGGGGAGGAGCAGACACCGGGGCACAGGGGAGGGTGGTACTGGATTCCCTAAGTCTCCTTCCTCAAGCCAGCCCACCAAGCAGATGCCTCTGAAGGTTCAGGAGGAATGCACCAGCCAGAGCAAGGAGATGGGCTGGATGTAGTGGGAAGAGACACAGGGAACAAGGTTTTACATGGCATCAGGAGGCTGAGAAGTCCTTTCTGGCTCAAGAGTTCCCACCTCTGGATGCGGATGCTCTGATCTTGGTGTCCCTGGGTAGCTATCATCACGTCAGCCTCATCCAGAACAAACACCTTGATCTTCTTGGGGTCAATGAACTTGAGCTTGGAGCACCAGTCCAGGACGGTCCCAGGGGTGCCAATGACAATCTGCTCACTGATCTTCTGACCTCTTTCCACTGTGGAGACAAGATGTTTTCTGTGATTATTTCTATTACAAACCCATCTCTGGAAATCAAAGCCTTGCCCATATTTTCAGAGCTAACACAACAAGGTAATTCCAGTTTTCAAAAGACACCAGTGTTTTCCTAAAATCTAGGGTTCTTCTGTAGAGTGGGCATAAATACACTTCTCATTTCACTTCTCAGTGAAGAAATTCTAGACTGTAAGAACTCTGTGATGAATAATGCAAGGATTTTTTAACAACTCAAGACTAGAGAGCACTGTTATCAAGTCATTAAGTGTTTAAAAAGATTTACCAAAAGCAATGCAGATGGATTCTAAGATCAAAGTTAACATGAAAGCTTAATGTCATCATCATACCTTCAAATTCAAACACCCAACCACCCTCACTGCTCAGGTCTCACCATTTATACTCACACTTATTGCCTCGAACAGCATAAGCAAGCTTTAGTTCTGGATGAAATTTGCCCATCTGCTCAATCACTTTTCCTGTTTGAAGTGACAGCTCGTATGTTGGGGAGAGGCACAAACACTGATTGGGAGATCACAGAGAAGAGAGTTAGGAGAACCTTTTCGTAATAAGTAACAGGTTCTAAAGCAACAAGTATGTGGACATTATGGGCAAGACCCTTGCAGCTGCAGCCTGAGCCTTCAACACTTGGTGGATGCCCTTAGCTTTAGCCACTGTCTCAGGCTGCTGCTTCCCGCACACCAACCTGCTCTTACTGAGCCACAATCTGAGGTGGCAAACATTCAGAACCCTCCAGGGGCATCTTCATTAACCCCTCACCAGATGGCACTGCTCTTCTTGGGCAGGCAAGGCAGGTCCACAGCCCTCACCTGGGGGTACCTCTCTGCTGGTTCCACTCGGCTGAGCATGGCCAGAACAAAGGCAGCTGTTTTACCAGTACCAGACTGAGACTGGGCAATCAGGTTCTGTGGGCTGGGTCAACAAAAAACACAAAAGAAGATAATATTTGTTCAACACAAGTATCAAAATGTTTTTTCCAGGTATTAGGAACAGGGATCTTCTTACTTTCTGCTTCTATTATCCAGGTTTTCTACACTGGGCATAAGGATGCATTATGTATGTGCTGTTAAAAGTGCTTAAATATTAGGGGACATAATGACTCTTTCTTGTGGGTTCACAACAGGAAATCCTCATTCCAGATTCTAGCACAGTTTAAGAGTGCCCAAGTTTTATACCTAAAGGGCTCCATGGAAATTAAGACTGCAGAGTGAGATCTGTGCCAGGACAAATCCCTGAGGACACTTCTGCGGAGCCATAATGTGTCTCCAGGACTCAACTCCTTTTGTGTGTTCTCCTTTTCTTTTTCCGTTTTTTTTTTTTTGTGGGACCCTCGCCGGTGGCCGGGGATCGAACTGGCACTGCAGAGGCTGCAGGCAGCCTCACAACCCAGCGCTCAACCACTGCGCCACCAGGAGAGGCCCTGTTCTCCTTTTCTTTATGGAAAATGCAAGATACTAAATCAGACAGGTGGTTTAGAGGGGACTTTGATATGACATCCATCTTATTCACTTCGTTTAACCACTTGTCATGGACTAGATGGCATTTTGGTCATTAAAATAAAATAACACAGTTGAACAAGATAACTTGCTACTTAAGTATGATACCATTTATATAAGACTAAAATACGTGAACTACTCTTTATAGAGTCTTAGGGACACAGCTGTAGTCTTAGGGACAAAGACATGTGAGAGAATGGTGGTCCATTTCAGAGTGATGCTTACTTCAGTGGGGAGGAGGCCACAAAAAGAGAGGGAGACACAGAGCCTTCAGCCATCAACTAGATTAATGCTGGCTTAATTCTAGGTATACTAGGGTTAAACAGATGGTCATTGGTATTGTTCTTGATGCCTTTTTTGAAGATCTCAAGGATTTAAAAATAATTTTTAAAAACCCAATTGTAAAAACTGTACAGAATTAATAGCACTAACTTTATCCATTTTTACTGCCAAATGGGAAAGGCAAAAACTGTTCTGAATTCCACCTCTTTGTTCTTGTCTAGGCTGTTTGCCTCCAATGGTCCATTCTGTCTCAGGAATAACAGTAACTGTTGGTGGGCCTCCCCGGTGGCGCATCGGTTGAGTGCTGGGTTGCGAAGCTGCCCCGCGGCCTCTGCGGCGCCAGTTCGATCCCCGGCTGCTCCCCGGCTGCTCCCCGGCCACCGGAGGAGGGTCCCACATGGCGCGCAGACCTCTCCTGCCGCCCGCTGCTCCCCTCAGCAGTGTACTTCGGTCCTTCTGCCTGCTCTGCTCCCCGCTCTGGCTCTGGTGAATTCTCTCACCCTCCCGTGCTTCTGACTGTACCCAGTGCTTGTATAAACAAACAAACAAAAAAAACAAACAAACCAGCAAACAAATAAATAAAGCATGCCTCTCTAAAAAAAAAAAAAACAGTAACTGTTGGTGTAAGACATTAAGCCAAATTCTGAAGCGGTATCCCTGGGGTGGGGGTGGGTCTGCATACTCACGGCTCAGCAAGCATCATGGGCAACGCATTCTCTTGTATCTTGGATGGTCGATTAAAGCCCATGGCATAGACTCCCTGGAGAAGCTGTGGTTTCCTAGGAGGCCAGGGATAGAAAAGATAGATTCCTATTGTTGGCATTGTTTTAAAGACCTAGAACTTTATTATTCCCTACATCTCACAAGAATGATATTTCCTATCTATGTCAGATACATTTTCTTGCTCTTAACTCACAAAGACGTTGGCCCTGAATGACAAATGTTCCCTAGGTACTACAAGAGTAGTATTTATTAATTTATAGTATTAAATAAATTATAAAAGACATCTAAAAGACATTTCTACTGCATAGTAAACCGCTAAATTACAGAATCCCCTTTAGGGAATGGGATTCAGTTTTAGCATCTCAGTGCAGATGCTAAATTGAACCACAGTCACTTTGTATTCCAAGGTCATTTTAAAGCCAGCTATACAAATACTAGGATAAGAAAGAGGTAAGAAAACTGATTCAGCAGTTTTTAGAAGCTGATCTACAGTGAATACCTTAAGAAGGGTTCAGAAAATACATTGACTTTACAAATGCCTAAATTTAGTTATGACTTTTAGTGAAAATCAAGACTAGAATAGTAAAGTTATTCTAACAGCACATTTACAGTAAGCTCTCTGTTACCTCTACATCGGCAAAGTGTTTTTTAAAAACCACAACAGATTATTTCTAAAGAAAAGTCAAAGCAAGTCAAGACTTTTGTTCTCGAAAGCCTTTAAAAAAAAAAAAATGTTTATTTATTTATGCACACAAGAACTGGGGTACAGGCAAGAGATGCGGGGGGTGAGAGGCTTCACCAGAGGCAGAGCGGGGAACAGAACAGGCAGATTGACTGAAATTCACTGCTAAGGGGAGCAGCGGGTGAACAGGAGAGGTCTGCTGCGCCATGTGGGTTGCTCCCTGGCCACCGGGGATCAAACTCAAGCAAGCATCATGGGATGCTTGCTGCAGATTGCAGAGGCTGCAGATTGCTTTATAGTGCAGTGCTTAACCCCTTGCACCACCAGGGATGCCTTCAAAAGCATTTTTTGGAGTTTAACAGGCTCCCAAAACCAAATTTTTCTGGCATATGTTGGTTCTCAGACAAAAAGAACTCTGTAACCTTTGGTGTCTTTTGTTTGGAAGAAAAGGCAGATTCTGATCTGGTTGCCAAGGAAACAAAGTTACTCCTGGGATTAGGATCCAAGTGATCCAAAGCTTCCAGTGACTTCATTTTTCTTTTATTTCGTAGGTTAATGCAAATCTTTTAAGTACAAAACAGACTGAGTTTATCTGGAGACCTAGGTTTCATTCTTTGTTTCCTGTAACTACTGAACACTAAATCAGAGAGAACTTCCCTTTTCTTTCTTTTTTTTTTTTAAAGATTTGTTTATTTATTTATATAAGCACTGGGTACAATCAGAAGCATGGGAGGGGGAGAGAATTCACCAGAGCCAGAGAGGGGAAAAGAACAGGCAGACTGATGAAATATACTGCTGGGGGGAGCAGTGGGCACGGCAGAAGAGGTCTGTTGCGCCATGAGGGACCCTTGCTGGTGGCCAGGGATCAAACTGGCACTGCAGAGGCTGCACGCAGTTTTGCAGCCCAGCGCTCAACCGCTGTGCCACCAGGGGAGGCCCTGAGAACTTCCCTTTTCAAGGAGGGCAATTCATCACGGTTGAACAGTTGACTTCATTTAAAAGTCCTTTTTAAAAAAATTTACTTATGCATACAAGAGCTGGGGGGTAGGCCAGAGGTACGGAGTGGGGGGCAGGGGTGAGAGGATTCACCAGAGACAAAGTGGGGAACAGAACAGGCAGATCTACTGAAATACACTGCTGAGGGGAGTCATCAGGCAAGATAGGAGAGGTAGGCTGCACCATGTGGGTTAGCTCCCTGACCAGGGGAGGGAGCTGCTGAAAGCTTGACAGTGCTGAGACTTAACCCTTTGTGCCACCAGGGAGGCCCTAAAAGTCTTTTATTTTATTATTTTTTTAAGATTTATTTATTTATACATACAAGTACTGGGGTACAGCCCAGAGGTGTGGGAGGTGAGAGGATTCACCAGAGACAGAGTGGGGAACAAAACAGGCAGATTGACTGAATTACACTGCTGAGGGGAGCAGCGGGCGAGTCAGGAGAGGTCTGCTGTGCCATGTGGGTCTCCTCCCTGGCCAGGGATTGAACTTACGCTGCAGTGGCTGTGGGTAGCTTCATAGTGCTACCCCTTGTGCCATCAGGGAGGCCCCCCCTAAAAAGTCTTTTAAATGAAAGAATTTTATTTTTTAATTTTTTAAAGATTTACTTATTTATACATACAAGAGCTGGTTGCAGGCCAGAGATATGGGGGGGCGCGGTAAGAGGATTCACCAGAGACAGAGTGGGGAGCAGAACAAGTAGATCCACTGAAACACACTGCTGAGGGGAGCAGCAGGGAGACCGGAGAGTTGTGCTGTGCCATGTGGGTCAGTTCCCTGGCCGGGGATCGAATTCCTGCTGCAGTGGCTGCAGATAAATTCATAGTGCTGTGTCTTAACTACTTGCGCAACCAGGAGGCCTAGGAATTTTTTTAAAAAGCATTGATACTTGGGAAAGCAAACTGTCTGGGCAGGAAGCAATAGAGCATACCTAGCTGATCTGACATGAACAGGGCAGAGGTGACAGATTTGCTGAATGAAGCCCTTGATGGAGGATATACACTGAGAAAAACATAATTTCTTGCAAACACTGTGGAAAAAGAGCACATTTTAAAAAATTTGTTCTTGGGCCTCCCTAGTGGTGCAAGGGGTTAAGCACCGCACTATGAAGCAACCTGCAGCATCTGTAGCACGAGTTCGATCCTCAGCCGACTAGGGAGCTACACACATGGCACAGCAGACCTCTCCTGTCTTGCTCGCTGCTCTCCTAAGCAGTGAATTTCAGTCAGTCTGCCTGTTCAGTTCCCCACTCTGTCTCTGGTGAATCCTCTCACCTCCCCATATCTCTGGCCTGTACCCCAACTCTTGTATGCATAAATAAATCTTTAAAAAAAAAATTGGGGCCTCCCCTGGTGGCGCAGGCGGTTGAGCGCCGCGCTTTGAAGCTGTCCGCAGACTCTGCAGCGTTGGTTTGATCCCAGCTGGCCGGAGAGGTTCCCACATGGCAAGGCAGACCTCTCCTTTCTTGCCCGCTGTTCCCCTCAGCAGTGTGTTTCGTCAGTCTGCCTGCTCTGTTCCCCGCTCTGTCTCTGGTGAATCCTCTCACCCTCCCGTGAATCTGGCCTGTACCCCAGTTCTTGTATAAATAAATAAAATCTTTAAAAAAAAATTATTCTGGGCCTCCCCGGTAGCGCAGCGGTTTAGTGCTGGGTTGCGAAGCTGCCCGCAGCCTCTGCAGCGCTGGTTCGATCCCCAGCTGCTCCCCGGCCACCGGAGGAGGGTCCCACGTGGCGCGCAGACCTCTCCTGCTGCCCGCTGCTCCCCTCAGCAGTGTATTTCGGTTCTTCTGACTGCTCTGCTCCCTGCTGTGGCTCTGGTGAATTCTCTCACCCTCCTGCGCTTCTGACTGTACCCAGTGCTTGTATAAATAAATAAATAAATAAATAAATAAATAAATAAATAAATAAATAAATAAATCTTAAAAAAAAAAAAATTGTTCTTAGCTATTACTTCATCAACAGCTTTATTAACAAATGTTCATTGGGGGCCTCCCTGGTGGCGCAGCGGTTGAGCACTGGGTTGCAAAGCTGCCTGCAGCCTCTGCAGCACCGGTTCGATCCCCGGCTGCTTCTCGGCCACTGGGTGAGGGTCCCACATGGCGTGCAGACCTCTCATGCCGCCCACTGCTCCCCTCAGCAGTGTACTTCGGTCCTTCTGCCTGCTCTGCTCCCTGCTCTGGCTCTGGTAAATTCTCTCCCCCTTCCACACTTCTGACTGTACCCAGTGCTTGTATAAATAAATAAATAAATCTTTAAAAAAAAAAACCAAAAAACAAAAACAAATGTTCATTGGAACTATTTAGTTCTAGTTAATGACCCTGTTTTAAGTGTCTCTAAAGCAAGGTAGTAGTTGGCAGGAATTTGATCCCTATTTGTTCATCGTGGATACACTACAGATTTAACCGAAGAAAAGGAAAAAAAAAGCCATTTATTCTAGCACTTTCTTATTCACCAGCTATTTTTATTTTCTATGGTCAGAGTCCTAGCAGACAGCAAGAACAAAAGCCATGTCTTGTGATACTCCTAACAGCCAGTATAACAACATATATATGAACCAGTGAGCCACACGCATCTCTCTATGAACTTTATGAAGAAAAAATCTTGGTATGACCTTTCATAATTTTTTTGTTTTTAAAAGAACACACTAGAAGTCATTCTTAACACAATGCCATAAATGTGTTCCCTAAAACTTAATTCTGAGTTCTGGAATTTTTTAAATTCTGGAATGCCAGAAGCTGCCTTCCTCTGTAGGTACTGGGAATCTTGCACAGGCTCTTTTGACAGATCTTATAAAAACAGATGAACTATTCTTAAGACTGTAAACCCTATAGTCTTACAAAAGGGCTTACCTAATAAGAAATGTTCCTGACATCCAGATATCACCTGTCAGCCAATATTTTATTGAAAGTTCTAAGAGCATAAAAGAAAAAAGACTTTCAGCTATGATGAATAAATTTGTGGCATTTAAAAATCCCTACCAAGAGGAAAACTGGGTAACCAAGAGACAAGGGTGGAGGGAGGCCATCACTGTAAACTTTCTCATACTTTATGATTTCTGAATCATGTGCATTATTAACTAGTCAAAGAACTAAACACATCAAGATTTTTAAAAATAAAAATTAAATTACCACAAGATCTCTGAGATGCTAAGGGAGAGGTATGGAAAAGTGGTTCAAAGGAATGAATACTCACAGCCGAAGCTCCTCAAAGGACTTCACTGAGTAGAGGGGGGAGTTTGGGTCCCGCTGCAGGACTTCCACTTGGTTTGTGTTATCGACAAGATTGCTTCTGATCAGCTTGTTGAGTAAGGACTGGGCGGCTCTGTCCTCTGGCAAGAGGAAACCAGATTTTCTTCATACTTATCCCCCTGTAACTCTGGACAAACAGCCTATGCTCCCACCCACCTAAAACTTCTTCTCATCCTGTCCCAAGAATCTCCAGGTAGCCAAGCATGGTTGAAGAAAAACATATTCATATTGACAGGTTTCACTTTCAATTCCTGACCACTAGACTCAAATGGACTGAGCTGCCAATAGATCTATTTCTACAAGCCACTTATTCACTTTTCTCAGACTTCCATCTGTACCTTCTCCTCTCTTCTCAAACTTCTATCCTACCACATTCTCACTCAACTGCTGTGAGATTGAGAAGGCCAAGCAGTCAAAACACTTGTGGCCTCCCTGGTGGCCTAGGGATTAAATGTCAGCACTATTACCATTACAGCCTGAGTTCGATCCCTGGCCAGGGAGCTAACCCACAAGGTGCAGTAGACCTCTCCTGTCTCACCCACTGCTCCCCTCAGCAGTGTGTTTCAGTAGATCTGCCTGTTCTGCTCCCCACTCTGTCTCTGGTGAATCCTCTCACCGCCTGCACCCGTTTTTCTAAGCAAAAAAAAAAAAAAAAAAAAAGCACTTGCATACACTACCTGACAGTTTACCTCACACTCACACCCCACATCCTCTATTTTTTTTTTAGCATATGTGCTGCCGAAGCAAACACTCCCCCTAACCTCTGTCTATACACATGTTCGCTGCAGTGTTCCTGCCCTACCTCTTCCCCCTCAGGAGGGACCAAAGGCATTTCTCCCAACATGGACCCAAATGCTTGCATATCAATCTGCCCCTCCAGTGATTGGTCCCACCCTCATCTGAGAACATGTTTAGTATCACTCAACAAAAATCTGCATCCTCCTTTATTCCACATTCCCACCCACTTACTGCCCCATTTTTTCTGCTGCCCTTTAACAGAACATTCCCTAAAAAGCTGTCTATGCTCATCATCTAATGTCCTGTCCTCCCTTTCCCTGTTGAATGTACACAGGCCTTTTCTAAACCTCCTCACTTAATCCAAACATCACTTATCAATTTGCCAATGAATTCTACACTGTTAAATTAGCCTAACAGTCAATTTTTAGTTCTTAATCAATTTATCACCTACATTTGACATCCTACTTTTGAAACCCTCCTTCTTCTGATTCCTGGGCCACCACTTCTGTGGGTCTCTCTCTACCTCACTGGCCGCTTCTCCTCAGTCTCCTACTGGTTCCTCCTCAATTCCTAGATATCGTAAATTGGAACACCACTGACTCCAGGAAGCAAGTCCTGGGTCATACCTTCTCTTGTAACAGGGTTTCAAATTGTTACCTTTCTCTTCTTCATCTGTTTTCTCGGCAGTGGTATTGGTTTTGATAATGCCTACACAAGAAAACAGTTGTCATGATTAGAAAAGCAAGTAGTAAACCCATACCTAGAGGCAGGACAATAGAAACAGTAAACATATGTAGGTGATCAAAACACAAATATTTGGTATATTTTTATGCCTCATGGATTTTTGTTCCTAGGGAGTTTGTAAGTGCTTTAAAAAATCTCAAATTTCTAGAAATTCTGGCTCACTTCACAGTGATCAGTATATGCTACCTCTGACTGACTTATCCTAATTTAAAATAGAACATTATATTCACAAACATTATTAGATATTAGAAAAAAAAAATAAAGGGGTTAAAAAATAAAAGGAATAGGTAGAAAGATCCCTTTTTATAGAATATATGATTGTAAACCTATAGGACTATGACTATCAACTTTAAAATGACTACAAAATAAGCTCTCTAAGTAAAAGGTAAAAGAGTTAGGTACAAAGTAAAAAATTAGTAGCTTTCAGAAATACAGATATAACTAAACAGCTCCTATTTATAACAGTAACTAAAAAGACAAAATATTGCACCAAGAAATAAAGTTAACAAAAATTATGCAAGATTCATACTTTAAAAACTTTAAAACACTCATAAAATAATGCAGAGAGACAGCTAAAACGTTTATAGATACATTAAAATGAACTCTAAAATATTCAATTAACCCAAAAAAGGCAGGAAAGTAGAAGACAAGAAATAAAATACGAGGGGACAAATAGAAAACAAATGGTAAAATATGGGCCTTGGTGGTGGCGCAAGTGGTTGAGCATAGCCCTGTGAAGCTGTCTGCAGCCTCTGCAGTGCTGGTTCGATCCCCGCCTGCCGCAAAGCAACCCACATGGCGCAGCAGACCTCTCCTGTCTCATCCGCTGCTCCCCTCAGCAGTGTGTTTCGGTCAGTCGGCCTGTTCTGTTCCCTGCTCTGTCTCTGGTGAATCCTCTCACCCTCCCGCATCTCTGGCCTGTACCCCAGCTCTTGTATGCATAAATAAATAAATCTTTAAGAAGAAAAGTTTAAAAAAAAAACAAACCCCAATTTCTAAATAATGCATGGACCAATGAAGAAAGCAACAGGGAAAACCGAAGATATTTTAAATTGTATGCTAAAAACCATAGGCAAATAAATAGAAGACAAGAAATACAAAGAGTAGACATCAATAAAACAGATCAACTACAAAGAAAATTAACACTGCCAAAAGGCGATTCTTTAAGATTAAAAAAAAAAAAACTTTGGTCTCCCTAGTGGTGCATGGGGTTAAGACACAACCTATGAAGCTATCCACAGCCAGCACAGCATGAGTTTGATCCCCAGCCAGGGAGATACCCACATGGTGCAGCAGACCTCTCCTGACTCTCCTGCTGCTCCCCTCAGCAGTATATTTCAATCAGTCTGCCGGTTTTGTTCCCCACACTGTCTCTGGTGAATCCTCTCACCCCTCGCATCTCTGGCCTGTACCCCAGTTCTTGTATGCATAAATAAATAAATCTTAAAAAAAAGAACAAAAACCTGATACATTTTTAGGAAGTCTTAAAAAAGAGAGCACACAAGTTGCCAGTATTAGAAATGAAAGCAGGGATACTGATCACAGAGCCTATATTCATTCAGACACTCCCACAGACACAGAAAGATATTTGGAGGGAAAATGGAAAGATAAGTCCAGTTTTTATAAGACACAATAATATTTTTCATATAACTGTAGTAGCTTTATTTTTTTCTACCCTTAACCAAAACACCTGTGCCCATACCTCATCTACCTCCTTCCACACCCTTCCCCATCCCCCTACCCCCCCCACCAATTTGGAAACCATTATATTCCTTTTGCTGAGTTCAAGATTTATTCCTTATATACCCAAAAAACATTCACACACAAAGAATAGTACAAATAAGTGTTTATACTGAGTTCTGAACTGTGAATTTCAATCTAAATAGACCTGTAGGATATAAAATAGAGTATCTCACACATGTGCCCTCAAGAAAACAAAACTTATGAACTGATAAGCTGAGACTGATTTCCCATAAATGCCTGAAAAACAGAAACTGAAATCCAGCCCTCAACCAATGGACATCTGCCAGGAATATTTCCCCATCCTTGATCTCATAAACTTGCTACTTAGATTTGTTGAAAGTTCAGAAATAGTGACAGCAAAGCTAACAAATCACCAAAAAACAAAACAAAAAACAAATCACCAAAATAGTGACTTCTAGAGGTTTCTTGTGCACACAGGAAGACAACAGCTTGAAAGAGAGGAGGGGAGCATGCAAGCCAAACACAGGATGAAACTGGGAGCACAGCACCACAAAGCTCTTTATGTATTGAGAAAACCACGGCTGTTTATTCCTCACAATGATTAACTGTAGTAACAGAATTTTCTTAAATGACAGGGAGTTAATCAAAGGAAGTCAACTTTGGGAAGTTTATTTAGTTTCCAGAGACACAGACAAGAAATGACCCAGGTTGAATTGGTCTCACAAAATGGGCTGAATTGAGCTTTATTTGTATGAATGAGCTGGTTTTGTCTGCTGACAAATTTTCATGGCTGGTCTCTTTTAATTTTAGCAGATTCTAACTAAGCTCTCTTCTCTTTCCCTATACATAAATACAGCCTACTCCAATCCCTCAAGGGCTTATCTGCAACTCGCTAAGGCTACATGTCCCAAACTGTAATTCCTCTCCTTTTGCCAAATAAATTTTTCTATAAACAAATTTGATTTTACTTCAGAACCCAGATATTTTGAAAAATTTAAGTAAAAATTTTTAGAGAAACAATATCAAGAAAACTGGTACTATAATTCAAATGATTCTTCATTTTAAGGAGTCAGAGGCTAGATCACATCTGGAAAACTAACATATATCCCTTTACGCAAAGCAAATGAATGAGTGGCTCTCAAAGCCAGCACTGTCCTTTGCAAACATTGCTAATGGACAGCCGCTTTCAATACTATAGCTGTGAGGGCAAAACCAAAGCATGTATAAGCTTCTATCCAGCTAGCAGTAACTAGTGACTCACCATTGGTATCTGGTTTGACTTTCTCTTCTTTGATCTGCAAACTATTCATCTGAAAGGGAATAAAAGGAAACTAAGTTTAGCGGGGTTGTGCTGCTCAAGCAAAACAGATAAAAGCCACGGTGAAAACATCATTTCATCCATCCTGGACAGCCTTCAAAGTGGGGTGGGGTGGGATGGGAGCGGGGCAGCAGATGTTAATATTTAGAAAGAAAAAATATGAGTCTAAACCTGTGTTTTTCTTTCCAACTGGCCTTCTTTATAGCACATCTAACCTTCACTAAGTATCTATGATAGCCTTTCAGTGGCACACAGTTCCTTTCTAGGCACAAAAGAGAATCTTTTTTAAATCCTGAAATCCATATGGTATTAAAGCAATTAAGTCTTTTTTTAAAAAAGATTTATTTTTATTTATTTATACATACAAGTACTGGAGTGTAGGCCATAGGTGTGGGGGTGAGGTGAGAGGATTCACCAGAGACAGAATGGGGAGCAGAACAGGCGATCTACTGAAATACACTGCTGAGGGGAGCAGCAGGCGAGACAGGAGAGGTCTGCTGTGCCATGTGGGTCAGCTCCCTGGCAGGAGATCGAACTCAGGCCACAGCAGATGGCAATAGCTTGATAGTGCCGAGACTTTAACCCCTGTGCCACCAGAGAGGCCTTAAGACTTCTTTTTTTGTCTGATAAGCACCTCTACTAGGAGGTGCTCTTAGGAGTTTGTGCCTCATTTCCTTCAGCCTCTGCCCCATGTGCCTTCTCCTTTGCTTAATTTTGCTTTGCTTTGTATCTCTTCATTGTAATAAATTACAGCTAGGAGTACAACTGTATGCTGAGTCCTGTAAGCCCTCCACTATTCTGGATATCTTTGGGGGCCTCCCAACGCAGGTACTTACAACCAAGGTATCCTCCTTATTACAAATTCACAACAGCCAACCTTAAACTCACTATTCTCCTTATCAAATCTCCCTTTCCAACCAATAGTCTTCTTACTAGTTTTACTTGACAAGTAATATCTATGAGATCTACCACCTTTGAGAGCTGGGCTGAAACAGTCATCTTTAGTTCCCTTCTCCTGCCCATTATACCTCCACAATTATCTCTTGAACCCCTCCTATCATCTTCCCTTTGACCATGCAACTTAAGCCCTCTGTCTCTGGGAAATTACAATAAACTTCTACACTGATCTCCTTTCCTAATATTTTCTATTCCCTGCAGTCAGATAAATTTTGCCAGCTTTCAGAGCTAATTTTGTCAGTAACTTTGTTTAAAAAATCCCCAAGCCAACCAAATGAAGACCCTCCTCTTAAATTCTTAGTTAAGGTCCAAAGTACACTTTTATATTTTCTAAAGTGTCCCCAGTACAACCCAAATGCCTTAAGCTGCAGGAGTTCTGATTCCTGTTCTCTAGGCAATTGGAGCACCTTGGTGTTCTCTCTTCTCCTAAAATGCCTTTCACCTCCATCTCTATCTCAAACTCTTGCTCCAATATCCAGCTCAAATGTAAACTTCTACACAAGAAATTTCCCTACTTGTAAACGTCCATTCTGTGCTCAGAGGACATTTATCACATTTTTTTAAACCACTTTCACAGCACTTCCCAATCTAGCCTTCCCAGCTAGACTACAGCTAGTCTGTAAAACTTCTACCTACACTCCACTGTATTCAGCCCATTTTAAGTATCTGCTGACAAACTGATAGTTCTCCCAAGAGCAACAAAGGGTCACTGAAGAAGAAACGTAATTTAGACAAAAGTTATATGTGATTTCCAGAAATAGGGACTACCCAAAAAATCTGTTTTTAAAAAATCAATAGTTCATGATCACCAATAGACAGTGACAGTCAAACCTACACTTGGATATAAGAATACAAAGTCACACCCTCTAGCTACCTTCCACTGAATGAGCCTTTGTTAATCAAAGTCTAAAACTAAAAGTCACCTTAAACATCAATGAAACAATTGACAGTGCCTCTCACCAACATTTGCAGATTGAAACAAGAAATCTAAACCGGAACCTGTTATCTACAAAGAACCACAAATTGCCAAACACGTTAATCTTGGATCTAAAAATCCTACAACTGGGAAGCACAGATTCACTCAAAAACAGATGAGAAAGTATCAATATGTAAATCTGCCTTTCCCCACAGCCCCACCGAGGAGGTGGAGTCGGGGACAGACCGCAGACCCTGCGGGGACAG
The DNA here is from genome assembly GCF_014898055.3 of Talpa occidentalis. Lineage (NCBI taxonomy): Eukaryota > Metazoa > Chordata > Mammalia > Eulipotyphla > Talpidae > Talpa > Talpa occidentalis. The sequence goes on from NW_023601754.1 coordinate 11,633,815, forward strand.
ACCTGCCACAAGATAAGTCTTTAACTGGCCCAAATGACGAAAGCGGGGTGGGGGGGGACCCCTGCCGCGTCCGCCCCGCCGGGAACTGAAGCCACTGACCGACTTGACCGCCGCCTCCTGCTCGTCCACTGCCAGGGCCCACGAGTCGGTGGCCATGGTCCCGGGGAGGCGCGAGGCCGACTTCCCTCGCACCGCACCGCGCGCACTGCCGCAGCGCGACGACGAAACTCACGCGGCCCGGAAGTGCGCTTGCGTCCAGCTGACGTTGCTGCGTCCAGCGTGTGGCGTCAGCACTCCGCGCCGCGGCCGCCCGGGTGTGGGGCTTCCTGTTTGCTCTGGTTTTCTGCCGACTTGCACAGTTTTGAGTTCGCCGTGCTGGGAACGCCTCCATGTGTGTGAGGTGAAGCTCTCAGGCCTCAAGACAGTGCCTTGCTGCGCACTGAAATCCATTTTTAAAAATTTTGTCTCCTATGAACGCACCCGCCGGGGAACTCTGGGGTGAAGTCCCAGGAGAACACTGTCTGATGCCAGTTTCTGCTGTCGAGAACGCAGTAACAGGTAAGACCAAAAAATCAAAACCAAACAAAAGACCTGAATGTCTGTAGTAACACCACTCCAAAAAAAAAAAAAATACAGCTTTTTTCCCCTGGATCCTTCTAGCCTTCGTCAATACACATCATAGTGTTATAGGGCAGCCCCGATACAAAACGGGGTGCCTGACTGGGTCCTCACCCGCGTGCTTAAAAGGACTTATCAATGCTCTCCTGCAGGCACACGCGAAAGGTTAATAAAAGATTTATTTACAAGGGAAGGGCAAATGAGGAAATGTACAGCTCAGAGAGAAAAGTGGGAGACAAAGTTTTAAATGAGTCCTACCCGATCCGCCGATCTGGAATCCCAAATGGCACTCTGAGAGCTGGCTGCAAGCCAGGAGCCTAAAGCCAGGAGGCGAGCAACAGCGAGCCCCCCAAGGCCCAGTGTTTGGTTTTTATACCCAACCTGGCTGCTTAACTCCACCCTCAGGTCCCAGCCACCTTCCCTTTGGTGGTGATGGGATTTGTCTTTCCCAATGTCTTGATGGCTTTAGTCTGGAGTGGGAGTGGAGTCCACAAAGCCTGTATGGGATTAGCTCAGGACATAATTTCCCCCTAACAATAGCACAAGTTTTTGTATCGTTTTTAATATAGTCCTAAACAAAGTATACTTACGTTTTAACATTTGGCCTTTTTTATTTTACAACAAAGTATATTTTTAATAACCTAATTATCCGTGTAATGGCATTATAATCATCAAGCTCATCCCACATAAATCAGCTAAGTTCTCTACCATTCCCCACTTATGGGTTGCTTCCAACGTTTTATCATTAATTATCACACTTCAAAGAGCATCTCCATACCATCAAAAATCACTTTTGTCTCTCCCCATTGGACTATGAACTTCTCAACTAAAGGAGATCTTATCAGATTGGTGAACCTAGAAAAGTCCAGGGACATGGTAAACTTCCATAAATATTTTTCAGTGTATGGATGAATAGATTAATATAGATTTTTGGCTCAAAATGTGTCACTAGTTACTGCAGCATTTTTGTCAAAATATATAAAAGGTGTGAATACGTTGTAAAAGATAAGTTGTCAGTATGCCCTTGAAAAGGTGCTCAAAATCATTAGTTATTAAGGAAATACAACTCAAAGTTACCATAAGATACCACCACACAACTCTAGAGTGATTAAAATTAGAGATGTGTTGGTATGGATGTGGAATGTTTAAAAAAGATAATCAGTAACATTTGTTCAAGATGGTTTGGCAGACTATTCACCACCACTGATAAAGCTATAGAGATCACTGTGGTGGAATCTTGCAGTGGCAGAGAAAGATTGGGCTCAATTATTGATGAAAATATTCTGTATCTTAATTGGAGTGGTGATTTCACAGGTGTGTATAATTGTCAGATCTCATGGAAATAGACACCTGATCTGCACTGTGTAAAGTATGTATCAAAATGCAACAAAGAAGGGCCTCCCTGGTGGCGCAAGGAGTTAAGCACCGCACTGTGAGGCAGTCAGAATCCTCTATAGCGCTGAGTTCAATCACTGGCCGGCCAGGAAGCAACCCACATGGCGCAGCAGACCTCTCCTGTCTTGCCTGCTGCTCCCCTCAGCAGTGTATTTCAGTCAGTCTGCCTGTTCTGTTCCCTATTCTTGTCTCTGGTGAATCCTCTTACCCCCCGCATCTCTGGCCTGTACCCCAGCTCTTGTATGCATAAATAAATACATCTTTAAAAAAAATACAAAAAAGTAATGAAAAAAAGTAAAAAATACAGATTGTAATAATTTATACTGTAAAGAAATGGGGGTGTTCTCAGCTCTTGACCTATCCTAAAAACAGAGGATGCACACAGGAGGCCACAAGAGTAAAAGGTAACTGTCATGTTCTTTTCCCAAATGACCATTCTAATTCCCAGAATCCTCACCATCAATATGCTGCTGCTTCAGGACGATGTTGTTTATTAGCAGAGGGCACTGTGTTCTAAATCCTTATCAGGCAACAACTCTGGAGGAGATTGCTATTGGTATTCTGAGGAATAATATTTTAAGGATCAATTAGAAATAAATCTAAGTCATTAGATTTTGAGGCTCCTCTCCCTCTTACTCTCTTATCTCAAACATCTGCACAGCAAAGCTTTCCATTAAAACCGAAAGACTCAGTTTTGAGTTCTTTGGGGAAGAAGATGTTGCTTAGGGCAAACATTGAAGTCTGGGAGCTTACTATCCTCTTTTGATATTTCATTACAAGGTTGAGCTGTGCAACACTGAAAGGCTGATTCCTATATTGCTCCCACTGAAACCTAATTCTTGCAGCAAAATGTGGTCTCCGAGGTAACGGAGGGTAGGATTTTTGTTTGTGTTGGATTTGTAGGGGCCATTATTTTATTTTATTTTATTTTACCTTAGGGCCCATTTTAAAAAAAAATTATTACACTCACCTGCACATATTGGGAGGATGACTGGTATTTGTTTCATCCTAGTGAGTGTTCTCAGAGAGGTCTGAGAGCTGAAGCTCCTATTGAAACAATAACCCAGCCAGCCAATGTTTACAGCAGCTCTGGGCAATAGAGTGCCCTCTGCCAGGGCTATCACTCCCTTCTTTACTTGGCACTTACATTCCAAGAGAACGGCACCCAACTGGCCTCTCTGGTGGCACAAAGGGTTAAGTCTCAGCACTGTGAAACTACCCGCAGCCACTGCAGCATGAGTTCAATCCCTGGCCAGCCAGGGAGAAACCCACATGGCGAGGCAGACCTCTCCTGTCTGGCCCATTGCTCCCCTCAGCAGTGTATTTCAGTAGATCCATCTGTTCTGTTCCCCACTCTGCCTCTGGTGAATCCTCTCACCCCAGCACCTCTGGCCTACATCCCAATTCTGTATACGTGAATAAATAAAAATAAATCTTAAAAAAAATATAGCTAGAGTAAAGGGAATCTGGTAGATGGATAGAGAAACTTAGTAAGAATACTCCCATGGGAACAGGAGAGCACGAGGATAGGTGTGTTTAGAAGGTGGAGGGAGTCTCCATGTTTGAGTGTTTACTCCAGGCTGACAACTGAGGGGGATGATGGAGTTGGAAGTGAGTGAGTTTGGAAATAGTTACTGGACAGAATGGAGGAATTAACCAGGACTAATGATGCCCCAGGTTAGAGCCACTGCAGATTTTCTGAAGTAGTCCCCTCCATTGATATTAAATATAAAATCATATAAGTAGAACAATATTTGTTTCTCTGGTAATATTTTAGAAATTAACAAAGCAGGGCCTAAACACTGAAATTTGTTGTTGTTAGCACCATGCTCTAACCAGCTGAGCTATCTGACCAGGGGGAAATCTGTTGTTAAACTTGAACTTAAACTTACGGTTTGTCTGAAACTTTGATAGATGTTCTCATGGAATGTAACTCGAAGTGTAATTTCTGCACCAATTTAGAAGCTGTTGGTGTTTTATTAAAACATAGGCCAGTGGACAATATACCCAGCACCCGTGGCTACCTGATCAGGGACTGAATGTATCCTTTCAAGTCTAATAGAGGGGGAGGTTTACTCTCAGGGATAAACTGAGAACCTATTAAGTTTTTCTCTGATTGCAGAATCCCAAGGATATCAGAAGCATATGGATAAAGAAAAAACAAAACAGTTGTAAAAACTCACAAAATGTGTACCAGTGCTTCCAGAAGACTTCCATCTAGAGCCCATGTCCGCTCCCCATCTTCCTCTGGGAAAAGCTTGCCATGGTCCTGGGTGTATAGAAGGTCTGCATGTCTCACCCCAACCACCTCTCCCTGCCATGAAAAGCTATGAGAGTCTCAAGTGAGCAGCTGACTTCCAACCAGTTATCACTCTCAGGCTCCAGCTCATATTTTTTACCAATTTTTAAAAATTTGTTATTTATTTATGCATACAAAATCTGGGTACAGGCCAGAGTGCTGGGGGTAAGAGGATTCACTGGGGACAGAGTGGGGAACAGAACAGGCAGATTGACTGAAATACACTGCTGAGGGGAGCAGCGGGCGAGACAGGCGAGGTCTGCCTCTCCATGTGGGTTTCTCCCTGGCCAGCCGGGGATCGAACTCATGCTGCAGAGGCTTCGGATTGCTTCATAGTGCGGTGCTTAACCCCTTGCGCCACCAGGGAGGCCCTTCATATTTTTTCTTTCACCATACCTCCTGCCACTCTGCCCCGCCATTTCACAACTAGAACTATCTAGAAGCCTCTTGTGCTGCTGGAAAATACTAATGCCCAAAGTTTCGAATCCAAGGCTGACAGGTGCTGGAGAAAGAGAGGGCATAAGGCAGGAGTATAACAGATATCCTCCAAGCAGATCACCCCCATCCACTCCCCACTCCTTTAACTTCTCTTTTAAGTGTTTGAAGCAATTCTGGGGAAGTGCTGTCCCAGATTCAGTGTTAGTATAAAAAGGTCCTGAGGCCTCCTGGCTTTATCCCCTCAGGTTCCCTCATTTCCATTCTATCATATTTGAAAAATGCTGCAATCTGAGGCAACAGAAAAAGAAACTCTTATTTTCAAGCAAAAAAGCAGTCTAGTGAAACTGCAGGGAGTTCCCAGAAACCTTGCATCTGTGTTCTGGAAAGAGAAACCTGAGGACAGTCCCTGAAATCCATGGCTGGTGTTGGCAGTGGGCCTGATATCATACATGCTGTGAAGACTGAGCCCTGATGCCATCTGTTCTTTCCAAATCTTCCCTGTGGGCTTCCTTGTACAGGGCATCTAATTTTTAATAGCCACAACTCTTCTTTGGAATAATAAATATGTATAAAAATTTACCATCCTTCCCCTACTATATCCATTCAGTCCGTTTTTTTCTTGTGTTCCCACTATATCCAGTGACATCCTGGCAAATTGGACTTCTAAACGTCTACATGACTTTTCTAGCGCCAGTGTGTCCCACACACCATTAATAGACCAATTCCCCACCCCCAAAAAACCCAGTTTCATCATTTTTTTCTGTGATGTACGAATCTGTAATTTTACTAAATCCAAATCTTGTTCAGACAAAATCAGTCTTCAACTTCTACCTGAGACTTTTCTCGGCCTGCAGAGCCACGCTTCTCTCCACACGATCCTTCTAGCCTACTGGGTTTACTGCAAGAGGTTGCTTTGGTCCTGCTCTTCTCCCCCACCCCCACCCCCTTAGAGCACTCTTCTTGTCACTAGAATTCCGCTTTTCTCCACAAGCGTACTCTACTGTCACAAGATTTCCTCTAACCTCAGAAATCTTTAACTTTTGAATACAGTGAGTTTTTGAATGAAGTAACCCTCATGTTAAAGAATAAACAAGAGATGGAAACAACAAAGGAAAACCTATTTCTAGTCCTTTCCTAGACTGGAAAGCCAGAATGTGAGGATTTGGTATTTATTGGCCTCTGTCTCCTTTTTAACTAGCGTCCTTTAGTTTGCCAGCAGGAAAAAAAGAAATGTGAGGAGTCCTCTGGCCATGGAGCAGGGCCTTTGGTCTATGGGGACGTCCCAGTTGGTCTTGTTGAAGGAATGTCAGCTCTGAAAAGGAATAGTATCAGGTGACGACTAGCATATAGGAGGAGTCTTGTGTATGATTCCTAGTACTAGCAACCAAGAACTGCCGCTGTTTGCTTTCCTGTACTGATGTCTTAGTAATGTGAACACAGTAAGTTCCATTAACATCAATAAAGAATACATTAACAAGAAATTAGTTCTTATGCATACAGCAATGAATGACACTCATAAAAACCAATAAAATCCATTGTTTATGGACATTGAATATATCCAGAATTTTCCATTAGAACAAATCTTCCCTTCCAAGAGAGTTTCTCTGTTCTAGGACACAATTTTCATTTCATACATAGGAAATTATTAAAAATAATAAACTCTGGGGACTGAAGCTCCCCAAGAACTTAGTACATTTTTATATCACTATTGAATCTCAAGGCCATAGAGTCCTGGGAGCCAGGCACTGGCAGGAATGAATGTGGACCGTGAGGGACTGTGGACTATAGTGATGCCAGGGCAACAATCCAGAGCCATCCACGACAGTCTTATCTTTTTTAAAGGACATATACTCCTTTGGGAGTCTCTCTCCAGGGAAATGCATTTAAACTCAAAATACTGCATGCACTTTAGAGACTCCATGAAACCCATCCAGTGAATTCTTAGAGGGCCAAGCCCCAGGCTAAGAACTGTTGTACAAGTTTTCAGACCTCCATCTACTGTTACCCAGGTTTAGGGCTACACAGTAGGTAGGCTGTATGTGTTGTGAGAAGGTGAAGGTGCAGTCAGCTGAAACCTTGTGAGGAGTCTACACTCCTTTAATTATTGCCCTTGTTTTTAATTATTTCAGGATTGGTCCATAGGACCTTTGGGGTAGCATAACATTTCTTCTCTTCTTATAAGACTCTCAATATGGGTCAGGATTGGTCAGAAGCATAGAGAAGATTCTATACAGCAAGCACCCACTGGAGGATTGTGGCAGGATTGACAGTCTGTTGGTCTCACTGCAGTCACGGTAACAGAAGAGTTGGCCCTAAAATACAGAAATGCCTATAAGAAAGGTCTGGAATTGGGAACAGTCCTCATCCCAGGAAATGCCTCTTCCAGGCTTGGTCCTAGAAAAAGTGGCCATTCTGGAGCAATGCCAAAGAACTGAGGAGGACTTCTTTTGGCTCTTGCAATTCAGTTTTATATCTTTGCTTGGTCATGCTGTGGGTACCAATGACCTTGGGTAGGCATGAGGAAGTGTCCGTTATTATTTGCTCTGACTATTCTGCACCAAGATGGCGAGTTAGGATGTAGCAAAGGCTTTGGCAGTAACTTTTGCCACAGATGGATGAATAGCTGCAGTCCACCTAGTCTCTTAGTTGCACCTGTTTGGACTCCATGCACCGTGAACACAGATGTTCAGAATCCCTTTACAATCAAGGTGCCAAATATCTGAAAGTCACTCCCCAGCTCTATCAAAACTTGCCTTCTGGGATCTGGAGACAAAATAAGGATTTTTGACCACTGCTGATTACTTCTGGAGCTGCCTGAGGCTGGCCATAGACTTGAAACATAGTTTTCACTAAGATCCAAACCTTAGCTCATCTTTAATTTGTTTGGGACTCCTAAGGGGTCAGGAAAATACTAGGGAGGTTGAAAAAGTATAGCAAGTGCTTGTCAGACCCAGTTTTGTGGCAAACGGGGGCCACCACTAATTTTCTGTGATGGCTTCTCCACAGGACTTGCTCAAACACAAACAAGGGAACCTCACACTGCTGAGAACAGGTCACGGTCTGACAACACAAACCTGTAGACACCAAAAGTTCCAGATTGGCATTCTGGTCCATGCTTGGCTCATCCCTTCCTGCTGTGGACATCAGGACAGAGGACTGAAAACACGCAGCCTAGCCATTCTGTCCCAAATTAAAGCAGCTCACAGGCCTCTGGCCTATCCTCCAACCATGACGGGAGGATCACCCAACATTTATAGGGCCTCCCTTTCTATCTGTTCCCACGTCCACAGGGCAGGAGGTGGACCCAAACACTTTTGGCAAGAGACGGGCTGCCACCAAGGATCCTGAGCAAATTATTAGCCAAAGCATTTAGATTAGCATACAGATGGGGAAAATGCTGCCCAAAAAAAAGACGGAATTTCCAAAAGGTAAATTTCTGTGTATTCACGCCTAATCTTCAAAGTTGTGTAAACATTTTTTTTCTACCTTCCCCCATCATTTGCACAATTTTTGTCAAGTCCAAACGTAATTTGAAGTGAGGTAGGTAGTTTCTCTCTACTTGTGCCTTCATCTTTGTGGTGACTGTCCAGGCCTGCGCCATGAAAGCACTAGTGTCCCGTGCAGGGGGCGTCACGGGCGGGAACCGGTGACCGGTGGGGATTCTCAGTTGGCTATTTTCTCAATCTCGTCCAAGTCATCTGTGTCCAATCTTTCTATTTTCTTATCTGAGGAAAAAAAGATGAGAGATCAGCACAGGCTTATGGAGGAGAAGCCGCCTAGAGGAGGGGCAGCAGAGCAGGCAGAGAGGACACGCTGGTCTGTGACCCCAGCCCGTCTGCATTTACCCCAAGGCTGCAAAGCCTGACCTGGGGCTCCTGCCAGCAACAGTCAGAGCTCCTGGCCCCTCAGAGCAGCTGGCCCAGGGGAGCTGTCTTTCCAGCCCTGGCCCTGAACTCTCTAGGTGTGCTCTGGGAGGCCTTTCCTCTCATAGCGGGGAGGGGAGCGTGAGCAAGGACAAAGGCTCCCTCAGGAAAAGAAAACCCCCCTTCTGCCCACACAACTAGACAACCCCTGTGCGGAAAGGGACTCACTGAAATGCTCCTGGATTCTGTTGAGAATGTTCATGCTGTGCTTGCTGTCCACCATGTTCACGGCCAGGCCCCTCTTGCCAAAGCGGCCAGTGCGCCCGATGCGGTGCAGGTAGGTCTCGTTATCCGGGTTCCCATCCTTGTCCACGGGGAGGTCAAAGTTGATGACGACAGACACCTGCTCCACGTCGATACCTGCATGGAGGAGAGTTGCTGAGGACTGAGCACGGCAAACAAAGTCACAGCCGCCACTGCCAGACCACCACACCTGCTTTGAGCCTGAGACTGGCCAGATCTGGGGACAAGTTGACTAGCAGAACCCAGAGGAACAAAGCAGAACTTTGGCAAATGCTAACAAAATTAGGGAGAGAGCCTGTGCTAGATACAGCCATCTGGAGAGGCAGCTGAAACCTCACCAGATGTCCTAGGAAGACCCAGTGCCATTCCAAACCTATCAGGAGCCAAGAGGTTTCCTTCTAGCAGGTCAAGAGTCCTGGCCTCGGGGAAAGTTACCGCCTGCTGAGGGATCCAATCTGTCCTGGAGAAGAAGCGGCTCCCTACCTCCCCACCCCATCTCCCCAAAGCACCTGAGTCCTGGTGCAGGAGGACTGCTCCTGCTACCCCAGCCCAGCAGGCCAGGACACACTCTTTGCTCACCTCGGGCACACACGTTGGTGGTCACCAGAACCTTCTCTTTGCCCTCTCGGAAGCGCTCGATCACCGCAGCCCTCTGCTCCACCATCATTTCACCGCTCAGCAGAGCCACCTGGTGGCCTTCTTTTGAGAGCTCTGCTGCCAACCAACTAGCTGTTTTGCGGGTCTGGAGTGAAAAGAATTGTTTTAGATGAAGACACCTGTAAGAAACAAAAAATGAAGACACCTGCACAAAAGCGGCTTGTCGCCATTAGAAACATGAAAGCGGGGCCTCCCTGGTGGCACAGGGGTTAAGGACAGCGCTATCAAGTTATCCTCAGCCACTGCAGCACTGAGTTCGATCCCCAGCCAGGGAGGTCACCCAAATGGCGCAACAGACCTCTCCTGTCTCACCCGCTGCTCCCCTCAGTAGTGTATTTCAGTCAATCCACCTGTTCTCTTCCCCACTCTGTCTCTTGTGAGTTCTCTTATCCACACACCTCTGCCCTGTACCCTAGTTCTTGTATGCATAAATAAATATATCTTCAAAAAAAGAAAAAGAAAGCAAGCCCCGCTGAGTTCAGTCAGCAGGTTAGGCCTATAATTTCTCAAACAGAATTTTAGCCACTTTTCACTGGCTGCTATCTGAAGTTTCTCCTAGTGTGTCTAAGTAATGGGGTCAAAGGAGGTTGGGTTCTTCATGGTCCGCCCTGATAACATAGCTGGGGAGCATATGCCTGGGGTAAGTGGAGGTGATTCACCATTTCCTTTGTGCCACCTGGTCCTGCTCAGTACTGTGTTTGTGGTGGGACTGGCTGAGAGGCAGGGGTGGGGCCAGCACTCCCCAGGGGGGTCTCCGTCCCCACAGGCCTCAGCAGCTGCTCTACTCACGTGGCAGAAGATCATGGCTTGAGCGATGGTGATGGCCCCATAGAGGTTACACAAGGCCTGGAACTTCTCATCTCTGTTATTGCACAGGACGTAGTACTGCTTGATGGTGTCCAGCGTCTCCTCCTCGCGCTTCAGTTTGATGATGTTTGGTTCTGGGACCACTTTCTGGGCAAATTTCCACACAGAATCTTCAAAGGTGGCAGAGAAAAGCAGCATCTGGCAGTTCCGGGGCAACATCCTGCAAGGGAAGCCCAGGTTATCAGGCATGACCCTCAGTTTTCAATGGAAGGTGAAGAGCCACAGGTCCCCCTTCCCCCACCCCTTAAGGAGTGGATGGCAGGCATCCCCAAGGAGGTGGCAAAGTGGAGGAGGAACACTGCAGGGCCTGGGGAGGAGCAGACACCGGGGCACAGGGGAGGGTGGTATTGGATTCCCTGTCTCCTTCCTCAAGCCAGCCCACCAAGCAGATGCCTCTGAAGGTTCAGGAGGAATGCACCAGCCGGAGCAAGGAGATGGGTTGGATGTAGTGGGAAGAGACACAGGGAACAAGGTTTTACATGGCATCAGGAGGCTGAGAAGTCCTTTCTGGCTCAAGAGTTCCCACCTCTGGATGCGGATGCTCTGATCTTGGTGTCCCTGGGTAGCTATCATCACGTCAGCCTCATCCAGAACAAACACCTTGATCTTCTTGGGGTCAATGAACTTGAGCTTGGAGCACCAGTCCAGGACGGTCCCAGGGGTGCCAATGACAATCTGCTCACTGATCTTCTGACCTCTTTCCACTGTGGAGACAAGATGTTTTCTGTGGGTATTACATAGCAAAGCCAATTCTCTGAGAAATTCTAAAGGTGATATATTATAATGCAGTTGTTTTCAATGAATATTTTAAGGAAGAGTTAGGAAAACAATTTAATGGACAAAGACCAAGTCTGAAAAACAGATACAAAAATGAGAAGATAACACCTACAGTGTCATTCTTTGTCATTTATAATTATCAAATTCTCTGTCAAGGATCAGTTTGTTTTGTCAACATCATTCACCCAGTCCCAGATTTCCTCAAAAACAAACTTTTTCAAAGTTCACTCTTCAGTGCACTGAGCCCCTCTGCTATTTCAGCATTTACATCAAACAGATCAATTCCTTTCATCCCTCTTTCCCAGGTCAGTAAGTAGATTCCATTATGAAAGGCCAGGTTTTCTAAAAGAAACACAATCTGCCTCTCATAGATAAAGTCCTTCCCCAGATCGGGCATGGTCAGCCATGGTGCATGGCTGGCCCTGCAGTCTGTAAGTGAGAAGCACTTGGCTCCTCATTTTTAATTTGATGGTACTTATTGATTCCATTTTCAATCCCCCTTTTTTTTTAAGATTTATTTATGCATACAGGAACTGGGGTACGGCCAGATGTGCAAGAGGGTGAGAGGATTCACCAGAGAAAGAATGGGAAACAGAACAGGCAGATTGACTGAAATACACAGCTGAGGGGAGCAGTGGGTGAGTCAGGAGAGGCCTGCGCCATGTGGCCTGCTTCCTGGCCAGGGATTGAACTTGTGCTGCAGTGGCTGCTGGTGGCTTCATAGGTTGCGTCTTAACCCCTTGCGCCATCAGGGAGGCCCCCCCATTTTCAATCCTTTAATTACAACTTTGACCAGACACATACAGGCTTTCCCTAGTCATAACCAGAATTCTAAATATGAATACTTAAGTTAATTTGAAATTTAACAAAAGCTACTTACTTCAGTTAAACAAACCATTTAAATAAATTATTCAGAATCCTCTTTTTTTTTTTTTAATCTTCAAGGTATGCTTTTTTTTTAAAAAAAGCTTTATTTATACAAGAACTGGAGTATAGTCAGAGGCACAGGAGGGTGAGAGAATTCACCAGAGACAGAGCGGGGAGCAGAACAGGCAGATGACCGAAGATACTGCTGAGGGGAGCAGCGGATGAGGCAGGAGAGGTCTGCTATACCATGTGGGTTTCTCCCTGGCCGGCCAGGAATCGAACCCGCTCTGTAGAGGCTGTAGACAGCTTCATAGCGTGGCGTTCAACCCACTACGCCACTGGGGAGGCCCGTCCTCTGTCATTCTAATTCAAATCCAAATAGCAAATGCTAAGTACCGTATGAGCACCTTCTACAAAGTTTTATTATCATATTTACTTTTTTTTTTTAAAAGATATATTTATTTATTTATTTATATAAGCACTGGGTACAGTCAGAGGCACGGGAGGGTGAGAGAATTCACCAGAGTCAGAGGGGAGAGCAGAGCAGGCAGATTGACGAAGTACACTGCTGAAGGGAGCAGTGGGCGGCAGGGGAGGTCTGCACGCCATGTGACCCTCACCCGGTGGCAGGGGAGCAGCAGGGGATCGAACTGGCACTGCAGAGGCTGCGGGCAGCTTTGCAACCCAGCGCTCAACCGCTATGCCACCAGGGAGGCCCTATCATATTTACTTTTGTCTTCATAATTGACTTTAAGTTGGCTTTAGGACATTGTATGCAGAGTAGATTTCTGCATGTCTCAAAGTCATAGGTTTGTGTTAAACGAGTTCACCAAATTTGCAACAATTTTTAAAATTACTCAGATACTGTTAGCTCATTATAAAAGTAGAAAATATGAATAGAGAAAAAAGAATAAAAGTCCCCTGAATTAATTGCCATGAACATTCTAGGTGTTCTGATGATGTTAAAAAAAACTAGGCAGTTAAACAATTTGAAACTGTGCCACATCTTATAAACTATTCGTGTGGTGTGTTCAAAAAGTCTAATGTAATGAGGGAAAGAAAGGAGACTATTTTACATCAAAAGAACTTTAAAGAGATGTAATAATCAAAAGCAATGCATAAAAACTGATTCAATCTTGGTTTGAAAATGATGCTCACAAAGAAATTTTTTTTTTAAGATTGATTTATTTAAAGAACTGGGGTACAGGCCATAGTTACAGGGGGTGAGAGGATTCACCAGAGACAGAATGGGGAGCAGAACAGGCAGACTGACTGAAATACACTGCTGAGGGGACCAGCGGGCAAGACAGGAGAGGTCTGCTGCACCATGTGGGTAGCTCCCTCACTGGCTGGGGATCAAACTCGTGCTGCACTGACTGCTGATAGCTTCATTGTGCTGAGACTTAACCCCTTGCCCCACCAGGGAGGCCCTCACAAAGAAACCTTTTTGGGACAACTGGAGGAAAATGACAATGGAGTAGATATATAAGTTTTAGAAACTCTGTTAATTCTTGGTTTTGATAAGGATATTGTGAGTAATGCTGAAAATTATTAGGAGATGCACACTAAAGTATTTAGGAACAAAAAGCCATAATGCCTGCAATTTACTTTCAAATGATCACCATTTCAAATGATCACCAAAAAAGTACACACACAATGGAATACTACTGAGCTGTAATGGAAGATAAAATTTTGCAATTTGCAGCAAAATGGAAGGAAAACAGGAGGATTATACTAAGGAAAATAAATGAGGAGAAAAGCCATTGGTTTGTGACTATCAGAGAAATTCGCCTGTAGGTGAAGTATAAAGGAGCAGCAAATGAACAAATAAAATAATAAACTAGTGGACTTTGACAGTAGAACCAAGGTTACCATAGAAGAAGAGGATGAAGAGTCAGAACAAAGGCAAGGGATTTCATTAATAGTGGTTTACTTTTAATTATTTAATAAAAAGAAAAAATATATTTACAAACACATATAAACGAAGTGTGAGGAAAGATTAAGTTTGTAAATCAAGGTGGAGGAAACGTGTTCACTGTATTTACTACATGTGTTTCGAAAATTTTCAAAATAAAAAGTAGTTTAATGTATTGGGATTCCTATTCATACTCACATTTATTGCCTCGAACAGCATAAGCCAGCTTCAATTCAGGGTAAAATTTGCCCATCTGCTCAATCACTTTTCCTGTCTGAAGGGCGAGCTCATAGGTTGGGGAGAGGCACAAACACTGTACAGAAAGAGTGCAGAAGGGAAGTTCAAGACAGTGGGTCTTCTGTGATGAGGAAATACTATTAGGACTTAGTTATTCCTCCAGGCGAGGCTGAGGAAGAATGTATATTAAAAGTCACACTATTTGATTCCTTAAATTCCAACATCGTAAGTTGCAATTCTTAGGGGGTCAGAACTCTGGCTGGGAAAAGACACTTGAAAGCAGCCACTGGAGTTCCAGACCCACATATCAGCAACAATCTGAAATTCCAATTAGAGATTAGCTTCCTTTTCACTTACTCAAAGTTCTTAGAACTCTCAAATCCATCCATTAGATTCTTATTTGTAGATGGAGGTTCTTTCTGCACATAAAAGAACCAAACCTTAACTGGCAAACTATGGAAAGGGGAATGAGATTTTTGTTGCCTAATGGGAGATCAGCTGTGTCATTTGTATTCAATGTATGGGGTTATAGTTTAGGTAAAAAGTAATACCTTGGCTTTTAATTCATTAAATGGATTTATTATTCCACTTAGAAAATGGGATTTTCCCTTCTAGTTACATGTTAACAGAGAACCCATATTCACCAAGCTCTTACCTGGGGGTATCTGTTTGCAGGTTCTACTTGACTGAGCATGGCCAACACAAAGGCTGCTGTTTTGCCAGTACCAGACTGAGACTGGGCTATCAGGTTCTGTGGGCTGCACAAGAAAACAAACTGAACTTAAATCTCAAGTATCCTTCCACTTAATAAAAATATAGTAAAGTTTAGTTAAAGAATGAGAATTCTAATATAACTTACAGGAAGACTCGGAGTCTGTAGCAATTACAAATGCTAGCATCACAAATACAGAGCAGTCAATGATCCTGTGTCACTTGTCTGCTCAAAAATCTTCTAAGCACTCCCTACTTCATTCAAAATAAAAGTTAAAATCCTTCTACTGCCCTACAAGATTCTACTGATTTTGTTCCCTGATGCTGAGGGGTCAAAGTCTTAGTACTATCAAGTTAGCACCAGTCACTGCAGCATGAGTTTGATCCCCGGCCAGGGAGCTGACCCACATGGCACAGCAGACCTCTCTTGCCTCGCCCACAGTTCCCCTCAGCAGTGTATTTCAGTCAACCTGCCTGTTCTGCTCCCCACTCTGTCTCTGGTGAATCTTCTCACCCCCCCACCCTGCATCTCTGGCCTGTACCCCAGTTCTTGTGTGCATAAATAAATAAATCTTAAAAAAAAAAATTAAGGTGAACCTCAGTTCCCAGCTCAGCCCTACTGCAATCAGACTGCATTTTAATGAATTCCGGTGAGACTCATGTGCCTATGAAAGTGAGAAGCACTACACCATAAAATAACTTTAGTGACCGTACTATTCTGGTCTCATAGACCAAAAATCTATTCATTTTTTGCCTACATATTTAACATGATAAGTTTTATATATCCATATCGTGAAATAGTGTATATGAGCAATAAATATATATTTACTCAACATAGATGATCATACAATTAAGTTTTAAAAAAGCATTTAAACATTCTCTATGGTTCCATTTTTTTTTTGAAAAAGTATACAGATGTAAGTCTGTATCCAAATATGAATAGTGTGATGAAGGGAGATTTAATGAGATTTGTTTATTTTTCATTATTGTCTGACTTATAAAATGAGCATGTATTATTAGTGTAGTTTTTTTAATAATAAAAGTTAAAGAAATAGAAAAATAAAAATGGGGTAGGGTTATGTCAGGACACATACGGCTCAGCAAGCATCAAAGGCAAGGCATTCTCTTGTATCTTGGATGGACGGTTGAAGCCCATGGCATAGACTCCCTGGAGAAGCTGTGGTTTCCTAGAAAAACAGCAGATGAAGTCACAGTTTCTTTGGTTGAGGAAAGAGCCAATTATTTAAAAGCTTTTTTCTCTTTTTTATTGCTGTTACAGAATTAATAAATTTAATATTTGAATTGTGCTACACCATTTATAAAAACCATTTATTTAAAAAAATCATTTTTATAATGACCTAGAGATTTTACTGAACAGTCCAAAACAGCTAAATTCTTTTACTAAACTTGTGTTAAGTAAAAAATGCACTGCTATGATGAAAAAATTATATACAACAGGACCATTAAACACAAAAGGGAGAGCAGAAAATAATTTAACACTCACAGCCGAAGCTCCTCAAAGGACTTCACTGAGTAGAGGGGGGAGTTTGGGTCCCGCTGCAGGACTTCCACTTGGTTTGTGTTATCGACAAGGTTGCTTCTGATCAGCTTGTTGAGTAAGGACTGGGCGGCTCTGTCCTCTGGCAGGAAAAAAAAAGCAATGTTTAAAAGTCTATGGAATACACCTTGAGCACATCTGAATTTAATTGCTACTGGTATTTTAATCAGTAACATGCATTTGTACTGGGTCATCTAATTCAAGGCATATTAAAGTTTTGATTTAGAAATACTAAGGTAGTTTGTTTTATTAAAAAGAATGGTAATGAGGGCCTCCCCTGGTGGTGCAGGCGGTTGAGCGCAGTGCTGTGAAGCTGTCCTCAGCCTCTGCAGCGCTGGTTCGATCCCAGCTGTCCGGTGAGTGTCCCACATGGCGTGGCAGACCTCTCCTGCCTCATCTCCTCAGCAGTGTATTTTGTCAGTCTGCCTGTTCTGTTCCCCGCTCTGTCTCTGGTGAATCCTCTCACCCTCCCACGCATCTGGCATGTACCTCGGTTCTTGTATAAATAAATAAATAAATCTTTAAAAAAAAAAAAAAAAGGTAATGATAGTCATATTCTAATCCAGAATTCTATGGTATGAGGTCTCTTTTCCTGAGGTTATCTGTTCCTCTTACCTAGACCCAAATTTTTACTCCCCAAATTGCACTCAGTATGTTAATATTTAATACTTAATGTTATTTTAGCTTAACAAATTACAATGAAAGCAACAGAAAGTAACAAAGCCTGTATCTTGATACTGTTTTGTTTTTTCAAGATTTATTTATTTATGTATACAGGAGCTGGGGTACAGGCCAGAGGTGTGGGGGTTGGGGAGGTTGAGAGGATTCACCAAAGACAGAGTGGGAATAGAACAGGCAGATTGAGCAGTGCGAGACAGGAGAGGTCTGCTGCGCCATGTGGGTTGCTCTCTGGCCGGCCAGGGATCGAACTCATGCTGCAGAGTCTGCATATTGCTTCATAGTGCTGTGCTTAACCCCATGCACCACCAGGGAGGCCCCCGTAGCTTGATATTGTATAAGCTGTTTGTATCTTTTTATCCATGTTAAAATACTAAGTTTAATTTTTTTAGACAAAGAGAATACAATGTAAAATTTCTTTCATAACGCCCCATACAAAATAACCATTCAGGGAATATATTTCATGTTGCTCCTGAAGTTCATCAGTTTGTGTTTTTTGTTATTTTTTTTTTTTTCACAAAGAAGAACTGGGTTGTAGGCTAGAGTTTCAGGTGGGGGATAGGGGGGTAGGGGAGAGAATTCACCAGAGACAGGGTAGGGAGCAGAACAGGTTTATTTACTGAGATACACTTCGAAGGGGACAGTGGGTGAGACGAGAGGTCTGCTGCAACATACGTGGGTTAGCTCCTGTGCTGGGGATCAAACTCTGGCTCTAGTGGTGACAGCACTGAGACTTAACCCCTAAGCCACCAGGGAGGCCCTCATCAGTTGTTTTAAGTAAAATTTCTCTGAAATGTGAATCATTAGAATTCCTTCACCAATGATTCTATTGACCTGTTATTAAACCACTGTGACTCCCATTAAAGTTGGGGGTAAAAATGAAGGCTTTAACAATCCCTTTTCTCTGAATGTAGACCCTTGTGTATAAAGCTCTAAGGTTGGGTTACCTTTCTCTTCTTCATCTGTCTTCTCTGCATTAGCATTGCTCTTGACAACAGCACCTTTATCAGACACAAAGTGGCCGTCATTCAAAATCATATCCCATACCCAAACTGAGACAATTCAAATTCTATGAGACACTAGAAATGTAAAGGTCTGGGGAGCAAAAAAAACTAAATGAGGTGAACAAGCCACAGATAAAAAGCATTTAAGTCTTCCTAAATAAAGATATGAAACACTATTGCTTATATTTCAATCATTTCCTATTTAAAATCCTCTCATTGTTCCTCAAAAAAGGAATGCTAATTTTTGTCACAGGATGAATATTTCTGCAATGTTATAGAAAGATGATTATAGCAGTCAATGACTAGAAATCATGTTTATGTTCAACAGAGGAATATCTATGCAAATTGTATTTCATCATGCATGAACACAGTGACACTGAGATTCCATGTATATGAATTGTTATTAGAAATGTACAAATACTGTAGCAATGTAAAAATATCCAGAAAAAGATTTGTGAATTCAAAGTGAGGTAAATGTTACAATTTCTCCCTACAGTAATTTCCTTTAAAATGTTTTTGATTAATTTAACATTGATTTACAACACTGTAAATGATTTAGAGGTGTTAGATCATAACCTTCAGATTTATGTTACCATGCCACACCTAACACCAATGCACCCAGAGTCCTGGTGTCATAGTCCCATATTCTACATATAAGTAACACCATCCCAAATTTGTCTTTCTCTGATTTATTTTGCTTAGCATGCCCCCTATAATAACAAACACATCAACAAAAATTTAATGAAAACCTTAGCTTTTGGCAGACATGGTTTCAGAATAATTAGATTAGCTCTCAGGTTGTTCATTTGTCTATCTCAAATGAGTGGTATTCGAAAAAGTAAAAAATCTTTGGCAGTATGTCCTCATGGTTAATAATAAGTTGAAGAATTTATAAGCCAATTAGGTATCCTCATGCTTATATTAAGGACAATATAAAACAAAACAATCCAGCTCATTGATTCCCAGGTCAAATGACAGCTAGCATCTGCCAGCCCCCTATCTGATATATGTGGTTTTTTCTCTGACAATTATTAGGTTAAAACAGAAATACTAAAGGAAATCACATTTGCTTTCATATTAGCATTTAGTTACTCACCATTGGCATCTGGTTTGATTTTCTCTTCCTTAAGATGCAAGTTGCTCAACTAAATGGAGAATATGGGGAGGAGGGGCAGAGTGTCAGGAAAATCACTTAAAAGACTGTGAATCAACAGAGGCTCCCCATTGAATCTGGAGAGAAATATGCCACTCTCAAGACCTATTCATTAGGTATATTCAATAGAACTTATTCATTAGGTGGGTCTGCTAGACTCGTTTGTTTAGTAAATGTTTGAGAATAAGAAAAATTTCCCATAAAGAGCAATAGGAAAAAACCAATTACACAGCTCTGGAGAGAATTGTAATTTGTGAGTTTGCTTAATGCCCTGATTACAAAGACTCTCAGTAGAACACCACTTAAGCTGTCATCCTCTCATATTCCAAACAAGAGGAAATTTAAAGAGACATTGGAAAATGCAGTGATTACTTCAGATAGAAGATGAAGGTGAGAGGACTGCAATGAAGAGCATCTGTATGTAGGGAATCAGTTCTGTTGCAGGACTTGGGTGAGCCACAGGACCACAGCCTTCAAACATGCAGCCTTGAACTCAGCTCGCCTGGAGCTGATGTCTGATATTTTGTTTTTATTTTTTATTTACTTATGCATACAAGAGCTGGGGTGTAGGCCAGAGGTGTGGGATGATGAGAGGATTCACCAGAGACAGAGCAGGGAAAAGAACAGGCAGATTGATTGAAGTACACTGCTGAGGGGAGCAGTGGGTGAGACAGGAGAGGTCTGCTGCACCATGTGGATAGCTCCCTGGCAGGCCGGCCAGGGATCGAACTCCTGCTGCAGAGGCTGCGGATAGCTTCACAGTGCTATGCTTGACCCCTTGTGCCACCAGGGAGGCCCCAAATAAATAAATCTTCAAAACAAAACAAAACACTAACTACTTAAGAAAGGATTCTTGAGAAATAAAGACGATTTAGTGGTAAACTATACTGAATAGGAATTGTCTTTGGCAAAATGGCAAATTAGATTTAAAATCTTATTCATCAGTTTTCTAATCTCTTTGTCTTCCTCTAAATTGAAAAGAAATTTCTGATGGAATTAAGAGGAGCCACTGGGAATGATGAAAGAAATTAAGAAATGAAGCTTAATGAATATTTTAAAATACACTAAAGCTTGCACTGTACCCATCACAGTAACATGTCATGCAGTGCCCGTGGGGATCTTGAGTGGAAATTCCCCCAGGTAGAGGTGTAAGAGGTGTCTTTATTCAGTTAGATACTGGGATCAATTGTTTGGTATAGATACTGGGATCAGTTCTTTACTGATGCATGGTTAAGCAGATTCACAAATCTTATCCATGTTCAACTAACTATCCCTATAATATTGCCAGGTAATTTAAGATTGCTGAAAAAAATCTGTGTTTTAGATAATAATAATAATAATAATAGCTACCACTTACATAGCTCCTATATCAGGCATATCATAACTCAATGAGGTAGGTCCTATGGTTATCCTCATTTTACAGATGTGGAGACGGAGACACAGAAAAGCTAAGCAGTTTGCCCAAGGTCACATAACCAGTAAGTGATGAACCCAGAATACAAACCCAAGTCTGTCTGGCTACAGTCTTGAGGTCTTAACCTCTACACAGTAGTGTCTCCCACAGATAATGCTAATCTTGAAGAAAATACTAATTTATTTTTTTTTTAGATTTATTTTATTTATTTATGCATACAAGCTCTGGGTACAGTCAGAAGCGCGGGAGGGTGAGAGAATTCACCAGAGCCAGAGCGGGGAGCAGAGCAGGCAGAAGGACCGAAGTACACTGCTGAGGGGAGCAGCGGGCGGCAGGAGAGGTCTGCGCGCCATGTGGGACCCTCCTCTGGTGGCCGGGGAGCAGCCGGGGATTGAACCAGCGCAGCAGAGGCCTCAGGCAGCTTCACAACCCAGCGTTCAAAAGCTGCGCCACCAGGGAGGCCCTCTTAACAAAACTTTTATACAAATTAGTAGGTTAAGAGAATGACAATCAAATCTAACCTGACCAGAAGTCAGCCAAAATATTCAAAACTACTTGAGGGGCCTCCCTTGTGGCACAAGGGGCTAAGCCTCAGCCTATGAAGCTATTGGAAGCCACTGCAGCATGAGTTTGATCTCTGGCCAGGGAGCTAACCTACCTGGCGCAGCAGACCTCTCCTGTCTCGCCCACTGTTCCCCTCAGCAGTGTATTTCAGTCAATCTGCCTGTTCTGCGCCCCTACTCTGTCTCTGGTGAATCCTCTCACCAACCCCTCTACCACCACCCCCACACCTCTGGCCTGCACCCCAGCTCTTGTATGCATAAATAAATTTTAAAAAACCTATTTGAAATACATATTTACACCTACAATGGCTAAGATATGATAGGGTTTCTCTCCCCACCCCCAGTTTATATTGTACCTTAAGAGATTAAAGAAAATATGAAGTCAGCACAGGAAAACATTATTTCATCTTTCTCTCAGTCATTATTAACTTTTGTGTATGTTATATGATGCACATATTTTGTAAAATAATACAATGTGCAATTTCTTTTTTTTTTTTTAAATATTAAATTTTATTTTTATATTCCCCCATACAATTGCAAACGCCCCATTCTGACCCCAATCCTTCCCCTCCCGCCCCCCACCCCCCAAAAAGTGTCTCTGGTTCATAGTTTTTTGTTGATTTTGATTTTCACTTTCTTATATTCATTTTCCTGGTCCCTTATTTAAGTTTTCTAGATTCCTGCTATGAGTGAGACCATACAATGTGCAATTTCTAAATAGTTATATATAGACAGTGTATATATGTAAAAATTTCTTTCTGACAGAGCCAAGTAATGGAAAAACAGACTACAGCTTATTTACTAGATTACAAGTCAATTAACAGTGCCTGCTAGGCTAGGCATGAGAAATACCAAGATAGATAAACTAAGGGCCACAGTAGAGGGAGGGTGCCATGATGAAATGGAAGCATTAAGTGCTAAGACCTCTGCCCTTCTGGAGGTCTCCCACTCAGGTCCCTGAACACTGACTCAGACTTCCAACCTCCAGGCAGGAAATCTGAGAATGCCTCTGCAAAATCTGCCTAGTCCAGAAGGAAACTTCTCAGGACATTGAAGAGTTAGGGGGTTAAAGTCAGAATTGACAAGCCCCACTCACATGTTTACAGCTGCCATTTAATTTCTTAGTCATCCACTCTTAAGTATTAGTAGACAATTAAATCTGACAAATTTTCATCATGAAAAAATAGACACTGAAATAGATAAAAGTACCTTACAGGAAAGAGAGCCTATGTAGAGGGGGAAAAAAAGTCACTATCAATAACCTTAAAATAATAAGAGGATATTACAGCCATGAAAGCAGCACTGGATGTTGTTTGTAAAAAAAAAAAAAAAAAAAAAAAAAAAAGGAAAAGGGGAAGGGGAGTTATTCTTGAAATTAAAAAATTGTAGAAATAAAAAACGAAATGTTAGAAGGTAGCTGGGAAAATCTCCCAGGAAATATGGCAAAAGACCAAGCCAGAAAATATCAGAAAAAAAAAAAAAAAAAAAAAAAAAGTTAAAGGATGCTTTTCAATAAATGGTGCAGAAAATTATAGCTCCATTATTTGCAATAGGTGAGGTAGGGAAACAACCCAAATGTCAAAAAAGAGGTGACTGGATCAAGAAGATGTGGTATATATACACATTGGATATTACTGAGCAGTCAAAAACGATAAACTCATGCCATTCACAACAACACTGTTGTATCCACAATACCACACTGATAAACGGGAGTCATGGAGCAGACTGCACAATGCAGGATGCTGCTGAACAAGCAAAATCCTGGCCTTTTTATCATAGAGTTACGTGGAGTAGGAGGATAAGGAGAAAAAGATAGGTGAAACTAAAGAATGTGTTTTTGTCATCTAGGGTGTCAGAGGGACATGAGTCGGCTGACCAGATAATTCTTATCTGCTTGACGACCAGGTGTTGTAATTGAAACCATAACCCAGACCCCTGGCCATCAACAAGGCATTCCACTGATCAGCTTCTGGGGTCCCTTGCCATACACTGGTCCTCAGCACCCTGGGCATTTCCAGTCATACCTCTTGAAGCATACCCTTCCCAGGGTGATCAAGCTTTCTGCTCTTGATTGATCTGAAAGGCACCTTGTAAGGTTTGGCTCCTATGACTGAGTGACCAGGCAGTTCTGACCTTTGTATAGGAATGCAGAACTGCAGGTAACAATAATGGTGGCCAAACAGGCTGCTTAAGTCTAGCAGCCTGGAGCTGGAAGGGATTATGCTCAGTGAAATAAACCAGAAAGAAAAAGAAAACTATCGTATGTGTAATGTAGGGGAACCAAATAAGGGATCAGGGGGAAAAATTACAATAAATTAAAAAACAAAATTAACAGGCAACTCTACAGGGGAAGAGGAGGGAGAGAGATCAAAACAGGAGCAGAGGGGCCTCCCTGGTGGTGCGAGAGGTTAAGTGTCAGCACTATGAAACAATCTGCAGCTACTGCAGCAAACGACCCCAGCCAGGGAGGTGACCCACATAGTGCAGTGGAGAGAACAAGGGACTATAGTGATGGTGTATGGGTGAATTGGTGATGGGAATTATACGGGGACTACACCTGAGAGGAGAAAGCATACTTTGTACAAAAAGGAAGAATGATATAAGATATGTATATATATAAAATAAATAAAAAAAGAGGGAAAAATTATAGCTCCATATGTGGGGGAAAACCCAACAACCTGAATATTTTTATTATATTCAAAAACCCTTACACGGCCTCCCCTGGTGGCGCAGCGGTTGAGTGCTGGGCTGCGAAGCTGCCCGCAGCCTCTGCAGTGCCGGTTCAATCCCCGACCCCGACCGCCAGGCAAGGGTCCCACATGGCGCGCAGACCTCTCCCGCCGCCTGCTGCTCCTCTCAGCAGTGTATTTCATCAGTCTGCCTGTTCTGTTCCCCGCTCTGGCTCTGGTGAATTCTCTCACCCTCCCGCACTTCTGACTGTACCCAGTGCTTGTATAAATAAATAAAAATAAATCTTTAAAAAAAAAAAGACTTGGAAGAAATGGAATTGAGAGGTAACTTACACACCTAAACACCCTGAGATAAAGACAGACAATTAGCAAAGAGCCTGGGGTTGAATTGGTGATAAGTACAAAGAATATCGGCAACTATAAATTCCAAGGATTAAGAAAAAGTTTCATAGGGAAGTACAGGTATTCATGACTTGATACTATATGAACCTAGGAATAGTCATCTAAGGAAAATTACAATATATAATCAAATATATATAATGAAAATGAGTATGTAAATATATACACACACACACATATATATAATGAAAAGCTGGGGGATGGGAAGGTGTACATATAGGGCAAGGAAAGGAGAATGGAGGAAAGAGTCAAAAATTAATGTATACCTAAAAGGAAAAACTCAAGAAGTAGCATGCTATTTAGGGACCCAGGAGGTCAACATTGTAAATCAGTTTGAAGAGACACAGTAGTCGTCTCTGGGAAGAAAAAACCTGATGGGAACAAAATTATTTGCACTTTAAAACTGTACTGTATAACATTTTTAATCAGTTCTAAGAAATAAAACAAAGTTCTTTTCTGGGAGAATTTACAGAAGTAGGTTCAAAGCACTATCAGAACTAAAGAGTGATTGGTTAGGTGAAATTAATTCTACATAGTAGCGTTTAACACCTATCTTGCTTACTGTGTGTCTGGCCTAGAACAAAGTTGAGCGTCTCAGGAGCGGATTTCCTGATTGTCAAGTCTACTGAATGGGTCATTCAGCAACACTGAGCAGGCTGGGAAAGTGCACCAAGAAGAGTAAGTCCTCGTCCCTGAGCCCAAGAAGCTAGAACCCGGAGGTGGGGAATGACACCTACAACGATGATCACAATCTGGGGGAGTGAAAGTGAGAGCAATCTATGCATCAATCCTCATTCCGGAAACACAAGCACGAGGCTGGGCTCTGTATCCAGAGAAGCACTCACCTGCGCTTACGTAATCCGGAGGCGGGTGGGTAAACAAAGCCAGCTTTGGGTCCAAGTTCGGTGCCCACCCGCCCCCTCTCCCGGGCCTCACCAACCTGGGCAGTATCCTTCACCGGGAACTGACACCGGCCCACGCTGGCTCCCTGGCCCTTTTACGGCTGAAGCCAACTCACCGACTCGGCCGCCGCTTCCTGCTCGTCCACCGCCAGGGCCCAAGAGTCGGTGGCCATGGTCCCGGGCGCGGGTGGGGCACTGGTGCTGGGGGACACGCCGGCTCGCGCGGCGCGATCGTGGGTGCTCGGGGTCCCCGGCGAGCCCCGCTCCCGCCCCACAGAGGGGGAAGTCATCGGTTCCGGCGCTAGGGACCGGAAGCGGCGCGCCGCAGTGACGTCGGTGTGCGCGCCTGGCTGGGCACCTCGCTAGCCTCGGATTGTTGCTTAGGTCGCCTTCGGACCCTCATCATGCACCCTTGCTTTAGCTCGGGCTTTCTTATCCAACGTCCAGAACCGCAGACCCTGCGGTAGTTTGGTTACTGCTCCTGTCAACTGGTTGTCCGAGCAAAGAGCTAAAGCACATTCCCGCGCTGGACAGTGACACAAAAGACGCCCATATAGATTGAATGTATCAAAACACAAAGCTAGTACAATCACCAAAGTGCGTATTGGGCTGGTGAAGATTTCCCTTTCCATGTGTGTACACTTTGTCTTCTGAAGTGGGTTTCAAATTGTATTTCATACAAATGATAAAGGCCAATAATATAACAAACATCTGCGAAATTTAAGAAAGTCAATAGGATTCAATTGGAAGTCGCTGCACAGTAATCCCAAGAGACAACAGCTGTTCTGAATCTGGCGCTTATCCTTCCCAAGAATGCTTTTAGCATTTGTTACTTTAAAAGGATCACGGGTCTAGACTCTCTTATCTCCTCCTCCTACACCTGCACAAAGTGAGCCTCCTACTAAGAAAGGACCTGGCTTCTAAAGGGGGGCTGAGGAGCTGGGAGAATAAAACAACTGCATTTACTGCTGTATTTACTTCCATGGGACCTTAGCAGCCTTCATCTTTGAAATCATGGCAAGTCCACCTTGCGGTTGGGCTCGAAGATTCAACCAGACGAACAGTAATAAGGCCTTGGGCCCAGGGCCTGGTTTATGGTGAAGGCTTGATAAATATTAGCTATTTATGGTGACGGCTTCATAAATATTAGCTATTATTATTATTCCTACCGCGTCCCCGCTGGATGAATGCTTGAAAGGTGGCTATGTGTATGGAGGGGGAAGGTCTCGTTTCTACCCTGAGATACTCACGTCACCCACGGGTAGGACAAGTGGAAAGCAGCCCAGGGCGTGGCCTCGAAAGCGCCTAGCAGACCCGGCCATTGCCCCTCAGCATGGCGGTTAAGCTCTGCCAACGGCCGCTCACAGCCCGGGCCTCATTGGTGAAGACCTGGAGGCCGGCCTGCCAGCCAATCAGAGGGAGGCAGGGCACAGCCTCTGGCTTGCGCGGAGCGCCAGAGGGGCGTCCTTGTGCGTCGAGTCATGTCAATTTTGGCTCCCTGGCTACACTGGCACTGCCGTGAGTGGAAGGCACTATCGGCTTTACTTAATGTTGGTTCTCCCGGACTATCGCATGATAGGCATGTAATTGGTGAATAAGTAGATGGGAAATGTACACCCCACCCCCCAAACTTTTAAATCTTTGCCACTTAACAAATCGGCGCAGAAGCTCATTCTCAAGTTTAGGTCCTTGGGACTCCCAAGTTTGATTCCCAGCAGCACGGACATCACCTCAAGGTCTATTCCAAATTTACTAAATTATACCCTCCAAATTTACTAAATTAGGTTCTGCATTTTAAGATCCCAGATGATTCCTATGCACCTTTAGGTCTGAAAACAACTATTCTGGCCAGATTCATTTGACCTGATATTAAAAGTAGCTTAGGTGCCATGGGAGAGTTAAAATCTAGGGCTACATTCTTTCGAATCCAAGTATTTTAGTTGTCCTATCTTGAGCCTCTGTTATTTTCCTCAAGCCCCAAGGTGAGATTTAATCAATGTTCTATTGCAACAGAGTAAATCGTGTGTTTATAGCATGCATTCTTTTTTTTTTGCATTTTTTTAATTTAAATTTTATTTTTATATTCCCCATACAATTACAACCCCCTTATTTTGACCCCAATTCCTCCCCTTCCTGCCCCTCACCTCCCATAGAGTGTCTCTGGTTCATAGTTGTTTGTTGATTTTGATTTTCACTTTCTTATAGTTATTCATTTTCCTGGTCCCATATATAAGTTTTCTAGATTCCTGCTATGAGTGAGACCATCCGGTATTTTTCTTTTTCTTTCTGGCTTGTTTTGCTGAGCATGATCCTTCCAGCTCCATCCATGTTGCTGCAAATTGCATGTATTTTTCTTTTTTGAATGCTGAGTAATATTCCATGGTGTATATGTACCACATCTTCTTGATCCAGTCATCTATTTTTGGGCATTTGGGTTGTTTCCAAAGCTTAGCTATTGTAAATAATGCTATAGCATGCACTCTTACCAACAGGACTATTTGCTAAGCCCAGAGTAATAAGTTTGTAAAATACACAACTTGCATATTTCATTAAGATAGCTTTTCTTCCATTACATAGCTAACATTATCTACAAGAGAAAAACAGATCTCAGTCATTATCTCAATAATTCATATAGAAAATTCATGCTTGGAAGAATGTGACTCTTGGGACTCAATTACAATTTCTCCTCATGTATATAGACCCCAGTCACTGAATGAATGAAAAAAAAAAATTCTGTCTCTAATTCTTTCACTAGTCGCTACTATAACAACGACAATTCAGGCAACATAGCAAAGTTTTTGAAACTATTACCAATATTACTTTATTTATTTTTAAGATTTATTTTATTTATACAAGAGCCAGGGTACAGGCTAGATGCCCAGGAGGGTGAGACGACTCACCAGAGACAGAGCAGGGAACAGAACATGCAGACTGATGAAATACGCTGCTGAGGGGAGCAGCAGGTGAGACAGGAGAGGTCTGCTTGCAATGTGGGTTGCTCCGAGGCCAGCGGGGATGGAACTGGCACTGCAGAGACTGTGGACAGCTTCACAGTGCTGCACCCAACCACCTGGGCCACCAGGGAGGCCCTATATTACTTTATTTTGATCAGATGAGATTGGGTGCATTCAGGGTAGTATGGCTGCAGACTTACTTACTTACTTTATTTATTTATTTATGCATACAAGAGCAGGGGTACAGGCCAGAGGTGTGGAGGGTGAGAGAATTCACCAGAGACAGAATGGGGAACAGAACAGGCAGACTGACTGAAATACACTGCTGAGGGGAACAGCCGGTGACTCAGGAGAGGTCTGCTTGGCCATGTGGGTTGCTCCCTGTCCGGCCTGGTGATGGAACTTGTGCTGCAGAGACTGAGGACAGCTTCATAGGTTGCATCTTAACCCCTTGCGCCACCAGGCAGGCCCAACTTTATTTTGAAAGTACAATTTTACAAGTGTGGTTTTCCATTTTAATGGTGGTAGTGTTAGGGGGAAAGGATGTCCTGAGCTAACTCCATACAGGCTTTGTGGACTCCACCCCCACTCCAAACCAAAGCCATCAAGACATTAGAAAAGACAAATCCCTTCACCACCAAAGGGAAAGTTGCTGGGACCTGAGGGTGGAGTTAAGCAGCCAGGTTTGGTATAAAAACCAGACACGTGGGCCTTGGGGTCTCTCTCTTGCTCGCCTCCTGGCTTCACGGCTTGTGGCTCACAGCCAGCTCTCAGAGTGCCATTTGGAATTTCAGATCGGCAGATAGGGTAGGATGCATTTAAGACTTTATCTCCCACTTTTCTCCCTGAGTTGTACATTTTTCTCATTTCCCCTTCCCTTGTGAATAAATCTTTTATTAACCTTTTGTGTGTGCCTGCAGTGGGGTATTAAGTCCCTTTTAAGCGCGTGGGTGAGGACCCACAGTCAGGCAACCAGTTTTATATCGGGGCTGCCCCGTAGCAGTAGCACGGAAGACTGATCCATTTCTCAGATTGTTTAGACTGACTATGCTAATTTGGATAAGAATAAACACACCTTTTTTGGGTTGCTCTTGGCTGTCTTGCTGTTACAGTCTGTCCAGTTCCTCAGTTTCCTCAACAGCTAAAAGCAGGTAATAACAATAACTCATGATATGGTTTTTTGTGAAGATCAGAAATTTAGACCAGAGCCTGCTGTATACCAAGTGCTCAACAAATATTAGGTATAATGACTTTTTTTTTTTTTAAAGCTTAGACAGGTTCATCTATTTTTTTTTTTTTTAAACATTTATTTATTTATTTATGCAAGCACTGGGTACAGTCAGAAGCGCGGGAGAGTGAGAGAATTCACCAGAGCCTGAGCGGGCAGCAGAGCAGGCAGAGTAACGAAACACACTGCTGAGGGGAGCAGCGGGCAGCAGGAAAGGTCTGCAAGCCATGTGGGACCCTCGCCGGAGGCCGGGGATGGAACCGGTGCTGTGGAGGCTGCGGGCAGCTTCGCAGCCCAGCACTCAACTGCTGCGCTACCCGAGAGGCCCTTAACTATTATTTTTTAAAGCCAAATCGAGGACCAGATGCCAATTCAGTTGCCCCTCAGTTAGTATAGTTGTTTCTTCCATACCATATCCAAGAAGGTCTGATAAGGTCAAATTGTTATAGAACAGGGAGAGGGGCAGCCCAAACCCCGCAAACCTGCCTATTCTAAATGGGTTCTGCCATCCGCTGCATCAACACAAAACACATGAGACTAATGGGAAGGATCTTTAATAAAACTAGGAAACAATACAGGTAAGGCAAAGAGTCTAGTTTCTAAATGAAGCACCCAAAGTTACCCATCCCCTCGTGGGTAAAAGTCCATCCATATGGGATCCGCCCAGAACAAGGCCCCAAAGCCTGCCACAAGTCTAAAGCATCTTCCAGTGGGGACCCACAGAAAAGGGTCACAAACAACCGGACAAGCCCGGAAGGAAAAGAGCAAAATCAACATCAAGATAAAAGCTGCCATTGTCACCTCCCCACGGGTCTCACCCACATCTGTGTCACCCAGTCTACGACCAAAAGACAAGCGCAGTTTCTTCACGTGTCTCTAGGCTCCATGCGCCTCCTCCAGGTCTCCTGGCTCCATCCTGTTTCCTTCCTCAGTCTCTTCTGCAGCTTCTCCTCTCCCTGCTCAGCTCCACCCTCCCTTGGGAGGGGCAGGGAACCTCCCCCTTTCCGGGGGACCACCCTGTTACAAAATGTCCCCATAGGTACAATAGTTGAGAATCTTCTGAGGTCTGTACAGCAACCCACAAGTAAAAGGAACCTAAGTATATACCAAGAGTTATGGCTTCCACCAAACAGATGGCACCTTTCCCCTTTATCAGCCATGTCACCTGTCAGGACTTCTCACATGGAAACCAAAATGTCAGCCTCCGGGATTCCGCGTCTTACTCTCACGTGACGTGCCCGGGCACCTTCTTTCCCCGCCATTGCATCAGCCGGCAGAACGCCGTTTTCCCAGAAATCGGCTAAAAAACTGATTCGTGCTGGAGTTGATTGGCATTTTCATTCACCAATAACAACTCACGAGGGTGCGGCGGGGCGGGGCCCTTTCCGTCGGCGCGCTCTGATTGGGCGGGGCGCTGCGGGTTGCGGCGGTGACTCGGGGCCGGTGCAGCTGCGCGGGCGAGGGCGCAGGTAACCGCGGGTCCTGGCGGGGGGCTCCGAGGGCGGGCTGGGCGCGGCGACCCTCGGGGGAAGCGGGAGGGCGCCGAGTACCTGTGCGGCGCCGCGGGAATTGTCGAGCCCCGGCCTGAAAGCGCGACTGCCAGGGTGGGCTCCTGGGCCGGGCTCCGCGAGGCCTAAGGCGCCCGGGTCTGGGCTGGAGCGGCCGCGGTGCCCTTGCCAAGGGCTGAGAATTTGGGGGGTCACGGTTGGCAGTGACTGCTCGCCCTCAGAAGGTTTTATCCCCCTGGTTTTAATCTCTTAGAGGCGGGCGGGAAAAGGGGGGAGGGTTGAGGGTGGGGGGCTTGTGGTATCCCCATGTGCTCATGTGAACCATTTTTCTAAATTCTTAAAAATAGCCTGGTCCAAGGAAAAAGAATAACTATAAGAAAGAAAAAATCAAAATCAACAAACAGCTATGAACCAGAGACACTATAGGGGGTGACAGGGCGGGGGGAGGAGGAATTGGGGTCAAAATAAGGGGGTTGCAATTGTATGGGGAATATAAAAATAAAATTAAAAAAAAGAAAATAGTACTTACATTACAAATTTGTTGTAAGGATTAAATGATGTCCTTAAAAAAAAAAAATAGTTTGGTCCAGGCCCTGCCCCTTCATGCTCAGGTATTTTTAATATTGTCTGCATTTCCCAGAGCTTCCTATTAAAAGGGTTTTGTTTTTCGTTTTTCTTAACCCAGTCACTAAATACGTATTTAGTCACCACTGTATTAGATGCTGAGGATGTACTGTGACCTCACGCCAATAAGTCATGATTCCCACTGGGATAGAATTTATAGCCTCATGGGGAGATGGACCAGCTGTCAAATAAATTTGGAAATTATGAAGACTTGATGAAAATAAAATAGGGAGAATCTATTCCAGATGGGTTTCTTAAATTTGTCTCTTTGGAATGGAGAGATCAGAAATGAGAAATTAAGAAAAAGGGAAAGAGTGGGCATAGGGTAGACAGCTTACCTGGCTGATGAAGAGGTTGAAAGTTCCTGTGTGTGATT
Source organism: Talpa occidentalis (assembly GCF_014898055.3). NCBI lineage: Eukaryota > Metazoa > Chordata > Mammalia > Eulipotyphla > Talpidae > Talpa > Talpa occidentalis. Next base: position 11,665,813 of record NW_023601754.1, read on the forward strand.
TAAGATCCTCTAAACCTTTACAGCTCCTGCTGGGAAGTGGAATCTGTTTCTCCTGTTTCCTTTCCAACTTTCCAGTATGCTTTTATTTACCTTTTTTTGAAAAAGATTTATTTATTTATACAAGCACTGGGTACAATCAGAAGCGCAGGAGGGTGACAGAATTCACCAGAGCCAGAGCAGGGAACAGAATGGGCAGACTGATGAAGTACACTGCTGAGGGGAGCAGCCCCGGGGCAGGAGAGGTCTGCACACCATGTGGGACCCTCACTGTGGCCGGGGATCGAACCGGTGCTGTGGAGGCTGCGGGCAGCTTCACAGCCCAGGCTCAACCGCTGCGCTACCAGGGAGGCCTTCCAGTATGCTTTTTTTTTTTTTTTTTAAAGATTTATTTATTTATTTATTTATACAAGCACTGGATACAGTCAAAAGTGCGGGAGGGTGAGAGAATTCACCAGAGCCAGAGCGGGGAACAGAGCAGGCAGAAGGACCGAAGTACACTGCTGAGGGGAGCAGCGGGCGGCAGGAGAGGTCTGTGCGCCATGTGGGACCCTCCTCTGGTGGCCGGGGAGCAGCCGGGGATCGAACCAGCGCCGCAGAGGCTGCGGGCAGCTTTGCAACCCAGCGCTCAACCGCTACGCCACTGGGGAGGCCCTCCAGTATGCTTTTAATAGTCTCACCTCTGTAGGGCTTATGGGCACTACACTATACAGGCTTATAGGCCTATATGCTGTATCCTTTTACATCACACTGCAGCTGTTTCTTTGACTCTCTCACCATTAAGGACATGGACTCGTTCATCTTGATTTCTTGAACTGTCATGCATTCAGTATGTTGAATGCATAAGCATAAATGAAATATTCATTTATTTTTGGAATTTAACAGCTTATTGACCTCAGGTAACCCATTTTGAGGAGGAGCAGTGTACACTCGCAAAGAACTGTTAGGGTGCTGCTCAGTCAGAATTACCACCATAAATTCATTTTTTTATTTTATTTATTTTTATTTATTTTAAAAAAGATTTTATTTATACATACAAGCACTGGGTACAGTCAGAAGTGCGGGAGGGTGAGAGAATCACCAGAGCCAGAGCTGGGAGCAGAGCAGGCAGAAGGAGCGAAGTACACTGCTGAGGGGAGCAGCGGGCGGCAGGAGAGGTCTGCGCGCCATGTGGGACCCTACTCCGGTGGCCGGGAAGCAGCTGGGAATCGAACCGGCGCTGCAGAGGCCGCGGGCAGCTTCGCAACCCAGCGCTCACCCGCTGCGCCACCGGGGAGGCCCCATAAATTCATTTTTTTAAAAAAAGATTTGTTTTATTTATGCAGACAAGAACTGGGGTGTAGATCAGAGGTGCAGGGGAGTGAGAGAATTTGCCAGAGACAGAGTGGGGAGCAGAACAGGCGGATCCACTGAGATATACTGCTGAGGGGAGTATATACTGCTGAGGTCTGCTGTGCCATATGGGTTAGCTCCCTAGCCGGGAATCAAACTTATGCTGCAGTGGCTGGCAATAGCTTGATAGCACTCAGACTTTAACCCCTGCGCCACCAGGGAGGCCCTGAGCCATTTTTATATCCATATTTTCTCTTGAAACATTTGATCACAGCAGGTACTGGCAAATAGCCCAAAACAAGGTAAATTTTTTATTATTCCCAGACTAAAAAAAATAAAAATACTAGGAACAGCCTACATTCAGATAGCAGGGGAAACCTTTATAAATGTTATATATACATAGGCTTTGAAATTGTAGTTTTATTTCCCAATTTCACTCTCTTATGATTCCCTTTCTCTTTTACTCCTTAATAATCCAATCACTGGGAAGGTAGCAGTTTATACTTGTGGTTCTGGGGGTGCTCAGTTTAGGTAGAGGTAGGTATAGTCCTGCTACTTGCAGGTGGTCCCTTGTTCGTATAGGTCCTATTGCCCCCCTTCCCCACCTGTCCACTGCTGCTGAAGGCAGCTCTCCCAGATATCAGACCTAACCTAGAGACCTTGGCTTTAAGAATAATAGAAGGGCCTCCCCGGTGGCGCAGCGGTTGAGCGCTGGGTTGCAAAGCTGCCCGCGGCCTCTGCAGCACCGGTTCGATCCCCGGCTGCTCCTCGGCCACTGGAGGAGGGTCCCACATGGCGCGCAGACCTCTCCTGCCGCCCGCTGCTCCCCTCAGCAGTGTACTTCGGTCCTTCTGCCTGCTCTGCTCCCCGCTCTGGCTCTGGTGAATTCTCTCACCCTCCCGCGCTTCTGACTGTACCCAGTGCATGTATAAACAAACAAACAAAACAAATAAATAAATAAATAAAAAACATGCCTCTATTAAAAAAAAAAAAAAAGAATAATAGAATTTTGTGTAGTTCTGGATACTTAGATAACCAGAACAGAAAAAGTCGTTGGGATTCATCTGATATGGGCCCCTCCTTTGTTGAAGAAGTGAAGTAACTCTCTTAAGAACTTGGTGCTAAGTCTGGACCCCAGATCTCCTCAGCTCCAGTCCCCAGTGGACTTCTCTTCCAGTATTTAAAGACTGGGCTTTTTTTTTTAAAGATTTACTTATTTATACATACAAGAACTGGAGGGCCTCCCCGGTGGCGCAGCGGTTGAGCTCTGGGTTGCGAAGCTGCCCACGGCCTCTGCAGCACTGGTTTGATCCCCAGCTGCTCCCCGGCCACCAGAGGAGGGTCCCACATGGCGCGCAGACCTCTCCTGCCGCCCGCTGCTCCCCTCAGCAGTGTACTTCGGTCCTTCTACCTGCTCTGCTCCCCGCTCTGGCTCTGGTGAATTCTCTCACCCTCCCGCGCTTCTGACTGTATCCAGTGCTTGTATAAATAAATAAAAATAAATCTTTAAAAAAAAAAAAAAAAGAACTGGAGTACCGGCCAGAGTTGTGGGGGGTGAGAGGATTCACCAGAGAAAAAGTGGGAAACAGAACAGGCAGATGGACTGAAACACACTGCTTTAGGGGAGCAGCGGGTGAGTCAGGAGAGGTCTGCTGCACTATGTGGGTAGCTCCCTGGCCAGCCAGGGATGGAACTTGTGCTGCAGTGGCTGCGACGAGCTTCACAGGTTGCGTCTTAACCCCTTGTGCCACCAGGGAGGTCCCTAAAGACTGGGCATTTTTATCCCCACTTCCTAATTCCTAGTTTACAGCCTGGCACAAAGGGAATGCTCTGTAGATATTTGTTGGATGAATGAGTCCATGAAACTACCTTCTGTTCCTCTTGTTGATTGAACCTGTTTTTTTTTTTTTTTTTTTTTAATAGAGGCATGCTTTATTTGCTGGTTTGTTTGTTTGTTTTGTTTATACATGCACTGGGTACAGTCAGAAGTGCGGGAGGGTGAGAGAATTCACCAGAGCCAGAGTGGGGAGCAGAGCAGGCAGAAGGACCAAAGTACACTGTTGAGGGGAGCAGCGGGCTGCAGGAGAGGTCTGCGTGCCATGTGGGACCCTCCTCCAGTGGCCGGGGAGCAGCTGGGGATCAAACCGGTGCTGCAGAGGCTGCGGGCAGCTTCACAACCCAGCGCTCAACCGTTGCGCCACCGGGGAGGCCCCCCTTTCATGTTTTGACTTGGTCTGAAAAGCCAGTAGTCTTGTGTAATGCCTACTTATCTCTTAATATCAATTCCCCCAATTTTCTTTCATTTTTTTCTTTGGTTAATTCTTCAGGATTACTTTCAAAATGGACTCAATCCTAACAGCAAGTGAAATCCGGCGGCGATTCATAGATTTCTTCAAGAGAAATGAGCACACCTATGTCCACTCATCTGCCACTATCCCATTGGATGATCCTACTTTGCTCTTTGCCAACGCAGGCATGAACCAGGTAAAGGTCTTTTCCTTTCTTCTTGGCTGTTTGTTCACACCAGGGTCAGCAGAGCAGTGATGAAAGCAAAGCCCCTGCAGGCAGACGGAATCTATCTTCTGTTACTGTGTGATCTCTCTTTTTTTTTTTAAAGATTTTATTTATTTATTTATACAAGCACTGGGTACAGTCAGAAGTGTGGAAGGGTGAGAGAATTCACCAGAGTCAGAGGGGAGAGCAGAGCAGGCAGAATGACAAAGTACACTGCTGAGGGGAGCAGCGGGCGGCAGGAGAGGTCTGCGCGCCATGTGGGACCCTCGCCCAGTGGCCGGGGATCAAACCGGCGCTGCAGAGGCTGCGGGCAGCTTTGCAACCCAGCACTCAACTGCTGCGCCACCGGGGAGGCCCTACTGTGTGATCTTGGGGAACTTTCTTTATGTCGTAGAACCTCAGTTTATTTATTTTTATTTTTATTTATTTATTTATTTAAAAGGTATAATCTTTATTTATTTTCCCCCAAAGATTTATTTATTTATTTATACAAGCACCGGGTACAGTCAGAAGCGCGGGAGGGTGAAAGAATTCACCAGAGCCAGAGCGGGGAGCAGAGCAGGCAGAAGGACTGAAGTATACCGCTGAGGGGAGCAACAGGCGGCAGGAGAGGTCTGCGCGCCATGTGGGACCCTCCTCCGGTGGCTGGGGAGCAGCCGGGGATTGAACCAGCGCTGCAGAGGCTGCGGGCAGCTTCGCAACCCAGCGCTCAACCGCTGCGCCACCGGGAGGCCCAGAACCTCAGTTTCTTTGTGACATGAGAAACAATAAATAGTGCTTGCCTTTAGGTTACAGTGAGAAGTAAATAAAGTGATGCATAAAAGATATTTAGCACAGTATTTGAATAATATGTAAGTATTAGCTTTTACTTTTAATTATAATAAGAAACCCTGATACCCATGAATAAAACTTGTATGCCTCTCAAGAATATAGCCTGCATCTAGTCTACAAAAGCGTTTTATTATAATCAGATACCTGAAGACACTTGTTAACTCAGTTATTCTGATTGTCCTTCATTTCTTCTTTATAAATCCAGTGTTTCAGCATTCTTGATTCTCTGAAAGCTTTGCTTTCATTTCCATTTTTAGCCATGCGTGTCAAATTTTTTTTCCAACCTTTCTTCAACTCTGTTGCCCCGAGTGCCATGTGGATAGACTGCTGAAGAAGCTTTATTAGTAGCATTTGTATTTGGGGTAGTTGAATCAAGAAAGGTATTTGAAAGTCGTGTTGTGAAAGAAAAGGGTTTTCTCATGAAGTAATAGGAATGTTATAAAGGAGTTTTTCAGTGTGTTTGTAATACTTGACGGAGGTGCATTCTGGTTTGATGGTGCCCTCAGGGTTCTTCTATCGTGATTCTCTTGCTGCTCTGCTTAGTGCCTGGACCTGCTAGCCCTTAGTACACACCTACTGGGATAAGTCACCTTTTTCTTTTTATTCGGGTCTCTTTTCTGGGATAGTTAGATAGTGAGAGGAAATGGGAACATTTTTTGCCTTGTTTAACATTGACTATGAATTTATAAAATTGATTTCAGTTATGTGTATGGGTCCTATGCATATACCTGGAATTGTGGACATTAATTTTAGGTGGACATTAACTTTAGGTGGGTTTTCTGGAATACTGGAAGGATTCCATTCTAGGCACAGGCTTTTGTTTTCCCCCACTTGAGCGGATTCTATTTAGTATAAGAACCAGGGAGTCCAGTGTTGATAAGCATTTGTAAATATTGTCATAATCTAACAATCTGACAATCTGCTTGTAATACTGACTCCACTCTAGGCACTGTTGTCTGTGGTTTTTTTTTTTTTTTAAAGATTTATTTATTTATGCATACAAGAACTGGGGTACAGGCCAGAGTTGCAGGGGATGAGAGGTTCACCAGAGACAGAGTGGGGAACAGAACAGGCAGACTGACTGAAATACACTGCTGAGGGAGCAGCAGGAGAGACAGGAGAGGTCTGCTGTGCCATGTGGGTAGTTCCCTGGCCGGCCGGGGATCGAACTCATGCTGCAGAGGCTACGGATTGTTTCATAGTGCAGTGCTTAACCACTTGCACCACCAGGGAGGCCCTGTTCTCTGTGTTTTACATAAATAATTCATTTAATCCTCACTCTGTACCATCCATGAGTTATTGAAAACTCAAGTAAATTGCCGAGTTCACATAGTTGGTAAATACTGTAATGTGTATTTGATTCCAAACAGTGGTTTGCCTAACAATTGTGCAGTATTGCGTCTCGGTCAGAAATTCCTTATTTGTTGTGTTCACCCTTCATAATTTGAAATAGTATTTATTGATCTATGCTAGGTGCTATCCATACAGACATGAGTAAAATAGTTTTTGCTTTAAGGATTTTGTGGTCTAGTGCAGGACTGTCCCATAGAACTTCCGGCAGTAATGCCAGTGTTCTGTAACTATGCTGCCCAATATGGCGTCTTTCGTCCATTAACCATATGCGGTAGCTGAGCTAGTGTGGTAGAGGAACAGAATTTTTAACTTTTTGAAATTTTAATTAATCACTAATTATTTCATTTTAATTAATTCTGCATAGTCACAAATAGCATGTGGTTACCAAATGGGACAGATGTAGTGGGAAAAATAAGACAAAAGTGATAGAAATAATCAAATATTTTGAAGTATAACTTGATAAATCCTCACGTAATACTATTTCCCTATATCATTCACCAAGTGGTGCTGATTTCATTCCCTCAATGGATCTTAAATTTTTTCTTTTTCATGCTTTTATTCACCAATTGTGTACAGACATTTTGAAGAATAAATTCTTCCAGAGGGTGGTATAACTCCTCAGCTGACTGTCAGGGACTTGTGAAGAAGCATAGGTTTCACTGCCTCAACCTTCGACTGTCATCTCAGGTCTGATAGACCTTTGGCCAGCAAAGGTTATGTGTGACACAGACACTGATGGGACCATTAAGGAACTTGGGCCAGCAAGGAACCACTCCTCTGTAGGCTGCCTCTGCTCAGCCCCACACAACCATCTATCTGCCTCTGATAAGTTTCTGTGTCCAGGCTCAGTAATGAACTCATTCCAGGCTCATTCATGAACTGAACAAATTGTGACTGGTCTCTTCCTGCCAGTGTGTGTCGATCTGATATAATGGCAGCTATTTAAAAGTGGAAGTGTTCTCTTTCTTATTATAGTTCAAACCCATCTTCCTGAACACTATTGACCCATCTCACCCTATGGCAAAGCTGAGCAGAGCTGCCAATACTCAGAAATGCATTCGGGCTGGGGGCAAACACAATGACCTGGACGACGTGGGCAAGGATGTCTACCACCACACCTTTTTTGAGATGTTGGGCTCTTGGTCTTTTGGAGATTACTTCAAGGTAAGCTCTAAAGGGTTTTGGGCAAGACAGTTGTTTCCATTGGGGGAAATAGGTTCTGCTTTTATTTGTTTTAAAATGTGAAATATCTTGGAGACCCAGGAGTGAAGAGCATTTGTTAATTCTAAGACTTCTTGAGGATTTCAGTTTACACTTGGATTGCTTGTGTAAGTTGATCCTGAACTGAGTTTATAGTGATGATATTATAGTTTATATGTATTCCCAACATCTGGGCTTTTCTGTTCATACTAAATAGATCTTGATTTGACCATGTTCCACAACTTTCCTTTGTTCTTTGTAGGAATTGGCATGTAAGATGGCTCTGGAACTTCTCACTCAAGAGTTTGGCATTCCAATTGAAAGACTTTATGTTACTTACTTTGGTGGGGATGAAGCAGCTGGCTTAGAACCAGACCTGGAGTGCAAACAGATCTGGCAAAATTTGGGGTAAGAATACAATTTACATGTTGAGAGTTTGATGGAATAAAATGATTCCTAAACTTAGTGAGAGTGGCATTTGCCATTTTGAGGTGGTGGTAGGGGTTACTGGGAGTAATTACCCTTTGGTGCCTTCATTGCTTTTTAGTTTAATTGATCATTCTGTTGTTTTAGGCCAAAATACAGAACATTTCTTATTTATCTTTTTAAATTGTGTGATGTGTTACAAAAATTTGAACTATGTAGAAACGTAAAAAACAGAAAGTGGAGGGTCCCTAAGATTAATCACTGTTTTGGTACCCCATATTTAGTCTTCCAGACCTTTTCATATTTCTGTAGCCCTGTGTGTATGTGTGTGTCTTCAACAGCATGGTATTCTTCACATGAAGCAATTTATTTCCATGGAAATGAAATGGTGTCATACAGGTTTAGGAAAAATATATTTTTTTAATAATTTAATTCTAAGGTAAAATCATATTGCATAAAACTAACACGATAGGTGAATTTGTATGTTCTGTGCTTGAAACTTAGTAAAATTCATGAGGTGCCCAGTGAGTGGAATCTGGATATGTAGTGATACTCCCCTGTCGATCGCTGGGATACCCATGACCTGTTTGTCTCATTCTCTTACTCTTTTCACTTAGCTCTCGTCCTTTAGTGCACTTCAGCAGAGCTGTTTTCTTTTTTTTTTTTTTTTTTTAAGATTTATTTATTTATGCATATAAGAGCTGGGGTACAGGCCAGAGATGCGGGGGGTGAGAGGATTCATCAGAGACAGATGGGGAGCAGAATAGGCAGACGGACCAAACACACTGCTGAGGGGAGCAGAGGGTGAGACAGGAGAGGTCTGCTGCACCGTGTGGGTTTCTCCCTGGACGGCTGGGGATCGAACTCGTGCTGCAGAGGCTGCAGATTGCTTCGTAGTGCGGTGCTTAAGCCCTTGCGCCACCAGGGAGGCCTGTTAGTTTTCTTGGCTTTAATTCTAGGCATATCTTTCTAATCCAGCGTCCCTTTGTAACTGGTCTGAAACCTGTGTTTGGTTAGACTCTATAGTCTAAATGTATGTGAATGTTTTTGGTAGTACTCCTGTGAAACTGAAATACTAATCTTGACCCTACTTTGTGAATCCATTTTCCTTAGCTTTATATGTACCTGTACTTTGTTTATTAAGTGAACACAATTTGTTTTGCATTCTCTGTTATCTAGCAACTTTGAGGAGAGTCAAATATTTTTGGACATGTTTCAATGTTACTAAATCTCTTATATTAAGATTAAAAAAAATGATTGAATTGGGGCATAGAGAAGTAATTTTATGACAGCTTTTTTAACACTTATTCTGCCACGTAGTTATGTTAAAAAAATGAAGAAATATTTGCAAACAAAATAATTGCTTAAATTCATATCATATTCAGCATATTTTCAACTTTTATCTGTATCTTTGCATATTTTATTTAGTTATATCCTAGTATATGCATATTTTGTATTCTGTTGTAGACACTTTTTGAGAAGAATCATGTTCTGTCTCTTAGCAGAATTTGTATGCAGCCTTAGCATTAGTTGCCAAAGAGTGGGGACTTTTCCCTAGAAATTCATAAGAATCCTCTTTTGTGATGGACGTAAGTCTAGGCAAGATCTTCTTCTGTCGCTGTAATTGGGCTTATCTTCCTTGCTCTCTGCAGGCTGGATGACACCAGAATCCTCCCTGGCAATATGAAGGACAACTTCTGGGAGATGGGGGATACAGGCCCATGTGGCCCCTGCAGTGAGATCCACTATGACCGGATTGGTGGTCGGGACGCCGCACATCTTGTCAACCAGGATGACCCCAATGTGCTAGAGATCTGGAACCTTGTGTTCATCCAGTATAACAGGTGACTTTGGGGTCCCGCTCCGTGCCTGCTAAGAGCAGCACCTTCAAGTCCTCTTCTGAGAAAGAAGAATTCCAGGTGCATGGCTGTTGCCTACCCTTGTCTTTGGGGACAGTAGAGCAGGACTGACACAGGCACCAAAGCCATCAAGAGCTTGTGACACATTCTTTAAATTTTATTTCTCAGTTTTTCCCTCATATCTCTTAATAGGGCTTATTTTATAAAGTAGTTTTCATCCATATATGTCTGCTTAAAGGTCTAGTCCTCTCATGTCTTTTTGCTGTCATTTGGACTGCTGTTTTAAAGTTCATTTCCTTGAAACTTGCATCACTCTTAAATGGAACCCAGAATGCTTTTCCTTCCCTTTCTCCCACTTGCCACCAAATCGGCAGAGGGAAATGGCAGATTGTCACAGCCTGCAGTTGTCCTGTGTAAGTGAATCTTACTCAGCATGGGAAGGCTGCAGCCTGAATCCTTTCTTCAATTTCCCATTTCTCTGGATCCTGCAGGGAAACAGACGGTGTTCTGAAACCTCTTCCCAAGAAAAGCATCGACACAGGGATGGGTCTGGAGCGACTAGTGTCTGTGCTGCAGAATAAGATGTCCAACTATGACACTGACCTGTTTGTCCCTTACTTTGAAGCCATTCAGAAGGTACTCATCCTTTAGCAAATGTTACAAACTTCTGTGGAGGTTTTCAGCTGGCATCTTAGCAGTGCTGTCAAAGATAATGAAGCCAAATGCTTGCCAGCTGAGACCCCTGTAACCATCTGCCAACTTCATTGTTAATAATACAAGTCTCTGGCCTCCCTTGTGGTATAGGAGTTAAGTCTCAGCAGTATCATGCTATCACCACTGCAGCCTGAGCTCAGTCCTCAGCCAGGGAGCTGACCCACATGGCGCAGCAGACCTCTCCTGTCTCTCCCACTGCCCCTGTTAGCAGTGTATTGCAGTAGATCTGCCTGTTCTGTTCCCCACTCTGTTCCTAGTAAATCCTCTCACCCCCCGCCACCCCGCACCTCAGGCCTGCACCCCAGTTCTTTTATGCAAAATAAATCTTAAAAAAATAATAATAACTCAAGACTCCAGGCACAAGGCACTGAGACTTGTTGAATGCAAGGTTCTGGCTGGAGGCTCTTTACTTCCATTACTGACACCTTTCCTGGGGTTATAGAATCTTGCAAAGGGCCATCTTTTCATCTAATAACTCCTCAGACCTCTCAGAGGCAACATCAAAGGGCTGTTTCCTAATGAGCTGCCTCCTGGTTTTTATTTGCAGGGCACTGGTGCCCGGCCATACACTGGGAAAGTTGGTGCTGATGATGCCGATGGGATTGATATGGCCTACCGGGTGCTGGCAGACCACGCCCGGACCATCACTGTGGCACTGGCTGACGGCGGTCGACCTGACAATACAGGGCGGGGGTAAGTTTGCCACACATGGGGTAGAACTAGGACTAACACTGAGTTTTATGACTCTTTATGGAATGTTAAGCCATGCTTTTTCCCCCTCTTCTAGGTAGCTGGAGAGAGCCCTTTGTTTTCTAGGGAGTTTTAGTTCACAATAAAGAGTTGCTCCTATACTAAGCCTTTGCTGCTAGGTACAGGATGATGAGTATTATATTTAAGGTTACCTAATAGGATATTGGTAGGCATGGGCTTAGGGGTGGGTATTTTTTATTTTTTTAATTTATGCATACAAGAACTAAGGTACAACCAGAGGTGTCAGGGGTGAGAGGATTCACCAGAGACAGAGTGGGGAGCAGAAAAGGCAGATTAACTGGAATACACTGCTGAGGGAAGTAGCAGGAGAGTCAGGAGAGGTCTGCTGTGCTATGTGGGTAGCTCCCTGGCCGGCCGGGAATCAAATTCGTGCAGCAGTGGCTGCAGGTAGCTTCAGAGTGCTGCATCTTAACCCCTTACACCACCAGGGAGGCCCCTAGGGGTGGGTATTGACTGGTCCCAGACAGCTTCATTATTGCAGGCAGAACCTAGAAATGAGGGCATTAAGCCTGCCATCTGGCCTGTACTACTACTCTCCCTCTTTGGGTCAGCAGAACGTGGTAGGAAAAGAAACCAGGGTTATTCCAAGTCATCCTTGAGTTGTATTTGTGGGTATGTTACTGAGTTTTAATGACTTTGGGGAATGTAGACTTACGGTAAAAGAGCATCTCTGAATGAAAAAGGCAAAAAGTTGGTCATGGTATTTTGACTAGAATTCCAAAGGACTCAGTCCAAACTGCTTGGCTGGGAATATTGTCTAGCAGGGGACTGAGTTCTGCCTTTTACAGGTATGTGTTGCGACGGATTCTCCGCCGGGCTGTTCGATACTCTCATGAGAAACTCAATGCCAACAGGGGTTTCTTTGCTACGTTAGTAGATGTTGTTGTCCAGTCTCTGGTAGGTGTATATTTCCCTGTTTGCCTTTTCTGTACTAAAGCGCATACCTTGGCATGGTAGGGTGGGAGACAGCATACTGCTCTTGACAACTTTAGAGGTATTCCTGGCCTCATCGGGCCCCATCTGTTTTTCCTTTCTCAGGGAGATGCATTTCCTGAGCTAAAGAAGGACCCAGATATGGTGAAGGACATCATTAATGAAGAAGAAGTGCAGTTTCTCAAAACTCTCAGCAGAGGGCGTCGCATCCTAGACAGGAAAATTCAGAGCCTGGGAGACAGCAAGACCATTCCTGGTAAGGATGGGTGTGTCTTTCTCCATTGAGGCTGTTTCTTCTTTATGGGAGGGGCAAACTCTTGTTCACAAGCTTGCAGTGGGACGCCCACATTTCCAGAGGCCAAGTGTAACTTGGTTAAACTGCTTTTGGTGTAAAATGGGGCATATAGTAAAATTATGAAAGCAATACATTATTGTGGTAATGTATTCAAACAATACAGAAGTAAAAAGTGAGCATTTTCTTTCCCAAATTTGTTTCTCAAGGTAACAACTCTTTAAAGTTCAGTGTATTCAGGACCTTTTCTCTCACTGCACACACTCATGTTTTCAAGCAAAAATGGGAACATATAGTATATACTTTTTTTTGCAACTATTTGTTACTAGATAAGATTAATAATTATAATAATTTTTTTAAAAGATTTATTTATTTTATATAAGAACAGGGGTACAGGCCAGATGCGCAGGAGGGTAAGAGAATTCACCAGAGACAGAGCTGAAACAGAACAGGCAGACTGATGAAATACACTGCTAAGGGAAGCAGCGGACACGACAGGAGAGGTCTGCCGCGCCATGTGGGACCCTTGCTGGTTGGCAGGGCTCGAACCAGTGCTGCAGAGGCTGTGGACAGCTCCATAGCGCGGCGCTCAACCGCCTGCGCCACCAGGGGAGGCCCTATTTTTACTTTTTATTGAAGTGTGATGTCCAAGGGGAAGCCTGATGAATTTTCACAAAATAAATGCACTATGTTTAGATAAAGAAACAGAACTTGGGGCCTCTCTGGTGACACAGGTGGTTGAGCACAGTACTGTGACGCTGTTAGCGGCTTCTACAGTGCAGGTTCGATCCTCACTGGCCACGGAGCAACCCACATGGCACAGCAGACCTCTCCTGTCTCACCTGCTGCTCCCCTCAGCAGTGTATTTCGGTCATTCTGCCTGTTCTGTTCCCCGCTCTGTCTCTGGTGAATCCTCTTACCCTCCCGCACATCTGGCCTGTACCTTGGTTCTTGTATAAATACAATCTTAAAAAAAAGAAAGAAAGAAAAGAAACAAAACTTTACCAGGAGACCTGTGCTTCTTCCAAGTCAATTCTGATGGGTTTTCTGTCAAGCTCACAGAACCTGAGCTCACTTGCCTTGTTTCTGACCCCTCTGTCATTGCCAGTGTCCTCCTGGGAAGGGATTGAAAAGAAGGGGTCTGTGTTTTTCTGACACAATTCCTTTGTGCTGTGTAGGGGACACTGCCTGGCTTCTTTATGACACCTATGGGTTTCCAGTGGATCTCACTGGACTGATTGCTGAAGAGAAGGGCCTGGTGGTAGATATGGATGGCTTTGAAGAGGAGAGGAAACTGGCTCAGGTAAGGAATTTGGGGTGTGAACAAGAAACCCAACATCAAGTAAGGCAGGACTTTGCTGCAAAGCAAGCGAGAGTTTCCATCCATTAAAATCTTGGAAATTCTGTTTTTCCCTACGGGAGCAGGTCTTAACTTCAGGTGATTTAGTCCCTGGATATTGCCATTATTTGGTAATAATGTCTGATGATATTTTTGATTTTTATAATTAGAATGCTAGTAGCATCCAGTGGGTAGAGGTCAGGAATACTACCCAGCATCCTACAATGGACCTGGCAGCTTCCCATAACCAAGAATTACCTGATCCCAAATTTCAATGATCCTAAGATTGAAAAACCCTGTTCTAGAGCTCCGTATTAGGCATAGTTTAGCAATTTTGAGTCCTTCAGAGTTTTTTCCTGCACTAAGGTAACTTATGCTTATTTCTCTTACTTGCAGCTCAAATCTCAGGGCAAGGGAGCTGGTGGTGAAGACCACATTATGCTGGACATTTATGCTATTGAAGAGCTCCGGGAAAGGGGTCTGGAGGCAACAGATGATTCCCCAAAGTACAGTTACCATTCGGACTCCAGTGGTAGCTATGGTGTGTTACTGTGCTCATCTGGGGGACTTTCTAGATGAGACTAAAGGTTAAGGATCCACGGTGATCTCTTTTTAGTGCTGTAGAATCATCATGTGTAATTTTGTATTCATGACTCTTGGAGATCTTTATTTTGGAATAATTATAGATTCACAGGAAGTTATTAAATTTATAGAGATATTCCTTGTACACTTCTCCCAATTTCCCTTAATTGTAAATTTAATATCTTAGTGAAACCAGAATTGAAACTGACACAGTTCACATTAGCTTTGGATTTTATATCAGGGTAATAGCATTCTAAAAGCTAACAAGAAACAGTAGATTTGCCTGTTCTGCTCCCCACTCTGTCTCTGGTGAATTTTCTCATCCCCTGCATCTCTGGTCTATACCCCAGTTCTTATATGCATAAATGAATTAAAAAAAAAAAAACTTAAGGAAAAAAAAAAAAAGAAGAAACAAAAGAAAGAAATAAGCAGTGCATGTCTCTGCTTTTTGCTCCACCAGAGATACCTAAATCTATCCAAGCAATTCCACATTCTTTGTGAATTGACCTTGAAGTAGGGAATTTATTATTATTCTTAAAGATTTATAATCAAGGGCCTCCCTGGTGGCGCAGCGGTTGAGCGCTGGGTTGCGAAGCTGCCTGCAGCCTCTGCAGCACCGGTTCGATCCCCGGCTGCTCCCCAGCCACTGGAGGAGGGTCCCACATGGTGTGCAGACCTCTCCTGCCGCCCGCTGCTCCCCTCAGCAGTGTACTTCTGTCCTTCTGCCTGCTCTGCTCCCCGCTCTGGCTCTGGTGAATTCTCTCACCCTCCCACGCTTCCGACTGTACCCAGTGCTTATATAAATAAATTAAAAAAAAACTTTATAAAAAAAAAAAGATTTATAATCAAATTCACCAAGTTGCTGCTAAGTGGCTCAGAGGCGACCAACTATTAGGGTGACCCAGTTTTCCCAGTACTGCCCCATTTTAACACTGAAATTTCTGCATCCTGGGAAACTCCTCAGTCCCATACAAATCAGGTCAGTTGACCAGCCCACTGAATATTGCATTCTTTGGTGGAAAGCCAGCACGCTGTGCCCTTTCATAGAATCTCATAGGTACACTCCAATTAGGACCTAAGGAGAATTTGAGAAGTAGAATCCAGCAAAAGCCAATTAAGAATGTGTGAAGTCATTTACCTTGTGTTTTCCCTCTTCTGCACAGCATTTGAGAGCACAGTGGCTACAGTGATGGCTCTGCGCAGGGATAAAATGTTTGTGGAAGAAGTGTCCACGGGCCAGGAGTGTGGAGTGCTGCTGGACAAGACCTGTTTCTATGCAGAGCAAGGAGGACAGATCTACGATGAAGGCTACCTGGTGAAACTCGACGACAGCAGTGAAGATGTGAGCCCACACTTCTTCTTTGGTAGCTGGGGAGAAGGTCTGACAAAGGGCCAGGCCCTTTGATTCTTCCGCACTCTGGACTTTTGGGGGGGCAGACACACTGACACTGGTCACTGTTTCTGCAGCTGAGGGAGCTACTGCTTATACCATGTTGCTAGCACAGACATTAGGTCTCGTGGGCAGGATTCTTGCTGCCAGGCTGACCCTGGGTTCCTCCAGGCTTCCTTATAAATAAGCGGTAGTCCTCTGAAGGGTAAACAATTGAGGTACCTTAAAATGGGTTCAGATTCTCTAAGATGCTCTTTTATGGGATAAGTGTGTATGTGTCAGTGATATACATCTATATAATGGTGCATACACATATAACTATGTAATATATATAAAATGGTGCTAATGCTACTTGTAAATATACATACAGTCTTACAGAATGTATGTAATATATGTAATCTTAGAGAATATGCATTTACATGTGCTAAGAGTTTATGTGGCTAAATTTATTTACATACATATACCTGGAACTTGCTTATTGACTGACTGGTGTCCTCGACTGCTCTCAGAAAACAGAGTTCACAGTGAAGAACACTCAGGTGCGAGGAGGGTACGTGCTGCACATAGGAACAGTCTATGGTGTCCTGAAAGTAGGGGATCAGGTCCGGCTTTTTATCGATGAGGTGAGTTGCATTATGAGGGTTAAGAATCAGTCTGATAAGTCATCACCTCCTTTTTTTGTAAATTTCCACTCTTAATTGACACATAAAATTGTTAAATATTTAAAGTGTACATTATGGTGATTTGTTATATGTGTACCTTGTGAAGGGAATGCACTTCCTCCTTTGGCTTCATCATTATTGTCATTCCTAAGTGAAATTGTAGGTAGGTTTATTTTTAAGATTTATTTATTTATGCAATAAGAACTGGGGTGTAGGCCAGAGATGTGGGGGGAAGGGGCGAGAGGATTCATCAGAGACAGAGTCGGGAACAGAACAGGCGAATCTACTGAAATACACTGCTGAGGGGAGTAGTGGGCGAGACAGGAGAGGTCTGCTGCACCATGTGGTTAGCTCCTGGCTGGGGATTGAACTCGAATTGCAGAGGCTGCGTTTGCTTCATGGTGCTGTGTTTAACCCCTTGTGCCACCAAGGAGGCCCTAAAAATTTGATTTTAGATCTTCCACCACTAATATGTCCCAATAACCTCATTGAATTTATTAATGTATTTATTAGGGGCCTTCCCTGTGGCTCAGTGGTTGCGCGCAGTGCTGTGAATCTGTCCGTAGCCTCTGCAGTGCGGGTTCAATCCCAGCGGGCCAGGGAGATTCCCACGCGGCGTGGCAGACCTCTCCTGTCTTGCCTGCTGTTCCCCTCACCAGTGTATTTCGGTCGTCTGCCTGTACTGCTCCCCACTCTGTCTCTGGTAAATCCTCTCACCCTCCTTCGTCTCTGGCATGTGCCCCAGCTCTTGTATAAAAATAATAAATAAACCTTTAAAAAAAAAATTAAACCTAACTTAGTGAACATCACAGCTTAACCAAGCCCACCTTAAATGTGCTTAAAACACTTTGACCTACAGTGGGGCAAAATCATCTCATACAAGCCTATTTTATTATAAAGTGTTGACTATCTCAAGTAATTTATTGAAAACTTTTGAAAGTGAAACACAGACTTGATGAAATGCAAAACATATCAAACAAACCCTAGCAACACAGTCCACTGCAGAATATTGCTTGTCTGCCCTCGTGACCTGGTGGCCGGCTGGGAGCTGTAGCTCACTGCCCTGCCCACGTCACAGGAGAGGAGCATACCTCACTTTGCCAGCCCAGGAAAAGATCAGAACTTGCAGTATAGTTTCTATTGAATTTGTATTTCTTTCACTGTCATAAAGTCAAGTTAAACCATCATACGATGGGGACTGTGTCCTTGGGAAGAAGGGGATCCTAGGGGTGGGTACTGGGAGCAGCCAGCAGTCTAGTAGACCTCCCCAGCAGCCTGTTCTGCCCTTTACAGCCCCGGCGGAGACCTGTCATGAGCAACCACACCGCTACCCACATTCTCAACTTTGCCCTACGCTCCGTGCTTGGGGAAGCTGACCAGAGAGGTTCCCTGGTTGCTCCTGACCGCCTTCGGTTTGACTTTACTGCCAAAGGAGCCATGTCCACCCAACAGATCAAGAATGCTGAGGAGATTGCTAATGAGATGATTGAGGCAGCCAAGGTAGGTTGGATTATGTTGAAGCTCTTGGCTCATGAACCCCAGCTCCTTCCTGTACCATCACCTTCTATCCACGGAGCCTCACCAGGCCAGGTGCTCTGACCCCACTGCACTATATTCTGTCCTGTTCACAGATTTGCTTAAGACAGTGACTCTCAGAGCAATGAGTAAGGGGCAGCGGGAGGGGTTGGTGGAGGGGTCCCGGGGCCTCTTGGGAAATAGAAAGTGGGATCATCTTTGCTCCATCTCCTCTTCAGGACTACCGGAGCGCTTCTTGTTAGGTCTTTTTTACACGTAGCACATCCACATAAGGTTTGGTTCACAGTTTAACAAAATAATTGGAAATTTATATTTTGATCCCCCTGACCTTACTGCTTTCTTTGAAGAGGCTCAGTGTATCAGAGGCAGAGCCAGGATTAGAAATTCAGAGTCCTACTGTACCCAGAGATCTTGTCCAACTTTATTCTTGTACCCAGAGATCTTGTCCAACTTTATTCTTTCTTCCTGTGGCAGCCTGTCTACACCCAGGACTGTGCCCTGGCAGCAGCTAAAGCCATCCAGGGCCTGCGGGCTGTGTTCGATGAGACCTACCCTGACCCTGTGCGCGTCGTCTCCATTGGGGTGCCTGTATCCACTCTGTTGGATGACCCCTCCAGTCCTGCTGGCTCTCTTACTTCTGTTGAGTTCTGTGGAGGAACGTGAGTACCTCAGGGAGAAGTAGATGGAGTCACTTGAGGGTGTGGATAATAGGTTAGACTATTGTTTTTTTTTTTTAAAGTATTTATACATACAAGAACTGGGGTACAGGCCAGAAGTGTTGGGGTGAGAGGATTCACCAGAGAAAGAGTGGGGAACAGAACAGGCAGATTGACAAATACTGCTGAGGGAAGCAGCGGGCGAGACAGGAGAGGTCTGCTGCGCCATGTGGGTTTCTCCCTGGCTGGCCGGGGATCGAACTCCTGCTGCAGTGGCTGGCGACAGCTTGATAACACTGTCTTTAAACCCTGCACTACCAGGGAGACCCGTCACTTGGGGTCTTTTGGGGTATTGTCATGGTGGCTTGGGAAATTCCTGCTTCCAAGAGAAGTGTGGTGAAAAGAACATTCTTCAGGCTGTGGTAGAGCCATCTGTAACCTCCCAGTAACCTGGGTACAAGTGAGGGAGGAACTAGACGGATCATGTTCTAGGCCTTCCTCTCCCCAGCCGAATCAGGCCTTCAAATGGGTCCCACGTATGCCTTAATATCCCTTTACCTGACACTTTAGAGCATAGGAAGTAGCTTTTAAAGACTTTATATCACTCTCACAGAGAGTTGTGAGCACTAGCAAACATTTGAGGGTCTCTGAGCAACTGCTGAATAAGCCCTATTTGTTTAAGGGGTTGTGGTTAAGATTTTAAAGGTAATTCTTCAAATTCTCCTTTGGTGAGTGAGATAGAATATAACATGTTCCACCAGAGAGGACCAAAAAGTGAACAAATCTAGAGCCCACCAGGAGTATTTTATTGGGTATCAGGGATTACAAATCATTGTATTAGCTCTCACTGGATTTTCACAGCAGCCCTATGATGGAGAATTCTCCCCATTTTATGCTTGAGAAAATCAGGGCTCAGAAAAGGGGGGTTATTCAGTGTCAGCAGGCTCTCAGCTCCAGCCAGACCTTCTCCCTCTCCCCCCTTCTTGGCCAGACCTGTGTTCTAAAATTCCCTACAACATGAAGGACCTTTTCTCACTGTCCCTTGAGGAAGCTTTTCTGGGAGCCACTACCTCATGGGCTCCTGGGCTCCATGTCACAAGGGACTGTGTATTCCACTCTCAGGCACCTGCAGAATTCTAGTCACGCAGGAGCTTTTGTGATTGTGAGCGAAGAAGCGATTGCCAAGGGCATCCGGAGGATTGTTGCTGTCACGGGCGCTGAAGCCCAGAAGGTGAGTAGATCAGGCCATTTTGGGGCTTATTCAAACCTGGCAGGAGGAGCCCTGTTTATGAACCGGTAATGCAGACAGTGGGGGCAGCTGTAGTCAGAAGTGGAGCACAGATGGTGCTGCCCTACAGTGCCCTCCAGGCCGCCCACTTGGGAGAAGAAACTGCACTGCCACACAGTACTTCCTTAGCTCTCTTACGTTTAATCTTTAAAGCTCTGTGTAGGTTCTGCTGCCTGCTTGGTAACATACCCATGTCTCAGCGTGTAGCCTGTAATTTTGCTGTGGCTTCTAGTGCCCCCTGCGTTCCCCATCTGCCTAGGGTGTGTGCTTAACTTGAGGTGTGTGGACAGTTGCTCTGGAGCTGGGGACTGGAGCCAGTGTGTGTGGAAGACTGAGGGGTGACCATTTCCTGGTGTGAGAAGGGCTCCTCGCTCAGGCTCTTGGTGGGTTCATGTAGCCTTTGCTGGCCAGGCGTGTGGGGAAGGCACTCCTTTCTTGGACATGAGGATACAAACACCAGCTCCCTGAAGAAAGCTTCCAGTGTCCTGGGATGTGTTGTTCTATAACTTGCCTTCAGTATTCATCACAGTTGTTTACAGACAGAACCCTGAAGTTCAAAGTTACTTCACCTGGAGTCTACACCTCTGATTTCCTTCTCTTAGGCCCTCAGGAAAGCAGAGAGCTTGAAGAAATCTCTCTCTGTCATGGAGACCAAAGTGAAGGCCCAGACTGCGCCTAACAAGGACATGCAGAGGGAGATCGCTGACCTTGGTGAGGTAGGGACAGCGACCTCCTCCTTCAGCACCAGGCCCTAGGCCTCATGGATTGGACACCTCAGCCCTGAAGAACTGGGGCCTGGTTCTCAGTGGCCTTTGGATTGACTTCTGTTCTGCAGCCTTACAAAGGGGATGCCAGAGATCCTGGCCTACCCTGGGACCATTGTGTCTGCCGATGGCAGGAGAACCCATTCTAAGCACAAGTGGGTGCTAGTCTGGAGGGAGTTAAGAGAGGTGCTGTAGGTACCCATTATTTCTGAGCTCCCTGGTGTGTGTTAGTATTTGGGAGCTTTCCATAAGCCCCCAGGCTGTGTTCACCGCCTGGAAAGGGGCCTCAGATAAAGGAGGCCCATTTTCCCTCTAGCCCCACTCCTTACAACTATTTTTTTTTTTTAAAGATTTATTTATTTATGCATACAAGAGCTGGAGTACAGGCCAGAGATGGGGGCGGGGGGCGGTGAGAGGATTCACCAGAGATGGAGTGGGGAACAGAACAGGCAGATTGACTGAAATACACTGCTGAGGGGAACAGCGGGGAGTCAGGAGAGAGCTGCTGCGCCATGTGGATTGCTCCCTGGCCGGCCAGGGACTGAACTTCAGAGGCTCCGGATTGCCTCATACTGTGGTGCCCAACCCCTTGTGCCACCAGGGAGGCCCATTACAAGTATTGCAGTTGCTTGTAAAGTGACCTGTCTCAGGTGGATACCTCTTTGAAGCCAGAAAGGTGGGGTGAGCAGGAGCCTCACACCCTGGCTCCTGTGCTCCAGACCCAAATGGTCTCGTATTTCTGGCCCCAGGCTCTGGCCACAGCAGTCATCCCCCAGTGGCAGAAGGATGAATTCCGGGAAAATCTCAAATCCCTGAAGAAGATCATGGATGACCTAGACCGGGCTAGCAAAGCTGATGTCCAGAAGCGCGTGAGTCCTGGCAGTGCTGGCGGCCGGAAGGGAGCCAAGAGAATTTACCCAGCAAGGGCTGCGCAGACTGCTGTCTGGAGTTGAAGGCTGGCCTTTGACCCGAATTCTCTCTTCTGGACTATTTCCTTGCAGGTGTTGGAGAAGACAAAGCAGCTCATTGACAGCAACCCCAACCAGCCCCTGGTCATCCTGGAGATGGAGAACGGCGCCTCTGCCAAGGTAATCTGGGGGCTGGGGCTCCACATGCTGCTCTGTGCCTATTCCTTGCTTGTGTCCTGCCCTCAGGGTCTCATCAGCCCTCCAGATGCTGGAGTGTGAGCTTTGTGGCTCTTAGCAGAGTGGTTGCTCAGGGTCTACTCTGTGATTGAGTTTAGCCCGAGCCATGTGGAGAGATGTGGGGGGTGGAGAGTTAAGATGCCTGGAGGTAAAAGGCAAACGTCAGAGCTGTAGTGTGAGTAAGGCTCTGTGCTTGCATTCTCTGCTTTTAGTTGGGGTTGGGGGACACTGAGCTCCACAAACTTTCTGCACTTGGTGAGCACATAGCACCCTTCCCCAGAGCCCATGCCTGATACCAGGTTTTCTTCACAGGCCCTGAATGAAGCCTTGAAGCTCTTCAAGACACACTCCCCTCAGACGTCCGCCATGCTCTTCACAGTTGATAACGAGGCTGGCAAGATCACATGCTTGTGTCAGGTTCCCCAGGTCAGAATGCCCGCAGCCTGGCTCCATACCTGCAGCCGTGAGCGTGTGGACAGTGGTGTTTGGCTTTCCTGAGGGATCTCGGGGTTTTTGTTGTTTGTTTGTTTTTTTGTGGGACCCTTGCCGGCGGCCGGGGCACGAACTGGCGCTGCAGAGGCTGCGGGCAGCCTCACAGCCCAGCGCTCAACCGCTGTGCCACCAGGGGAGGACCAGGGGATCTTGGTTCTTAACACTTGTTTGCCACAACTCGCGTTTGTGCAACCCTAAGAAAAGTGGCCATATTCTGTCCACCTGCCAGCCACCTCCCTCACCCATACCTCAGGCCCTCTCCTTGATGGGTATGTTTAACTGTGCTGGCAGATACCAGGCTTTGCTACTTGGTCTGTCTTATCCTGGTTGTGATGCCAGCTGTAGGATCTGTCTCAGCCTCTGTCAGCATCTTTCAGGGCAGAAGTGGGTGTCCTTTTTCCCCCTCTCCTCACCTTCTCTCCATTCTACCTTCTGTCTTGACTCCTATTTTCCCTTCCTGTCTTCCAGAATGCAGCCAATCGGGGCCTGAAAGCCAGTGAGTGGGTGCAGCAGGTATCAGGCCTGATGGATGGCAAAGGTGGCGGCAAAGACGTATCCGCTCAGGCCACTGGCAAGAACGTGGGCTGCCTGCAGGAGGCACTGCAGCTAGCCACTTCTTTTGCACAGCTTCACCTGGGAGATGTGAAGAACTGAGGAAGGGGTGGCTTCCACTGGGAAGCATCTCCCTTTCCCCCAGATGTCCCCATTCAGCCAGGAGCTCTCCATCTGCCACAAGGACATTTGAATCCTGGGATCTTTAAATTGCCCCACCTCTCTTCCTAACCCAGCAGTACAGGACTTCACCCAGGAGCTGGCCTGTGACTCAGTATCCACATTACATTTCTGCGGAGCCCTCATGTCAGCAACTTTCTAAAACCACTACCCCAAGAGTGCTATTTATAACATGCTCATGTCTATAGATAAGTGTTCTCTGTAGACGCAAGGCTGTGGATCTGTAGGGAGGATCATTCTTGCTGCGGAGAATAAAAGGATCATGTGCAATACTTGATGATGCTGTGTGATCTCAAACTCCCCGCTATTGGGTGCCCCCTGTTGACAGTCCACAGCTCCCAGTGTCTGCAGAATAAGTGCTGTGGTTCTCACTGGTTTCTGGCTTGTGGTCCTCACCAAGCCCAAACCCATCCCCACCTCACCACCCCCAGCCTTGGGAATAGCCCCTGGGATTGCCTGAAGACATTTGTGGAGGTCGCCTATAGAAGAGTGTTGTGAGCTGGGGAGACAGCCATTCAGTAAAAGATGATCAAAGAAAGGGTCTCCCTGGTGGTACAAGGGTTTAAGTCTCAGCACTGTGAAACTTATAAGCAGCTACTGTAGCATGAGTTTGGTTCCCAACCAGGGAGGTGACTCTCATGGCGCAGCAAACCTGTCTCTCCACTGCTATCAGCAGTGTATTTCAGTCAGTCTGCCTGTTCTGCTCACCCCCGCACCTGCACCCCAGCTCTTGTATCCATAAGTTAATAAAATAAATCTTAAAAAAGATCATCAGGGCCTCCCTGGTGGCCAAGGGGTTAAGCATTGCACTATGAAGCAATCCGAAGCTTCTGTAGCACAAGTTTGATCCCCCAGCTGGCCAGGGAGCAACCCACATGGCGCAGCAGACCTCTCCTGGCTCTCCCGCTGCTCCCCTCAGCAGTGTATTCCAGTCAATCTGCCTGTTCTGCTGCCCCCCTCTGTCTCTGGTGAATCCTCTCACCCCCGCATCTCTGGCCTGTACCCCAGCTCTTGTATGCATAAATAAGTAAATCTTTAAAAAAAAAAAGATCATCAAAAAAGATCCATGGGGTTCATGGAAGCAGAGAGGAGCTTCCTTCCTGGAGCCTCTCCTACGAGAACCTCTAGTTTTTAGAGGTTCTTGTGTCCCTTTGAGTAGAGGCATTTTCCCTGGTGCAGGAGGTATTTAGGGTGCATCAGTTGTCCCTTCCCCTCCCCCTGACTTCCTCATTCTGTCATCTTTGACCTAGAGATGGACAGCTGAGATGGAGACCCTGTCCTGGCCCTGAATCTAGAAACAGTGCCTAGGAGGTCAGGGGCACCACTCGCCTGTGCTGGCTCTGCCGGGTATCATGTCCTCTGTACCCCAGGCTGGCCCTATGGTCACTGACCCCAGACAAGCTGAGGTCACTGTGGTCCTGGCTTCAACAGGCGTGTGCCAGGGACCCAAAGGACACAATCCAGTGTGAGAGGGACAGTTCCATCCATTCACGAATCCAACAAGCCTTGGTGTCAGCCAGGTCCCCCAAGAGGATGAGTGAACAAGGCCCAAAGTCGGCCCCTGTTCTGCAAAAGCGTTGGGGACAGTGTGAGCGCAAAGTTAAGTGCAGCCTTCACAACCAAAAGGAGGACGCGCCTTGGCATCACCCCGGCCCGGGAAGCCAGAGGTCAGGCTGACCCGTGCAGGTGCCGCTTCTGCGGGCCGGTAGGATCTCATCGGCCCGCGGACAGGGCGCCGCCCGCCGTTCTCCCTCCGCGGCGGCAGGGGGCGCTGGCGCGCGGCCGCCGCCCTCCCGACAGCCCCCTCCCGGCGCGGGGCTTTGAGCGGGCGGAAGCGCCGGCGGCGCAGGACGGGCGGACGGGCGGAAGCGCCGAGCTCGGGCGCAGCCATGCCGGGCGACCACCGCCGCATCCGCGGGCCCGAGGAGTCGCAGCCGCCGCAGCTGTACGCAGCCGCCGAGGACGAGGCGCCCGCCGCCCGCGACCCGACGCGCCTGCGGCCCGTGTACGCGCGCGCGGGGCTGCTGAGCCAGGCCAAGGGCTCGGCCTACCTGGAGGCGGGGGGCACCAAGGTGCTGTGCGCCGTCTCGGGCCCGCGCCAGGCCGAGGGCAGCGAGCGCGGGGGCGGCCCGGCGGGGGCGGGCGGCGAGGCCCCCGCCGCCCTGCGCGGCCGCCTGCTCTGCGACTTCCGCCGCGCGCCCTTCTCGGGCCGGCGGCGCCGCGCACCCCCGGGCGGCGGCGAGGAGCGCGAGCTGGCGCTGGCGCTGCAGGAGGCGCTGGAGCCCGCCGTGCGCCTGGGCCGGTACCCGCGCGCGCAGCTCGAGGTGTCGGCGCTGCTGCTCGAGGACGGCGGCTCGGCCCTGGCCGCCGCGCTCACGGCCGCCGCGCTCGCCCTGGCCGACGCGGGCGTGGAGATGTACGACCTGGTGGTGGGCTGCGGCCTGAGCCGCGCGCCGGGGCCCGCGCCCACCTGGCTGCTCGACCCCACGCGGCTGGAGGAGGAGCGCGCCGCCGCCGGCCTCACCGTGGCGCTCATGCCGGTGCTCAACCAGGTGGCCGGGCTGCTGGGCAGCGGGGAGGGCGGCCCGACCGAGAGCTGGGCCGAGGCGGTGCGCCTGGGCCTCGAGGGCTGCCAGCGCCTCTACCCGGTGCTGCAGCAGTGCTTGGTGCGGGCCGCCCGCCGGAGGGGCGCCGCCGCCCCTTCCTGACCCCCGAGCCTGAGAGACTGGCCGCCGCCGACCCCCAGCTGCAGCCCTCTCCGAAAGGACCCGCGCCGTCGGCCTCCACACTGCACCCAGCCGAGCGCGCAGGGCTCGCCAGAGCATCCGCGGAAGCTATGGAAGGGATGCTCTGGACAGTGTGTTTAAACGAATTTTCACAGACTGTTCCATGAAAGAAGTTTTCTGCTTGAACTGGTTCCCAGCCACGACCCAGCTGGAAGAAACCTGACTCGAAGTTGGAAAGAACGGCAGCTCCACTTAACTGGAAAACGGAACCTGGACTTACTGTCTTGTAGGGATGGACCCTGTGCAGGCCAGTCAGGGACTCCTGTGTAACTGCACTGCTTTTGAGAGAAAGGACAGAGGGCTGTGCCTTCTCATTTTTATCTGAGTTAGAACATAACAAAAACCCCTTTTACATCTGAAAAGCCTTCTGTCGTGCTTCTTCACTGGTCCAGGAGGTAAAGAAGGTTTTGCATATTTCCACTCTGGTGTCTGGTGTCGAGGACTTGGGGCCAGTTGGTGTAGGGAAATGTGATTTGGAGGAGAAGCAGCCTGTCAGGTACAGAGTTGCGGCCACCGCTGAGGTGTGACTGAGTGGGGAGAGTTTCATGGCTCCAGGAGGACTCTGGGGGTGTCCCCTAACCCCTGATTTAGTGCTGGGCACGACCACAGCTCAGAGTTGAGTAGCTGGAAAGGGTTTGGTTCTGGGTGAAATGCAGACCCATCCTTCCCTACCCACGTGCAGAGCAGCACAGCCAGAGGCCTCCCTGTTTGCTGGTAAGGGGGGGGGGGGCACGCAGGTTTCATTATCTGATGCCCCTTGTCCAGACTTGGTTCCAGCAGGAGGGCAGATAAACTGCCAGGAGTGAAATGCTGGATGCTGGGAAAGCAGATGGGCCTCAGAGCAGAGCTGGCCTGACAGACCCCAAGGCTGTGTTCTTCCCTTGGTGGCTTTTGAACCCAGTGGGTTTGTGCTCAGGTATGGAGGAAGGGCAGCCCTTTCTGCACCCCAGGAGGGTGTGAGTTTCTCTAAATTAGGTGTTTCAGGGGCCTGCTCAGCCTGGGCAGCCCAAGCAGCAGAATGAGACCAGAGACCACACCAAGAACCCCTGACCAGGGAAATATACAAGTTTTATTTTCCCCCTCCTGACAATACATCTTTCCAGAGCAGATCTGATGGAAACAAGACATAACACCCCTGTTTTGTAGGGTGATGGGAAAAAGTGTACTCAGAAGGACTGTGGGACACACACCAGGCACCTTAAAGCTCAGTTTCAGACTGGAAGGGGGACTGCAGGAACTTGGGTGTTTCCTGAGCACCGATGTGGCTGCAGGAAGCTGTGTGGGTGGGCTTACTCTCCACCTAGACTGAAGACTGGCAGGACCCAGGAGGGGACAAGACCAGCTGAAACAGCTGCCGGCCTGCAGGGGGCTGAGGGTGCTCTCGGAAGCCCTGTGCAGCCGCTCCTTGCACGACTGGGCCTCAGCTGCTGAGGCTGGTCAGCTGGTGCCAGCCCCCAGACCACCATCTGGAAAAGGACCTCCAGGACACTGGCCACTCTGGGGAGGCTCCCCAGCTGGTCAGGCTGAACTGTTCTACTACTTCTGTGGCCCTCTAGAAAGGTGCCTCTAGTTGCAAGGGTACTTCTGGGAGGCCTTTAGAAAAACCCCACAGGTGAGGAAGGGAGCCACTCTGGAAGATGCTGGAAGCTAAGAGCCTGGAAAGGTGCCAGCTTCCTACTGGCTGTCTTGCTTCTCTGATGTGTGATTCTTCACCTGTAGGAAATACATCATCTAACATCTCCCAGTCTCCCTGAATTCCCCACCTCCTTTCTTGGCAACTTGGGCAGCTCAGTGCTACTCTAGATTTTTCCTGAGACGCAGAACCCAGAACCACCAGGTTCCAGTGCAGATGTGGCTCAGACCTGGGCAACAGTGACAGCCCTCTGGAACCCAGGTGCTGAAGGGAAGATCTGTGTGGGTGAAGGGGAATAGGGTTCTGTACTGTCAACCCCCGGTAGCCTGGAATTGCTGAGATGGCCTAAACAGCAGTGGGAGCAAGACTCCCTTCGGGACACCAATCTGGGAGGAGGGTATCATACGTGTATGGATATTCTCCATCCAGAAAGGCCATGTACCAATACTTCCTTGAGGAGCATGGCCCAGTGCAGACAGCCAAAGACCCTGGGCAGTAGGGGAGGCAGGAGAAGGGCAAAAATCTGACTTTTAACAGGTTTGGCAGGTGGTTTCTGGGCAAGGGGTCTGGCATGAAGCCTACTGTGACATTCCTTCGACAATGCTCAAACCCCACCCCCTTCCAGAAGGAGATGGTGTTTCAACCCAGAATGGTCCAGCTGAGCTGTTAAGCTTGGGAAGTGCCCAAGTTGTCATCTAGGCATTTCCATGGTGGAAATCATGCATCCCCCCACCCCACCAATATGGCTCCTGCACAAATCTGAGTCCCTCCCTTACCCACAGGAAAGCCACAAGGACCCAAACACTAGGAGGGTGAGAATGGGGAAGGTGCCAGGTCACTCACTGCCTTCGGGTCTGTGCTCTCCTCCCAGCTGTACACCTCTGCACAGGCCCTCTGGCCCCTGAGCTGCTTCTGGGATTCGGTGGTTCTGCATGAAGAAGCTGCACTCCCAGGAGCCCAGTTCCCGTCACTGTCCTCTGTCCCTGTGCAGTGAGAGTCACGGTCGATGGCTGGGCTTGGAGGGCCCTGCTGACTCCAGAACAGGCCCTTAATGCCCAACACTGATCAGGGGTGTCTAGGGCTTGAGGGAATAAGACAAGGTGGGCTGGGACTGCCCCGGCTCCAGATAACTATTGTAGGTGGGGGCTAGGCCAACCCAGAAGGCATGAGTGTCCTCAAGTCACTGGAACAGCCAGAGGGAGCAGGAGGAAGGGCACGCCTGTGCAGGGCAGACTGCAAACTTCCCTCAGCAGTGGGGAAGTTGAAGCCTGTTGTGAGGAGGCCCTTCAGGGGTGTCTGACCTGGAGGCTGGGCCCTCTGCCGGTCCATGCACTCCAGACTCTGCAACAGGCCGTCCACTTGGGCTTTGATCTGGCTCAGTTCCCCCACGATGGAATGCAGCTCCCTAGTCCGAACTGTTAGGATGGATCAGAGGACAGAATTGGTGATGGGTCCAGCAGGACAGATTACAGTGCCGCCAGGGCTCCCTGGCTGCAGTGAAGGCTGGGCCTCCTCACTCACACTTGATCTGCTCCGGAGGCAGGTGGCTATTCCTGGGAATCTTGTGGGGACTAAAGCTGCCCTTGACTCCCATGCTCACATGGGTCCTCCGCATCTTGACAGGCACACGGTTGATGAGTGGAGGGATCCTCTGGTATTTATACACCCTAGAGGGACAGGATAGAGGGAGTCAGGCCAACCAGCCCCACCTGTGTGCCCAAAGGAAGGCAGGGGCAAGAACTACCCACCTGTACGAGACATCGTCCCTGCGCAGCTCGTAGTCCAGATCATAGTTTTTGCTGCTGTGAAGGAGAGACATGGGGAAGAGGTCACCACTGGGGCCGGACACAGTCTAACTTGGAGAAACATTTAAGAAGTTTTTCCTTAGAATCCTGGGATTCTCCACCATAAGAGACCATAGGCCTTGCTCAAGGTCACCTTGTGAGACCACAGCAAACCAGCTTCCCTCTGGCTGGCTTCTGAGAAGGGGCACCTTCCAGATGGCTTCAGGTGGCAAGCAGGCCTGCCAGAGTGCCCCCCTCCCACGCCCCACCCCCTTTCATGTTCTGGGTTTTAGACTGGCAAAGGATGAAAGGGAGGAGTAAAGTCAGTGCCCAAAGCCCTGGTGGGGGTGTGAGAGCTTTTAATCCTTGTGTGGGAATTGCCAGGATATCACGCTTAGCACTGGCAGGGGCAGCCCCGCAGGATTAGAGCAGTGACCGGGCCACCTCCCCCTTTGCTCCAGGCTCCAGGAGAAAGGACTGGGGATCTTTATGCACCTTCTCCTGTGCCCGGTGCATTCCAGGGAACAGGTTCCCAGGAGGGTTGGGGGAATCAGTTCAGAGGGACAACTGGGTCCTGGCCTGGGCAGGAAGGCCGTGTGGACACAGCTGCAGGAGCTTCAGGTCACCCGGGGATGGGCCCGTGTTGAGTAGAGGGGGGCAGCAGTGAGCGTGCTGGGCGCAGTGATGTTTCTTGAATCCACCTTTTTGGTGCTGTGTACCCACGCCCCCAGCTCAGGCCCAGCCCCCAAGGACCAAGGCCCACGCGGGCCACTGGGGCTGAATGGAGAAAGTTTGGGGGCCCCTTCACCCTTCAGGGTCCCGGGGGCGCCCCTACACCCGCTTTCTGACTCCAGGAAGTATATACAGGCGGCCAGGAACCCGCAGGGGTGGGTCCTTGGGGCAAGGAAAACGCTCCAGTGGAGCGGGGAGAGGACCGGCCCCCGCCTCCCGACGCTGTGGGGTCGGGGTTCCCCGTGTGGTGCGTGAAACAGGCAGCCCCCCTCGCCCCTCCCCACGGCCGGGAGCGACCGAGCCGGGAGGGCTGGGGG
This sequence comes from Talpa occidentalis, assembly GCF_014898055.3. Taxonomy (NCBI): domain Eukaryota; kingdom Metazoa; phylum Chordata; class Mammalia; order Eulipotyphla; family Talpidae; genus Talpa; species Talpa occidentalis. Next base: position 11,695,873 of record NW_023601754.1, read on the forward strand.
GTGGGCCGAGCTGAAGGTGACGAATCTCAAATGAGCACGAGCGCGTATTGAGGTCCCCTCGGGCTGACCAGACCCCCTTCCTCTTCCCAACTCTCCGTCCCATCCCGTCCTATTGGATGGAGATTTTCGGGGGGGACTAGTCGGGGCGCGAGAGCCGGAGCCGCCCTCCTGGGCCGCGCGGAGGACCCATGGCCTGTCGAGCATTGGTGGTTCAGTGGTAGAATTCTCGCCTGCCACGCGGGAGGCCCGGGTTCGATTCCCGGCCAATGCAAAGAGCAAACTTGTCTTTTTCCCTGAAGTGGCCTTTTCAAGCCGCTAAAGCCGAGGTGTGCGCGGGAACGGGATTTCACCGGCCACGGGAGCCGCGAGTTGAGACGGGCGGGTTAGGGGCTAGGGCGCATGCGCGGCTGCAGCCCGCCTGGCTGAGCTGAAGGGTCCCCCTGCACGTCCCCTCCCTTGCAGCCCCAGACCCTGGCGCCACCCTGAGGTAGAAGCAAGAGAAGAGGTTTGTGCCCTGGGTGGGTTGTCTTGACCCTTTTCCCCCAAAAGGGAACCATTTGGTTTCAAGGGGTCGGTGGCGCGCGCACCTTGAGGAGAAAATCAAAGCGCTGTGGGCTGAGGTCAAGTCACCTCCTCCAGCGTCCTCAGGTCAGGGGGACCGGGGCAGTCCTCCAGGTTGACGAGGCCTTGCACCATCCCAAAAGGCCACAGCCACAGCTCCCCCACCTGCTGCTGCCCCCCCCCTCACACACACACACACACACACACACACACACACACACACACACACACACACGGCCTGACAGAGCTACTGGAAACACTTCAGTGGGCCTTAAGGGGTCCTCCCCTTGCGGGGATTCAAGCCCCTGTGAAGGGCTGTCACTCCCCATGGCTTCTCTGTGCCCCAGCCTGCGACCCCCACCCTAAAGTACCCCCCCTTCCCCTCCGGGAGGTCTGACAGGACTGGACACAGCTTGCTGGGTAAAGGTCTGGGGTGGAAAATATGAAACCAGAGGAGGGTGATTGGAGCTGAAGAACAGAGGGAGGGTCTCAAAATTGACTGTGTGACACATCTGTGAGAGAACCGTGAGAGGAGATTCCTTATCTCCCCTAACTCAGATCTTTACAAAACCCGGTGGCACAGCCCCTGGAGAAATCTCACAGAGGAGAGACAAGGCCCACCAATGCTGCGTGACTGGAGGTGCAAGTTAAAGGTCTGTGAGATACCCATGTTCCCCCTGCTCCTCAGCCCCACGCACATGCAGTGAACAAGGGGCTTCACCCCCTGGCCACTCACGGGGTGACTCAGCTGCTTAAGCTGCTGCTGGCAAGGTGAGATTTGACCTAATCTCTCTCAAGTTCAGCCTGGAGCTGCAGAGACTTCTCGAGAACCCCAGTCCAGCCATCCCACTTCCAACAGAGATGAGCTCAGGTGAAACCCAAAGGAAACCAGAAACTTCGGCCCCTGCGCCTTCCTAACAGTGTCCCCACAGCCTCCGTGCCAGCAAGATAGAAACCCCTCAAGTGCCCACCATGGAGCCAGGAGCTGAGTGAGGTCACCATAGCTGAGGAAACCAAGAGGCCCCCGGGGTTTCTCACACACCCTGATGACACCGATGAAAATGGTGCATTAGCTGGTGGAGGTTGGAGAGCTCCTTTCTGAAAATGTTTATAAAGTTTCTTTACAGTTTTAAAATATAAGATTTCTTTAACTTTCCCAAGCGAGGACTAAGATTTCAATCAGCAAGTTTCCCCTTTGCTACTTCCCAAACATCTCAGGCGTCCCATAGGTAAGGGTCCTGTTGGAGAACCCTGACCCCTGGCTTCAGATGGGAGGAGGGAACCCCCTGCCTCTGCCAGCAGGATGTTGCTGGGCTCCATGGGCCTGAAGGGGCTTGGAATGAGCTGGGCCAACTCCTCCCATTTACAGACAAAGGAAGAAGGGGCCTCGAGCCGCAGTGAGTTGACCAGGCAGCCTGAGACGGCTGAGATGGTGCCCACCACACTGAACAAGCCTCCTGGGGTCCTTGTTCCATCCCAGGGGAACCCAGAGCCCCACACAAGCCAACAACCAGGCTCCCTCCCAGGCAGCCCTGACAGACTCACCAGGAGACGGCTGTGCCCTGAGGTCTCTTCTGGCTTGGCCTTCCCACACTGCGCTGGGGCTCTGGAGCCATGTGTAAATCTGAAGGGAGCAGAGGGCAGCATGAGAGTTTGGGAAGAGGGAGGGTGTGGGAGGAAGGGGTGAAGAGCGTGTGGCCTGCTTGATTCCTTGTTCCTCAGCTCTGAGCGGGTGGGCTGCGCCCCTGGAGAGGCAGGGCAGGGGAGTACCCACCTCTGGTCAGTGAGCAGTCAGCCTGGTTCCTGATGGACCTGGGACCCAGAGAGCCCAAGCTGGGCTCAGGCTTCGGGGGGCTGTCTCCATTCTTGGGGGACCATGGCACTGAGACTAATGGTCTCTTTGGCTCACTTCAAACCTGAAAAGCCCCCAAGTGTGGGAGGGTGACCCACTATTTCCCCAAGCCCACCATGGAAATGGACCCCATCACCTGGGTCCTGACATTTGGGGGTGATACCATGAAAAGGCAGGAGGGATGATGTCTGTGATCCTTGTGTCCTCTGAGAAGACACCCAGCCCTGGTCGGTGTTCATTCTCAAGTGTCCTCTGCTGTGTGTCTGCCCACCCACTTGCTGGCCCTGTCAGACCCACGCCCCACAGCTGCCTTAGGGCTAAGCCTCTGAGCTGGCTGCATTGGGAATGGGCCCAGAGGGATGGCTCTGAGTGAGGAACAAAGAAGCCGGCTTGGGATGGGAATTGGACACCCCGCTGCCCCTTCTCTCAAAAGGAGTCAAGTCTGCTGGATTCGATTCTGATTCAGATTCCGATTCCATTCTGATTGGGGAGGACTGAAAAGTCAAGCGTTGCTGCTGCCTTCTCACTAACCTCGGGCAGTTGATCTCATTTCTGGGCTCCTCATCTCTCAAGAGCGCTTGACATGGTGGGGCAGGGAGGGAGATCCTGCTTCCTGCTGTTTGCTTAGGGCCTGGCACTGAGTAGGTGCCCAGTGGCTGTGTGCTGAATACATAAATGGAGCCCCATTATCAATTCCACCTTTTGTTTGTGGGTTTGGATCAGACCCCAGTTTTACTCTGACTTCCAAGCCCCTTCCAGAGCCCACCCCCTTTCCTCCTGACTCTGTGATCAAATAATAAATGTGGGTCTGCTCCTTTTCCTTTTCTCAGGGTTTCCTGCAACATCATCACCAAGAGCATTTTATTCAGTGCCTGCTTGCTCTCAGTGAGAAACAAGGAGACCTGTGGCAGGAGCCCCCATGGTGCTGACAGTGCAGAGCAAGTGTTCACTTTGGAAGAAGGTAGAGACTCTGCAGCCCCCCTTCATGGTCCTAATTCATCCACTCAAGAACTCATTCAGCAGACCATATGCTCCAAGGTAAACACCTGCACTGCTGTGTCGCCTCGCTTTCTGTGTCTGTTCCTTTGGCACATATTTACGTCTGTGGTCACTTTCATATTTGCAATGTCCAGAGAGGACAGAAAACTCACCCATGTCCACCTAGAAGATTGACAGTGCATAGGTACTTACAAATACCTGCTCTGGCCATTGTAGAAGGCACAGCATTAACACAAGCTTGCCATTCTCCTTGGGCTATGATCACCACTGTCCCCTACAAGCTAGAAATACTGAGATGTGATCGCTTAGAAAGGGGAGAATGCAGCAAACCTGCATTGTTCTCGTAAGGCCAAGGTTATGGATCCAATCTTGGAATCAAGTGGGGAAAACCATTCAATTGTCACCAGGTTGCTAATTGGGGTCAGTTATCCAATGAGGAGACTGATGGAGTGTTGGAAAGCTCACTAGCAATAACACCCCAAACCATGTCCAAGTGTGTGGACTCCCCAAACTATGTCCAAGCCACCGACAGCCCAAGCTGTTTAAGTATGGGGTTCTGTCTGGGCCCCACCCTCACTTGCGGGCTGTATTGGTGTTCGGTTCTGCAGAGAAACAGAATAGGATCTTTCTGTCTCTCTCCTCTGTCTCTCCATCTATCCATCTATCTATCCATCCCTCCCAACCATCTGTCTCTCTCTATATAAAGAGATAGGTTGTAAGAAGTTGACGCCTGTGATTATGGAGGCCCACGATCTGTAGTCCCAAGATCCCCAAGTAGCAAACTGATGACCCTGGAGAACTGATATGTAATTTTAGTCTAAGACCAGTAGGCTCTAAACTCAGGAAGAGCCTAAGTTTCAATTGGAGTCCGAAGGTGGAAAGGAGCAGACATACTAGCTTGAGGTGGTCAGACAGCAAGAGGGTTGAGAGAGACTTTGAGGAAGGGTCAGCTTTTCCTGCTATTCAAGCCTTCAACTGATTAGATAAGGCCCATTCACATTGGGGAGGGCTACCTGCGCTAGTCAGTCTATGGATTCAAATGTTAATCTCATCCAGAAATACCCTTACAGACTCACCCAGAATAATGTTTGATCATTTATCTGGGGATCCACGGTTCAGTCAGCATATCAGTCAACTGCTAGGAAATGGGGTGTAGGTCTTCGCTTCATACGCATCTCTCACAAAGTCCCTGCTCCCTCAGATTTCCTAAGAGACACACCTCTTCCATTCCCCAGGCTGAGTCCAGTTGCACCTCTGCAGCACAAGTTCCATCCCCGGCCAGGGAGCTACCCACATGGCGCAGCAGACCTCTCCTGACTCGCCTGCTGCTCCCCTCAGCAGTGTGTTTCAGTCAATCTGCCTGTTCTGCTCCCCACTCTGTCTCTAGTGAATCCTCTCACCCCCGTGCCTCTGACCTGTACCCCAGCTCTTGTATGCATAAATGAATGAATAAATCTTTTTTTTAAAAAAGAGAGAGATTAGAAGAATGGAACAGACAGGCCAAGCAGATGCAAGGACAAGAATAAGGGGAAAAGGAGAGGAGCAGAGGGGGTGGCTGTATCAAACAGGTGGTCCCCAGTTGTTGGAGCTGACGCCCAGAAATGCTCATCCTGATTTCAACAGGGTCCAAAGTAGATCACTAATTTCATAGTGTTGTTCTCCAAGGAAGAAGGAGAAGGTAAAGATTGCAGGCAGCCGTTGCAGTGAGTGAATGCCTGCTGTTTGCTTGACAGTGAGCTACAAACTTCACAGCCACCACCTCATTTAATCCTCACACAACCTGGGCAGGGTAGGTGCCATTATTACCCACCTTACAGAAAGGCTCCCGTATGAGTCAAGGGTCACATGGACAGCAAGTTTCGAGGATTAATGGGATCTCAGTCCCCTGCCTCGAAGCCAAGTCCAAGTTGGAGGTCTTGCTCACAGCTACTTGGTGGGCTCAGCTTCTGTTAGCATTCCCAGGCCATGCCACCTTTGTACAGGACACTGCTCCATTACTTGCTTGACCCCATATAGAACCTGCCAGTCAGACTGTGGGGCTGACAAGACCAGTGCCATGGGTCCAGGTCCTGGATGCACTGGGTGGCTTCTCCCAGTGGACCTAATTCATTCTTCTGGCTGCCCCACATCTGAGCCCCCTACATGTGTTAAAGGTATCCCCTGCTTTGAGACAGAGCCTATCTCCCATGAAAGACGTTAAAAATGCCCCTGTATGCCTCCTTTGTAGCTGGACCCTGAACACAAGACACGGCCCCTCCGACAGACCCACACACCTGATTGAATTAAAGCCACCTGTGCAAAGAAGCATATCCCAGCCACTGATGGTGGCAGAGGCAGCAGCTATATCCTGTTTCCAAAGGTGGCGACACCTCTGACCCACGTTGGTGGTAACGACTGTGGCATCTGTGGCCAGCAGTGGCCATGGGTTTTTTCTGCACCCAGTCCTTCCACCTTCCAGGGCTCCTGGGAAATAACCAATACCTTCGACAAATTCCTTTTCTGCTGAGAGAGGCCAGAATCAGTTTCTGTTGCTTAAAATTAAGAACCTTGATTGATATAAAAATAGAGCTAGGAGTGGGTGGAGCACAAAGCCCTGAGAGAAAAAGGGCGGGTGTGGGGCTAGTGAACGGGCCAGAGGACATGGAAATCCCCCTAGTATTAAGGGACAGGACACAAGCAGCCCATGGCGTGAGGCAGTTAATCCTCTGCCTCCAGAACAAAATGCACTTCAAAGGTAAGGCTTTGGGGACCTGGTGGCTCAAACCATCGATGGGTATTGTTACCCCAAGTCAAGGGCTGATGGGTAGGTGGTGTGCTAACATACCACACAGCTTAAAGGAAAGAAAGGCAAGTTCAAAGTCCAAATTCTTGGCTCAAGGCCTGGCTGGAAAACCAGGGAATTTTCTGTCTTGCAGCTACCAGTCAGAGAGTTACAAACCAAACTGAAAGTTTGATCAAGGGTTTTAAAAATGACACCATCATGTCACTTCACTCCCATGCTAGACCCCTAATTGGGAAAACATGGAGAGCAGGCTATTAGATTGTAGAGACCAAGGTACCCTGTAGTGACAGGAATGACATGGAGCAGGATCTCTATGATTCAAGCAGACGGGTGAAAGAGTCATCCTGGAGCCCTCAGTGGCTTTTTCAGGCTTTTATTGGGATTTACCAGGTACACAGCAGACAGGGTTGCTGGGGGGCCGGGAGGCTGACAGCCCCCACAAGTCTTCACTCTTTCTGGGCTCTCTGACGTTCTCTGGTGGCCGTGTTCTCTGCTCCTCTCGTGGCTCTGCTTCTGCTTCTCTCGTGGTTCTTCTGGTGTCCCCATGACACCGCCCTTATAAGCACAGCCTTAGCACAGGTGTACCCACTTACGCATGCCTACACCCTACTCCAGGTGCCTGCAATCAGGCATGCATTCAGCACCACACAGATCCATCATCAATCCTAATGGTGGGAGGGCAGAAAAGCCTGATACCTTTTCACTTATCCTACATACCCCCATTCCCATGAGTTCCCCTTGCCAGCCAAAGCAACTCCTCTTTGTCATTTTACAATCCTGGTGGCAGAAACTTGCTATTTGCTCAATAGAAAACCCATACGCCTTTGCCCTAAATGGAGTTCCCTATCCTCTTTGCAGTTAGGATACCCTGTGGCTGAGCTGTGGCTGGTGGTAATGGATGATGGGCAGGATACTACAGGTCAGACCGAGAAGTAGCATGCATCCTGGCCACCTGAATGCCAATGCCTGGGTGAGCTGAAGGTGGCAGGGCCTACCTCAGCTTGTGTTCCCCTCCCCCCCACGTGCTGCAATCCTGGCCAGCATTGGGCATTTCCTAAATAATGCACCCCCTAATGACCCATTGTATGCCTCTCATTTCCTCCAGACTATAAACCAGTGACATCACATCTGGGAGGAGGATATTCCATGACCAAAAGAATGATGAGCTCTCACTGATTTATACTGTGAAAACCTCTCAGTATAAATGGTATAAATTGCAAAAACCTGTGAAAGTGATCTGGTAATGGATCCCTAGGGTGGAAACTGGGCAATGAAGACCGTCACGTTAGCTAGGGTTGGATGTATTGATAGTTAGGATTCGGGGGTTGGGTTGCTTAGCTGGGCTTGCTCTAATTGTTCACTCTGGTGATTGCCTGAAACCTTGACTCAAATGTGGCCAAATAATATTAGCCAACAGATAATGGCATTAATATTAATAATGAGGATAGCTTGAGACTCACTGAGCATTTACTATGTGCAGGCGGTTTGGAGAACTTTAATGCTAACAAATGAGATTTAAATGCTATCATGTTAATGAAGGAATCCAAACTGAGGAATCTAACTCAGCTGAGCTAACACACTTTAGTGTTTACTCTTACCAGGCCGTGTTTCTTTCTTTTTTTAGAGATTTATTTATGCATAGAAGAACTGGGGTACAGGTCAGAGGTACAGGGGTGGGGAGAGGATTCACCAGAGAGTGGGCAGCAGAACAGGCAGATCCACTGAAAATACACTGCTGAGGGAGCAGTGGGCGAGGCAGGAGAGGTCTGCTGTGCCATGTGGGTCAGCTCCCTGGCCAGGGATGGAACTCATGCTGCAGTGGCTGGCGATAGCTTGATAGTGCTGTGTCTGTAACCTCTGTGCCACCAGGGAGGCCCCACCAGGCTGTGTTTTAAACATTTTAATATACTAACTTATTATCCTCAGTTTATAAAAGAAGGAAATGAGTCAGAGATGTGTTTTACGGTGTCTTCCTAAACACCAGGGTGACCAAATGTTGTGTCAGCAAGCACAGAGTAGGTTCTCTATTGATTCAAGCAGAGGGATAAAGGAGAATCCTGGAGCCCTCAGTGGCTTTTTCAGGCTTTAATGCTCTTTTTACGCCAATTGTGGGGCAAGCCTGAAGGCTGGCAAGGCAGGGGGGCCGAGGGGTCAGGAGGCTGGGAGGCGAATCTTTATACCCTTTTCTCTTTGGGCTCTCTCTGCTGTTCTCTTGTTGTCTCTTCCTCTTGCAGCCATAGCTCGTCCTCTCATAGCGACTCCTTCTTGCCTCTGAGTGACGCTGCCCTATAGCCTCAGCCTCAAGGCTCAGGTGTGCACGCTTATGCATACATGCACCACACTCCAGGTGTTCGCCATCAGGCATGCGTACTGTGAGCCCATGCTGCTGCATTCAAGGCCACAGGTGATAGCCACAGAGGCCAATGGAATAAAAGCCTGAGCAATTCACTTACCTGTTTACTTGGGACTAGTGCTAAAGCCAGAACGGTGCCCGCAAACTGGGACAACTGGTCCCCTAAAGGTTAAGTGACTTGTCAAAAGTCACACAGATATTAAGTGGCAGGGGGTCTGACTTTAGACTCAAACTCATGGTCTCTGAGTCTAAAATAGTTGGAGAGCTCGTTAAAACCCAGACCTCCGCCTTCTGAGTTTCACAGTCAGTGGCTTTGGGCAACTGAAAATCGGCTTTTCAACACATTCCCAGTTAAAGCGGCTGGTGGAGGAGCAACATGGAGAACCCCCTTCATTCAGCCACCTCCCCTCTGGATGAGAAGGTCAGGATGGACTTTCCAGGTAGGACCTGCCCACTGCCACCTCACCCATGAACTCTCAGAGGACCCCAAGCTTTACACTCCAAGGACACGTCCTTCCCTCGGCATTGACAAATAGGTGAGGGAAGTGGTGTCAGGGATGCAGGCAGGAGAGGCTGTAACTGATATGGGGAGCTGGAGTCTGGGGTGCCCGAGGTACAGAGAGCATTGCATGGGCACTGTAGGTGGCCAACCCCACAGAGGTGGGGTTGCCAAAAGGGTGACTCGGTTTCCTGCTCTAAGACTGTGCTCTGCAGAACCATGCCTGGCCTCGGGGCATGGGAATCTATCCAGACTGGCACTGCAGTAGAATTTGCATCATGATTTCCAGCTCCATAAGCCCCCAACCTGGCTCTCTGACTCCCCAGTTTCCTCTGACCAACCATTGCCCTTTTTTAAAAAAAAAAAAAAATTGAGGTGAAATTCACATAACAAGGAATTAACCCATTCAGTGGCATTTCATCCATTCATTATGTTATGCAGCCACCACCTCGAAGTTCCAAGACAAAACCCAGACCCATTAAGCAGCGACTCCCTATTCTCCTGCTATCCCTGGCAACCACCAGTCTGTGTTTTGTTTCTATGGGTTTACTTATTCTGAATATTTCATGTGAGTGGAATCTGTAATATGTGATCTTTTGGGACTAGCTTCTTTCAGCTAAAATAACATTTTCAGGGTCCATCTCCATCCCTTTTCTGAGTAGTTTTCCATTGTTATGCGTGCACCACAATTTGTTTATCCATGCGCGGATGGACATAATGCTGCTATGGATTTTGTATATAAGGATTTGTTTGAGTACTTGTTTTCCGTTCCCTTGGGTACATTCCTAGGAATGGAATTGTTCTATCATGTGGCAGTCATGTTTAACTTTTTTTTTTTTTTTTGGTGGGACCCTCGCCGGCGGTCGGGGAACGAACCGGCGCTGCAGAGGCTGCGGGCAACCTCCCAGCCCAGCGCTCAACCGCTGTGCCACCAGGGGAGGTCCATGTTTAACTTTTTGACCATCAAACTGTTTTTCCCAATGACCTTACGTTTTACATTCTCACCATCAAGATAAGAAGGATCCAGCTCGCCCACATCCTCATCAACACTAGTTATTGTCTGTTCCTTTGCTACCAGTACCCTTTTAAGGGGTGTCAGGAGGTATCTCATTGTGGTTTTGATTTGGTTTTCTTGTTGCTACTGATGTTGAGTGTCTTTTGATGTGCTTGTTGGCTGTTCATTTATTTTCTTTGGAGAACTGTTCAAGTCCTTTGCTCATTTTGAAATCATTGTCGTTTTGGTAAATTCCTTTCCTGCAATATTATAATAATAATAATAATATATTTTTCTGTGCTTTTAATGGCTGCAGCTAAGACTTGTGATGGATAGGCTTCTCCTTCCACAGTCCCAGGCCACGCTTCTACCTCCAACCAGCAAAACAACTTGGTGTGGTCACTTGACAGCGTGCACCTGGGCTGTGGTATGTTCTGGATAACACCTCCCGTTCTCTCACCTGCCTGGATGCCTCCTCTCACACTCTGGCTTAGAAGTTTGCTAATGAAGTTTACTACATGAGGGAGAAACAGGTTCCCAATATCAGAATCTATAGTCACAGATATATTATAAGTCAGGCCTTGTAAGTTTTCCAGAACTCACTACAATGATCCACTGTGAGGTGAAGAATCTTTCTGTGTCATAAATAATCATTATCCAATTCCTTTGCCAGTATGTTTTGATTTTATAGATTGGGTGAAGCTTGGATTCTCATATGCATAGTCTTAGCCTGTAGGGCTAAAGTGGAGAGTAGGGTTCCCTGTCTCCTATCACAAGCCAGGGGTGTAGTGGGCAAGCCAACCCCAGAAACTTGATGCCTGGTCCTTGCAGGTGACTTTGGGAAATTTTCTGGGCAGAGGTCTGGGGCTTGGTCCTCCTACAACTGTCCAAACTCCCCCTTTGCTGCATGGTAGAGACAGTTAAGGACATTTGCTTGAATGCTCTACTTCTGAGCCAAGGCACAAAAGAGCTCTCCCTCCTCCCTCAAGTAGATAGGCTGAGCCACTAAAGGATTGTGCAAAGATTAATTAATAGCTAGACTGGGTTCAGTTCCCAGCTGTGTAACCTTGGGCAAGTTACTCAACCTCTCTGTGTCGCCGTTTCTTCAATAGTAAAATAGGGGTAGAATTACTCCTCAGCGAGAATGTGTGAGGGTTTAAATGAGTTAATAAATGAGTTAATAGATGTCAAGGGTTTTAGTAGTACCTGTCATATCTAACTATGATGTTTGAGGGGCTGGGCGAGGGGGTGGAAATTTACAGATTCTGATTTGGCTGTCAGCCCCGGATTTCTGGGATTAGTGAAAGCACTGTACCAGGACAGACAAAACACACACACTTACACCCATGATACACTCATTTCCAGGAGCTCAAGTCTGTCTGTCTCTGTCTCTGTCTCTATCTCTCTCTCTCTCTCTCTCTCTCTCTCTCTCTCTCTCTCTCTGTGCGTGTGTGTGTGTGTGTCTGTCTCTCCCTCTCTTTCTCTCTCTTTCATTTCCAGGGAGCTCACACCAATTCCTATCCAGTACTCCTGGGTCCGAGGTCTGGGAGCGGCCGGAAAAAAAAAAAGCTCTCTCCCTGAGGCGGAGTCTGGCCTCCTACCTCACTGGACTGAAACTTGCAAAGGGTGACACTGAAGTGGGTAGGAAGCAACTAGCAGTGAAATGTCAGGCATGCTCTAGTCTCCCCAGGAGGATCCTGGGTATCTGAATTTCTCTTCAAAATGAGCATTCAAGAGTCTGACTGATTCATAATTTAGTTTAATCCTCTGGGGGCTCAATCCTGGACTGTGAGGGAGCGCCTCTGCCCCAGAGGTCTGCCCCAGTTGGAGGAGGGTGGTCTCTTCTGACTGCTGGCCCAGGCGCTTTCTGGTACCTAATTGAGTCCATCTTCCAAATAGAAGCAGGCTCAGGGGCCCCAGGCTCCCCCCTCCTATGCCAAGCTCTCTGTTAGTCCCATTTGTAGCCCTTGCGCATTTCTTGCCAGGAACCTTTTTGGATGTTGGACCTGTGGTCTCGGCTTTTGTTCCAGACAGGTGGGCAGATGGGCTGACTGGGCTGGTGCAACCAAGTCCTGGCAGGGGAAAGGCCTGGCCCAGCCTCAGAGCCCCTGGTCCCACTGGGAAATGTGCTCCTGAGCTGGAAAGGAAGGAGACCAGAGTGAGGATCTGCTGCACTTGATCCAGAAGTACCCCATGCCCCATGTGGAGTTCTAGACCCTTCCAGCAGGTGCTGGGCCAGGCTTCACTTTTACCCTCAGTGAACTATAGTTCACTGGCCTTGAGCGAATCAGGGAACACTGAGGGACCCTACTGGTCGCCAGATAACAGCTTGGTGATAGGAGAGAGGCTTCGGAGAAATCCTTGCCAGACTGTGGTTGCAATCCTGTTTCTGCATGGACTTGCTGTGTGGATCTGGGCCAGGTACTGGCAGGTCAAAAAGGCACCGAGCAGGACAACTTCAGTGGCCCCACGTGCTCGGCCACTGCCTGGATCTGCGAGCTGGGTAGCCTAGCTGCCGGAGGGGGCCCGTGGGTAGTGTAGGAGTGGAGAGCAGAAGGGAGCTCACCAAACTGGCAGATGTAACGGTTTCGGGTTTTACAGCGCTGGTCGTTCCAGTTGAAGGCAGCTGCTGCCTGCAGCTCCACACAGTTGCCAAACCTGCTGGTCAAGGTGGCGAGAGCTTAGGTGGAGGAATTAAAGTAGGAGTCTGAGAGGCATAAGTCCTCCACCCAGCGTCCAAGAGACACAGGAGCACCCATCCCACATATGGGGTTTCCCGGGGCTGCACCCACCCCCTAGCTCCCATGCCTGCCTCCCAAACACGGCAGCACCCTAGGGAGGCTGGGAACTCTCAGCAGCCCCCTACCCTGAGTAACAGCCTCACCTACCCACTGGCAGCCCTCAGCTATGCCAGTGAAAGGGGGTGGGAGTGCGGTGACAGACGGGACCTGCCAGGCCTGTGTCCTTCCCCCCAGCAGGAGAGAAGGTGACCCTGGGAGCACAGCCAAGCCCACACTTTGTCTGGGTGACAGGCCGGGGGCCTGGGCAAGGAGGTTGAGGGAGGACTGACTGGGCGAGGACTAGACTGAGTCAGAGCCTTTGTGACCCCCTCCATCCCTGCCACCCGGCACTCCTGGGCTTCAGAGACAGGGCAGGGCAACCAGAGGCCCTTGGCGCGGGCTGACTGGTGGATGGATGTGTGCATGGACACGTGCAGCAGGTGGGTGGCTGAAGAGTGGGTGCATTGACACAGGCAGAGGGTGGGGTGCAGGAAGCAGGGGTGGGGAATGGGTAAAGGAGAGGTGGAGAGACAGCTGAAGGGGTTCTGGGAAGGACTGGATAGATGAAGTAGTCTTGGGTTCCTGGAGGCCAGGGGCCTGCTTTCAGATTTGCTCTCTCCTCAGTGCCGCGCTGCCCCAGAGGGCTGGGCTGGCGGAGGTGCTTCAGCAGTGTCTACAGACTCAGGTAGCAGGCCCAGGGAGGGGAGGGCCCCTGACTCACCCCTGGTTGTCAGGCTGCCCGATGGCGAAACTGGTGAAGGACTGCTGCTCCCCAGTGGTCCAGCGGAAGGCATCCTTAGTGGTCTTGTAGGTGAGGCCTGGCCACAGCAACCAGCATTGCCCCCACCGGACCCCAGATCCCTGAGCCCGGCTCAGAACCCAGCATCCCTGGGAGGCTGCTGCCTGTCCAGCCCCTGCCTTTCACCCCCTTTTCCCACGCCTGCCAGCCCTGCTGGGAGATCTTCCCTTCAGCCTGCTCCCCAGAGAGGGGGTCCCCAGCTAGATTACTGGCCCCATTCTGGTCTTCAGGCCCTCCCACACCCTGACCATCTTCTGGCTGGTGCTCTGGGGGCCCAGATTCCAGGAGCAATGGGGGACATCCCAGCCCCATACTCCATGGACACCCCATCCAGCGGGACACTCACCAATCCAGAAGTTCCTTGTCTCAAAGTCGCTGTTGGTCACCTCGTTGGTGGTCTCCAGGCGGCCCAGGTAGAAGGCAAGGATGTCCTGTACTTTCTGGCTCCTGATGTGGGCTAACACCCCGCCCTTTCCCTGTGACCCCCACTGTGAGTCACCCGGCAGGGCCCAGGGCTCACGTCAGCCCTTCCTCCCACCCCTACACGGCCATGGGTGCTGAGCCTGTGTGCCGGCCCAGCTACTGCCTGACATCCTGCTCAGCCTCCTGCCTCTCTTTGGCCCACTTCTCTCTCTATGCCCTGGGGCCCAGCCTGGAGGTTTTTATTTCATCTGTACATTGTCATCAATATATTCTAGTTGGTTGCCGACATTAATAAATCCAGAGATGCCAGTAAAATCCTGGTTCTCTTGAAAACTCCCAAGGTCTGGCCTCCCTGGTCTTGCCTTCTCTCTCGCCTGACAACCGATGGGTGGAGCTGAGTCAGGACCTCTTATCAGTTAGAGATCGGGGGTGCTTGGTTTCTGGGACCCTCAGCTCAGTAAGTGACCTCCTGCCTTCCATGGGCCTCTGAGCTCATGACCCCTGCTTTGGATTAACAGTGGGTGTCAAGTTGGGAAACTGAAGGACCCGTGGCTTAGTTCAGGGTCCCTCCATTAAGACCCTCCCTTGGGATGCTGGGGGTCCGTGGGAAGGCAGGGGTCAGTCATCACCTGGCATTTCATCTTGGCTCCATAGTAGGTGTCTGCTTCCGAAGACACCGTGAAGCAGTCTCCATCGATCCTCAGGTCACAGGTGTGGAAGGGAAAGTGCACCTTGGCTGGGGGTGGGCGCCTGCGTTAGTGTGTGTGTGTGTGTGTGTGTGTGTGTGTGTGTGTGTGTGTGTGTGTGTGTGGACCTCAGATTTATCACCCCTTCCTCCAGTCAGAGTTAAGCTCAAGGATCCCCTTCCTCTGGTCGCTTGCTCCAAGCTAGAGAGGGGGTATAAAAAAAAAATCTACCATTTGTGGCATTTGCCAGTTTCTGTGGAATAAATGCCATTGCCCCGGCCAAGTTCAAACTACTGCCCCGATGTCACTGACCAGGGAATTGGAAAGAGGTACATGTGGTGGGTTCCTCTGAGCTGGGACAAAGCAGACGCAGCAACCCACTGAGGGGGCTTGGGTGGGTGGGGAACCTCAGGACAGGACTCACTGGCACACTCGGCTCCCTCGTAGCCCACGTCGCAGACGCAGGAGCACTCCTCCTCCCGGAACCTGCCGTGCACGCACTGCACGCTGCAGCGCACTGCGGAGGGACAGGGATGGGAGGGACTGCGCTCAACTGCAGCCCCCGGGCCTGCGCCCCTCAGAGGCATGGGTATGTGGGGATTGGCAATGCACAGAGAGGTCACCCCCCTCTGGGATGGAACCCATCAGGGTTCCCCTCACTACCAGACGCCCAGTCTGGTACTGAGGGACCTGCCTCACTACCTGCCTATGGTCCTAGAGCTGGGGAGGTGGGACGGCAGCACAGGAATCCACTTCCCGCACTCTAGAGCCTAGGAGCCACATCTGATTCCACTTGAGTCCCTGCACAGCCCAGGGTCTGGCAGACAGTCGGTGTTCAGTGAATGCTTGTTGAATGACCAGGTGCATATCAGCGAGTACCTGCTCGGCACCCCCTTATCACCTCAGACTCCCACAAAACCCTCTCAGTGAGTACAGCATAGCCTCTCGATGTGCCCCACAAGCACACATGGGGGTGCACCCCTGCTCTATCCCTCCTCACCCTTGGGAGCTACCTGCTCGCACCCTGGGACCTTATGATCTGGAAGCCCAGGCTCTCCTCACCTTGGCAGTACCTGCCCGTGTAGCCAGGGGGACAGTGGCAGTGGCAGGTGCTGATGTTGAGGTGCCCATGGTTCCAGCAGCTCATGCGACATGGGTTCCTGGGGACCTCTGGTCAGAAGAGGGGAGGCATCTCTGAGAGGGATCTCTGCCAGGCAAGTGCCCCCCAGGGGCTAAGGCTCAGGGCTCTGGGGACAGCACCCTCGCTAGGATCACCAGATCTCATGGCCCAGGGGAGGCAGACAGGTGGGGATACTTACCACAGAGCCCCCCTTTATGGTCCCAGGCTTTGAAGCAGCCTGAGACACTGGCTGTGCAGAGAGAACACCAGGCACCTTTCTTATAGGGAGCGATTGTCTTCCCATTTACCTCCCAGTTGCCTCTGTGAGAGTAAGGAGCAGAGAGCTGGAAGGGTCAGTTCTTGGGCGGCCAGCCCCGCCTCCCGGCCCAGCCAGGGAGCTGAGCGAGAGGGAATTTTCCCAGGAAAGAAAAGATGACTGCCAACTAATATTGGGCATCTCCCCCAAAAGTAGGATACCCAGAAAGGGTACCCAAGGAGAAGCCACATCATGCATGACCCTCTCCTGTTCTCTCTTCAGCCCTCTCCCACAGAGGATGTAGATCGAGGGGTAACTTTTTTGGGTGGGTGGGCCCCTCACCCTGGGATGATGGTGCCCCCCACCCCAATGGCTCAGCAAGGGATGGCGGGGCAGCTGCCACCATGGGGGCTTACCCGGGAGAGTAGGCACAGACAAAGGCTTCCATTCCTGCCTGGGCCCCAGAGCAGGGCTGCCGCCCACAGCCCAGCTGGCTTGAGGTGGCCCACACGAGCTGAGGGGACACAGCGATTCAGAAACCATAATAGAGGGCCCCACCCCCAATTGGGACCAGCAGCTCAGATGATGTTTGCCTGGCAGGGGCGCTCGGCTTTTGCCACGCACCAGACAGGCAGAATGCGCCCTCACCTCCCTGGGGACATCAGGTGCAGCAGTTGTGCCGGGCATTTGCATTACATTTTCTAAATGTAGGACGTACAGTTGACCCTTGAACCAAACGGGGCGTTAGAGGCGTAGGCTCCTGTGCAATTGGAAGCCCGAGGGCAACTCTTGACTCCCAGTCACTTAATTACTAACAACCTGCTGTTGACAAGAATCCTTATCAATACCATCCACAGTCAATTAGCACATATTTTGTGTGTTCTTCCAGTAAGCTAGAGAAAAGAAAATGTGAAAATCACAAGTGCTGTACTGGTCCACGTAGTGAGTTTTCCTTGTCTGTTTTAAGAAAATCCACCTGTGAGTGCACCTATGTGGTTTAGACCTTAGTTATTCAAGGGTCAAGTGTATTTCATACTTAAAACTGAAAAACTCAAAGTGAAAGAAACTGGAGTAAAAGCAGCCATCAATGTGGGGACAACCTGAGCCCTTCTGAGTTGACCCCGGGCGCAGGGTCCCTGGCCTCACCTGGGTGTAGTGGGCGCAGGTGGTGTTGAGGGCACACTCGGCCGCCGCGTGGTTGTACTGTTGCCCCTCGGAGAACCACAGGCCCACCACATGGGGGAAGGGCACGGAGCCCTTGGGCAGCAGCTGCACGTTCCAGCCCACTTCCTGGGCGGTGACAGGGCTCAGGAGTAGGGCACCGCAGAGGGCCGCCCTGGACTGAGCCCATCGGGCCAGGGTCTCACTCCAGTCCTGGGGGGTGGCACAGAGACATCAGTAGAGAAATCTTGATCCAAACTGCCCCCACCCCTGCAAGACCCTGTGACCCAGGAGATGCCAGGTCAAGCAGAGAAAAAGAATAGTGGACCAGGAGTCCTGCTTGGGCCCCTGACCACTCTGAACTGGTTTTACCTACTCCCTCCTTGTCAGGTAGGTAGACAGAACCTTCTAGGAGCTCTCCAAGGTCTTGTCCCCCATTGACCCTGCCCAGAGCACTGCCGCACTGCAGATGCAGGTGATGGGATAGTCTTGGGAGGCAATTTTTCCAATCTGATATGTGCCCAAGGCTTTTTATGTTTGCTGTTAGGTACAGCCCGCCTACTTGGTTTCCATTCTGTGACACCAGCAGTCCTGATGCTGAGTCCTGTTCCCCTGCCTGGACTTGGAGTGTGTAGGGACCCCCACAGGGAAATGGGGTGTGGCCAGGGACTCAATGCCTTGGCCTCAGTGAGCAGAGTTCTCTGGTGCAAGAGTAATCTCCTCTCCCACCCAGGCACCAGCTGACCTCCCCCAACCCTGCATCACTCCAACATGGCCCTCCTCTTCTAAACAAGAGGCTCAACAATCAGCACGGCATGTGCCTGTCCACTGCAATGCCCTGGTCCAGCCCAGCCACCTCATTCCAGCTGTGTGAACTCCACAGCCCCCCAATCTCCACCAGCCTCAGCAACTTTATCTTTTAAATGGGGATAAGAAGGTACCTACAAGATGAGAGTGTTGTGAGGATGAACTGGATGCAGGAAGAAAGTGCTGACCCACAGCAGGCCATGACAGGCGGTCATCTCGGATGGGGGTGCGTGTGCCCGCTTGCAACCCCACGCCACCCCACCCGCCTCACCCTCCACAGGACGACACCTTGGAGGCTCATGGGAGTGCCCAAGGCCAAAGTCATGATTGAGGTGCCCTCCCCAACCCCTGTGTCTCTTTCTTTCATGAAATGTAGTTTTCCAAGACTTTGGCCAAAGCTTTGGCTGTGAAAAGCGTAGAAAATCCTGAGCTGCTGACCAGGAGCACCCCCAGCCAAGCACAGGGCTAGGAGTGTGGGAGGAGGTGTGGGAACCTCGATCTGGGCTTGAGGAGGGACAGAGCTGCTGATGAACAAGGAAAGGGGGAGACTCCCTCTGCCTGCCTGCCCCACCCCCACCTCCTGGGAAACTGACCCCAAAGCTCTCAAGGTCACCACAGCTGTGCCAGCCTCAAGGAGGAGTTTACGGGAGGCGGCCATGGGGAAACCTGCCGCCCCAGTCTTACTCCCAGGCCTGTTAACATGGGGCGGGGGCAGCATATCTGGACCCCAGGATGATACCTTCAACCCCCACAGTCCCAGTAGAGGTGGTGGGTGGGAAATCCTGGCCCCCCAGCGAATGAGTAGGGAACTTGGGTGGGACCCCCTTCCAGTTGTGCAAATCCACAAAGCTCTCCCCACCCCACAGGGCCACACAAGCTCTCCCCACCCCACAGGGTGCTGCCCCCTGCAGCTCCCCTGCCACTGTCTTCCGCTGGGACTCCTTTGGAAAGCTCCTCTTTCCTGAAAATGGGGGCCATGTTCTTCCTGTGTCTCTCAGTCTCCAGGACAACAGGCAAGGAAAGGCCAAAAGATTTCCCTTAGAGGGTGAGCTTCCTGCACCCTGGGGGCCCCTCAACCCCCAAGTAGGGCCCCCCCATGGGCCAGGTCACGGGCTGCCCGTCCAACCCTGCCCAGGTGGAAGGGCAGCTGGACCCCTCTGTGGGATGCCCTCCAGCTGGCCCTTGGGGGAGCCCAGATTGGGGATACTCACCATTCTCTGCATGTTGGCCGCAGTGGGGTGGACCTGGCTGCGCAGGCGGTTGTGCAGGGAGAGAAGCAGGAAACTTTCCTTTCTGCTCAGGGCTGGGGCAGGAGACAAGGTCAGGCCCACCCCTAGGTGATAGGGTGGGGGTCCCCATGGCAAGATGAGGGTGCCACCTCCCACCCCCAGGAAACAAGACATAGGTGGTAGAGGTGTGGGAGAGGGCCAGGAGCAGAGCTATGGGGAGGCTGGGACAGATGGAGGGGGTATAAGGGGCACTAGGGCTGAGAGCTGGTTTGGGGTCTTCCTTGACCCCAAACCTGGGCCTATTTTCCTTCTTTATTCTTCTTCCCTAGCTTCCCCTATCTGCCTGTGGTCCCTGGACTGTCCTGAGGATCCCTCTCTTTATTTTTTGGGTCCCTCTTTAAATTCCAGCAGTATGCCAGGCTTAGGCCAGGAGCTGGCTTCTGGAAGCCCCCTGGCACCCTCTGCTGAGCTCGGAGCTACCCCACCTCTCACCAGGGTCCCCTTACCTCTGGGCATTGGAGCCTCCTCCTCCTGCAGCTGGGGTGGTGGCATCTCTGCCCAGGCCATGCCAAGGAGAGCCAGGAGCATAAGCAAGAGACCAGGCCTTTGGCCCCCCAACCCTTCTGAGGGCTCTGGCTGCAGCATGGGCCTTTTGGGGCTGGGGCGCAGCCTGGCTTAGCTGTCCAGCTCACTTCCCAGGCTGGAGGGAGCTCTCCACAGCCTCTGAGGAGTCAGGTTGAGCTGGCAGACAAAAGGGGGAGGCTGGTGAGTAATAGGTGTGTCCAAACAGCCTCCCATCGGCACTGGCATGAAAAAGCACAGCTCCAGTCCAGGGGCTCCCTCCCTCCTCTGCTGCTGGCCTGGCCTGCCCGCCCCACCAACAGTAGACCTAGCGGTGTGCACTGACCCCATGGCCCCTGCTAATCATTGCAGGATTATTAGAGCCCTCGGGGAGCCCTCAGAGACCCTGTTGATTGGCCGGCAGACATTCCAGGGCTGCAGATTAGTGACCGATGGCTGTGCCCTGGCCAGGACAGTGTCCTGCAAGCTTACGGGCAGCTTCCACTCCCAGCCCCAGGCCTGAATTAGAGGCTGTGGCAGAGGCCCTATGCCCTGTAGGCAGGCAGGAACTGGGCAAAATCTCCCATGAGTTCTTTTCTTTCTTGGGAAGCTTTGCCCCAACCCCCAGTCATGAATTAAACATAGGCTGGCAGTCACTGCACACCAGACAGGTGCTGGTGGAGTGTGGGGTCACTGGGGCAGTGGGCTTGCAGGGAGTGGGCTGGGGCTGCACTTGTGGGAGGAAAAGAGTGCCTTAGGACAGTGTCCAGCCCTGGTGCTCTCCCCCAACCCCTGGCCATGTGACTGTAGTCCACAAAGGGCAAGGCAGGGAGCACGTGATGCCCTGTGCTGACTCCTGTTGGGAACAGTCGACCTCTAGACAAGCAGTGTAGCTGGGGCGTGCATACTGCACCTGCAGCTCCATGCTGCTCTGGGGGCCTGGCCTCAGCTTACATATCCCACCCACCCCCAGCATAAGTTGTGGATCTGCACTGTCGCCACTTTTCTTAGAAAATGAAAAGCTGCCCTGTAGGTCACAGCCAAATGCCCACATTCCCCTCAGGGCTGAGCAAAGGATAGCTTTGCAAACCAACTCTTTCCCTCTGATTCCTGGACCAGTCCCCTTCAGAGTCAGATGTTAAGTTCCTGAAACTGCTGAGCAGCAAGTGGGCTTGGGTTTCCCAGGGAAACACTGAAGAACCCCTTAGTTGACCTGGGGCTGCATGTTCTGCCACAATTTCCAGGGCCTCAGGAGTTTCTTGTTCCTCAAAGGGATGACCAGACAACCTCATACTCAACCCTATGTAGATCCCAGCAGCGCTCAACTTATTGGGCTTATTCTTTGAACTATTGGTTGTTGTTTTTTTTTTAAAGATTTATTTATTCAAGCACTGGGGTACAGGCCAGAGGCGTGGGAGGGTGAGAGAATCCACCAGAGACAGAGCAGGGAGCAGAACAACCAAAATACACTGCTGAGGGGAGCATCGGGTGTGACAGGAGAGGTCTGCCACGCCATGTGGGAATCTCCCTACCCGGCTGGGACTCGAACCCATGCTGCAGAGGCTGCGGACAGCTTCACAGCGCTGCACTCAACCTGCTGCACCACCGGGGAGCCCCATCTGTGAACTAGTGTGACAAACCGGTGCAGTAGAAGATGCAGAGCCCAATTTGGGGATGGGAAGCTGGGCGCTTTGTTGTTGAGGGCTCTGCCTGAGGTTCCTTGGGTGACTCACCGCCTGTCTCCTCCAATCTAGAGTCTGTCTTTATATTCCCAGTGCTTGAATTCACGTTGTGGCCCTTTGAGATATTTTTCCACAACCCTTCTCTATGCTGGGTAACAAAGACCCAATCCCTGTTCCTGGGCTAGATGGTAAACGTGGCTAGTTATCTCATGTAGCGCAGTGCCAGACAGTTGGGACAGAAGGGAGAAAATTGTATTTTGGTCCCTGTCTGTGTTCCAGGGCAACCCCGATATAAAACGGGTTGCCTGACTGTGGGCCCTCACCTGCGTGCTTAAAGGGAACTTATTACTGCTAAACTGCAGACACACACTGAAGGTTAATAAAAGGGGAAGTAGGGAAATGAATAGCTCAGGGAGAAATAGAGGTAAGTTCGTAAATGCGTCCTACTTGTTCCACTGACCTGGAATCCCTATGGCCCGCCGAGCTGGCGTAAAACTAAGCACGCCGCGTGGCGAAGAGAGAGATCCCCTGCCACATGGCCAGATAAATACTCAAACAGAGAGTTAAAAACTCAAGTTAAATACTCAAGTCCTTGCAACCTTCCCTTTGGTGATCATGGGATTTGTAGTTCCCAGTGTCTTGTGATGGAGTGGGGTGGAGTCCACAAAGCCTGTATTGCGTTTGCTCAGAACATCCTTTCCCCCTAACAGCTGTAGCAACTTTTGAGGGTTCCTGACTCTGAAATAGGAGGCTAGGGTGCAAACCCAGCTTCAGGAGGCAGAGGTGAAAATGCCAAGTGTGTAAAACCCCAGAGCATCTGAGAACCTAGGTTCTAACAGAAGATCTCTGTGACCCTCGGATTGTCACTTCTACCCCTGGGCCTCAGTGTCTGATGGTGTAAAGCTAGGGTGACAACTTCTGCAGGACTCCAAGGCACTGTACCTTGGTTGATATTTCTTTCTGGTTCAGACCCTTTACTAGCGCCCCCTGAGGGATGTGGTAGGTTTTAGAGTGGGCATCCCCTGTCTTTTGAGGCAAATATCCCCAATAAGCAACCTTTGCTCTGATTTCTATCACCATAGGTTAGTGTTATCTGTTCTGATTTTGATATAAATGCACTCACAGAATATGCACACTTTTGGGCCTGGAGTCCTTTGCTCTATGTAATGTCATGAGAATATTCCACATTTCTGCCTGTCTTGGTAGGTTGTTTTTGCTGTTGTTGCTTGTTTGTTTTGAAATGCTGGTGGCATTTGTTGTGTTTTCATTCTTCTATTGATGAACATTTGGGTTGTTTAAAGTTTTTGTTTATTATGAATAAACAAGTTTGTACAATTTAAAATTTCTTTTTAATAAAAACATAGTGGGGGCCTCCCTGGTGGCCTGGGGGTTAAATCTCAGCACCATCACTGTTTTGGCCTGATTTCCATCCCTGCCCAGGGAGCTAACCCACATGCGCAGCAGACCTCCTCTGTTCACCCGCTGCCCCTTCAGCAGTGTATTTCAGTCCCGATGGATCATGGTGATAGCACTGAGACTTAACCCCTTTGCCACCAGGGAGGCCCAGCATCCTCTGTATTTTTGAGATGTCTGTTGTAACTTTGTTTCTATTTTCTCTATTCTTTTCTTTCTGAACCTAGCTAGAAGTTTGTCTATTTTGTTTATTTTTTTCAAAGCACCAAAGGGCTTCTACTTATTTCTTTTTTTTTTTAAAGCTTTTTATCTTTTAGTCTTGACATGAATTTTTTTTTTTTTTTAGATTTATTTATACAAGTACTGGGTACAGTCAGAAGCGCGGGAGGGTGAGAGAATTCACCAGAGCCAGAGCTGGGAGCAGAGCAGGCAGAAGGACCGAAGTACACTGCTGAGGGGAGCAGCGGGCGGCAGGAGAGGTCTGCATGCCATGTGGGACCCTCCTCTGGTGGCCAGGGAGCAGCCGAGGATCGAACATGTGCTACAGAGGCTGCGCGCAGCTTCACAACCCAGCGCTCAACCGCTGCGCCACCAGGGAGGCCCTTATTATTTCTTCCTGTGGCACAGTATCAGGGAGAAACTGTATTAATCTGATGGGTTTCAAATAAATCCTGACACTGTGCTCCCTGTAAGAAAGATTTTGTGAACGCAGGAAACCTCAATTCACATACCAGAGCACCACCTACTGGTCGGGTAATGTGGCCAGAAGCAGAAATTAATCATATTTGATTGAGAGGCCCCATTAATGGCATCATCCCCATTTTACAGATTCACAGACAGAAGGTATGCTCCCCCATTCATTCAGTCATCTGTTAAATGTCAGACACAATGCTGGGAACTGGGGTTTCAAGGAAGCCAAGTCTTCCTCACAGGGATTCCAGAAGCTGTGGGGTAGAAAGACAATAGGGACACCTATTAAATGGGGTGCAATAGAGACACCAAAGGGAGGCCAGTTGTCCAGGGGAAGGAAATATTTCTCTGAGGATATGGTGGTTATCTTGGACTGAGATTCTGAAAATCTGGAGGGGGAGTAGGAGGGTGCATCTGATTGTCAACTCAGAATTTTTCCACAAGCACAGAAGGGTGGTCCCAAGAAGGGCATCTCAGTGAGGAATAGATGGGTGTGTCCAAGTCCTCAGTATGACCTGAGAGCAGGTGTAAGATCAGAGGCAGCCACACACGAGAAAGACTGAACTAGGATTCAATTCAGGCCCCAGCATCGCACCCTGTGTGAGCCATGAACTCTCCTGCCAGTCCTACCCTGAAGGCTATTTACTGTGCTGTGGAGTCTCTACTTTATCTGTAAACAAGCAAGTCTGTAGCGCCAGCAAGGCACAGGGCAGGTTCTCTATGGATCCGGGCAGACGGGTAAAGGAGACTCCTAGAACCCTCAGTGACTTTTTCAGGCTTTTAATGATCTTTCTACACCATTTGTAGTGAGGCAATCAGGTGTAGGGCAGGTAGGGGGCTAGGGGCTGGGAGGCTTGCCCCTGGTGAGTCTTTACTCTCCTTGGGCATGCTCTAACATTCTCTGGTGGTCTCTCCACTGCACTGTCCTCTGCTGCACCCTGCCACCCCTATATGCACAGCCTCCAGGCTCAGGTGTGCCCACTAATGCATGCCCATACCATACTCCAGAGGTCCACCATCAGACATGTGCACACTCCCAAGCCCTCCTGCATTCAAGGCTGCAGGTGACAGCCACAGAGGCCAACAGTGCAAAAGCCTGAGCAATCTTCATTTACCCTACAGAGTCACTTGAGTTTTAAAGTCAGTGAGTGAAATGATCTGATGGGCTATAGAAAACTAACCCTCCAGTGAGGACAGGATGGCATGAGATGAAGGAAAACCATTTCAGAGACTATTTTTTTTTTAAGGTTTGCTTATGCATACAAGAACTGGAGTACAGGCCAGAGGTGTGGGGGGGTGAGAGGATTCATCAGCGACAGAGTAGGGAGCAGAACAAGCAGATTGACTGAAATACCCTGCTGAGGGGAGCAGTGGATGAGACAGGAGAGGTCTGCTGTGCTATGTGGGTGGCTCCCTGGCCAGGGATCAAACTGATGCTGCAGTGGCTGCAGATAGCTTCGTAGGTTGCGTTGTAACCCCTTGAGCCACTAGGGAGGCCCATTTCAGAGATTATTATGAAAGTAAGGATGCTGTCTGAACCCCAAGAGCAGTGGTGAGGAAAGAAGAGATGAGAGGTATTGAGAGAGAGACTGTGGGCTTGTACTGATCTGGAGGTTGAGGGGAAGTGAATCAGGCGACCAGAGGACTGGTTCCTGCTTTGCTGACCACTCACCCAACTGGTCAAGATGGTCAGATTGTTTCTAATATGTTCCCTATGGAATTTTCACAGGTAGCTGTTCAAAATTATTTGGATAAGCAGAGAAAAGATCAATGACTTCCAAATTTTTGTGAAAAAAATCTTAAGGAGATTACTCTCCCGTGTAACTCCATTATCAGAGACCTTTCTTTGATTGCAAAAAGACTGCATAATGAACCAGCTTAAAACAAGGTGCTTTACTCCAAGCGCTCAGTCTCATGTTTATGTGCCTGCAGTTGACTGCTGTTTAACTGGGTCGCTCTGTTTTAGTTTAATGTAGCAGCAGGAAGGGACGGAGCAGGATCTCTATGATCCAAGCAGATGGGTAAAGGAGAGTCCTGGAGCCCTCGGTGGCTTTTCAGGCTTTCATTGAGCTTTTACCAGGTACACGGCAGGCAGGGGTGCCAAGGGCCAGGAGGCTGGCAGGCTTCTCAGCCCCCGTGCATCCTCACTCTTATCTGGGCTCTCTGGAACTCTCTCATTCTGATGCTCTCTTCTGCTGGTTCCCTTCTGCTGGCGTCCCGGTGATGCTGCCCTTATAAGCTCAGTCTCAGCCTAAGTGTGCTGACATATGCATGCCTACACCCCACTCCAGGCGTCCGCCATCAGGCATGCACGTAGGACCTCAGGGATCCATCATCAATGCTAATTGGTGGGAGGACAGAAAAGCCTGATAATTACTTATGGTCAGTGGTCTTGGCTTAAATGCTTGCCATTCAGTAGTTTCTAGATACATCTGAAGTTCCTGGAAAGTTTTTTACGAGTGCTGCTTTATTGTTCAGCCTTGTTGATTGCAGTTCATCTGGAGAGTATTGTTATAGTGTTTCCCGGGGTGATTCTAATGCACCACTGTGGGTCTTTCTATGTTGCTTACCATTTCTTGAATAGTTCACTATTTCACATGTTAAAGATGTCATGTGTTTTTATCATCTACACCTGGAGAAAGTACTTCTCTCAGCTTTCCTTTCTTCACTGGTGAAGCAGACATGTTCTCTTCTATTTACAAAATTCAGGATCTGAAATTAGAACCCTGGGATCAGTGGCTGGCCCAGTGTGTGAACAGGAAACCCCCTTTGGTGACAGGGCTGCTGGGGCTTTCTCCCCCACAACATCCCTCTGGGCAGGAGCGGCTGTGGGGGTACACGGGGGCCCAACGTGAAATGAAGCTCCTCTGTCTTGCCCTCCGCTCTCCACCCCACTGGCATTCTAGAGTGTAAGGCACTAGAACCGGGTTGGAGCAAGGCGCTCTCAGCTCCAGTTCTTGGTGTGCAAAGGAAATCCTGGCATAGAGCTTTCGGAACAGATGCTAAAAATATCCTCCCACCCCTTGTCATTTCTGTCCTTGGGAGGCAGAAAAAGGAGGAGGCAGGAGGTTTGCAAAGGATAAAAATAGGTGCATCCAAATACCATGAGAAAAATGGTGTACGGGAAGCACATTCAATTCTTTAAGGGACACTCTACACTGAGAAGTGAGGGTCACATAATAACTGAAGTTTTAGGGAAAAAGAAGCCAAAACATGAAAAATAGCGCATGATAGATTACAAGAACCTACAAAGTGCAAGACTCACTATTTACCTGAAAGAAGTCTCAGTTAACATTCAAAGTTGGGGGCAAATGGTGATGGTTGGGAGCAATCTACACAGCCTGTCCATGACTCACTTCGTGTACAGGGTGTAGTTAACGCATTAAATATCCTTTACGTCATCACCATTTCCTGCAGACAATTAGGTTTCTTCCAAAATCATGTGCCTGGAATGTCATTTGCCAAACTGCTTATCAAGAAAAATATATACAGGGAACACACACAAACACACACAGAGAGAGAGAGAGAGAGAAAAGATATCTAGGAAAAAATGCTAAAGAATTTTTTAAAAGGAGAAAGTGTATAGTTTTTCTCCGATTTAACTACATCTGTGCATGAGGAAAGGATTCTGCAGGAACACAGGTATTTATTTCTCTCAGACCAGTTAGTCCAGTCCCTCTTCTTTTGGGGGCAGATGCTGACCCCAAGCTTTAAGCATTTATTTAAATATTTATTTGCACTGTACACCCATTGTCACAAGTTTTCATGTCTCAGAGCAACAGGTGGAATTTCTCTTCTCAGAGTCAGGCAATGTAAGCTGTCTCCTGTGCATTTTTTGGCAAGTGAGTGATAGAAAGTGTGCATGTCTGAAGGTGACATTGGAATCCTGGGAACCCCAATGCTACTTCAGAGTGGCAGAGCCCTTTCTCTACCGTGCGATGCTGAAACCCACAGCCCAGCACAGTGCCTGGCTTCCAGAGGCCACCTACAAAACCAGATTGGCTGGTTCTGTGACTGGGCCTTGAGGACAGAGAACAGAGCCAAGCTGTGGCCAAACATGCAGGCGTGTGCAGGGGCAGCTGTGCCACTGGATTGCTCCCTAGCCAAGAAACGTCTACTGCACAACGAGTGCGTGCTGTTCTATGCAGTGCTGGCTGTTTCTGACCCTTTTCTATGGGTCTCCACCAGAAGGTGCTTTAGGCTTGTGGCAGGCTTTTGGGCCTCAGTGGCCCTCCTTTGGGCTAACCCTGTGTGGCTGGGCATTTACCTGCAAAGGGATGGGTAACTTCAGGGGCTTGATTTAGAAACTATATTCTTTGTCTTTTCTTTCTGCACACTAATTGTATTAGAGTGCCCTTCCATGAAAGGTCTTAGCACTACATTATGTTTTGTCTTGATGCAGCAGATGGCAGAACCAATTAGAGCCTGCAGCTTTGGGTTTCTGGGGTGCCTCTCACCCTGCCCTGTAACATTGACAGTAGGGGTCTGTGGTTCAAGGACAGGGCCTGCAGGTAGTGGGAAAGGCAGTCTGGGCACAGTTAACGGGGCTAGCGGCAAGTTTCACTAGGAAGAGAACAGGGCGACATGACAGTAAGGCAGGGAAGAAGGTTTAATTTCCTTCTGGCGCAGCTGGGTTGGGGAGGTGCCAGAGTCGGGGAGCGGGAACTCAGGGGCTGGACTCCTGCTCCGAGGTCGGACCAGGCCAGGGGAAGGGAAGTCCGCCCCGGCCGAGCCCGGCCCGCGAGACCCCTGCGACTTCTGAGACACGAAACACCGTCAGCCCCAGCTGCCTCTGTGCGCCCCGAAAGACCCACGCGGTGGGAGCCCGAGGTTGCCGCCCGCTGCCCCCGGGTTAGGGCGCCCTGGGTGTGGCTTCGTGGCCCCAAACAAGCCCCACGTGCCGGGGCGGGCCGCGCGCTGACGTCATGAGCGTGCGCGAGGGGGGCGCCGCGCCGCGTACCCTTGCGGGGCCGTAAAGCGCGGAAGGTCGCGGTCCCCGCTCCCCGGAACTTTGTGCCACCGCCCCGCCCCCCTCCGGGCCCTGCACCCCCAGCCGGCGCCCCGGCCCGGTGGTGGCCGCCGCCGCGCTCCCCGGGTGTCGCTGAGCCCGAGCCCGAGGGGGCCGTGAGGTAAGGAGCCCGCCGCGGGCCGCGCTGGTGGGGCCTCCCCGCCCCGCCCGGCGCGCCCCCTCCGTGCCGCTCTCGCCCCGGGCGCTCCCGTCCGGCGAGGGGGGGGGCCCTCCTCCCGCCTTCCCACCCCCACCCCCTCACCCCCCGCCGCCCCCGACGGCCGCGCGCTCCGGCGGGGGTTGTGCGGGTCTCACGGGCCGCCCGGGCCTGGGCCGGCGCTCCCGGGCGTTGGCGCCCGGCCCCGAGGATGCCCGGGTGACCCGGCTTCTGGCTCCCGCTGCAGGCCGACACCCCGGGCGCGGCAAGGCGAGGCGGCGGGCGGGAGGGTTTTCCCGCCTCGAGGGCGGCGGCCCCTCGCGCTGCGCTGCCCGGGACTGTGCTGCGGGCCGGCGCTGAGCCGCCTGGAAAAATCCGGGCCTGGCCCGTGAACTCGCTTCTTCAGGTTTGACCCCTGGCGCTGCTGGGAGGATGCTCGGACCTGCCGGCGAGTCTTCGCGCTCCGCCCCTGCGCGTGGGCACGGCGCGAGGGAAAGTTGGGGGGTTGGGGGGCCGGGGTGGGGTGGGGGGCCGGCGACGGTGCTGGGGCTCCGTGCCGGGCTCCCTACTCGTTTCTCAGACTAGCCTGACCTGGCGCACTTGTTGAAAAGCCGCACCAGGGCGGAATTCCCTCCTCCGCCCAACCTGAGAAAAATTGGTTTCTTAAAGGGTGTCAGGTGCCGCTTGAGTGAGGTGGGGGAGATGCTGCGCATCCCGCCCCTGGGTCCCTTCGTGGCCTGACGCGGTGCTGTCACCACACTGAGGCTGCAGTCAGCGGGTGTTAGAGCTGCCCCCTTCCTCTTGGTAGTGTAAGCAGTTCTGAACACCACAGTCCCAGAGATGAGGTTGTTGTGAGCAGAAATTATTCTTAGCAGAGAATGTTACAGAGCCATCTTAATATATATATGCACACACGTGTACAGTACACACACACACATACAGTTTTAAACCAGGTTGTGTTTCATTTCTTTGTGACACCTCAGTATTTTCTCTTCTGTTTTTTTCCTCCTTTACCTTCAAACTTTGGTTTTGCTGCCAAACTTACTTGAACACACTGTGGTGCTGCTGCCGTCTCTACTTCATGTTTACATGCACTTTAAATCTTTTGCGCTCACCACTTCACTAATCCTTTTGAACACAAGGTCAAAAATCCTTTTCTTGGTGCTTTATCATCCTGGGCTTTTAAATATCATAATCCATCTCTAAAGCTGTTTTTATGTTTTTTTTCTGCCTGCTAGGGGATGTGATTTGTGGTTCTGTCCTCACAGCTACCTTTTCTCCACTCATCTGGTGTTAGTTTAAAGATAACATGGGGGGGGGGCCCTCCCTGGTGGCGCAAGGCATTAAGCTTCAACTATGAAGCAATCCACAGCCTCCGCAGCATGAGTTCGATTCCCAGCCAGAGAGCAACCCACGTGGCCTGCTGCTCCCCTCAGCAGTGTGTTAAAGTCAGTCTGCCTGTTCTGTTCCCACTCTGTCTCTGGTGAATCGTCTCAACCCCTGCATCACTGGCCTGTGCCCCAGCTCTTGTATGCATAAATAAATAAATCTTTAAAAAAAAATAAAGATAACATGGAGTGATGATTAAATGGCAGATTCTAGTGCCAGACTGGGAGGGTTTGAGTCCATGAAAATACCAGTATTAACAGATGTCAGAGTTTCTTCTGTTCTTTGACTTTGTTTTTGAAGTGTAGAATAGATGTTATATCTGCTTTAAGAATTGTAAGGATTAGGGCCTCCCTGGTTGCACAGGCAGTTGAGCGGAGGAGCGCTGTGAAGCTGTCCGCAGCCACTGCAGTGCCAGTTCCATCCCCGCCAGCCTCAGAGCAACCCACATGGTGAGTAGACCTCTCCTGTCTTGCCTGCTGCTACCCTCAGCAGTGTATTTCGTCAGTCTGTCTGTTCTGTTCCCTGCAGAATCCTCCCTGCAGAATCCTTCCCTGCAGTTCCCTGGTGAATCCTCTCACCCTCCCACTCCTCTTGCCTGTACCCCAGCTCTTGTATAAATAAAATAATTCTTTAAAAAAAAAAAGAATTGTAAGGATTAAATTAGTTGTAAGCATCCAGTTGTACCTGGTACATGGTACTACCTATAAAAGTTCTATTTTTCACATTATTCATTCATGTTATTTAGATATCCCCCTCAGGGGGCCTTCCCTGAGCACTCAGTCTTCATTGAGTTTTATCCCCTTCTTTGTTCTCATGATTTCGTCAACCTGTGTTTCCTTGGTACCTTCCCTAGTGCCTGGAAAACCATGGTCCAGTTATATCTGGTTCCTGCCCTCAGAGGGCTCCATTATAATAATAGGGCACTAAAAAATGACCACCTGCTGGGTGCTTCTTAGGTGCCACTTGTCATTTTTCTCTCCCCTGTCCTATTTACTTTTTTTTTTCTTTTAGCACAAACACATTTATTTACTGAGTCATTATCCTAATGAAACCAGCACTTTGAAATAGTTGCATGTAGAATATTTGTGATAAGGATAATTGCATGCAGTAATTTTTTTTTTAATTTTTTTTAAGATTTATTTATTTATTCATACAAGCACTGGGCACAGCCAGAAGTGTGGGAGGGTGAGAGAATCCACCAGAGCCAGAGTGGGGAGCAGAGCAGGCAGAAGGACTGAAGTACACTGCTGAGGGGAGTGGCGGGCGGCAGGAGAGGTCTGCGCGCCATGTGGGACCCTCCTCTGGTGGCCAGGGAGCATCCGGGGATCGAACCGGCACTGCGGAGGCTGTGGGCAGCCTCGCAACCCAGCTCTCAACCGCTGCGCCACCAGGGAGGCCCACATGCAGTAATTTTTTAAAAAGGAATGATGGAGGGCCTGCCTGGTGGCACAGTGGTTAAGGTCTCAGCCCTACCAAGCTATCAGAAACCACTGCAGCATGGGATCGAACTCAGGCCAGGATGCTGACCCACATGGCACAACAGACCACTCCTGTCACACCCTCTGCTCCCCTTAGCAGTGTATTTCAGAAGATCTGTTTTTTCTGCTCCCTACTCTGTCTCTGGTGAATCATCCACCCCCTGCACCTGTTGCCTACATCCCAGTTCTTGTATGCATAAATAAATAAAATCATTTTTAAAAAAGGCACGATGGAAAATTTGCTCACTGAGCTTTATTCATCCTTGCAGATAATTTCTATTCAAATCAATGATGGAATTTTTTTTCTACTTTTCATCAACTTGAGTACTGGTGACTTTATTTGTGATGGTATTCTGCCACTAATTTCCCCTCTTCTAATTTTCCTTTTGTGCTTTCCTTCCCATCCACTTCTGATGTTGGCCCCATTTGTAAGGCTGTAGACAGTCTGAATTTTTCTGGCATCAGCTATAGTTTCTTCAGACTTCTCTCCAAGATGACATGAAAACAGTTGTTTCCAAAGTCCTCTCTGGTTTTATGGTGAGGTTTTTGCCATCGAAAATGGTGGTATAGGGCCTCCCCTGGTGGCGCAGCGGTTGAGCGCTGGGCTGCGAAGCTGCCTGCAGCCTCTGCAGCGCTGGTTCGATCCCCGGCTGCCAGCGAGGGTCCCATGTGGCGTGACAGACCTCTCCTGCCGTGCTCACTGCTCCCCCTCAGCAGTGTTTTTCATCAGTCTGCCTATTCTGTTCCCCGCTCTGGCTCTGGTGAATTCTCTCACCCTCCCACGCTTCTGACTGTACCCAGTGCTTGTATAAGTAAATAAATAAATCTTTGGGGAAAAAAAGAAAGAAAATGGTGGTACAATCTGGTTTGGCCATTGCACCCATTTTTTTTTTTTTAAAGATTTACTTATTTATTTATACAAGCACTGGGTCCATTCAGAAGTGCAGGAGGGTGAGAGAATTCACCAGAGCCAGAGCGGGGAGCAGAGCAGGCAGAAGGACCGAAGTACACTGCTGAGGGGAGCAGCAGGCTGTAGGAGGGGTCTGCATGCCATGTGGGACCCTCCTCCGGAGGCCGGGGAGCAGCTGGGGATCGAACCTGCACTGCAGAAGCAGTGGGCAGCTTCGCAACCCAGCGCTCAACCGCTGCGCCACCGGGGAGGCCCCATTGCACCCATTTTTCACAGAGCTGTTCTCACTCCTAGTTCCTTTGTATGTTCTTCAAAGCTGTTGCTACTCACCAAGTGCCATCTTCCTACCAGCTGCTGAATGGTGGCCGTGGTGGGCACAGGAGGGTGTGCAGAGCCAGCAGAGCAGAGTCCGGTGAGCTAGAGTGGCGTCTGACTGTGTGAGGCAGGTATTCCTTGCACATGTTACAGATGAGGAGCCTGAAGCACAGAGATTGAGTACTTTACTCAGAGTCATACAGGTCATGAGAGGTGGGGGGATTTTCAGACAAGATCTATTTCTAAAACCCATAATCTTAACTGGGTTGTTTCCCTGATTGACAAACAGACCTTTACACAGTGTGGCAAGTTTGTGTGCTGGAGAACTGGAGGTGTTAAGCTAAAACAGAAATAACTCACCTACGACTGTTGGGGCTGTCAGATAAATTGGTCAAGAGCTGAAGGGATGATCTTTGTTCAGTGATGGTAGGAGGCACTAAGGCTGTTGGAAGGAACAGTTTGCGGCTGTCCTGGAAGTGAAGGGGAACATTCATGCCTGGATGTATTTGAGGAATTACAGGTACTTCACTCTGATTTGCTTAGTGTGTGAGAGGAAAGAAATGAGACCAGAGAAAAGAAGTGATGTGGGTAGTGGAGGACTTGCTCTTCACATTAAGGACTTTGTCTTTTTCCTAGAGATTCAAAAAAAAATCACTGAAGTTTTTTTTTTTTTTAGATTGATTGATTTATGCAAGCACTGGGTTCAGTCAGAAGTGCGGGAGGGTGAAAGAATTCACCAGAGCCAGAGCAGGGAACAGAACAGGTAGACTGACGAAATACACTGCTGAGGGGAGCAGTGGGTGTGGCAAGAGAGGTCTGCGTGCCATGTGGTGCCCTCGCTGGTTGCTGGGATCGAACTGGCACTGCAGAGGCTGCAGTCAGCTTTGCAGCCCAGCGCTCAACCGCTGTGCCACCAGGGGAGGCCCAAATCACTGAAGTGTTTTAAGCAGGATTGTGAAATTGGATTTTCATTTCAGAAGACTTCCTCAGGCTCCTGTATAAAGACTATGGGATGTGTGAGTACGTTGTGCAGGAGCCTGGTCAGAGTTCCTCGCAGTAAGGCGAGAAATGCCAGTGGTTGGTACTAGGGAAATGGCAGGGGAGATGGAGAGAAGTCAGTCAATCCAAGGGAAGTTGATAATGGAGAATTGTGAGGTCTTGATGATTGATGGACAGATTGAGAGCAAGGATAGAATCCAGGCTAACACCCTGTATCTACAGTAGAGTGTCACTGGGGGTGAGGGGAGGGCATAGGAAGTGAAACAGGTTTGGACATTGAAGAGGATGGATCTACCTCTTGGAAGTCCTCAATTTGACCCAGAGAGTCCAAATAGAGATGGCCATTCTTTAGCTAGATGGGCAGGGCTAAAGCTCGGGTTTGCTGTTGCTTAGGATATCAGCTGTGTAAAAAAAAGGGAAATCATCCTAGGGGAATGGTGGGAGGAGAGACGTGGTCTCAGAGTATTATGAGGGACATCAGCACATGTATGATGGGCAGAGGAGAGACCCAGCAATGTCGTGACCAGTCAAGTAGTCAAAATGAAAAAAGGGTGTAAGAAGGAGTGATAAGTGGTATTAATTTATTAATTGCTGCTGAGGGGTAAAGTGGTGGGTACTCCTCTGAGTATCCTTGGAAATTAGCAACCTTCACATTTCTGGTGAGAATAACTGGTCATGAAGTGACAGGGTATGCACTTGACTGTTTTTGGTTCAGGAGAGAGTAAGATTGGGAAAAAGTGAAGAACAGAAAATATTTAGCAATCTCTTTTGTATTTAATATCTTGTGACAAAGATTGTTAAATGTATGTTAAGAAATTTAAAAATATGCTGGTAGATG
Source organism: Talpa occidentalis (assembly GCF_014898055.3). NCBI lineage: Eukaryota > Metazoa > Chordata > Mammalia > Eulipotyphla > Talpidae > Talpa > Talpa occidentalis. The sequence continues at coordinate 11,730,614 of NW_023601754.1, forward strand.
GCCTCCCTGGTGGCGCAAGGGGTTAAGATACAACCTGTGAAGCTATCCGCAGCCACTGAAGCTCGAGGTCAATCCCTGGCCAGGGAGCTACCCACATGGCGCAGCAGACCTCTCCTGACTCACTCGCTGCTCCCCTCAGCAGTGTATTTCAGCCCATCACCTGTTCTGTTCCCCATTCAGTCTCTGGTGAATCCCCCCCCACACACCTCTGGCCTGTATCCCCATTCTTGTATGCATAAATAAATGAATATTTAAAAAAATATGCTGGTAGACTACATTGTCACTAAGGTACAAGTAAACTGGGACATAAGACAAAAATGGTGACAAACAAGTAGACATCTGGGTGGCACATTGCCATGAAAAGTAAAATTCTGGAAAAATATTGTTGACACTAGTTTTGATTATCTTTGTGTGCATTTGTGTTTTGCAAAGACCATAATTTTTCTAACTCCAAAGTTATGGAGTCTTTGTTTCATTTATTTTTCTTTTTTAAACTTTTTTTTAAGATTTATTTATGTATACAAGAATGGGGGCACAAACCAGAGGTGCAGGGGGTGAGAGGATTCACCAGAGACAGAGTGGGGAACAGCACAGACAGATCGACTGAAATACACTGCTGAGGGGAGCAGCAGGTGAGTCAGGAGAGGTCTGCTGCGCCATGTGTGTAGCTCCCTGGCCGGGCATCGATCTTGTGTGCAGTGGCTGCGGATTGAATCGTAGGTTGCATCTTAACCCCTAGCGCCACCAGGGAGGCCCTGTTTCATTTCTTAAAGCAGTGGTAGGGTCTTGAGCCTATTAAAATGCTGAGGAGAAGGAGAGGAGAAGAGGGGAGACATTGAAGGTACATGAGAGAGGACAGTTGATGGAGCTAATCAAGAGAAGGACGGAGAATGTGGCATCTTGGGTATTTGTGGAGGGGTGAACTTTGGAAAGAAGGAAAAGATGGTTGCAGGTCCAAGTAGGTGTGTAGCTAGAGTTTCAGAGAATGAGATGGTAGACGTTATCTAAGCAGAACAAAGGCATAAAGGTGGTGTGAAAGGTTGGGAGAAGAGCAGTGTTGGAGGTTCAGAACCTGAATGTAGACAGACGTCTGCCTGTGGTTTAACATGAAGCAGCTTTGGAGCCAGGTCAGATTTATAACCCAAGGAGGAACAGGATCTTTTTCAAGCATCACCAGGTAGGTGGTGGAGGAAGGGAAGAGGGTGCCGACCCTCTCTCTTGACCTTGCAGTCAAGTGGAGCAGGGTTGGCCATGTGGCAGGAACAGTTCTTCCAAAGGACCATGTGTCCATTGAATCAGTAGGTGGCGAGAACATTAGTGACTTTGTGGAGGATGCTCTGGAGGATCTAGTGGAAAAGTTTGAAGGGAGGAAACGCAGAAAGGAAGGTTAGTTAGGTCAGGGGAGAGAAATTGGTCATATGCAGATGATTACAGGAATACTGACTTTACAGGGAGACATTTGTCTTGGACCAGACTTCGCTGGTCACCAAAGACGTGAGGCATGGTGGCGGCCACAAGGTGGCCAGAGTAATTAGTGTCCAGTTGGATGGGATTTCCCTTGGGATCCACTCTGGTCACAGCTGTGGAGTTCTCTCTGATAGGTGTGTGTAGATAGCTTGATAATTTGGGCTGATGTGGGACTTTACTCTTCTCCACAAGCACATATATAGACCTGTTCTGTGACGTTACAGTGTATGCTTTCTACCTCTTTGTCCAGAGTTACCCCTCCAAGACTCAGCTTATTATCTGTGAGATAATGCATATTGTGCATAAGAGAAGTAAAAGATTATAGGCGAGGGCCAGATAGAAAGTAGGACTTGTTACAGTCTGTGACTCGTGTCTATAAATGATAAGCCTAACATAACTAACAGTGCTCTGCTCTTCAGGAAAGGACATGTTGTACCTGATGTCCCAACCACTTAAGGAGGCACAGCACACACCATCCTCTGCTTAGGCTGTGGCTCTGGTCTCTCTTCCCGAGGACCTCATTCGGGGCTACCTCTCCTTTCTCGCTCATCTCTTGACCCTCTACCGGGTTGTTTCCACCAGCAGTGGTGGGAATAGTCTTAATAGCTCCTTCCTTCCTTCCTCCCTCCCTCCCTCCCTCCCTCCCCCCTCCCTCCCTCCCCTCCTCCCCTCCCTCCCCTTCCTCCCCTCCCTCCCCTTCCTCCCCTCCCTCCCCTTCCTCCCCTTTCCTTCCCTTCTTTCTTTTTTTTTTTTTATTTATACAAGCACTGGGTACAGTCAGAAGCGTGGGAGGGTGAGAGAATTCACCAGAGCCAGAGTGGGGAGCAGAGTGACTGAGGTACACTGCTGAGGGGAGCAGCAGGCGGCAGGAGAGGTCTGTGTGCCATGCGGGACCCTCCTCCAGTGGCCGGGGAGCAGCTGGGGATTGAACCGGCGCTGCAGAGGCTGCGGGCAGCTTCGCAACCCAGTGCTCAACCGCTGCACCACTGGGGAGGCCCCAATAGCTCCCTTCTTTAAAAACAACCTTGTTCTACCAACATTTCTTCTCTTGCTTCTTACCCATGTTTTTCTGCTCCTCAGGGCAAAATGTAAACAGAGCTACCTTCAAGCCCTCATCTTGCTTACTCTTCAATGTGCTCCAGTCTGCGTTTCACCCCACCACTCCCCCGAAAGTGTTCTTTTGAGCACATCGAGGGATCTCTGTGTTGTCAAATCCTGATAAACATTTGACTACCTTATTCTGCTTTTTATTACCCTCTGTAGTTAGCCACTTCTTGAAACACTTCCCTCTCTTGCTTCTGTGACACCTTTGCTTGGTGTTCTTTATCATACCATTTCTTCTCTGTCTCTTCAGCCAGGATTCTTGATGTGGACGCTCTGCGAGTCTGCCACAGCAGTCAGTCCAGTCTCTAGTCCTGTCTTTCTCTTTCCAATCTGTAAGTGCTGGGGAGCCTCAGAGTTCTTTAAATTTTATATATATGTTAATGATTTCCAGACCTCTTCCCCAAGTTCCGGGCTTGTAGATCTTGCTGCTGCTTGGTGTGACACACAGATGCTTGACTTAGCAAGTGTTTTACACTTAGCATTTAAGGGCGGGACATCTGCTGCACCCACCCACCTCTGCTCATCCTCCTTTCCTGCCTTCCTCCCGATTCCTAATCTTGCACACTGTAGTGTGTGGCACCATTTGCTTAACTCAGAAACAGCTGTTATCCTTATTTCTCTATTCCCCATTTTTTTTAAAATTTATTTATGCATACAAGAGCTGGGGTACAGGCCAGAGGTGTGGGGGGTGAGAGGATTCACCAGAGACAGAGTGGGGAACAGAACAGGCAGACCGACTGAAATATACTGCCGAGGGGAGCAGTGGGCAAGACAGGAGAGGTCTGCGTCGCCATGTGGGTTTCTCCCTTGCTGGCTGGGGATTGAACTTGTGCTGCAGAGGCTGTGGATTGCCTCGCAGTGCGGTGCTTAATCCCTTGTGCCACCGGGGAGGCCCTCCATTCCCATTTTAATACCAAGTTTGTTGGCAACTGAGTGCTGCCAGTTCTGCTTCTAAAACTATCTAGTTTTTCTACACCTCCACTGCCCCTGTTCTTGTCTTAAGTCCCTATGACATCCCCTTGGACTGTTGCAGTAGCCTCCTATTTCACCTATTCTCCCTCTCATTCTGCAATACATTCTTCACTGTGAAGCCAGACTCCTCTTGAAATAACTTACTAGATCATTTCATACTCCTACTTTAGTACTTTTCTTTGCACTTAGAATAAAACCCAGCTCCTTGTGGTATCATCCAAGGGCTGTGTATAACTGACATCTCCCTGCTCTCTAAACTTCTTTTTTTAAAGATTTACTTATTTATGCATGCATGAACTGGGGTAGAGACCCACGGTGCAGGGGGTGAGAGGATTCACCAGAGACAGTGGGGGACAGAGCAGGTGGATCCACTGAAATATACTGCAGGCCAGACAAGAGAGGTCTGTTGCGCCATGTGACTGGCCAGGGATCAAACTTGTGCTGTAGAGGCTGCAGATAGCTTCACAGTGCTGTGTTTAACTCCTTGCACCACCAGGGATGCCCCTGCTCTCTTAACTTTGATTTAAATCATCTCTCCCTTGCTGCTCATGCTGTGGGCATGCCGACCTCTTTGTTCTTGGACTTACTGAGGTCTTTCTGTAGGGCCTTTGCTCATGTTCATTCCTCTGCGTGGACCTCTCATAGCTGCTTCCTTTCAACCCATTTGGATTCTCTTTTCAGATGTCACCTTATTCGCGACCATCCTATTTTAATTGTGCCCCTCGTTACTCCATTACATTAGCCTTATTTTCTTGTTTCACCTGTGTATTGGCTGCCCTTTTCCCATATTCATATCCCACCCACCCACCCTCTCAGATGTAAGTTGAACAAAGGCAGAGACCTGCTCATTCTTTCTTTTTTTTTTTTTTAAGGATGATTGCTCTTTTTTTTTTTTTTTTAAAGATTTATTTATTTATTTATTTATTTATTTATTTATTTATTTATTTATTTATTTATTTATTTATTTATACAAGCACTGGGTACAGTCAGAAGTGCGGGAGGGTGAGAGAATTTGCCAGAGCAGGGAGCAGAGCAGGCAGAAGGACCGAAGTACACTGCTGTGAGGGGAGCAGCGGGCGGCAGGAGAGGTCTGCGCGCCATGTGGGACCCTCCTCCGGTGGCTGGGGAGCAGCCGGGGATCGAACCAGTGCTGCAGAGGCTGCGGGCAGCTTCGCAGCCCAGCGCTCAACCGCTGCGCCACCGGGGAGGCCCTGCTCATTCTTTTTCATTGGTGTGTCTACAGTTAACAGAATGTCTAGAACTCAGAAGTCCCTTAAATATTTGCTGAATAGTTATTGTTACTTTTCTCATTAATCCTATCCACTAAGTACAGTGGAGTGAAATATGTTTGGTTTTCTCTGTCTAGTTAGAATTCTTGGGACCACCTTCTTAGCTGAGAACACGTTTCCTAACTGCTGACAGGCGTGATGATTTACTGGTTGCTATCTGTTGTCCGAAGACAAAGAACCAGCCAAGGATGGCAGAAGTGGTCCTCGGCCAGAAGCAGTTCGACGGCTGCCGAGGTGCATCCTGTCACCCTGCCTGCCCAGGCACAGGTGGTCATCTGTGGTGGTGGAGTCATGGGCACATCCGTGGCCTATCACCTCTCAAAGATGGGGTGGAAGGACATCATCCTATTGGAGCAGGGCAGGTAAGGATTGCTCTGGATGTGGCTTGCACCTGATTGACCCTCACTGCATGGGGTCCCCTCTCCTTTGGTGCTATTGTCCCACCAGCAGCTAACCTCAGGGGGCTAAGTAGCATGAGAAGAATCAGGGAAAATCAGATCTCCTGTATTTTGTCTTGTCATGCCTAATCCTCACATTTTCTGATTTTTTGAGAGTCATCAGATCCCAACAAAACAGGTATCTAAAAGGTTGTTTTTTATCCTGTGTTCACAGCACATCTTCTCTTGCTGTTATACTCATATGACAGTGTAACTCTTGGGACCCGGTCATTTCCTCTGTGAGCCCAGATGAAATTGGTTGCTTTTTGCCTTGTTACATTTTTGTTCAGTTAACTAATTTTAGAACAGTTTTAGGTTTACGGAAAGGTTGGGAAGATAATACAGAGTTCTCATTTATCTCATACTCTCTCCTGTTACGGACATCTTTTTTTTTTTTTTTTAAGATTTATTTATTTATACAAGAACCGGGGTACAGGCCAGATTCGCAGGAGGATGAGGGGATTCACCAGAGACAGAGCGGGGAACAGAACAGGCAGACTGACGAAATACACTGCTGAGGGGAGCAGCGGGCAAGACAGGAGAGATCTGCCGCACCATGCGGGACCCTTGCTGGCTGGCCGGGATCAAACTGGTGCTGCAGAGGCTGCAGACAGCTTCACAGCAATGTGCTCAACCGCCTGTGCCACCAGAGGAGGCCCTGTTATGGACATTCTACGTTAGTGTTAATGTTTTAATATTGGTACAGTATTGCTAATTAAAATTCATACTTTGATTTTTTTCCCGCTTTTCCCTAATGTCCTCTTCTGACTAGGCTTTTTATGTTCTATTGCCTGACACAAATTGGACATTAAAAAAATTAAATTGTATTCATTTCTAAGTAGGCAATACATTTACATTTACATATTTGGAAGTATGTGGGAATTTACAGGCAGAATCTCCCTCTTACCTCTGCTCTCTAGCTGCACGTCCCCCACTGGAGGCAGGCTAGGTTCCTGTGCAGGGTCTCACATACTCCGCCTGGGTAAGCGGATGTGTGCTGGGAGGTATGTATGTGTATGTGGGCATGCATTTCTCTTTTTTTCCTTTTTGGTATAAGTTACAGCAGACCTTAAACACTGTTTCTCATTTTGCTCTCCTCATTATGTTTGTTCCATATTGGCACATCAAAGCTGTCTACCTTTTTCATGACTACATTATCACTGTCAAGGTGAACTCTAAAATTCTGAATTAGGTTCATGTTGATGCACATTTTGGTTTGTGTCCATCTTCTGATACTACACAATGCTCTAATGAGGAACCTTGAACTTGTTGCATGCAGTTATGTGAACCTACCAAATGGTTTTTGTGTTCATCCTGCCAGGCTGGCTGCTGGCTCTACAAGGTTTTGTGCTGGCATCCTAAGCACTGCTAGGCATGTGTCCATCGAGCAGAAGATGGCAGACTATTCAAACAAACTCTACCAGCAGTTAGAGCAAGAAACAGGGATCCAAACAGGTAAGCAGGTAATCTATCATTTACTAGTCTGCTTGTCCCTCAGATTCTTTTACTCAGTATTGTGTTTGGTTCTCCATCAACTTTGCATGGTGATTTGGTAATTAAGACTTGAATTTTAGCCTAGGCTCTCCACTAGTTGAAATATTTCATGGGACAAATCACTTAGGTTTATGAGCTGTCTTCAGTTTCCTTATTTATAAAATGAGGGGATTTAGTCAATATCCTAGATCCTGTAATTCTTATGATTTGAAAATTTTCCTGGGCCAGTTTCCATATATTTCACTCATGTAAGTATTGTAAGTGGCATACTTGGTTCCAAAATGAAGAAGACGAGAAGAAAGAACTTAAATTTAGGTGCTTCATAGTAAAAATCATAGTTTGAGCCACTGAAATTCACCAATTGCTATTAAGTATATTTCTGATAAGGAAGCATAAACATGTATTTTTCCTTATCTGTGTAATTAGGGGGGAAAGAACACAGAGTTTTATGCGATTAGTATTAGAGTAAGTAGAAACTGTTCTAAGAACAGGAAGCTAATCTACACTATAATCCCACATGATAACAAGATAGAAAGAATTTTTGTCACAAGATTATAAATTGGGGCCTCCCCGGTGGCGCAGTGGTTGAACGCTGGGTTACAAGGCTGCCCACAGCCTCTGCAGCGCCGGTTCAATCCCCTGCCGCCAGGCGAGGGTCCCACATGGCGCACAGACCTCTCCTGCCACCTGCTGCTCCCCTCAGCAGTGTACCTCAGTCCTTCTGCCTGTTCTGCTCCCTGCTCTGGTGAATTCTCTCACCCTCCCGTGCTTCTGACTGTACCCAGTGCTTGTATAAATAAATAAATAAACAAATATTTAAAAAATAAATAAATAAAAATAAAATGTTAAAAAAAAATTATAAATTGGCCAGAAGCCCAGAGTTGCAGATATTCATGGCTGAAGAAACTGTGAATCTATTTGGTGACATACTAGTTACAATGAGAGGGCAGCAGGGCCCAGTGATGAAATTCAGGCCACGTGCATGTGTAAGGGTTGCATCTTTGAAGACCTTGCATAATTCTGATCACAGGTAATTCACGATTAATCTGGCCAAGGATAGTAGCTTTTTCTCTTTGCCATCTAAAGCTATGGTACCATGTGACCTTAGTTTAAGAACAGTTTATGGTTTTCTTCACCTGTCAACTTAGAAATTACATAACATGACAATTTTAGAGAAGATGAAATTGGAATTGTTGGAAAATGTGTCCACCAAGCAAGGGTTTATAACATACCCATTTCGTAAAATTCATAATTCTATAAAGTATAACCTTGTACATTTTAAATTAAGACTGAATGTCTAGTAACTAGAATTTGATAGACCTGGAAGTGGGAATAGGGGATGTCAGGAGGGGATTCAAGGCAGTGAAGGAAGGGGCTGCATATTCCTGGGCACATAAGCAGGCTGAGACTGGGGTGAGGGACCACAGCTTCTAAGCTGTCACTGGAGAGGCACAGGGCTGAGAGTAAGTGCTTCCTTCAACACCTTGACCTGGGTATCTCATTGTCTCACCTGCCTCACCCTGGTCCCTGCCAGGTCTATAAGCTTGATTATTCATAGTGATGCTGAACTTAGCTAGGCTTCCTTTTGAGAGGCAAGTAAGTCATTCCTACTACTGCACTGTCTCTGGCTTATACTAGGGAAAGTGCCTGACTCATACTAGGGAAGCTGGGAAATAGCCCTTTGAACAGGATTGGACTGGATTGGATCACAACCTTGGTATTAACCAGGGTATGAGTGAGAAGAGGGTCCACATAGTGGACAGGGAATGGAACTGATGACTCCTGTTCCCATTGGTTCAATTATTTGGATCTCTCAGCTGGTTGGATTGCAGAGGAATCGGGATCATAGGCTTTGTTCCTTTTTTCCTATAAGTTAGTCTGACTTTAGTTCTAGTTCACTGTCTGGAACCCTTATTTGAGTGGACTTCTCGTTGATGCTAGTGGAGCAGTGAGGACATCAGGTAAAGGAGTGTAAAGAAATGTAAAGGGATCAACCTTTGTCTGTCTTCCCCTTTGTAATTCATCAGTGATAAGGTGAACGGTGGTGACACCGGGACATCCCTGATGGGGAATTCTCTTATCTGGCAGAATGTGTGTGTGTGCATTACCAAAAGGATGGTCGTTCACTGGACTACTTTTGAGTAGTCATTAAATAAATTAGTTGCAGAGGATTCACCAGAGACAGAGCAGGGAACAGAACAGGCAGATTGACTGAAATACACTGCTGAGGGGAGCAGCAGGTGAGACAGGAGAGGTCTCCTGCACCATGTGTGTTGTCCCTGGCTGGCCAGGGATCGAACTCGTGCTGCAGAGGCTGCGGATTGCTTCATAGTGTGGTGCTCAACCACTTGTGCCAACAGGGAGGCCCCTAATTTATACCTTATTAGATACGTTGTGTGTGTGTGTGTAATAGGTAAATTCTTTAGTTGAAATGAGATGGCATTAACCATGTTATTAATTACCTTGTTTTTCAACTTAGGAATTTTTTTTTAAATTTTTATTAAGATTTATTTATTTATTTATACAAGCACTGGTGTACAGTCAGAAGCGCGGGAGGGTGAGAGAATTCCCCAGAGCCAGAGCGGAGAGCAGAACAGGCAGACTGACGAAATACACTGCTGAGGGGGAGCAGCAGGCCACAGGAGAGGTCTGTGCGCCATGTGGGACCCTCGCCCGGCGGCTGGGGATTGAACCAGTGCTGCAGAGGCTGCGGGCAGCTTCGCAACCCAGCGCTCAACCGCTGCACCACCGGGGAGGCCCGCAACTTAGGAATTTTTTGTACAAAATACAAATGTGCAAGATTATTTAGTATAATACTGTTTAATTGTAAATGTAATATTGACGGGTTCAAATACCCTTTTGAGACTGGTTGGATAAAAATGCTACAACATCACAGAAGTCTGCTAGGTAGATGAATAAAGAATGAGGGAGGGCCTTCCTGGTGGCTCAGCGGTTAAAGTCTAAGCCCCCTCACCGGCAGCCACTGCAGCATGAGTTTGATCCCTGCCAGGGATCTAACCCACAAAAGGTGCAGTAGGCCTCTCCTGCCTTGCCCGCTGCTGCCCTCAATAGTTTATTTCAATAGATTGGCCTGTTCTTCCCACTCTGTTTCTGGTGAATCCTCTCACCCTCCTTCATCTCTGGGCTACACCCCAGTATTTGTATGCATAAATAAATAAAAATGAAAATCTGAGAAAAAAAAGAACGAGGGTGCTCTCTGAACCGCTGTGCAGTGATTCCTGGGATACATTGTTAAATGAGAAAAACAAAGTTTTATGGAAAAACAAAACAAAGTTTTATGGAAGAAATAAGAAACAAACAAATAAGGAAATCCATGAGCAAATACATAGTCTTACAAATATAAAAATACAGGAATGAGAAACTAGAAACTGCTGGGGTAGGTTACCATAAGGGTAAGTAGGAAATGATGTAGGAGTGAGGGTGCCATGAGGAAGGGATACTTCTGGGTTTACTTGGTGGTTTTTGACTTCTAGAGCCAGGTTAGCATTTTGCATGCTCCATCAAGGAGAAGGGAAAGCTGCAATGAAATATTGCCAGAAATATAGGAACCTAACACCCAAATGAGTCAGGTCACACTGTAGGGAGGAAAATGAACTGCCCTTGGGAACTTTTGAACACAGTATTTTGACTGTGTGCCCTCAGTTTAAACACAAAAAGAAATGTGAATAATACTGATTACTGATTAGCAAATTTGTCTGTTTTTCTTTTTTTTTTTTTTTTTTAAATAATAAATTTTATTTTTATATTCCCCCATACAATTGCAAAAGCCCCATTCTGACCCCAATCCTTCCCTTCCCGCCCCCCACCCCCCAAAAAGTGTCTCTGGTTCATAGTTTTTTGTTGATTTTGATTTTCACTTTCTTATATTCATTTTCCTGGTCCCTTATTTAAGTTTTCTAGATTCCTGCTATGAGTGAGACCATCCGGTATTTTTCTTTTTCTTTTTGGCTTATTTCACTGAGCATGATCCCTTCCAGCGCCATCCATGTTGCTGCAAATTGCATGTGTTTATCTTTTTTGAATGCTGAGTAATATTCCATGGTATATATGTACCACATCTTCTTGATCCAGTCATCTATTTTTGGGCATTTGGGTTGTTTCCAAAGCTTAGCTATTGTAAACAGTGCTGCTATAAACATAGGGGTGCAGGTGTTCTTTGGAATTGATGTTTCTGTGTCCTTTGGGTAAATACCTAGGAGTGGAATTGCTGGATCCTATGGAAGCTCTATGTTTAGTAGGTCCAGAAATCTCCACTCAGCTCTCCATAGTGGTTGGACCAGTTTGCACTCCCACCAACAGTGCAGAAGAGTTCCTTTTTCTCCACACCCTCGCCAACATTTGTTGTTGCTAGTTTTTTTAATATGTGCCATTCTCACTGGTGTGAGATGGTATCTCATGGTAGTTTTGATTTGCATTTCCCTGATTACAAGTGATGTTGAACATTTTTTTTTTTTAATCTTAAATTTTATTTTTATATTCCCCCATACAATTGCAAACGCCCCATTCTGACCCCAATTCTTCCCCTCCCGCCCCCCCCCCCCCAAAAAGTGTCTCTGGTTCATAGTTTTTTGTTGATTTTGATTTTCACTTTCTTATATTCATTTTCCTGGTCCCTTATTTAAGTTTTCTAGATTCCTGCTATGAGTGAGACCATCCGGTATTTTTCTTTTTCTTTTTGGCTTATTTCGCTGAGCATGATCCCTTCCAGCGCCATCCATGTTGCTGCAAATTGCATGTGTTTATCTTTTTTGAATGCTGAGTAATATTCCATGGTATATATGTACCACATCTTCTTGATCCAGTCATCTACTTTTGGGCATTTGGGTTGTTTCCAAAGCTTAGCTATTGTAAACAGTGCTGCTATAAACATAGGGGTGCAGGTGCTCTTTGGAATTGATGTTTCTGTGTCCTTTGGGTAAATACCTAGGAGTGGAATTGCTGGATCATATGGAAGCTCTATGTTTAGTAGGTCCAGAAATCTCCACACAGCTCTCCATAGTGGTTAGACCAGTTTGCACTCCCACCAACAGTGCAGGAGAGTTCCTTTTTCTCCACACCCTCGCCAACATTTGTTGTTGCTAGTTTTTTTAATATGTGCCATTCTCACTGGTGTGAGATGGTATCTCATGGTAGTTTTGATTTGCATTTCCCTGATTACAAGTGATGTTGAACATTTTTTCATATGTCTGTTGGCCATTTGCATTTCCTCTTCAGAGAAGTTTCTTTTTAGCTCTTCTGCCCATTTTTTGACTGGATTATTTTCTTTGTTGTTGCTGAGTCTCATCAGCTCTTTGCAGATTTTTGTGATCAGTCCTTTATCATTAGTGTTGGGTGCAAAAATGTTCTCCCAGTTGGTGGGGTTTCTCTTTGTTTTTGTTGTTGTCTCTTTTGCTGTGCAGAAGCTCTTTAATTTGATGTAGTCCCAGCTGTTTATCTTTGTCTTCACTATCACTGCTTTGGGTGATGTGTCTGTAAAGATGTCTTTGATGTGCAAATCCCGTAGTGTTTCGCCTATATTTCCTTTTATGTATTTTATGGTTTCAGGTCTTATGTCTAGTTCTTTAATCCATTTTGAGTTGATTTTTGTGTATGGTGTGAGGTAGTGGTCAAGCTTCATTCTTTTGCATGTAGCGACCCAGTTTTCCCAGCACCATTTATTGAACAAACTTTCTTTGCTCCAATGCATAGTCTTTGCTCCTTTGTCAAAGATTAGTTGACCATAAATCTGTGGGTTTATTTCTGGATTTTCTATTCGATTCCATTGGTCTGTATGTCTGTTCTTGTTCCAATACCATGCAGTTTTTTTTTTTTTTTCCAATACCATGCAGTTTTGATGATTATGGCTTTGTAGTATAGTTTGAAGTCTGGGAGTGTGATGCCTCCATTTCCTTCTTTTTTTTTTTCAGTAGAGCTTTGGCAATTCGGGGTTTTTGGTGATTCCATATGAATTTCATCAATAATTGTTCTATTTCTTTGAAGAATGACATTGAAATTTTGATTGGAATAGCATTGAATCTGTATATTGCTTTTGGTAGGATGGCCATTTTAATAATGTTTATTCTTCCAATCCATGAGCAGGGGATGTTTTTCCATTTCTTTGTGTCTTCTTCTATTTCTTTTAACAGTGTTTTATAGTTTTCTTTGTATAGGTCCTTTACCTCTTTTGTTAGATTTATTCCCAAATATTTGATTTTTTTTGTTTCGATAATAAAAGGGATGGTTTTTTTGATTTCTTCTTCTTCAGATTTGTTGTTTGTGTATAGGAAGGCTACTGACTTTTGCGTGTTGATTTTGTATCCTGCCACTTTACTGAATTGATTGATGAGTTGAATTAGTTTTTCTGTGGAGATTTTGGGGTTCTCTATGTATATTATCATATCATCTGCAAATAGTGATAGTTTGACTTCTTCTTTTCCTATTTGGATTCCTTGGATGTCTTTCTCTTGTCTTATTGCTCTGGCTAGGACTTCCAGTATTATATTGAAAAGCAGTGGTGAGAGTGGACATCCTTGTCTTGTTCCAGATCTTAATGGAATTGCTTTCAGCTTTTCACCATTGAGAATGATACTGGCTGTTGGCTTGTCATAGATGGCCTTTATGATGTTGAGGTATGTTCCTTGTATCCCAAGAATTTCAAGGGCTTTTATCATGAATGGGTGTTGCACTTTGTCGAAAGCTTTCTCAGCATCTATTGATATTATCATATGGTTTTTATATTTCTTTTTGTTGATGTGTTGGATAATGTTGATTGATTTTCGGATGTTAAACCATCCTTGTGTCCCTGGAATGAATCCAACTTGGTCGTGGTGAATTATCTTATGGATACATTGTTGGATTCTGATAGCTAAAATTTTATTGAGGATTTTTGCATCAGTGTTCATTAGGGAGATTGGCCTGTAGTTTTCCTTTTTTGTGTTGTCCTTATTCGGTTTTGGTATTAGTGTAATATTGGCTTCATAGAACGTGTTTGGTATTGTCCCTTCCTTCTCAATTTTTTGGAAGAGTTTGTGAAGGATAGGCACTAATTCGTCTCTGAATGTTTGGTAGAATTCATTTGTAAATCCATCAGGTCCTGGGCTTTTGTTTTTGGGGAGGTTTTTGATTACCATTTCAATTTCGCTGCTTGTAATTGGTCTGTTTAGGTGTTCTATTTCTTCTTTATCTAGCTTTGGGTGATTGTAGAGTTGTAGGAATTTGTCCATCTCCTCTAGATTGTTGAACTTGTTTCCATATAACTGTTCATAGTAGTTACTGATTATTCTTTTGATTTCTGCTGTGTCCGTTGTGATTTCTCCTCTTTCATTTATGATCCTGTGTATTTGTGCTTTCTCCCTTTTTTCCTTTGTGAGCCTGGCTAGGGGTTTGTCTATTTTATTTATTTTTTCAAAGAACCAGCTCTTGGTTTCATTGATCTTTTGGATTGTTTTTTTAGTTTAAATTTCATTTATTTCTGCTTTGGTTTTTATTATTTCTTTTCTTCTACTGGTTTTGGGGTTTTTTTGTTGTTCTTTTTCTAGATCTTTGAGCTTCGAGATTAGGTTGTTTCTTTGAGTTCTTTCTTGTTTTTTTGATGTGAGCTTCTATTGCTATATATTTTCCTCTTATTACTGCTTTTGCTGCATCCCATACATTTAGGATATTGGTGTCCTCCTTGTCATTCAATTCAAAGAATTTTTTAATTTCTTCTTTGATCTCCTCGTTAGTCCAGTGGTCTTCCATTAGTGTGGTTTTTAATCTCCATGAGGTAGGATAGTTCCTTGCCTTCTTTTTATGGTTTATTTCTAGTTTGATGCCTTCGTGGTCAGAAAAGATGGTTGGTATGATTTCAATCTTGGTGTATCTGTTGATGTTTGTCTTGTGCCCCAGTATGTGATCGATCCTGGAGAATGATCCGTGTGCGCTTGAGAAAAATGTGTACTCCGTTTTTTTTGGGTTTAGTGTTCTATAGATGTCTGTTAAGCCCAAATGCTCTAGGTCCTTATTTAGAGCTTTAGTTTCTTTACTTATTTTTTGTCTTGTTGATCTATCCATTGTTGATAGTGGTGTGTTGAAGTCTCCCACTACGTATGTGTTTTCTCTGATGTCTGTTTTCAGAGAGGACAACAGTTGTCTGATATATTTTGGTGCTCCTTCGTTTGGTGAGTATATGTTAATGAGTGTTATTTCTTCTTGAAGTATTGTCCCCTTGATCATAATGTAGTGACCATTGGGGTCTCTTTTTATTTTTTTGAGTTTGAAGTCTGTTTTATCTGATATAAGTATAGCTGTTCCTGCTTTCTTTTTTGGCCCATTTGCTTGTAGGATTGTTTTCCATCCTTTGACTTTGAGCCTATTTTTATCTTTTGTAACTAAATGTGTTTCCTGGAGACAGCAAAAGGTTGGGTTTTGTTTCTTAATCCAGGCTGCAACTCTGTGTCTTTTTATTGAAGAGTTTAGTCCATTTACATTTAGAGTTAATATCGATATGTTAGCATCTGTATTTGCCATTGTGTTTGTCTTTCCTTTGATTTTATTTATTTATTCTTTTAATAACTTTTTTTTTTTTGGTCTTTTTTCGTTGTTATTCGTCCCTCTGAGGTTCTGGCTTTAGGATTCCTTGTAGTATTTTTTGGAGTGGGGGTTTAGTCACAATGAAATTCCGGAGTTTCTCTTTGTCTGGGAAGGTCCATATTCTTTCTTCATGGAGGAAAGAGAGCTTTGCGGGATAGAGTATTCTTGGTTGGCATCTGTTTTCTTGGAGTCTGTTGACTATGTCCCTCCACTCTCTCCTTGCCCGTAGTGTTTCTTCAGAGAAGTCTGATGTCAGCCTGATTGGTTTTCCTTTGAATGTTATCTGTTTCTTCCCTCTTGTCAGCTTCATTATTTTTTCCTTGTCCTGGATTCTTGGGAGCTTTACTATTATGTGTCTTGCTGTGTTTTTCCTTTCGTCGTGGAAGTTTGGTGTTCTTCTTGCTTCTTGTATATCAATTTTCAGCTCCTTCTTCGCATTTGGGAAGTTCTCTTCAGTTATCTCCTGGAATATTTTCTCTGTTCCTACATCTCTCTCCTCTCCTTCTGGAATTCCTATAACTCTTATATTTCCTTTCCTCATGGAGTCAGATAGTTCCCGGAGTCTTTCTTCATTCTTTTTCCTTCGTACTTCTCTTTCCTTTTCTGTTTTGGTTCTTTTTATTTCTGTGTCTTCAAGAGTACTTATTCGTTCTTCCATTTCATCTATTCTGCTTTCATTGCTTTTCCCAGAGTTCTTTAGTTCCTCCATTAATTCTTTGATCTCCTGCATTTCTTTTACTTCCCTCTTTAGGGACTCAATTTCATTCTTCTGACCATTGTTTTCCCTCTTTAGGGACTCAATTTCCTTCTTCTGATCTATCACTTTTTTAATCATGGCAATTTTAAATTCTCTTTCTGAAAGGCTCAGAAGTTCTTCCAAGTTGCTGTCGTTGCAATCTGGGGAGTGGTTTTCTTTTTGTGGTGTGCTTCTTTCCTGAGGCGTTGTTAGGTTGCGTGTGGTTCTTCTACTCCCTACTGTCTGTTTTCTAATTTGTCGTATGCGTTGGGACACTGTGTTGCTCGGACTGGCTGGCATCTTGGGTGAACTTCTCCGCTCCCCTCTGGCTCCTGCAGGAGCCATCTCTGGCTTCTGGGGGAGCTTTCTGATGGTTTTAAGCAGTTTTTACTTTAGAAATGTCCCTGTTCTCTAATGGCGAAGCGGGATGCAGTCCCTGCGCCTCCGGTCTCAGGCACACTCTTCTGTGTGCCCGGTCTGCCCCGGACGTGGGTGCCTGCTCCCTCTGTGGGCTCAGACTGCTGGTCGGAAGGGGCCTGGCGTGGGCTAACTTCCCGGCTGGCCACTGGGTCCTCCAGAAGCCTTCTGCCCTTCTTAAGCAGTCTTAAGAAATTTCCTGTTCTATGGGGGTGTTAGTGACTTTTTTTTTCCTGGTCGCTAGGTGGCGCCAGAGATCTCTCCTATTGTCCTTGGGGGGCTGTTTTTCGCCTCCCCCTACCCCGTGGGACAGGGAATAGAGCGGGAATGGTAGGGTAAGCCTCAACAGCTTTGGGTGCTGTGTCTGCCTTGTGCCCCACCGTCGTGGAGAACCCACGCCCCGAGTTTTCGTGCCCCGGGTCTCAGTTCAAAGCCCTCAGGTCCAGGACGCGGGCTGTAGCCCAGTTCAGTGGCGCGGGAATGGCGCCTTTTGCACCCGGCTCCTGTGCCTGGGCGCCTGGTTCCTGCTCACTCAGGGAGGGACTTTCACCCCCTTGAGGGCCTCCGCGCGTCTCCCCGCAAGCCTAGGTCGCAGGCGCGGGGACCTGGGCAGCGGTGATCCCGGTCTGCACTTGCTTCTCAAGCGCGCCAAGCGCGCTGCTTTTCCGTGCAAGCTTACCGGCAGCCCGGGCTGTGTGCGCGTCTCCCGGGGTCTTTGTTCTTCTCTAATGGCGCCCGGAGCCGTTTGCTCACCGCTGCGGCGAATCCTGCAGGGTTCTCCACAGCTCCCGTTCACAGGGTGTGGTGGCTGCAATAGTTCCTTTCCACTCCCAGTCCCGCTTGCTGCATCGTTTGTTCTTGTTGGTCGTTTTGGTTTGTTGTTTTCCTCCTCTCTGCTGGTCGGAGAGTGCCGCCTCTGTGGGCGGGGGAGGGGAGCAGGGTTCTGCGCTTTCCTCCCTTCTAGTCCTCTTTTATGGTAACTTTCTTCTTCGGGTAGTTTGCTGGAGTCGTCCGTTTATCTTCCGTGTCCCAGTTCTCACTGGGACCTGCCGCTTTTCCTCCCTATTAACTTTTTTTTTTTTTAGAGGCATGTTTATTTATTTATTTATTTGTTTGTTTGTTTGTTTGTTTTGTTTATACATGCACTGGGTACAGTCAGAAGTGCGGGAGGGTGAGAGAATTCACCAGAGCCAGAGCGGGGAGCAGAGCAGGCAGAAGGACCGAAGTACACTGCTGAGGGGAGCAGCGGGCGGCAGGAGAGGTCTGCGCGCCATGTGGGACCCTCCTCCGGTGGCCGGGGAGCAGCCGGGGATCGAACCGGCGCCGCAGAGGCCGCGGGCAGCTTCGCAACCCAGCGCTCAACCGCTGCGCCACCGGGGAGGCCCCCTATTAACTTTTTTTAATGGGAGATCTTACTTGCAGCGTCTCCTCGCCGCCATGTTGCTCCGCCCCCTCCTCTACCAAAAAAAAAAAAAATTTGTCTGTTTTTCTTAATGGTATGAACAGTTCTGCTTTCTGGGTATTTTAGGATTGAGCAAAAGAGTAAATACAGTGGGATAAAGAGAAGCAGCTTTCTAACTATTGGAGAGGGATTCACAATAGGGACAAGAAGATGACTGTGTCACCCCCATGGGGCTAGACTACAGCAGGATGTGTCGGTATTAGGTCGTGACTTTTAGTTGAGTGTGAAGTCTCATGGATAAATTTCCAGCTTTGTCAACTGAGAGGGCTTAAAGACAATGGCACCCCAATAGCATGAGCACACTTAGTACCCAGATCTTGGTTGAAAAAGACATTTCCTCCTAAAAGGGAGTTTCAGAGTTTTGTTTTTGTTTTTTAAAGATTTATTTATCCATATAAGAGCTGGGTGTAGGCCAGAGGTGCAGGAGATTGAGAGGATTCACCAGAGACAGAGTGGGGAACAGAAGAGGTGGATCCACTGAAATACACTGCTGAGGGGAGCAGTGGGCGAGACAGGAGCGGTCTGCTGCACCATGTGGATTAGCTCCTGGCCAGGGATCAAACTTGCGCTTCCTTGGTTGCAGATAGCTTCATAGTGCTGAGACAACCCCTTGTGCCACCAGGGAAGCCTCAGAGTTTCTTTGTGAAATACCTTTCCCTGATTTCCTGACTGGTGCAGATTAGTGAGCCCAGAATTGTTTATTATGTCAGGGAGTTAAGCAAGTGCTCCCAGAAAGATGGAGACATGCCACAAAGGACACAGGAAACAACTTGAGGGACTCGTCACTATTTGAAATAAAATAAATGAGAGCAGTGGGTTATAACTCATTGTATCAAATAAGAGTCCATGATTTCATATTAATAAGTAAAAATATAAATTAAGAAGAATGGAAATCTGTACCTTGTTAAGGAATGTTAACTAATAAATGTAAAGGAATTATGGAATTAGAAAATCCCCGCATTTGGCCTTCATCATAGTAATCTCAGGCAAACATCGATTGATGCTGTATCTACTGGGCAAAAATTTGAAGAAGAGACAGGATATTTAGTCTAAAAGTTACCTTTCCACAAGTTACTTGTTAATTACAAAGGGAAAGATAGTAACTTTACAGCAGAGAAACCTGACAGAGATCCCCTAACCACATGATCAGAGTTAATGTCAGCAGTAGTGGGACAGTCGGTAATCACGGAAGGCAGTGGTATCACCTGTGGGGGTTTCCTGCGCCATGCATAAACTGCATCTAATCATGAGGAACCATCGGACAAATCCAAGTTTATAGAGTCTGTAAAATGTCCAACCTTTGCTCTTCAGAAACATCAAGGTCAAGGAGAAAAAGAGTAAGGAGTTGCCCCGAATGGAAGACCAGAGACATGACAAGTAAATACACTGCCTGACCTGGATGAGACCCTAGGCTGAGGGCAAAAAGAACTATAAAGGACAATTAATAAACATTTAGATATGGACTCTGGATTAGATGATGTTATTTGTTAATTTTCCTGATTTTGTACTCGGATTCTGTAAGAGAATGTGTGTATTCTTAGGAAATGCACACTGAAGTAGTTAGGAATAGCAGCCCAGCGCCTGCAACTCCCTTTCAGATGCTTCAGAAAAAAAGGGCATGGTAAAGCATCCCAATCTCAGATTCTCATTTGTAGTCTAGTCTGTGGACTTGGGGTAGGCCTTGGGCCTCGATAATTTTTGAAGCTTCTCGGCTGATGTATAGTGAGGATTGAGAACTGTCTCGCCTTACAATTACCCATGTCCTGGCCTCAATCAAGACCCATGGAATCAGGATCTTGGGGGTGAAGCCCACCACAGGCAATTTTTGAAATCTTCCCAGGTGTTTCGATGTGCAGGCAGGCCTGAGAACCACTGGCGTACATATAATTGAGGTTTATTCAGTGAGTCATATTCTTCACCTCCATGGCTGCTCTCCAAACTGACCACAAACAGGGCCTCTCCTGGTTGCACAGCGGTTGAGTGCTGGGCTGCGAAGCTGCCTGCAGCCCCTGCAGCACTGGTTCGATCCCCTGCCACCAGCAAGGTTCCCACATGGCGTGCAGACCTCTCCTGCCACGCCCGCTGCTCCCCTCAGCAGTGTGTTTCGTCAGTCTGCCTGTTCTGTTCCCTGCTCTGGCTCTGGTGAATTCACTCACCCTCCCGTGCTTCTGACTGTACCTAGTGCTTGTATAAATAAATAAATTAATTAAAAAACATTAAAAAAAAAAACCAAACTGACCACAAACTTATTGGCTTATATTTTCAGAGAAATTTACTGCATTTTGTCAGTTATGTGGTTTTTATGCCCTCTTTTGCATTTGTTAATTCTTTACCTGTTAGGTACTTATTTCTTGTTTCTTCAAATATAGTAACATTTTCCATACTAGCTAAGTAAACATGTAGTACAGGCTGCTTTCCAAACCAGCAAATACAAGAGGCCTGTCCATCCTTCATAGCTGCTGAGCGCTGCTCCCTAGTGTGTGCGTTCCGCTGTCTCTCCAGCCCCTGCTCCCTGATATTCACAGGTTTCCTTTATTTTCTTTATAAATGATTCAGTGAAGATCCTTGTCTGTATATCTTTATTTCTCTTGCTGTTTCTAAGGATAGCCTTCTAGAAGATGGATAATCTGGGAGAGGGTGTGAATACTTAAAACTTTGATAGAAAATTGGGTAGACACTACCAAGGCATCCTTCAGATGGGCTGTGCCTGCTTACCATCAGCATTTAAGGGCACTTACTTCTTTACAGTCTTCTCAGCATGAGCTGTTTTAATTTTTGCTAATCTAATGGAAAAAAAGTGGATTCTAATTTGCATTTCATTCAGTCCAACATTGTTTTATTGGTTTACTAGCTATTTATATTTCTTCTTGAATTGCCTTTTAATATTTTATATCTACCTTTTATTGATTTGTAAGCATTCTGTTTTATGACTGTTAACCTTTGACAAAGCAAATTGTGTGCCAGGATTTCTCTAAACCAAACTTTAAAAGTTCTCTGTAGAAAACAGTGACATTTCCATCTTTGTAATAGGTTATAACTGTTAACGTAGTTCTGTTTTGGGGTGCATGATTTAACATGGTATAACGTGTCGTGTTAGGCAGATTCACATACAGGGGTACTCTCCTATATGTAATCTTTGGTAGTTAGTAGAAAATGAAACTTGCTGAACCCTGTTGTACCAGCACATGTAGAGTGTGGTCAGCCCACAGGTCACTGGCCAAGATCACTGCACTTGTCTGGTGCGCATTCTCTTTTATAAACCATGCTCTGAATTTTTAGTTCTCTCAATTGGGATAGTTTTGTCATGTCAGTGAAGGGCATATTTTTTTAAATTTTATTTATACACGAACCGGGGAATAGGCAGATGTGAGGGAGGGTAAGAGAATTCACCAGAGACAGAGTGGGGAGCAGAACAGGCAGACTGATGAAATACACTGCTGAGGGGAGCAGCAGGCAAGATAGGAGAAGTCAGCTTGCCGCGTGGGTTGCTCCGAGGCCGGCGGGGATAGAACCGGCACTGTAGAGGCTGCAGACAGCTTTACAGTGCTGCGCTCAACCGCCTGCACCACCAGGGAGGCCCCGAAGGGCATATTTTTATGATTATTTCAAAAGAAATTAATATTTAAATTATTTTCACTGTAATTCCTTTTTAAAATACACCTAGTGGACTCAGCTTTTTCTTCATTAGAACAAAAAGTCCCTGCGTTTTAGGAGGGTTTTCACTGACATACATGTAATAATGCTTGTATCAGGCGTCTTGATTGTAAACAACAGACATTGATTCTGGCTAACTTGGGTACAGGAGGAGTTGGAAGGTCATTGGAGGCTTGTAGTTGGCAGAAGGCTTCCAGCTGGAGGCATTGTAGACGCCTGGTTGTGGGTCCCTAGAGCAGACTGCTCTTCAGCTGAAACAGAAATAGTCTGACCAGGATGCTGGTGCTTGCTCCAGACAGTGTTCAAGGAGTATGCAATTGGCTGAACTTTGGTCACATGTCCGCTGCTTGTGCTGGTGAAGGAGAGGGAGGGCCCACCTCCTGAGGGCTGATGTGAGCGAGCTTCACCCATGGTTACACTCCCACCAAAACTGGGAGGAAGAATTAAACTGCCAAAAAACAGTGATGAATAGAGATGGATTCTGGGTTACATCCTCCCCCAAGAGACTTCAACAAAGGTGTCTTTCATTTTTGAGTTATTTTATGCACATCTCACTAGAGCTCAAAAAGCTGAGTGAGAATGTATGGCTAGGGAATGGAAGCTAATAGCGCATCGGGCATGCTTCTCATGTTGACTAGCAGTTCAGAGGTAGCTCATTTACCTGTCCAGGGTTGAAAGTGGCAGTCCCAGGACTCATCACAGGTCTTCTGACTTTGAACTGAGTGGGTTTACATTTGTCCTAGTCTGTATCAGCTCAGGCTGGCTTTTCTTACAGGTTACATACAGACAGGTTCCATCTTTCTGGCTCAAACACAGGACCGACTGATCTCCCTGAAGCGCATCAACTCAAGGCTGAAGTACGTATGAGCCTAGAAGCCTGTCCTGAATTTATTGTCAAACTGACCTCTGCTGCCAGGTCAGTGAATGTCATTGTCCTCTTGTATTCTGTGGCAGTGTTATAGGCATCCCTTCTGAGATCATCTCCCCCAAGAAAGTGGCTGAACTTCACCCTCTCCTCAATGTACACGACCTGGTGGGGGCCATGCATGTTCCTGAGGATGCAGTGGTATCCTCCGCCGATGTGGCTCTTGCCCTGGCAAGTGCTGCCTCCCAAAATGGTAAGCAGGTTTTGGGTTAGGCAGGAAGAGCAATCTGAGAACGTGTTTACGGTAGGGAATGACACTGTCTTAGCTTCCATTTCTGAACACTGGCTCTTAAAATTTTTGTTATAACATCTGTTAATAATTTCCCTCAGGGCCATATTTTTCTTATTAAATTTCTAAGGAACAGCTTTTAGTATTGACTAAGGCACTTCATACTTAAGGAGTTCCCCACCCCCGCAGGAATTGAGAGCTCCAAGGTTGGAACAGATGTTGGGGATTTAATCCACAGCTAAGATGGTGTTCTGGTGTTGGAAGGGAGGAAGGGAAGCCTCACCACTGTCTAGAGATGCACAACATGGCTAGATTAGGATTTGAGACCCTGTTTGAATGTGTTGGCCTCTACCACTTTTCTTATTCCTTGAACTTAATATGTTCTATAGTCGTTTTTTAAATTGGCCTGCTCTTTCCAGTTTTGGGGGAGAGGCCCATTTACACAGTCTCAGAACATGGTTCTTAGGAGTGGTTTTGTATGTTTGTTTGTTTGTTTGTTTTAAATTAAAGCATTGACCTGGCTTTTTCAGTGTTTATGAGAATCTGTTGGAGATGGAAAAATCTGGAACATGACACAGTGGATATACCAAACTCTTTCTTTACCTTGGAACAGGTGTTCAGATCTACGACCGGACAAGTGTCCTTCATGTAATGGTCAAAAAAGGTCAAGTCACTGGCGTGGAGACTGACAAAGGCCAGATTGAATGCCAGTATTTTGTCAACTGTGCTGGTCAGGTAGGTTAGTGACAATACTGGGTCACTGATTTTCTTGCTTTGATCTCTAGGATTTTTTGGTGTCATTGCATTAATAGTGTGAAGGGCTAAACAGATATCAGGGGCCATACGTTCTTGTTGGAACTGGAAAACTCAAGAACCTGAATACTCCAGAAATCTGGATCTGTTTCTCCAGTGGAAGCACCTATGACCTTTTCCTTCCTCTCTGTGGGCTGACCTGTGCTACTTTGGTCAGGAAGGAAGCAGTTGGGCACTGACAAAAATCCTTGGTGTTGGGTCTGTCTGTGGTGTTTCATTTCATTCTACAACCCAGCAAATAAAGCACCAGGTTCTTCTGTTGTGTGAGGAGCATGAGCATGGGTTTTGTTTCTAGAACAGTTGCTTTTTTTTTTTTTTTAAAGATTTTCCATTTATTTATACAAGAACTGGGGTACAGGTCAGAGGCACAAGAGGGTGAGAGAATTCACCAGAGACAGAGCGGGGAGCAGAACAGGTAGATGGACCGAAGACACTGCTGAGGGGAGCAGTGGGCGAGGCAGGAGGGATCTGCCACGCCATGTGGGTTTCTCCCTGGCCGGCCGGGAATCAAACCTGCACCGCAGAGGCTGTGGACAGCTTCACAGCATGGCACTCAACCCGCTGCGCCACTGGGGAGGCCCAACAGTTGCTTCTTTTAAGGCATGTTGGTCCCTTGCTTTCCCCTCTATGATCTTAAAGTGACCATGGGAAGTTCCTTTATGATTCATGCTTGGGTTTTGTAGTGAGGCCAGGCAATTCCTTAAAAGGGCCTCATTTGCTCCCTGTGAGCTCCTTTACTAGCTGGTAATCTTTGATCTTAGAGTAACTATTATGGTTTAAAAAGTGTAGTGTTGTCCCTATCCAAACAATTGAACTGAAGCAGGCTGAAACTTGGCTTCCTACACCTGACATTGTAGCAAGAGCACACCTGAGCCACTTGAAATTAAACTCTTTTCAAGTGGCTGAACTAGCTCATTTGTCTTTCTGTTCCTCTTCCCACCTACAAATAAATCTGTCCATTTGTAGTGGGCATACGAGCTGGGTCTGTCCAACGAGGAGCCGGTTAGTATCCCGTTACATGCCTGCGAACACTTCTACCTTCTGACTCGCCCCTTGGAGACCCCTCTGCAGAGCAACACACCAAGTGAGGACTTGCACTTTGTTTTTAATCTTGTTTCCTTGCCATTCTGTCCTCTGGAAAGAAAGACTTTCTGCTAAGGACAGATTGTGCGTGAGTCTCATCTTTTCTGGAGCCTGTTACAGGAAGGTGCACCCAATTCTAACTTTACTTTGATAGCTCTTCTTGAAAGGCTGGCCAAATGGGCATTCCACCTAAGCATTTTTGTTTTTGTTTTGCAAGCTAATTGTAGCATCTGAGATCTAAATTGAAACTATTTGGAATGTAATCTTGAATTTTTGACTTAAATGCTATGTGCTGTAGAAATGTCATAGCTAAGTTATAAACCTGATTGTTCAGCGACTCCAAGCACCATGGGAGAGGGTTTTGATAACATTTTGGAGGTCTTGCTCTCTAGCACCAGGCTCTGTAAATCCCGTTACATTCCCACGTGGCACATTGGCACTTATATTTGTTTGGCTGTGAGAACTGGTCCTGCTTCTAGGTAGCTGATCACTGGAGATAATCAGAAACCCCGTCTCCACTTTAAATCTGAGAGAGAGACTCCTGCTCCATTGACCTCAAACAATATATTTAAAGCTAATTAATGCCTGTGTTCGTTGGATGCTTTTCATTAATAAGGCCATTAAGGGCAGTTTGCTTTTATTTTTCTGTCGATTTAGAAGGGTGGCTTGCCTCTGAACCCTGTTTTTCTCTTCTATCTCCCACTCCCTTGTCATTTCTCTTCCTCAGCTATTGTGGATGCTGATGGAAGAATCTATATTCGGAGCTGGCAGGGTGGTATCTTGTCTGGGGGCTTTGAGAAGAATCCAAAACCAATTTTCACTGAGGGCAAGAACCAACTGGAGATTCAAAACCTACAGGAGGACTGGGACCACTTTGGTATGTGAACTAGATTATACCAGCAATGGCTTATTTTTGCCTAAGATGTTATGTAAAAATTTTTTTTGCCATATAACATTATATTGGTCTCAGGTGTACAACATAGTGATTCAATATTGGGATGCATCGTGACCCACAGTCAGTCTAGTTACCACGTTACCATTCAAAGTTGACTTTGACGATTTACTCTCTTAGCAACTTTGAGGTGTGCTCTGCAGTATTACAGACTACAGCTGCCATGTGCGTTACATCCTCATGACTTGTTTATAATTGGAAGTTTGTTCCTCGTCACCCCCTCCACCCATTTTAACTCATTCCCAGCCTCCCTCCCCTCTGGCAACCACTATTAAGATGTTACATTTTTTAAAGCATTTTCAAAATTAGTTTGCTATTTGATCTTTATAGGAACCCCATTGGTGGTTATAAAGAGCAACCTGGCCTGAGGATGTAGATACCGGTTAGCAATTCAGTGAACTAATATCAAAATTTTGGTTAAAAGACTTTTGACCTGTTAATCACCTAAAAATCATCGCTGACGTTTCTAGGCTAGGAGGAAACATTTTGGTAAGAAATCATATAAAATTGAAGAGAATTTTAAAGACTTTTTTTTTTTTTTTAAGAAAGATTTATTTATTTGTTTGTTTGTTTGTTTATTTATTTATTTATGCAAGCACTGGGTATAGTCAGAAGCATGGGAGAGTGAGAGAATTCACCAGAGCCAGAGCAGGGAGCAGAACAGGCAGAAGGACCGAAGTACACTGCTGAGGGGAGCAGCGGGCGGCAGGAGAGGTCTGCGTGCCATGTGGGACCCTCGCCTGGTGGCTGGGGATCGAACCGGCGCTGCAGAGGCTGCGGGCAGCTTTGCAACCCAGTGCTCAACTGCTGCGCCACTGGGGAGGCCCAAAATTGAAGAGAATTTTATTTTTATTTATTTATTTTTAAAAAAGATTTATTTATTTGTTTGTTTATTTATATAAGCACTGGGTACAATCAGAAGGGCGGGAGGGTGAGAGAATTCACCAGAGCCAGAGCGGGGAGCAGAGCAGGCAGGAGGACCGAAGTACACTGCTGAGGGGAGCAGCGGGCGGCAGGAGAGGTCTGCGCGCCATGTGGGACCTTCCTCCAGTGGCCGGGGAGCAGCCGGGGATCGAACCGGCGCTGCAGAGGCTGCGGGCAGCTTCTCAACCCAGCGCTCAACCGCTGCACCACCGGGGAGGCCCTGAAGAGAATTTTAGACGCAGAATTGTTAATCTGACCTTTCACTCAGTTTTAAAATAATTTAAATTTTATTTATTGAATAGTATAGTCACATGAATGGAAATTCAAAAGATATCAAAGGGTCTCTGTGGAAAAATTTCCCTTAATGGACTTTTTTCTTAAATTTTTTACTATGGGAAACTTAAAAACTTTTAAAAGCAGAGGGAATAGTATACAGAAATTCCCCTGTATCTACCAACCAGCTTTAGTCTGGTTTCATCTACCCCATCCCACTGGATAATTCCCAGCCAGTGGAATTATATTAAAACAGGCTGAGGACTTGGAATAGCTTTTGTAGCTCTTCCAACCTAGGGACAGGGCGCCTTTCAGTGCGTCTCTGCAGACGCGGCTAAAGAACCTTCGTGTGTGCTGGTCACACAAGATAGCCACTATGGCTTCCATTGCTCCTTTCCTTTCTAAGTCATTTTTCTGGTCTTTATGCCATTGCTGCATAGGGGTGTCCTAACATTCCACAAAGATTTCTGCTTTGTGGTAAATGGCCCATTTGACCCATCTTAGAAAGCCTCTTCCAAGAGATTTTTTGAAAGGAGAGGATATAGAAAACTGTAAGTTGTTTTGAGTTCCCTAAAGCTGAGGACTCTGTTTGGGTTTGTTTTTGCTTAGAGCCGCTGTTGAGTTCCCTCCTGCGTAGGATGCCAGAACTGGAGTCTCTGGAGATCATGAAGTTGGTGAATTGCCCCGAGACCTTCACACCAGACATGAGATGCATCATGGGCGAGTCTCCTTCAGTCCAGGGCTATTTCGTGCTGGCAGGAATGAACTCTGCTGGCCTTTCATTTGGTGGAGGGGCTGGAAAGTAAGTCTCACTGACTCACTTGCTAGGCTTCTTCCTTTCTAGAATTACTTGTTGATATGGAGTATGTTTTTTCTAGCATGCTACCAATAAGATACATGTAATTTGAGAGTTGCCCATTTCAAAGTAATCATCACAGGAAACTCCTGATATTCCAGAAATGCTGTGCAAAATATTTTTATAACTCTTTTTCGGAGCTAGCCACAGTGCCTTTTGGCGCATCTTTTGTCCTCTATGAGTGGTAACTAAGCTGGTCCTTTGAATGTTATTTGAATTTGGAAACAAGTATGACAAGTGAGACAGAGGATGCTGCTGAGTATTAACATGTTTTTATTTAAAAAGTAGGTACTAATAAAAAGCCAGTCATGAGGGGACAAATGCTGTGTGATTCCCCTTACAAGAGGTAAAGCCATTCAGTTCATGGAGACAGACAGAAGATTGGCAGATACATGCTTGCAGCTTTGGAAGATGAAGCAACTTCTGGACCATGGGCTGATGGTTACATGAAAATATGAATGTGCTTAATGCCTCTAAAGTGTACACGTAGAAGAATACAGACGGTTGATTTATGTTCGTGTATTTTATCACAATTAAAATTTTTTTAATTAATGAGGTCACTTTTCTTAAGTGATCTGAATCGCTAAGAACACTTTGGAAGGGGAATCACCAAAAACATTGGGAACAGACATGGAGTCAGATGACTGCATAACTTGACGTGACGTTTTTGCTGGAAAAATCCACTGGATATATAAATTATAGAGTGCATTTGTATGTGTACTTAATTCTTATCTCTTCATAGCTGTGGCTTCTGTCTTAAGCACTTTCCAGGGACTCTCTTGGAGCTAAAATCCTCAGTCCTGGGAGAGCCATTGATGGATTTACATTTGTTTCTTTCAGAAAAGTTGAGGAAGTCACCCAGAAACTGTATCTCGTAATTCTTGACTCCTAGTACAAGTGCTGAGAGCATCACATCGGAGGCCCCATAACTGACTCCCCATCCCCTAAATCTAAACAGGTACCTTGCGGAGTGGATGGTGCATGGTTACCCCTCAGAAAATGTCTGGGAATTGGACTTGAAGCGTTTTGGTGCCCTCCAGAGCAGCCGCACTTTCCTGCGCCACCGGGTCATGGAAGTCATGCGTAAGTGACTTTTTATCCCAGTCACCCTAACTGCCTTCCCCGGTGCCTCTATCCTGCAGAGGGGCGGAGTCCCCCTCAGTTCTTTAGTCACTGCTTCAAGTTGGGCTTCTGATGTTGGAGTTTTTAGGGCTTTGTTGGGCGTGTCATGTCCCACATGGTATTTACAGACACCCCCTTCAAGCAGGTCATCCCTTGTTTACTTTTGGGGGAAGGAAAGTACATTAGGATTTCCAGGCTGGATTCCTGTCAGGTTGCCTCAGCACCTTCTCTCATATTCCTAGCCGTGCCTCCTTTCCACTTTGCTAGAAAGACCCTATGTCAGAGTGAAAGCTCTCCATCCCTACTAGGTCTTAGAAATCATAGTTTGCGCTCCAAGGTAGAAAACCTCTGTCATTCTCAGCGTTTCAGCTTCTGAGTGGCTTCTGGTATTAGCCCATCAGGTGCTAGCAAGGCAGGAGGGCACAGCTCAGCTAACTGCAAAACATGCATTCCTGCTCCCTCCTTACTCTTGCTTCCTTCCAACTTTGAAAGATTGGCCTTTCTACCTTTAATTTTTTATTCTACCTGTCTCTGATTTATTTGCCAGTAAGCCCTTAAAGATGACTTTTGTATCAGAAATTGATCAAACCAGAATTCAATTTCTTTTGCCTGCACTGAAGATGTATTACCAGACTTTGCCAAAATACATCTAAATATTTGGGGCATGTTTATACTCAGGACTAAGTTTCTACATTGGCTGTGAACCCACTGTTGACATTCATGTTGAGGCCTTTGGATGACCTTTAACCCTGTGTGCTCACTTTTGGCCGGGGTCAGAGAACTTGCATCCATAGGAGATGAAGGACCTAGCAGCAGTTACATGTAACTAAGTTTCTTTACTTTTAGCAAATGTTTTGATTAAAATGTTGAACTATTGGGCCTCCCTGGTGGCGCAAAGGGTTAAGACGCAACCATTGAAGCAGTCCACAGCCACTGCATCATGAGTTCGATCCCTAGCCAGGGAGCTACCCACATGGTACAGCAGACCTCTCCTGACTTGCCTGCTGCTCCCCTCAGCAGTGTATTTCAGTCAGTCTGCCTGTTCTGTTTCCCACTCTTTCTCTGGTGAATCCTCTTACCACCCACACCTCTGGCCTGTACCCCAGTTCTTGTATGCATAAATAAATCTTTAAAAAAAGAAAGAAAAGGGCCTCCCCGGTGGCGCAGCAGTTGAGCGCTGGGTTGCGAAGCTGCCCACTGCCTCTGCAGCGCCGGTTCGATCCCTGGCTGCTCCCCGGCCACCAGAGGAGGGTCCCACATGGCACGCAGACCTCTCCTGCCGCCCGCTGCTCCCCTCAGCAGTGTACTTCGGTCCTTCTGCTTGCTCTGCTCCCCGCTCTGGCTCTGGTGAATTCTCTCACCCACCCGCACTTCTGACTGTACCCAGTGCTTGTATTAACAAGCAAACAAACAAACAAACAAATAAATAAATCAATCTTTAAAAAAAACCAAACCTATCTTTTAAAAAAAAAAAAAAGAAATATTCAACTATTGTTGTAAGTGTAGTTTTCCCCATTTGTTTTTTTTTTTTTATTAAATTTTTTTTTTTATTAATAGAGGCATGTTTTATTTATTTATTTGTTTGTTTATTTTGTTTATACATGCACTGGGTACAGTCAGAAGCACGGGAGGGTGAGAGAATTCACCAGAGCCAGAGCGGGGAGCAGAGCAGGCAGAAGGGCCGAAGTACACTGCTGGGGGGAGCAGCGGGCGGCAGGAGAGGTCTGCACGCCATGTGGGACCCTCCTCTGGTGGCCGGGGAGCAGCCGGGGATCGAACCGGTGCTACAGAGGCCGCGGGCAGCTTTGCAACCCAGTGCTCAACCGCTGCGCCACCGGGGAGGCCCTTCCCCATTTGTTGTTAATTGTAGAACCTACCTGTGTAGATCATGACTGAACTGCAGCTTCTTGATGGATGGCACTTTTGGAGGCCTTCTCTGACTCCCATAAAATAGACAATGGTGAAGAGGAAAGTAGAATGTAAAATACCTAAGGAGATTGAAAGATAGTCACAGTACCAGGAAACCAGCATGGCTTCCTTCTCTTCACCACCCCCATGTACCTCTTGTTTGGAAGGGTGTAAGGTCAAGTCTTCTCTTTGGAAGGGACTAGAGATCACACTCTTCCTGGCTATTTTTACGTACTGCTGTTGCAGATTGGCCATTAGGAGAAGTGAATTCTGACCTTGAGCTTTGTTATGTGATAAATGTCACTGGGACAGTACTGTGCAGATTTCAGAGACACCAAATCTAGGTATGCTGTTACCCTCTCACTTCAGAACTGGGTTGAGTATTGGAGAGGAAATGTGTGTCAAAGGTCTGAGATCCCACCAGCACCAGCTCTGGGAAGAACCAGATGTCATTTCTCACACTTGTAGCCACTGTGTCCCACTTAGATATCACCTTCATGTCTGCTGTGGAGCTTAGTCCGGTTCAGAATTTTGGTCTTTCTCCCATTGTTTCTATTGCTAATTTGGAACGATAATGGAGGACAGAGTTGCTAGGGGATACATAGCTTATAAGTCCATGGAGGGACTATTCCAGCTGCTCAGTGTATCTTCTGGAGCATGCCTGTGATGCAGGGCCCTGTTAGGCAAATCAGGCTGTGTTAGCTTGGAAAGCATTTTCTTCTGAATGGAGAGAACTGGAGCCTAGTGGATGTTGGGTGTTTGCCCTGTGGCTTGGGCTTTCACAACTGTTTATATGTGTTCTAGCTCTGCTATGTGATCTGAAGGTTCCCCGCTGGGATTTCCAGACTGGGAGGCAGTTACGCACATCTCCTCTCTATGACCGGCTGGACGCACAAGGAGCCAGATGGATGGAGAAACATGGATTCGAGAGACCAAAGTACTTTGTGCCACCAGACAAAGGTAAGAAGGCACATTCTCTCTCTTGTCTTGAGAATAAAACTTCATTTTTTTTTTTAAAGATTTATTTATTTATTTATACAAGCACTGGGTACAGTCAGAAGTGCGGGAGGGTGAGAGAATTCACCAGAGCCAGAGCGGAGAGCAGAACAGGCAGACTGATGATACACTGCTGAGGGGAGCAGCGGGCGGCAGGAGAGGTCTGTGCACCATGTGGGACCCTCGCCCGGGGGCTGGGGATCGAACCGGTGCTGCAGAGGCTGCGGGCAGTTTAGTCACCCAGCGCTTAACCACTGAGCCACCGGGGAGGCCCTAAAACTTCATTTTTTTAAAAGATATTTTTCTTTAATATTATTTCTATTTTACATCATGGTTCATTTTTTGTACAGTGTTTGCTTTCTTAAAAATTTTTTTTTTTTCGGGCGTCCCCTGGTGGCGCAGGCAGTTGAGCACAGCACCGTGAAGCTGTCCGCAGCCTCTGCAGCACCAGTTGGATCCCGGCCGGCTGGTGAGGGTCCCACACGGTGTGGCAGACCTCTCTTGTCTCGCCTGCTGCTCCCCTCAGCAGTGTGTTTCATCAGTCTGCCTGTCTGCTCTCCACTCTCTCTGGTGAATCCTCTCACCACACAACCCCCTCCCGCATCTGGCCTGTACCCCGGTTCTTGTATAAATAAATAAAACTTTTTAAAAAAAAGTTATCTTTATGCTTGCAAGAACTGGGGTGTAGCTAGAGAGGCAAGGGGTGAGAGGATTCACCAGAGACAGAGTGGGGAGCAGAACAGGCAGATTGAGTGAAATAAACTGCTGAGTGGAGCAGCATGCAAGTCAGGAGAGGTCTGCTGCACCATGTAGTCAGCTCCCTGGCTAGGGACTGAACTCATGCCACAGTGGTGATTGCTTTGAGACTTAACCCCTAGACCAATAAATAAAAATAAAACTTATTTTTGAATGTATAGAGCTAAAATGTGTTCCTGAAAGTATAGTTAACAAAAATCAGTTCTATTATTCTGAACTATACAGGGATAGTTCCCAATATAAATTCCCTCCTTTTGTCTTTCTTTGTTGTTCCTGTTCTGTAGACCTCCTAGCCTTGGAGCAGAGCAAGACTTTCTATAAGCCAGACTGGTTTGACATTGTGGAGTCTGAAGTCAAGTGCTGTAAGGAAGCTGTTTGTGTCATTGACATGTCCTCTTTCACAAAGTTCGAAATAACAGTAAGTGTTTGGGAGTTAAAAATAACAGATTAGAAAAATGGCATATTTATTGACTGCATCCTGCTTTTCATCTGTCACTTCAAAACTGATTCTCTAAGAACTTCAGTATATTTTAGTGTTTTACCGGTATTGTAAGGTATCTCTGAACTTTCAGCTGTTTCTGGCTTTGGATGTCCTGGCAGAGGCCCATTTATTATTGGAACCGCTCGCTAGTGTTCTCAGGTTCTTCAAGTGGCGACTCCGCAGATCATGCTGCATGAGTCCCGGCTCGTTGAATTTTTTCAGGCGTTGCACTGCCTGTCGGGCCACGCTGCCCAAATGCTCTCGTGCTTACTCTCTCTGCTTTGTCCCTTAACCCTGCAGTCCACCGGGGATCAGGCCTTAGAAATTCTACAGTACCTCTTCTCCAATGACCTGGACGTGCCTGTGGGCCACATCGTGCACACCGGCATGCTCAACGAGCGCGGCGGCTACGAGAACGACTGCAGCATCGCTCGGCTGAACAAGCGCAGGTTAGGCCTGCCGCTGCCCCTCGGTGCTGCTTTCTGGGGGTGTCATGGCAGAGCGGAGCGCCCAAATTGTTTTTCTAGGGAGTCATAATTGTACCACGGTCAGAGAAACATTTAACTCATGGCCAGTTCATTTACAACCCAGTACAAAAAGAAATTCAGAAAAAAAGAAACTCACGTGATTATGTAAAATTTGGCGCTGAAGAACTAGCTGTGAGAAGATTCCTTAGGTTAGTTGGTCTGTATAATCTCTGAGCACTAACAGGAATCCAGAATCTTCTGTTTTGAAGGTATAGTCTAGAAATTATGTTACAGACCCCCCCAAAGGCTGAGAGTTGATTTGCCAGTGTTCTGTTCATGGCTTTGAAACCAGCTGAAGACTTGATTGCTTCCCGGTCCTCTTCTACTGTCTGGTTTTGATCACTTTTGGGTCTCACTTTCAGTTTCTTCATGATTTCTCCAACTGACCAGCAGGTCCATTGTTGGGCCTGGCTTAAAAAACACATGCCGGAAGACAGCAACCTGCTTCTGGAGGACGTCACCTGGAAGTACACTGGTAAGTGGCCTCTGGGGTCAGCTGGGTGAGAAGAGGCTGGCCCATCCAGGCTGGTCTTCTCTATTTGCCTTTCTCATTTTGATATTCAGAAGTGTGGAAGAGGCTCTCTGGTTCTAGAAAACTAGTCTTTAATAATTCCCCCACATTTTTATAAGTCAAGTGCAAAACAAGTGTTTCAGTTTCTGTCTTTTCACTGCTAGAGCCCTATAGTCAGTATGCGAGAACTCAATTTATCTGTTGAATGAGAATTCATTTCAAGATACCTTTATATCACCTAAGTAACATTTTCTTTAAAATGTCCCCTTAGCTTTTTTAAAACCGAGTAAATTTTAAGGATGACTTAATCTCTTCCTTTGCAGTCCCGCTGAAGGAGCTACCCCCTTCTGCTGCCCCACTCCAGCTTTCCCCAACAGACTCCTGCCCCTCACCCCCACCACACTCATTCTCAAATAATTGTAGCAAGTGCCAACTTCTGGCTTATTATACCAGATTGGCAAACTACAGAATCTTACTGGACCAAAGTTGTTTGCTAGCCCAAGCGAGGGTGGTTTATGTGTAACTAGCTCAAGCTGCGGTTACCACAGGGTGTGGAGCGGTTGTCCTCCGAGTGCTCCCTTAGGTCCTGATGTGGGGTTGGAGCTTTCACCATCAGGTCCTCACAGTGGAAAGAGGAAGGAAATGGAGGTTGTGCAGAGGGTTCATGGCCGGTCCTGGAAGTGGCTCCTTCCCTGTGCCAGGACTTGGTCTCATGATGCCAGCCTGACCGCAAGAGGGACTCTAGGATGCTGTCTTCCTCTGGAGCCGGAAAGGAAAGGCAAGCCAGCCGTCAGAGCTGCACCAGACAGCCTGTCTGGAGTGGGGTGTATGCTGTGTCCAGTCTTGAGTTCCCCCCAAAAAGGGATGCTTTCACTGTCCTACTACCACACAGGCCTGCACACAGGCACAGAGCAGACCTTCCGCTCAGCGCTTCACCCAGAGGCCACACTGCTCTCTCTCTTTCCCATGTAGCTCTCAATCTGATTGGTCCTCGAGCTGTGGATGTGCTGTCCGAGTTGTCCTATGCCCCTATGACTCCGGAACACTTTCCAAGTCTCTTTTGCAAGGTGGGTGCTAGTAAAGTTCTAGTTTTTAAATGGTTGGGGAATGTTTTTTACAGAGATGGCAATTACTTGTTTTTTTTTTTTTATTTTTTAAAGATTTATTTTTTATTTATGCATACAAGAGCTGGGGTGCAGGCCAGAGGTGTGGGGTTCAGAGGATTCACCAGAGAATGTGGAGCAGAATAGGTGTATTGACTGAAATACACTGCTGAGGGGTGCAGTGAGCGAAGCAGGAGAGGTCTGCTCCCTGGCTGGAGATTGAACTCATGCCGCAGTGGCTGCAGGTAGCTTGATGATGCTGAGACTTTTACCCCTGCATCACCAGGAAGGCCCAATTACTTGTTTGGACCATGCTGTAAATGTCCACAAAGTGATAACTTATGCAAACAAAATGACTGAATTATTTCTTACCCTTCAAGATGTCCTGATTTAATGAACATTAGGATTTCTTGGAGATTAATTTAACTGCACCGAGTATCAATTCTGTATATTTACTGCTTTCTGTAGCAGTAAAGTTTTTAATTACGGGATTATGACACTGATGCCAAAAAAAATGCCAGTCAAGGCCCAGCCCCCTTCCTGTTTTCCATCTACAGAGTAACCGCTGTGTGTGTGGCCTCATCAGGCAAGAAGTGGTTTAGATGAATCTAAACAACTTAGGTAATTTTCTTCTACTTTGCTATAGCTGAGTGAAACAAATTGTAATTGAAGAAAAGGAATGATAACTCCCTCTCGGAGGTGGCTGAGAGGGAGGCAGACCTAGGTTTTGGCACCTGTAACAAGCAGCTGCAGGATACTTAACTGATGGAGGCGCTTTGACATTCAAACCAAAGTTGGGGTCCACCCACTATTTGCTTTTACAGCTTCTATTTTTTTCCAAGGCAGAGTGAAAGCAATAGGAAACATCACAGTTCACTGCCAGCGGACCCCTTCACAGCACTTGCTTTGCTTCCTGAAGGAATGGTCCACATGCTGGTGCTGCAGGGCAGCCTGTTTTGTTGGATTCTTGTGGAAGCATCTGGGGTTCAACCACTTTGCATTAGAGGAGTAACCGCTGAGTCGGTGGCCCATTAGGTAACAGCTGCTATAAATACATTTTGTACATTAGATCCTGGTCTCTGATGCCAGGGCAGCAGGTGAAATGTGTTCTGTGATCACTGGGCATCATCTTTTGAGGGGCGCATACCCAGGGCTTGTCTGCCAAGTCTCCCAGAGAAGACAGCTGCCTGGTCTTCATTGCTCACAACGTGCTGGAGTAAAACAAATCTTCAGCAGCACTTTGCAAAAAGAAATACTTCATACTAGTCAGGGCTTTGCCACTTCCCACTAGCAGCTTGGAAAGTACTCCTGACACAACATTCCTGAGAAGAGAGGCTCTGAAGATTGTGCTCCATTCCCGTGACCCCACTGCCTGGGAAGCGGCTGTTCCAGGATACAATTCTTTGGTTTACTGTCTCTCTGCCTCGGAGGGGGCTGCACACAAGGTGCAGTGCTAATGAGAGGGATTTACTTCAGCTCATCCCTTTAACAGTGTTTGGAGTGCCCACTTCCCCTGCGAAGTTTCCATGCTGACTTTCTCTGTCTTTACCCACAGGAGATGAGTGTGGGTTATGCGAATGGGATCCGGGTGATGAGCATGACACATACGGGAGAGCCGGGATTCATGCTTTACATCCCCATAGAGGTGAGTGCACGAGGAGCCAAGCCAGCTCTCCACCCAGAGCACGGGCAGGGGATGGGCCTGTCTGGCTGGGCCTGGGCAAGTGAGGCGGGTTTCATTAAAGAAATTTTTACGTCTATAACTATTAACTTTTTGAACAGGTTATAAACTTTTAAACAAGGTTTAAAAGTTAATCATTGCCACCTATTCAGTGTGTGCCAATCACCACTTGTGATGTTTGTCTTTGTATGTCATGAGATTTTGTGTATGTGCAAGTAAGTTCTAAGACATATTTGGAATACTTATTTTTTTTAAGATTGATTTATTTATACAAAAACTGGGGAACAGGTCAGAGGCGCGGGAGGGTGAGAGAATTCACCAGAAACAGAATGGGGAGCAGAACAGGCAGACGGACCAAAGACACTACTGTGGGGAGCAGCGGGCGAGGCAGGAGAGTCTGCCACGCCAAGTGAGTTTTTCTCTGGCCAGCCAGGAATCGTACCCGAGCTGCAGAGGCTGCGGACAGCTTCACAATGTGGCGTTCAACCTGCTGCGCCACCAGGGAGACCCTCTTTTTAAAAAAAAAAAGATTTAGGGCCTCCCCGGTGGCGCAGCGGTTGAGCGCTGGGTTGCGAAGCTGCCCGCAGCCTCTGCGGCGCTGGTTCGATCCCCGGCTGCTCCCCGGCCACCGGAGGAGGGTCCCACATGGCGTGCAGACCTCTCCTGCCGCCCGCTGCTCCCCTCAGCAGTGTGCTTCGGTCCTTCTGCCTGCTCTGCTCCCCGCTCTGGCTCTGGTGAATTCTTTCACCTTCCCGCGCTTCTGACTGTACCCAGTGCATGTATAAACAAAAACAAATAAATAAATAAATAAATAAATAAATAAATAAATAAATAAATAAAAAGCATGCCTCTATAAAAAAAAAAAAAATTGTAAAAAAAAAAAAATAAAAAAAAAAAAAAGATTTATTTATTTATGCATACAAGAGCTGGGGTACAGGCCAGAGGTGTGGGGGGGGGGAGGGGATGAGTGGATTCACCAGAGACAGAGTGGGGAACAGAACAGGCAGACTGACTGAAGTACACTGCTGAGGGGAGCTGCGGGTGAGTCAGGAGAGGTCTGCTGTGCCATGTGGGTTGCTCCCTGAGTGGCCAGGAATCGAACTTGTGCTGCAGTGGCTGCAGATTGTTTCATAGGTTGCGTCCTAACCCTTGCGCCACCAGGAAGGCCCTGGAATACTGTTTTTAGAAACCAGTAGGTGCAAACTGCTGTTCATCTTCATTTCTCATTTTTTTTTTCTCCTAAGTTTCGCTTAGAGCTCATTCCTATCCATGCCTACAGAGAAAAAATTTTCCTCTTTTCTCACGTTTAACAGTGGTCTAGTTTTCCATCAGGTAGTTGAATCATGATTTAGCCAGCCTGGTACTAATAGACATTTAGACATTTCTAGTCCTTTGCTATTATAAAAAAATGCTGCAGCATAGAAGAAAGTCTTTTTACTTAGAGCATGTGTGTACACACTTTTGAGACTTTAGTCTGGTAGGTGCAAAGTAGCTTGCTCAGACAGTTTCCATTTCCCTAATGCATGAGATGGAGCAATTTTTCCAAACCCACCTTTCTTTCAATGTACAAACCCATCTACAAGGGCCTTCACAGTCTGCCTAACCTCCTGGTTCTGGTATCACCGTCATCTTCACCTCTCTCGCTCTTTGCTGGTCTGTGAACATGCTGGACACGCTTCTGCCTCAGGGCTCTATGCCTGCTCTCTCCCTCTCCTCGGCCCAGACATCTTCACAGGTTGCGTCTTTACCCCATGCGCCACCAGGGAGGCCCATTTTTACTTTTTTTTATGGACAGTGTTTTAAAACGTTGCAGAAAATTTTTCTCATTATGTGGTTGAACTGATCAGTGTTTTGTGGCTTCTGAGGTTTCATAGATGCAGGGTCTTCCTAACTGCAGGACTGTAACATTTCCCTAGTCTTCATTTGGTGTGTTTACAGTTTCTGCTGTTGCTGTTTATATAGGTTTGGTTTCTTAAAAATGTTGAAATACTCGATCCTTTTGCAGTGTCTGTTGGTATACTTTGAAAACTGTTTTTTCCTACCTGGATAAAAAATTGATTTGGGCCTTCCTGGTGGTGCAAGGGGTTAAAATGCAACCCATGAAGCTTTCCGCAGCTGCTGCAGCACAAGTTCGATCCCCAGCTGGCCAGGGAGCAACCCAAATGGCACAGCAGACCCCTCCTGACTCTGTCGCTGCTCCCCTCAGCAGTGTACTTCAATCTGCCTGTTCTGTTCCCCACTCTGTCTCTGGTGAATCCTCTCACCCCCTCCCACATCTCTGGCCTATACCCCAGTACCCCTATGCATAAATAAATAAATCTCAAAAAAAAGGATTTGAAATTATACTTTTACAGGTTATTAACCCTTTGCACTCCGCTGTTCCCTCTCAGGGGACATCGGAATTCTAGCATATCACTGGGATGTCCCCTCTCAGGGGACATTGCAATTTATTAGTGATTACGGGGAATTGAGGTTATTTCAATGCAACTTTTTGAGACATGCATGTTTCCCTGAAGTTTTATCTTGAAA
This sequence comes from Talpa occidentalis, assembly GCF_014898055.3. Taxonomy (NCBI): domain Eukaryota; kingdom Metazoa; phylum Chordata; class Mammalia; order Eulipotyphla; family Talpidae; genus Talpa; species Talpa occidentalis. Next base: position 11,769,886 of record NW_023601754.1, read on the forward strand.
TGGCACAAGAAATTAAATCAAAATATCGTAAAATGGTTCGGAGTGCAAAGGGTTAAATCCCCATAAGTATCTGGGCTTTTCCTGGACTGTGTGGTGCTCTATTGGTCTGTCTCCTAATCACACTTCTGATTGTTATGTATTTGAGTATTTAGTAGTGCTTATCCTCCCTCATAGCTTGGAAAATTCTGGAAAAGGACAAGTTCCTGTTTTCTCTTATAAACTTTATATGAATTAGAACAAAACAAAACAAACTTGATGGTATACTTGTTTTGCATTTGTGTGTCAGGGAGAACTGACATGATGTATTGAATCTTACACAGTGTGTCTTTTCAAAATAGTAGATTTCGTTTTCATTGTTGGGCACACTTATGGGGCAGGGTGCTGCGCACAGTAGCACAAATTGTTTTTGAAGAAGTATTTGTAGGAAAAAAATTGCAGCTGCTAGTTATACAGTCCCGACTTGATGCTGGTTCCCTGAGATTTCTGCAGCCTCGGGCCTGAGCCGCTGTTACAAGGCCGCCTGGTGCAGTGACAACCCTGGGCTCTCCGCAGGCCTGGGCCCTGGTCCTGGTCAGCAAGGAGACATTCCTGATGACTCTCAAGTCAGCACGCCTGCGGCCTACAAGGATCTAAGTACTGGGTTGTTGGAAAAGTCACAACATTTTTTCTGTTTTTCAAAGGTTATTTATATAAAGAACCAAGATCAATCAATCATATTTTGCCCATTTTGCTCGATAACGTTTTGCCGACTTTCAGTGAGGCTCATCATTCCTCATTCATAGAAGGACTTGTCTTTATCGGTGAAAAACTGACAAGGTGCTGATTTTTAGCTTCATCTGAATTGAACGTTAAGCCATGCAAGGAGTTTTGCAGAGAGTGAAACAAGGGGAAGTCTGGTGGTGCAAGGTCAGGCGAGTATGGTGGATGTGGCAACACATTCCATCCGTTTGATCGGGTGATCAAAGGTGTGTGGTCTCATGTTGTCATGATGGGACACAACTCCTTTACGATGAATGAGTTGTGATGTTTCTGGATGATGGATTTGTACAAATGATATCCAATTGCAGGCAGTACACATTGGAATTGATTGATTGGTTCCTTGTTAGGAGCTCGAAAAACAAGGCATCTTCAAAATCCCACCACACCGAGAGCGTAACCTTCCTCTGATGAACGTCTGCTTCCGATGTCGTTTGACGCAAACCATCATGTCGGCACCAAAACTCTGCACACCACATTGTTGTAAACAGTTCACTTCTCACTACCAGTTAACAGTTGCTTTCAAAAAAGGATCGTTTTCCTCGCGTTTAATGAGCATATCGCAGATGTTTATCCGCACTATCAAATGAACTTCGAGTTCATGAGGAACCCAAATATCGAGCTTGCTTACGTGTCCCAGCTTTTTCAGGTGGTCATGAATGCCTGAATGATGGATATACTCAGTGTTTCTGCAAACCAGTGTCATGGTACATGGGTTTCACTTGATCGAGGACTTTATTTTGTTATCATTAACCTCAGTGGGCCTCCCTGACAGAGAAGCATCGATAAGATCAAAATCGCCAGCAAGTAATTTCCTGAACAATCTTTGGCCCTGACGTACATGCAGAACATTGTAACGGTAAACTTTATGCAACTTTTTACAAGCTTGACAGCATTCTTCTCTTCACAGAAGGAAAACAGTAAAATATGGCAAAAATGCAGAGCTTGGTCTTCTATCTTCAACTTGTAAAATCTCCAAAACTCAGCCAAATCGTTCAATTTTTTTTTTTCCAAACGAAGCTAGAACTGTCAACTGTCAAATGACTAGCAATAACATAGATGCGAATGATTCTAGTACTTCCAGAAATGAACTAGTGCCATCTGCTGCAAAAATGCGCCGTGACTTTTCCGACAACCCGATAGATGGAAGCTGCCAAGTCTTGCCTTTTTTTAAAAGCCCCTTTCCCAGCTCTCACGCTCCTGAGGCAGAGGAGGCCCCCAGTCCGCAGGCCTGAGCTCTGGCCTTGGGTTATGTGCCTTTTTTTTTTAAACTCCAGTGTTTCTGGAGTGAGGTAAGGACTGTTACGAGGTTTTCTCCATCCAGGTCTTCTGCATTAAAGGGAGACGATCTCCTTCCCTGCCCAGGTTCCCAGTGTCCGCCGACACACTGCCGGACACACGCAGCGTACAGTGCCGGGGCCCGCTCACTACTAACTGCTGTCTCTCCCTCCAGTATGCCCTGCATGTGTACAATGAGGTGATGAGCGTCGGGCAGAAATACGGAATCCGCAATGCTGGCTATTACGCGCTTCGTAGTCTCCGAATTGAGAAGTTTTTCGCCTTCTGGGGTCAGGATCTAAATACGCTCACCACGCCGCTGGAATGTGGACGAGAGTCGCGGGTGAAATTAGAGAAGGTACTGTGCGCCCGCGCGGCTCCGCGGTCTCTCAGCTTCCCAGGCAGTGAACCTGCGTTAAAAAAGAAACGAGAGCTAAGGTGGGAGGGAGAAGTGTAAAAGTGTCATGAGCCCCATGACAGCATCGGGCAGATGAAGAGTAGGATGTTCTTAGGACGACACATGTCTCTGTGGGTAAAGTCTTAACATGAAAATGTAAACGGACAACCCTTGTCTTGAGCACTTCCTTATTTATTTATTTTAGATTTATTTATACAAGAACTGGGGTACAGGCCCGAGGCGTGGGTGTGGAGGGGTGAGAGAATTCACTGGAGACAAAGTGGGGAGCAGAAAAGGCAGACTGAGGAAAACACTGCTGGGGGGAGCAGCAGGTGAGGCAGGAGAGGTCTGCCTCGCCATGTGGGTTTCTCCCAGGCCGGCCGGTCGGGATAGAACCTGCGCTGCAGAGGCTGCGGACAGCTTCACAGCGCTGCGCTCAACCACCTGCGCCTCCTCTTTTAGACTGGGCAGTGACTCCCCTCCCTTCTTTGTAGACCCAGACAGTTGGGTGCGTCTCCCCGCCTCATGCTGTGGGCGCTGTAGCCGGCACTCCCTGCCAGCTCAGTAAATCCTACAGTGTTCTTTGTGAGCTGCTATCTTTAATCTACTCAGAGATTACTTATTCTGCTTTTTATATGTCTAAATTACAATTTTTTCCTAAATACTTTTTGTCCTGTGTGGTCTTGGAATTGAAAATCTTTTTGGAAAAAAGAAAACCGTGTATTTGTGTGTCACAAGACTTCCCTAAGGGTGTCTCGCGTTGTGAACAGGGTTTTCCTCATGGTGGGAAGCACTGTCCCCCACTGCAGTGGCCCTGGTGCACACGGTCCCACAATGAGCTGCCCCTCTCTCCTAGGGCATGGACTTCATGGGCCGAGAGGCCCTGCTGCAGCAGAAGCAGAACGGGGTGTACAAGCGCTTGACAATGTTCATCCTGGATGACCACGACACGGACCTGGACCTCTGGCCCTGGTGGGGGGAGCCCATTTACCGCAACGGCCGGTACGTGGGCAAGACCACCAGCAGCGCCTACGGCTACACGCTCGAGCGTCATGTCTGCCTGGGCTTCGTGCACAACTTTTCTGAGGACACGGGGGAAGAGCAGGTGGTGACAGCAGATTTCATCAACCGTGGCGAGTACGAGATTGACATCGCCGGACACCGCTTCCAGGCCAAGGCAAAGCTCTACCCTGTGCCCTCTCTGTTCACCTATAAGCGCCGAAAGGATGACGTGGAGCTAAGTGACTTGCACGGGAAGTAGGGTGGTGGCCTCGCCTCCCCCATCTCCTCATGGGCTTAGTTTCCTTCTTCTCAAGGACCTTTTCTTGGTTTGACCTTTGCCCTGTCTTTTTTTTCCCCCCTGGATAGAAGTTTGAACTTCACCTACTTTTAAACTTTGCTTTGCAACCTCTCGTCTTTCTATCTCCTCTTCCCTCTTGCAGTTCTCCAGCTCCTCATCCACACTCTGGGCTGTTCCTCCCGGCTCCCCGCCTTCCATGGCCTGGGGGGCAGGACAGGCACAAGCTGCACCTGTGGAAGTGGGTGCCAGTGACAGCCTGGTTCTGGGTGCTGTGTCTCAGTGCGCGGGAGGCTGGTGGTGAGTGGGCCTTGGGACGAGAGTCGTCTCCACTGGGCTACATGTTCTTGGAGTGACCTCTCCATTTTGGAGGGTCACGGTGTGAGCTGCATAGGCTGTGGGTGAGCTTGTGCCTTTCAGCCAGCTGCGCCGTCCCGTGCCGCTGTGCTGGGGGCTGGCGCCTCTTTCCTCTAGCCTGGAGGACGACCATCTACCTCTCCACGGGGCGGTGTCACGGTGTCATGCGGTGTCATGCCAATAGTGCGGCTGGTCTGCAGCAGAGATGGCCCGCCTGGCCCCTCCCCCGCCTTCCTGCTCTCTAGGTTGGGCCAGGGCCACTGCCTGTGATTTTTTCCATCTCTTGCTAATCTCTAGAAAAAGGGATTAATCTCTAAGTAAGGGATTTTATGTCGCTGAGTAAACAAGTCACTGTGTTTGAAAGGGAGGAAGCCGTGCTGCCTTCTGCGCTCTCGGCTGCAGAGGTCTACCTTTGGAAAGTGCATCGCCAGCGATTTTGAGTGTCCTGTTCATACAGGGCTGCTTTTCTCTGTCTTTGTTAGTTCAGCCTCACCAGCCCCTTCCGCCCAGGCCCGCAAGCTCAGCGTCCGGTTCTCTCCCTTCTGTCCGGGCCAAGGAACTAACCACGCTGGCTGGGCGGGTGCCAGAACCTCGGCTCTGCTTCCTCCAGCACAGACGGGCCCGCCGCTCCACGTTGTGGGCACGGTCTTGGTCCTGCTGCGCTCCCCCACATCTCTCCATATCTTACAGAGTAGAAAATGACTTGGGGTACCCCAAGAGGACCCTGTACACTTTTTTGTCTCTGCTTTCTATGGCTGAGACACTGCTTTTCATCCCAACACTTAATTTCCCCTTGCTCTAATCTGATGGCGGGCAGCTGCTGTTGGAGATGCATTAGCTCTGCCAGATCCTTTCATTTTATTAGAGCAGCTTAAAATTCTCAGGTATCTGCCTGCTCTGGCAGTCAGAATGTGCGCGCACCCATTTCATCACGCTGGCTCCTCCTGGCGTCTCTTGCCCTCTCCCCAGCCAAACTGCTCCTGCTTCATTACTCACTTCAGTGTCCTCCCTTTTAAGATTAGCGGAGGCCGCTCTTCTGGAGCAGATGAGCATTTAACTGGCGAGAAACAGAGCAGTGAGGGTCTTGAGAGAGTAGGAAGCCAGGCTGGGGTCAGCAGGAGGGCGCAACTCACCCGTGGACGGACAACGCAGTCAGGTGGCCACGCGCCGCAGCACTCCCGCGCCATCTCTGTGAGTGAGAAACAGCCTGGATCCAAAAGAAGTTCTTGGTCTAGGCATCCATGACATCGTATCCATAATAAACAGGGTCATACTCCTCAGACAGGCACCATGATTCTCTGCTGGGACATCGCTTGCTTGAAACACGTGTATCTTGGCGCTTTAAAACTCGTCTTCCCAGAGGTGTGTGGATCTGGTGTTTTTCCATATTTGATCCTAAAATGTATTTTCTACATTTAGACCAAGTGTCGATTTGTGTCGTTTCTGTCCCCGGGGCGGTGGGGTCCTGGCCTGTCTTCATCCTCTTCTAAGAGTTGAGGGCCTGTGAGGGCTGGGACTTTTCTCTGAAATGATCCATCACCACGTCTTGCGCGCTCAGAAAACCTCTCCTCATGCGCAGGCCCTGTTTCTACTGCTCGTCAGGGAGCCCCTGGGCCCCGCGAGGAGGTGTTGCCATCCACGCTGGGGGTCCAGAGATCATTCTGTCCAGTTCTGGACCCTGGTTTCACGTTGTTCCAAAGGCCCCATTTCTGCAGAGGTGGAGCCTGGGCATTCCCACATCTGCTCGCATCTCCTTGTGCAGGCCCCGAATTTTCTGTGCTCTCCTTTCCTGCACTGTCCCCAGGAAAGTAAACTCAGTGAAAAATAACTCCAGCCTTCTGCGATGCTGCCTTTCCATGCCTTGGAAACGCCAACCCTTTCCCGCCGCCGTGTAAGTGGAGGGATGACAGCAGCTTTCGAGGACTGGTTTGTTCCCTGAAGACAAGGCCCCGCCCGTGTGCTCGCTCTGCACGTGGACACCCCGCCGCGTCTGACGCAGGGGGAGCATGAGCGCACCAGAGCAGGGGAAGCCTCAGCTCACCCTGCCGTCTCAGGTCTGAACCCGCCGGCACATCCTCGGGGGGCTGCGCTGCTGCGTTCAGGAGTCAGCGACCAGATTCACCTCTGAATCTCTGCTGCTCGGCCAGTGTAGCCAGCGAGGACCCCCTCACTACCCGAGAGGATCTGTGGGCGGTACTCGACCTTCCTGCGCACGCCCCTCCTGGAGCGCTTTCGGACTTGGCTAGAAGCAGCATTTCTCAACCTGAGTTGGGAGGATTTCTCATGAGTGAAACACTCACCTCACACCGGAGCAGCCCGATGTGAGGAAGCAGCGGGAGAGGAGAGTTTCGGGTGTCCATCCGCAGTAAGTGAGCGAGCGAGGGTCAGCTGGCACCGACCCGCCCCCACCCCGTTTACGGTGCTGAGTTGTCAGGCTCCTTCACGGTCAGGGTTCGCCTCTGCGCGCCCTCATCACTACAGATGCACTATTTTTCCAGAGCAGTGAGTATTTTTGTATGTGTCGTCACTGTCCACTACCCACCAGGTGGGTCCTGGGGTACGAGTCTTCACTTCTCGGCACAGAGCACCCGTGAGGAACGAACGCGGGTTGTGCGCCACTGTTCTCGTATTTACATGCACCTGTTTTCATCCTTTGCAAACCTCCTGCCGCCTCCTCTTTCTGCCTCCCAAGGTCAGAAATGACAAGGGGTGGGAGGATATTTTTAGCGTCTGTTCCGAAAGCTCTAGCCAGGATTTCCTTTGCACACCAAGAACTGGAGCTGAGAGCGCCTTGCTCCAACCCGGTTCTAGTGCCTTACACCCCACAATGCCAGTGGGGTGGAGAGCGGAGGGCAAGACAGAGGAGCTTCATTTCACCGTGGGGCCCCGTGCACCCCCACGGCCGCTCCTGCCCAGAGGGATGGCGTGGGGGAGAAAGCCCCAGCAGGCCTGTCACCGAAGGGCAGCTGTGACGCTGATGGAGGCCGCCACTCATTTTGGCGTTGGCACCGCTCCAGTGGCGCTTCCCCGCGCAGAGCGAGTGCCTGGTCCCGGGGACACTGGCGGCCCTTTAGCCCACGGACCCTTCTGGAGTCTCCGGGACACAGGGAGGCTGGCCCCTCTGCCCTCCGGGGACGTGGCCTTCACGCTGTGCCCTGCGTGCCCTTCCCGCCACATTCTCGCGCCGCCTTCCTAGTTTGTACGTGAATAAACATTTTACCTGCCCTGTCGTGTCCCTCTGTGGAGCGCGCCCCCGGGTAACCTGGTGTGTGTTTGCCCTCAGGAGGCGTCGGCTTTGTACAGAAACCCTTAGTAGCCGGAGTGCAAAGTGTGAAAGGACCGGGCGCCAGAGGTCAAGAAGACACGGGCCTCGGGACCCTCTGAGCCTGGGGGAGGACGCCTCGCCCCTCCTCGGTGACCCCGGAACCTGAGAGAGGAGAGAGGACACGGGCTTTAGCCAAGCTCCAGGGCCCGCGCCCACCGCGCTGCAGAGGTCTGTCCCGGGCGTGTGCTCACCTCACGGGCTGTGAGCCGCTCCACGGAGGAGCCCGGAGCCCGTCTCCTCGCCCAGTCGGGAGCACGTGCTCCCCACCAGGAGCCAGAGACGAGAGAGAAGTGGGACATGGACACAGAAGGGAGGGGCTGAGAGCTGGAGGGGAGGTGAGAGAAAGGGAGATGGGGTGGAAGAGATGGAGAGGAGAGGGCAGAGAGCTGAGTGATGAGGGGAGATAGAGACGGAGGACAGAGAGCGGGAGAGATGGGGAGAGAATGGGAGAAGTAGCAGGAGAGAGAGGGGGAGAGACAGGAGGAGAGATGGAGAGAGAGAGGAGATGGGGGAGAGAGAGGCAGAGAGATAGAGAGATAGGAGAGATGGGAGAGAGATGGGGGGATAGATAAAGCTGAGAGATAAGGGGAGAGACAGGAGGAGAGGAGATGTAGGGAGACAGGTGAGGGAGAGATAGTTGGAGATAGGAAGAGAGCTACGAGGAGACATAGGGAGAGGAGATAGCAGAGAGACGGGGAGCAATAAGGGGACCCATAGGAGGAGAGATAGAGAGATAGGGAGTGATATAGCCGAGAGATAGCAGGAGAGAGATAGGAGGAGAGAGGGAGAGAGAGGATGAGTGACAGAGATCAGTAGAGAGATACAAGAGATAGGGAGATCAGGGGAGAGGGAGATAGGAGGAGAGAGAGCAGGAGAGAGATATAGGGAAGAGATAGGGGAGAGATGAGGACGAGTGATAGGGAGCAAGATGGGAGAGTGACAGGGAGAGCGAGCAGGAGAGAGAGAGAGAGAGAGATACGGGCAGATAGTAGGAGAGCTAGGGAGAGATAAAGGGGGGAGAGAGGAGAGGAGATGTAGGGAGAGAGACATAGGGAGCGAGAGAGGAAGAGAGATAGGGAGAGATAGAAGGAGAGATAGCAGAGAGACATAGCTAGAGAGATAGAGAGGAGAGAAAGGGCAAGTGATAGGGAGAGAGAGAGGAGGAGATGGAGGGTGCAAAATAGGGAGAGCAGAAGGAGGTTTTAAGGGGGAAGACATAGGGAGAGAGATCGGAGAGATAGGGAGAGGGACTGGGGAGATGGGGGAGTTAGGGAGAGGGGTAGGAGGAGAAATAGCAGGAGAGATACAAGAGTCAGGGAGAGAGGGAGAGATAGGGGAAGATAGGGAGAGACAGCCGGGAGATGGGGGAGATAGTAGGAGAGAGAAGGAGGGAGATCAGGAGGATCATGAGAGAGGAGGAGAGACAGGGAGTGAGATTGCAGAGAGATACAGGGCGAGATAAGGGGAGAGTTAGGACGAGAGATACAGCCGAGAGATAGCAGGAGAGAGATGGGTAGAGAGATGCGGGAGAGAGAAGGGGAGAGATAGGAGTTGAGATCACTGGAGAGACAGGAGAGAGACAGTAGGAAAGAAAGAGATGGAGAGATAGGAGGTGAGATATGGAGACAGAGATAGGGATAGAGATAAGGAAGACAGGAGAGATAGAGGAGGTGAGATAGACAGGAGTTGGGGAGAGAAGTAGGAGGAGAGGATAGTGAAAGATCAGGAGAGATCGGGAGAGAGATAGCGGGAGAGATCAGGAGAGAGAGGAGGTGAGTAGGGAGAGGGATAGAGATAGGAGGAGAGATAGGGAGACAGATGGGGGAGAGAGATGAAGAGGGATAAGAGGAGAAATTGCAGGAGAGAGAGAGGGAAAGAGATTTGCAGAGATAGTTGGAGAGCTTGTGAGAGAGATAGGCAGAGAGGAAGAGAGATCGGGAGAGAGAAGAGGAGAGATAGGAGGAGAGGACACATAGGGGGAGAGAGATAGCTGAGAGATAGCAGGAGAGATAGGTAGAGATGGGGGAGAGATAAAGGGAGACATAGGGAGAGAGACAGTGAGATATGGAGAGAGAGAGAGAAGGTGAGATTGGGAGAGAGCTAGAGGAGAGAGGATGAGTGATAGGGAGGAGATGGAGAGAGATATAGCAGGAGAGAGATAGGTAGAGAGATAGGGAGGGATAGGAGACATAGGGAGAGAGATAGGGGGAGAGTTGGAGAGATAGTAGGAGAGATCGGGAGAGAGGAGGAGAGAAGGATGAGTGATAGGGAGAGAGACTGGGAGAGATCATGAGAGGGTGGAGGAGAGATAGGAGAGGAGACGTAGGGAGAGACAGGAAGAGATACAGGAGGGGAGAGATGGAGAGAGATGGGGGCAATCAGGAAAGAGTTGGTAGGAGAGATAGCAGGAGAGAGATACGAGAGATAGGGAGAGAGATTTGCAGAGCTAGTTAGGGAGACATAGTTGGAGAGATTGGGAGAGAGATAGGAGGAGAGAGAGGATGAGTGATAGGGAGAGATAGGGAGAAGAGATGTAGCCGAGAGATAGGTAGAGATGGGGGAGAGATAAGGTGAAAGATGGGGAGAGATAGGGAGACAGATACAGAGAGAGATCCGTGGAGCTCTGGAGAGAGATAGTAGGAGAGATGGAGGAGAGATTGGGAGAGATCATGAGAGGGAGGGGAGGAGAGATAGCAGGAGAGAGATAGGTAGAGTTGGGGGAGAGATAAGGGGAGAGATAGGGGTTGAGATATGTAGAGATCAGGGGAGAGACAGGAGAAGAGATAAGAGGTGGACGAGAGATGGGGACAGAGATACGGAGAGATACTAGGAGAGATAGGGAGGGAGAGATATAGGAGGTGAGATAGATAGTAGGAGTTGGGGAGAGAAGTAGGGGGAGAGATAAGGAGAGAGGGAGAGAGGATAGTGAGAGAGCAGGAGAGAGAGAGAGAGAGGAGGTGAGATCGGGAGAGAGGTAGGGAGAATGATAGCTGGAGAGACAGGAGGGGAGAGAGGACGAGTGATACGGAGTGAGATAGGGAGATGTCGTGAGAGAGACGGGGAGAGATCAGGAGAGGGAGAAGGTGAGCTAAGGAGAGAGGGACAGAGATAGGAGGAGAGATAGGGAGAGAGATAGGAGGAGACACGGGAGAGAGAAGGGGACCCATAGGAGGAGAGATAGGAGGGAGATAGGGAGTGATATAGCCGAGAGATAGCAGGAGAGAGATGGGGAGACATAAAGAGGGGAGAGATAGGGAGAGAGAGGAGGAGAGAGAGGACGAGGGATAGGGAGCAAGGTAGGGAGAGAGATCATGAGAGAGAGGAGGAGATGGAGGGTGCGAAATCGGGAGAACGGAGGCGGTTTTAAGGGAGAGATGGGGAGACATGGGGAGAGAGACAGGGATAGAGATGGGGGAGAGATACGGAGAGATACAGGAGGAGGGCTAGGGCTAGAGATGGGGCAGAGCTAGGTGGAGAGAGCAGGATGGGGGCAAGTTTGGGGGAGAGTGGAAGAGAGGGAGAGGAATGGGGGAGACATGGGGGAGTTCAGGAGAGAGAGAGGGAGAGGGGTAGGAGGAGAGATAGCAGGAGAGAGATATGGAGAGAGAGGGAGGGTTCAGGAGAGAGAGAGAGAGAGGCAGAGAGATAGGGAGAATGATAGTGGGAGAGATAAGGGGAGAGAGAGGAGAGAGATGGGGAGAAGGATGGGGAGAGATCAGGAGGAGAGGAGGGGAGAGAGGGATAGAGATGGAAGGAGAGATAGGGAGACAGTGGAGAGAGAGCAGGAGCTATCGGGGCAGAGATAGGAGGAGAGAGAGGAGGAGAGATGTGACGAGAGAAGGGGAAAGTTCGGGGGAGAGATACAGCCGAGAGATAGCAGGAGAGAGGCGGGGAGAGAGAAGGGGAGAGAGAGGAGAGGTCGGAGAAGGGAGAGATTTGGGAGAGAGAGAGGAGTTGAGATCAGGGGAGAGACAGGAGAAGACATAGGAGGTGAGGTGGAGGAGAGATGGGGAGAGAGATACAGAGAGATGTTAGGAGAGATCGGGAGAGAGACCTTAGGAGAGAGGGAGAGATGAGGGGAGAGATGAGGAAAGAGAAGATGAGAGATCAGGAGAGAGAGTAGGACTTAGAGAGAGAAGGAGAGATACACAGAGATAGGTGAGATATGGAGATAAAGAGAGGATAGTGAGAGATCAGGAGAGAGATAGGAAGAGAGATGGAGAGAGAGGAGGTGAGATGGTGAGATAGGGAGGGAGAGATCAGGAGAGAGGGATAAAGGTGGGAGAGAGATAGGGAGACAGATGAGGGAGAGAGGGGGAGAGAGAGGACAAATAATAGGGGAGCATAATAGGGAGAGAGATCAGGAGAACCTGAGAGAGAGTGGAGAAGAGATAGGGGGAGAGAGAGAGAGAGATGAGGATGGGGGGGGGGAGATAGGGGCGAGATAGGAGCAGTTCAGGAGAGAGAGGAGAGAGAGTGAGGTATGGAGAGAGATAGGAGGAGAAGTAGCAGGCAAGAGATGCAAGAGAGAGGGAGATCAGGAGAGATAGGAAGAGAGATTGGAGGAGAGATAGCAGGAGAGAGATAGGGAAATGGGGAAGAGAGAAGGGAAGCGAGGATGAGTGATAGGGAGAGATAGGGAGAGATACAGCCTAGAGATAGCAGGAGAGAAATGGGGGAGAGATAGGAGAGGGAGATAAAGAGATAGGGGTTGAGATATGTAGAGATCAGGGGAGAGACAGGAGAAGAGATAGGGAGAGACTGAAGAGAGATAGTAGGAAAGGTGGAGATAGGGATAGAGATAAGGAAGGGGGGGGAGGAGGTGAGCTAGGGAGAGAGGTGGAGGAGAGATGGGGAGAGAGATACAGAGAGATGTTAGGAGAGATAGACCTTAGAGGAGGAGGATAGGGAGAGACAGGGAGAGAGAGAGGAGGTGAGGCAGATAGTAGGAGTTGGGGAGAGAGGTAGGAGGAGAGATGGGGAGAGGGGAAGAGAGATTGAGAGAGAGGGAGGAGGTGAGATAGAGTGATAGGGAGGCGAGATGGGGGAGAGAGAGGCAGAGAGATCATGAGAGATGGGGAGAGTTCGGGAGAGAGATAATGGGAGAGATGGGAAGAAGGATAGGGAGAGATCAGCAGAGATAGGAGGAGAGCTAGGGAGAGAGATCTGCAGAGACAGGGAGATACAGAGGGAGAGAGATACAGAGATAGAGATAGTTGGAGAGATCATGAGAGAGATAGGCGGAGAGAGGACGAGTGATAGGGAGCAAGATGGGAGAGTGACAGGGAGAGCGAGCAGGAGATCATGAGAAAGAGGAGGAGAAAGATAGGGGGAGATTGGGAGAGCGTCAGTAGGAGAGGTAGGAGAGAGATAGCCGAGAGATAGCAGGAGAGAGATCGGTAGAGAGCTAAGGGGAGAGACAGGAGGAGAGGAGATGTAGGAAAACAGATAGGGAGGGAGATAGAGGAGGAGATGGGGGAGAGATAAGGGGACCCATAGGAGGAGAGATAGGAGAGAGAGAGGGAGCGATATAGCGAATGATAGCAGGAGAGAGATAGGTAGAGGTGGGGGAGAGATAAGGGGAGAGATTGGAGGAGAGAGGACAATGATAGGGAGCAAGATAGGGAGGTGATAGGGAGAGATCAGGAGAGATAGGGAGAGAGATAGGAGAGATTTGGGAGAGAGAGATGGAGAAAGAGAGGAGTTGAGATGTACAGAAATCAGGGGAGAGACAGAAGAAGAGATAGGGAGAGATTGAGAGATAGGAGGTGAGATACGGAGATAGTGAGAGATAGGGATAGAGATAAGGGAGATAGGAGATGAGGTAGGGAGAGAGAGCTTAGAGAGAGGAGGATAGGGAGAGATGAGGAGAGACAGGGAGAGATATAGGAGGTGAGATAGATAGTAGGAGTTGAGGAGAGAGGGAGAGATAGGGAGAGAGGGAGAAAGGATAGTGAGAGATCAGGAGAGAGATAGGAGGTGATATAGGGAAACGGATGGGAAGGGAGAGGCAGAGAGAGGGAGAATGATAGCGGAGAGATAGGGGAGCGAGAGATAGGAAGAGCGAGAGGACAAGTGATAGGGAGAGAGAGAGAAGGGGGAGACATCAGGAGAGAAGAGGTGAGATAGGGCTAGAGCTAGGGCGACGGGTGAGCCAGGGAGACACACAGGGAGAGAGAGAGGGATAGAGAGAGGACGAGAGAGGACGAGTGGAGATGGGGAGAGAGGTAAGAGAAGAGATAGGAGGAGAGGAGATGTAGGGGAGAGACAGTTGGGGAGAGAGGAGGAGATGGGGAGAGGGACAGGGAGAGAAGTAGAAGGAGAGAGAGGCAGAGAGACAGGAGGGATAGGAAGGGAGAGACCGGGAGAGATCAGGGGACTCAGGAGAGAGACAGGGAGCCATAGTGAGATATGGAGAGATGGCGGGAGAGAGAGAAGGAGAGAGGATGGAGTGATGAGGAGAGAGGTGGGAGATAAAGGGGGGGAGAGAGGAGGAGGAGATGGAGGGTGTGAAATAGGGAGAGTGGGAGGCGGTTTTAAGGGGGAAGACATAGGGAGAGATCAGGGAGAGACGGGGTGAGATGCGGGAGAGAAAGGGGGCGATCAGGAGAGAGAGGGGGCGAGAGGTGGGAAGGGAGGGGAGGAGGAAAGACAGGTGAGATGGGGGAGGGAGCGATGAGGCAGAGATACAGGAGGGCAGATGGTGGGAGCGATGGGGGCCGATGGGGAGAGAGTTAGTAGGAGAGACAGGGAGAGAGAAATGCAGAGACAGGAAGATCAGGGGAGAGACATAGAGAGAGGACGAGTGATAGGGAGTGAGATAGGGAGAGTGATTGGGAGAGAGATCATGAGAGAGATAGGAGGAGAGATGGAGAGAGAGGAGGTGAGATAGGGAGACAGATATAGGAGAGATAGGGAGAGATATAGAGCTGGACAGAGATGGAGAGATGGGGAGAGAGATACAAGAGACAGGGAGAGAGATTTGATAGGGAGGTGGAAAGAGACAGGGAGATCAGGGGAAAGAAGATAGGAGGAGAGATCGGGAGAGAGAGGAGGAGAGATAAAGGGGAGAGAGAGGAGGAGAGGAGATGTAGGGAGAGATGGGGGAGAGAGACATAGGGAGCGAGAGAGGAAGAGATACAGGGAGAGAGAGGAAGAGAGATACGGAGAGATAGGAGGAGAGATAGCAGAGAGACATAGGTGGAGCGATAGTGAGATATGGAGAGAGAGATGGAGGAGAGATCAAGAGAGACAGAGAGATGGAGAGAGAGGGAGAGAGATAGGAGAGAAGGAGAGATGAGGACGAGGGATCGGGCTAGATCATGAGAGAGGGAGGAGGAGAGATGGGGGAGATTGGGAGACAGATAGTAGGAGAGAGATCAGGGGAAATGTGGGGAGAGAGAGACAGGGAGCGTGAGAGGAAGAGATATAGGGAGAGAGATAGAAGGAGAGAGAGGCAGAGAGATAGGGAGAGAGATAGCAGAGAGACGGGGAAGAAATAAGGGGACCCATAGGAGGAGAGAGATTGGTAGAGATGGGGCAGAGACGGGGAAGAGATAGGAGGAGAGGAGACATAGGGAGAGAGAGAGTTGGAGAGAGAGCAAGAGAGATCAGGAGAGAGAGGACAAGTGATAGGGAGAGCGATTGGGAGAGATCATGAGAGAGAGAGATAGGGGCGATGGGGGGAGATTGGGAGAGAGAGAGGAGGAGATGGAGGGTGTGAAATAGGGAGAGTGGCAGGTTTTAAGGGGAAGACATAGGGAGAGATCAGGGAGAGAGCGGAGGAGAGAGGGAGGAGAGATAGGGAGAGGGATGGGGGAGATGGGGGTAGGGAGAGAGACAGGCAGAGATATAGGAGGGGAGATAGGGGGAGAGATGTGGGGTGATGGGGAGCTGGGAGAGATCGGGAGAGAGAGAAGGAGAGAGAGGACAAGTGATAGGGAGTGAGATCGGGCGAGAGATTGGGAGAGATCATGAGAGAGAGAGGAGAAGAGATGGGGGAGAGATAAGGGGAGACAGGAGTAGAATAGAGAGAGAGATAGCAGGGAGATAAGGAGAGAGGTTGGAGGAGATTTAGGAAGAGAGAGGAGGAGTGATATGGAGCGAGATAGGGAGAGATCATGAGAGATGGGGAAGAGATAGGGAGAGAGATGGGGGAGAGATAGCAGGAGAGAGATAGGGAGGTCGGTCGGAGGTGAATTAGGGAGAGAGGGTTAGAGACAGGAGGAGAGACAAGGAGAGAGTGAGGGAGACAGGGAGAGACACAGAGAGAGGGCTAGAGATAGGGAGAAATGGGGGAGAGGTGGGGAGATGGCAGGGAGAGATTAGGAGAGAGGGAGGAGGTGAGATGGGGGAGAGAGATACGAGAGAGACAGGGAGAGATCAGAATGGGGGCTAGTTTGGGGGAGAGGAGGAGAAATAGGGAGGGGGATTGGGGAGATAGGGGAGTTCAGGAGAGAGAGAGTAGGAGAGACAGGGAGAAAGATTGGGAGAGGGATAGGAGGAGAAATAGCAGGAGAGAGATACAAGAGATACGGAGAGAGATGGGGAGAGATAGCTGGGGAGACAGATTGGGGGGAGAAGGGAGAGAGCTGGGAGGAGATAGAGGAGGGATGAGGAGCATGATAGGGTGTAAGATAGGGCGGGGAAGGACAGGCGGGAGGGGGCGGGAGAGGGTCCGGGCCCCAGGGCCCCAGGGCGGGAGGAAGAAGGTGAGAAAGGAGAGGTGTTCAGGTGTTCGTGGAGGGAAGGAGACTGAGACACCGAGGAGGGAGGCGCAGGACGCTGGGAAGCGAGGGGGAGAGACGGAGGCGAGGGCCCAGGGGAGAGGCCCGCGTGACAGGGGAGGGGGAGGGGAGAGGGGAGCGTGGGGGAGGGGAAAGGGAGAGATGAGGGGTGCGGAGAGGCGGGGGAGCCAGGAAAGAGGTGGAAAAGCGGAGGGACGCGAGAGCTGGGAGCACGGGCTGCCGAGAGGCCCCAGAAGAGAGGCCCCAGGGGGCTCACAGGCGAGACCTGAGCCCGGGGAGACGCGGAGGAAGAGACGCGGGGCGGGGTGCAGCGGGGAGAGAGGAGTCAGGCCGGGAGGGGAGGCCGGGCTGAGAGGGCAGGAGCGGGGCTGTGGGGGGACGCGGGGGGCAGAGGGAGCCTTGGAAGGCCCCGAGTCTGTGGGCGACGGGTCAGAACTGAGGAGAGCAGCGAGGAGAGAGAAGAGAGAACCGCGAGGAGAGCAGGGAGGAGAGGACAGCAGAGCAGGAGGGAGAGCAGGAAGATGGAGACAGGAGGGAGGAGTGGCGCGGTGGGAAAGCAGACGGGGAGGGAGGAGAGGGGAGAGCAGGGGGAGAGGAGACCCACCTGGGAGACTCACCTGGTGTCCCTGGCGCCGAGGGACAGGGACGGTCCCTGAGCTGCGGGGTCGCGGGCGGGAGCGCAGGTGACGGGCGCACGAACCCTGGGCTGGGAAAGAGCGGCGGCCGGGAGAGGCAGAGGAGGCGTCTACGCGAACCCCCCAGAGTTTATTGGGGAGAGAACCGAGGAGAACAGCAGAGACGACACTCGCCGCCGCAGCCTGTGGCTCAGCCGCCCTGAGGCGTGTGTGTTGGGGTGAACCTGAGATGCACCAGGAGAACCTATTTCGCTGCACGCTTATTACTTTGAATCGATCGGCAGTTGTTGGGGGGGAGGAGAGCGAGGGGAGGAAGAGCCCACAGGGAAGAGCAGGGAGAGAGGAGACGAGGAGATGAGAGCCGAGCACAGATGCGGGAGGGAGGAGAGGACGCGCCAAAATGTCTGAAACAAAGCCCTGAGAGCCGGAGGCGCGCGTGGCTGCCTCTCCCGCCCGCCTCAGCCGCGCACCCCGCGGTGACTCGCTGCAGACCCTTCCGGCCTCTTTATTCCCCTCCCGGGTCAGCCGGGCCTGTGAGCGCAGGGGCCCGCGGGCAGCTCCTCTGCTCAGAGGCCTCCGCGCTGGCGCCTGAGCGTCCGTCAGAGCCTTCACCTGCCGGTCACCGTTTGCGTCACGGAAACTTTCACATAAAAACAGGGAAGTCAAAACCCGTGAAAACCGCTGGAGAGACGAGCCCGGGCTGTTCCGGCCCATCAGCCCCTTGTAAATGCTGTGAGGAGGCGTCGCCTCCCCGCCTGCCACCACCACCGGGGTGGACGTTTCCCGAGCTGCTGGTCCCCAGGGCCTCCCCGGTGGTGCAGCGGTTGAGCGCTGGGGAAGCTGCCTGAGGCCTCTGCAGCGCTGGTTCGATCCCCGGCTGCTCCCCGGCCACCGGAGGAGGGTCCCACATGGCGCGCAGACCTCTCCTGCCGCCCGCTGCTCCCCTCAGCAGTGTACTTCGGTCCTTCTGCCTGTTCTGCTCCCCGCTCTGGCTCTGGTGAATTCTCTCACCCTCCCGCGCTTCTGACTGTACCCAGTGCATGTATAAACAAAACAAACAAACAAATAAATAAATAAAAACATGCCTCTATTAAAAAAAAAAAAAGCAGTTCTACACAGAAAGTTCACAGCCATGCATGCCGACATAATAAAACAAGATCTCAGTTTAGCAATCTAATTTTGCAGTTCACAACTAGAAACTAGAAAAACAGAAGCACCCCAAACCAGTAGAAAAAATAAAAATTAGAGCAGAAATACATGAAATAGAAAAAAAAAATTCAAAAAGATGAGTGAAACCAAGAGTTGGTTCTTAGAAACAACTAAATTGACAAGCCATTATTAGCTATGCTTACAAATAAAAGAGAAAACCAAGGCCTCCCCGATGGCGCAGCGCTTGAGCGCTGGGTTGCGAAGCTGCCCGCAGCCTCTGCAGCGCCGGTGGTTCAATGCCTGGTTCGATCCCCGGCTGCTTTCCCAGAGTGAACCCAAGGACCCCGCACTCTACAAAACTCCAACAACAGCACCGCGCCCGCCCGGGGGCCACAGGCCACGAGGGGACCCAGGGGCGGGATGCGCAGCACCTTCCCCACCTCACTCAAGCGGCACCTGACACCCTTTAAGAAACCAATTTTTCTCAGGTTGGGCGGGGGAGGGAATTCCGCCCTGGTGCGGCTTTTCAACAAGTGCGCCAGGTCAGGCTAGTCTGAGAAACGAGTAGGGAGCCCGGCACGGAGCCCCAGCACCGTCGCCGGCCCCCCACCCCCCCCAGCCCCCCAACTTTCCCTCGCGCCGTGCCCACGCGCAGGGGCGGAGCGCGAAGACTCGCCGGCAGGTCCGAGCATCCTCCCAGCGGCGCCAGGGGTCAAATCTGAAGAAGCGAGTTCACGGGCCAGGCCCGGATTTTTCCAGGCGGCTCAGCGCCGGCCCGCAGCACAGTCCCGGGCAGCGCAGCGCGAGGGGCCGCCGCCCTCGAGGCGGGAAAACCCTCCCGCCCGCCGCCTCGCCTTGCCGCGCCCGGGGTGTCGGCCCGCGGCGGGAGCCAGAAGGCGGATCACCCGGGCATCCTCGGGGCCGGGCGCCAACGCCCGGGAGCGCCGGCCCAGGCCCGGGCGGCCCGTGAGACCCGCACAACCCCCGCCGGAGCGCGCGGCCGTCGGGGCGGCGGGGGGTGGGGGGTGGGGGTGGGAAGGCGGGAGGAGGGCCCCCCCCTCGCCGGACGGACGCGGCGGGGCCCACGGCGGCGGGGCGGCAGGAGCGCCCGGGCGAGAGCGGCGCGGAGGGGCGCGCCGGGCGGGGCGGGGAGGCCCCACCAGCGCGGCCCGCGGCGGGCTCCTTACCTCACGGCCCCCTCGGGCTCGGGCTCAGCGACACCCGGGGAGCGCGGCGGCGGCCACCACCCGGGCCGGGGCGCCGGCTGGGGGTGCAGGGCCCGGGGGTGGGGTGGGGGACGGGGCGGCGGCAGCACCTCAGACCGCGGCCGCGCGGGCTTTAAGGCCCCGGCGGGCGGGCCCTGGCGCACGCTCATGACGTCAGCGCGCGGCCCGCCCCGCACGTGCGGCTTGTTTGGGCTCTCGAGGTCACGCCCCCGGCGCAGGGCGCCGCGCCCCGCTAGTGACGTTGCAGGCCTGTGATTTGGGGAGAAACCGAATTGTCTGCAGGAAATGGTGATGACGTGGAGGATATTTAATGCGTCAACTGCATCCCGTACACGCAGCCGGTCGCGGACAGCTGTGTGGGGTGCTCCCGGCTCCCCGCTCCTTCACCACCTGGCCCCCGACTCTGCGTGTCGGCGCTGAGGTTTCTGTCCAGTCAGCAGTGAGCCTGGCCCTCGGGGGGGCCTTGTAACCTGTCATGCACTATTTTTCATGTTTTTGGCTTCTTTTCCTCTAAAGCTTCAGGAACGTCCCTTAAAGAATTGACCATGCTCCTCGTGCACCATTTTTCTCATGGCATTTAGATGCACCTGCTTTTATCCTTTGCCAATCTCCTGCCTCCTCCTTTTTCTGTCTCCCAAGGACAGAAATGACAGGAGGTGGGAGGAGTTTCTATTTATTTTTATTTTACGTCGTTCATTTTTAAACAATGTTTGCTTCCCCCCACCCCGTCATGTGCAGTCCCCATAGAAATTCCTCGACCAATGCGCCGCTGCACAGTCACCTCAGTCCTCTGTGCTCCTCCCGCCCTCCCTCCCCACCCCTGCAGGATGTCTCTGGTTTATAATCATCTGTTTGTATTTGTTTTGTTGTGTATTGTTATTATTTTTCCCCCTTATGTCCTATTTTGTTCCCCTATATTCTCCCTAATGTTAGCTTTATTATTATTTTTTAATCAAACCAATGCAGACTCCAGCTTGAAGTCAAGTAGTACCACCTGGCTTGTAATGGTGAACAGCAGTTTCCCTGATTCTTAATCTCAGGGGTAATCACTCAACTCCTACTAACTTTGGGCTGGCGATTCACTCTTTATTCCTCGACTTGTGCCTACACCGCTTTTTTTTTTCTTTTTTTTTTTTTTTTTTGGTTTTCAAGTTCTCAGGTTATTCTCTGCTGACTTGGAAGGTGATCTTGCTCTCATACCTCACAAACACTCCTTCCTCCCATTTGTGCCCCATCCTGTAATTTTTCCTTTCATCTTCTTTTGGAATTAATACTCACTTTTACATTGTCAGATACTATAGTTGCATATCTGTTAGCTTTTCCTTATCAGAATATGTCTTTATTTTACCTTCATTATTGATAAATAAATTTCCTTGGATATAGAATTTGGGGCTGATGATTCCCTTCCACCCATTGCCCCCTGGCCCCTTCAGCACATTAAGAACATCTAGTTTTGGGCCTCCCTGGTGGCATAGGGGTTAAGCATCACACTATGAAGCAATCCGAGGCCTCTGCAGCAGGAGTTCAATCCCCGGCCAGCCAGGGAGAAACCGACATGGCGCAGCAGACCTCTCCTGTCGCGCCCGCTGCTCCCCTCAGCAGTGTGTTTCGGTCGGCCTGCCTGTTCTGTTCCCCTCTCTGTCTTTGGTGAATCCTCTCACCCCCTGCATCTCTGGCTTGTATCCCAGCTCTTGTATCCATAAATAAATCTTTAAAAAAAAAGAATATCTGGTTTTCGTGATTTCTGATAAATCTAATTCAATTACTGTTTTTCAAATTTTCTCATTATCTTTGATTTTCAACATCTTGATTATGAGATGCTTAAACTCCCTTCCAGATTTATCATGTGTGGGGTTTATTGAGTTTCTTTAACCTGCAAATTAATCTTCTGCTAGTGTTGACATGTTTTCAGTTTTTAGGTTTTCAAATACTTTTTCTGCCACATTTCTCTCTTCTCCAATCTTTTCCCTCTTTTCTTTAGCTCCAATGCTTTCTATTTATCTACCTCATCTTTACTGCCTCTTTCTTCTCATTTTTTTTAAAGATTTATTTAAGCATACAAGAGCTGGGGTATAGGCCAGATGTGGGGGTGGGGGGTGAGAGGATTCACTAAAGACAGATCGTGAAACAGAACAGGTAGAGCAACTGAATTACTGCGCCATGTGGGTTGCTCTCTGGCTGACCGGGAATTGAACTTGGGCTGCAGTAGCTGCAGAAAGCTTCAGAGGCTGCAAGGCCCTTTCTTCTCCTTTTTATCTTAGTACTAAGTCCACTCACTTTTTCGTGTGTTCAGGTATTATCACTTTACATTTTAAATGCCCTTATTTGTCTGATTAAATTTCCTAATTCCTCATTCATTAAAAGCATACTTCCTTTAGGTCTCCCTGGTGGCCTAGGGGTTAAGGCCTACCACAAAGGCCTCAATTTGATCCCCGGCCAGGAGGGTGACCCACATGGCACAGCAGACCTCTCCTGTCTCGCCCACTGCTCCCCTCAGCAGTGTGTTTCAGTCAGTCTGCCTGTTCTGCTCCCCTCTGTCACTGGTGAATCCTCTCACCCCTCTCCCCCACTCCGTACCTCTGGCCTACACCCCAATTCTGTGCAAAAATAAAATCTTTTTTTAAAAAAAGCCGTGTTCGAGTACTTGTCTGGCTGGTAGTTACAGCATCTGGCTCCTTGTGGCGTGATCTGTTCATTATCTTTTTCCCCTGTATGCTGAAACATTTTGGATTGTATGCCTGACATCGTGACTGTTGTGTCGAGTCTAAATTCTGTGCTACTGTTCCCAAGCTTGTTGACCTTTTGGTTTCAGGAGCCTGCCAGGCTAGGGCAGCAGAATCTCCTGCCTGCCTGCCCAGTGGTTCCTATTGGTTCTTCCAACAGTTACAAAATGCTTCATTTGCATCCCATGAGCATATTTTCAGGGTTGGCCAGAGACTTGGGTGAGTCAATAGGTGGGACTCAAGGCTCCTCTTCCAAACTGGCTCCTTGTTTCAGCCTCGGCGCATGCACTCAGTCTTTGCTTTCTCTATTCTGTCCAAAGTGTAGAGGTGCTATTTGTGGGAAGACTGGCTGGTTAGGAGCTTTCTTCTTAGGGATGGAAGTTGACACCCTAACCCCCTAATACTTCAGCTTTCCTATTGACTAGAGTTCAATGGTTATGTAAAGTTTTTTGGGCTTTTTTATTGACTGACAAAAACATATGTGCCATTTTTTTCTTACACAGTTTTTGGGGACAGAGTGATACACATGTTTTATTCTTTAAAGCAATAGTTGTTTTACATTTTGCCTACTTAAAACATGAAAACGTGTGCACACTTCATGGCCTTTTCTTTATGTCAAGAGAAAGGATATTTCTGATGGGCCAAACGGATCTTTGCAGGTAAACTGGCAGCATGACTAATATAGCCATTGATTTAGTCACCTTCGGACAAGCATGAAAGAAAAAGAAAAGGCTTGCTTTTCTCCCTCACCTCCCAGTGGGTACAGGCTGGGCTGTCCCAGGGTAGCCTGTGATCAGGGCTGATCTAAGTCGCTGGCCTTATCTGCAGATGGATGGGTCAGAACAGACTCACTGAGGCTTCCTGTTTCTAGCTGACCACCAGCCACACCTCAGACTCTTTTTTGCCTTTAAAATGTAACTGGATTTGTTTCCCTGCTTCTCCTGTGAACACCCTGGGACACTTTGACAGTTATGCTGATGGTGGGTAATGGAACAAAATCTGCTTGGCCTCCATTTTGAAGACACCTGTGGTCACAGGACGCAAGAGCTGTAACCTCAGAGCTGGAGAGGGTCGCTTCTGTCATAGTTTCCTTTGTAGTGCACCAGGCACTGCTGAGTGACTGAAACTTTCCAGGAAGATGCACACACTGCCTATCACTCTCCCCTGCCTCACCCCTCTCTCTCTATGCCCCACAGGCCCCTGGGCTGGCTCTTCACACTTGCTGAATCTAATGGAGTCCACCCGTGGGTCCGTTTCTGCTTAGACTCGTTTATCTTTACTGACTCCTGTTGTTTTTATTTTACTACTAAGCCCATTCATTATTTTTATTTATTTTTAAAGATATATTTATTTATGCATACAAGAACTGGGGTACAGGCCAGAGGTGTAAGAATTCACCAGAGACAGAGTGGGGAACAGAACAGGCAGATTGACTGAAATACACTGCTGAGGGGAGCAGTGGGGAGCAGTGAGTGAGACAGGAAAGGTCTCCTGCTCCATGTCAGCAATCTGGCTGGGGCTCAAACTCATGTTGCAGTGGCTGGAGATAGCTTGATAGTGCCGTGTCTTTAACCCCTGTGCCACCAGGAAGGCCCCATCCATTATTGTTAAATTTTCAGATATGATCATTTTCATTTTAAACCACTCCCCGCTTTTTTCTGTTTCTCTGCTGAAGTGTTCCAGCTTTTTATTCATTACAAGCATAGATGAGACCTAATATATGTTTTCTTTTCTGTTCATTTCAAATATAGTTGATGAAACCACTTGCACCTAAATAAAAGAAAGCATAGCTGAACACCCTCCAGCGCGGGATTCCAGCAGCTGATAAGAGAGACCCAGTCCCCATGTTTCCATAACCTTCAGCCTGCAACTGGGAGACAGTTACTGATGGAGTCTCTTTGAAGTTCCAACCAACCAACATTGGAATCCACCTACTAACTGTTTCTACAGTTCCCCTTTTTCTCCACAGCAGAGTGAAAGCAATAGAACACTCTGTTTAGCCATCAACAGTCCCCATCAAAGTGCTCTCCTCATGGCTTAGAAGGAGTGAGCCAGCCACAGCAGTGGTCTGGAGGGTGACTCAGTTGTTGTAAGCATGTTTTGAAAATTACGCCAGAAACTTGTACACAAATGTTCATTGTAGCATTAATCACAATAGCCAGAAAGTGAAAGCAACTCAGAGGCCCCTCACCTGGAGAGCAGATGAATAGAACATAGTCTAGCCGTATAACGGAGTATCACCCAACGCAGCAAGGAATGGGGTCCTGAGACACGCTACAACGTGGAGGAACCCTGCAAACATGCAGTCGAGTGAAAGAAGCCAAGTGTCAAGGCAAATCTGTAAAGACAGACAGTGGATTACAGGGTTCAAGGGACTGGGGTGGGAGGTTGAAGAGACAGGGGAGACTGCTGATGGCCTGGATTTCTCTTTGGGTGGAAGAAAATGTTTTAGACTGGATCGTGGTAAAGAGTACACAACTCTGAGACTGTAATAAATACCGTTGAACTCTACATCTGCAGCGGGTAAAATGAATGGTAGGCATGTGAGTTGCTGTGGGGTGCTAAAAGCCCACCGAGAACTCCTCCCACCCCATAGTTCCTCCAGTGAGGGTATAGGACTGCGACTGCCCCCACCCAGTGTGGCACACCTAGGAGTGGGACCTGGTGGGGGGGGGGGATGGCAGGCAGGCATCTACACATCTAAGGGGGCCTGCTCAGCCCGAGACACAGCTGCTTACCAAAGGGTGGATGCCTCAGAGGGCAAATTTGGGAGGGCTAGATTTCCAGAGGAGCCACACCATCTTCAAGAGGAGGATGGAGCCATGAGCCAGCTTCTCAGTGGGAAGGCACTCCCATCTACTCTGCAGGCTGAACACATGGTGCTGCTCACCCAGAAACCAGACAGTGAGCAAAGGGAAGGCCACGTGCCGGGTCAGGCCCGGCACCTGAGGCTCCTCCAGGCTCCAGCCCTGTGGCTGCTGGTCCTGGGCAAGCTCTTCTACTCTTTGAGATTCTGTTCCTTATCTATAAAATAGGGAACAAAAAATTATCTGACGTGAAGTATAGCATCTTTAAAATTTTATATCTCAATAAGTTGAGTTAATTTTATTAGAATTCATTAAAATTTAGATTTTTTAAAATAAAAGATAAAAAAATAAAATAAAATATGTATGACCCATCGGGAGAGAACCCATGATTTGAAAGCCCAAGTGATTCGTGTTTGTAAGATTCCTACAACAATCCATGTAGCTCCTCCTTCCATACACCTCCTGCCTTTTGTCAGGGGCTGGGCTGGCCAGCTCCAGGGGACAGCAAGAGGCTGTTTTTATGCAGATACCAGACAACACTGCAGCAAAAAGTGCAGTAGGAGGTGCCAGGCTAAGTCTGCAAAGTTCTTTATGTGGATCCACTCATTTCAGCCTCAAAACAGCCCTGAGAAAATGCTACCATTCCCGTTTTATAAAAAACAGAGTTGAGGCTCAAAATGGTTAAAGGCCTTGGCCAATGTCTTCATCTTAGAAAAGCATTGCAGAGACAGGATTCACTGGGCAGCCCAACAGGAGAGCCTCTGCTTCCAGTCCTCTGCTGGGCCAGGGGCGGTGGGGAAGAAGAGGCCAGGGGTCGACAGCCAGTATCAGGAGACCCATCTCCTCCCCTCCAGAGCCCAGACTAGGGGCTTTCCAAGAGACCCGGATGTTGGGGCTGGCTCTCAACAGCTGTGCACCTATGTCTGCCCCCCAGCCTCCACCCTCACGCGGAAGTAGACACCAAGCCCCTGGCTCTGGAGCCATAAGAAGGGTTCAGTTTGAGGGGAAGTGCCGCACCCTTTGACACAGGGGTCTGATGGAGATGGAAACCCAAGCAAGGCTTCTGAGAGCAGCCGCTGCATCCCGGATTGGCTGGGCCCTGCGGCTCTGGCTGCTGCTTTCCGCCTCAGGTGAGGGACTCTTCCCCTAGCCCCATTCTGAGCACTTCTCTCCATTTGTTAAAATAGGATTGGGGAGGAAGTCTGGTTCAGGAGAGGCCTATGAGGCCGGGGAGACCATGGGCTGGAGAGCAGCTGGTGCACAGTCGTGTGGACCGCTCACTGACAACCTCCAACCCCTGCAAGAACACAGGCCTAAGTGATGGAAGGGCCCAGAAAAGGAGGGGTCACTGAGGAAACTATTATTCTCCAGGTACTTGGGCCAGGCCTGGACAGACAGGGCAGCTTTAGTAGAAGGAGGAGGTTGGCTGGAAGACCGGCTGCAACTGCAAAACCCAGGCAGCAGCTTGTCTGCAGGCTGAGGAGGCTCCTGTCAATGTGGAATGGGGACAGGGGAGTTCCCTCACTCTAATTTTGTGGATATGAGATCAGAGTGATCCTAGGTGCAGGAGGGAAAGCGGGTGAGGGACAGAAAAGCCAAGGACTAAGACTGAAGACACTGGAGGTGACAGGACAAGTGGAGGGGACAGGGAATATGGGCCTCACTTGGGCCACGGGGCTAGCCTGGGCCGGGGGGCCAGCTGAGGCTTTGAGACAAAGTGGTCAGGGGAAGTGGTGCAGAGAAGCCCAGAGAGGTCATCAGAAGAGAAGCCACCGGACCCCAGGCCTTGGTGTGTGTTTGTGGGGGGAGAGAGGGGCTTGTTCTTTTCAAAATGTGAAACCTTCAACTTCTGTCTGATTGTGATAGTAAAGCATGAAAAATAAATAGCAGTGGGCACATTAACAGGGATGAGACCTCTGTAATCCCAAACCCACACCCAGCTACTATTTAAGTTTCAATATTTCCTTTGGACTTCCAAGTGCTCTACATCTTTGCCAAAATGAAGTATTTCCTGCCTTTTCCACATTAGCCGCCAGGTTTGGGAGGCTGCCCATCGCCCTCACTGGTTTCCCTGATGACTGAGAGACGAGGCACCTTCCTGTGTGCCGACGGACCTTTTGGTGAAGGACCTGTTCAAATGTTTTGCCCATTTTTCTGTTGGTTTGACTTTTTCTTCATGACTTGTCAGGTCTGCCCATTGACTACATACAACTCTTTCTGCTGTGAGCATTGTTTCCTCCACTCCATGGCTTTCTCTGTTGTTAATGGTGTCTTTTGATAAGTGGAAGCTCTCAATTTTTATAGTTTGTTATGACCACAATTGTTCTAATTTGCTTGCAAAGATTTCTAAGATTCTTACTAAGATTTCTTTTTTTAAAAAAAGATTTATATATTTATGCATACAAGAGCTGGAGTATAGGCCAGAGGTGTGGGGAGTGAGAGGACCCACCAGAGACATTAGGGAACAGAACAGGCAGACTGACCAAAGTACATTGCTGAAGGGAGCAGCAGGCGAGTCAGGAAAGGTCTTCTGTGCCATGTGGGTTGCTCCCTGGCTGGCCTGGGATCGAACTCATGCTGCAGAGGCTGTGAACTGCTTCATAGTGCGGTGCTTAACCCCTTGTGCCACCAGGTAGGCCCCCTTGCTAAGATTTCTGCTCATAAAGATACTCTCCTATGTTTTCTTTTAAGAGCTTCATTGTTTTCCCTTCCAAATTTAGGTAAATAATCTCACGTAAAAGGGTTTGGTTACAGTCTGCTAATTGTAGAGGTTGAAATTCATTTCCTGCGGATGTAAGTTGACCTACTACTGTTTATTGAAAACTGTCCTTTCTCCGTGGCCTTACAAGTGTCCCCTTTGTTGTAAAATGTATGTGGTTCTGGATTCTGTTCTTCTCGTCCATTTGTCTGTCCTTACACCAATGCCATGTTGTTTGTATTACATCGGTCTTTTCACATCTCTTTACATTTCCATAAAGATTTTAGAATCAACTTTTCATTTTCTACAAGATCTGCTAGGCCTGATTGCTTTCACACTGTGCGTCAGCTTGGGAAGAACTGACAACTTTATAATAGTGTCCATTTATTTACATATTCTTCACTTTCTTTTGATAATGTATAGATTTCAGAGCAGAGGACTTGCATATTTTTTGGTTAGACTTATTTCTAGGTATTTGATGCTATCACAAAGGAAAATGTCTTGCCAATTTCATTTTCTATTGGCAGTTGATAGAAATAGTTAATTTTTCTATCTTTACCTTTTATCAGGTGAACTTGCTAAACTCATATTTTTTTAAGATTTACTTTATTTATTTATGCATACAAGAACTGGGGTGTAGGCCAGATGTGTGGGGGGTGAGAGGATTTATCAGAGACAGAGTGGGGAACAGAACAGGCAGATTGAGTGAAATAGACTGCTGAGGGGAGCAGCGGGCGAGACAGGAAAGGTCTGCGGTGCCATGTGAGTCAGCTCCCTGGCCCAGGGGATTGAACTCAGACCCCAGTGGCTGATGATAGGTTGATAGCGCTGAGACTTTAACCCCTGAGCCACCATGGAGGCCCAGTCCATAAATATTTAATATGATTATTGACACAGTTGGGCTGATCTCTTTCTGGTGGACTGACCTCTCTCTAGAGTAGTCTTTAAATTGAAGGAAGTAGTCTACTTATATTTAGTGTCACAACTGATACACTTAGGTTTATATCTACTATATTACTTGTTTTTTTTTTTTGCTCTTTTTTCTCATTTCTTATCTTTTATATAATTTTTAAAAATATTATCCTCTCCTCTATCAACTTTTTAATTATACTTGCATTATCCTCTTACTGGTTACCTTTTACAGATTAAAATACACATTTCTGACTTCACAGAGCTTAGTACATTACTTTGTATGCCTAGAACTTTAGAACACTTGAATTCACTTGCATCCTCCCAACTTTTGTGTAGTTCTTATAAAACATTTTAGGTCAAACTCCATTTTAAAGGCATTTCTATTGCTTTGTGCAAACAGTATTTATTTAACAACACAGTTCTCTTTCTACTGCTTATCATTCCTTCATACACTTACCTTATTTCCATTTAGAATCATTTTTCTTTTGCTTGAAGATCTTCCTTTAGGATTCCTTTCTTTTTTTTCACTCTTAACATCACTTTTATTTAATATGCACAGCATGCACATGCACATGATACAGGTTGGGAAAACGTTTATGTATCCATGCATTAAAGGCAAAACAGACTGGTACTATTGCCAAATGTGCAGAGTCAATTAGGATGTTGCTCAAAGTTCTTTATACTTAATTGTTTCCATGAAAATAAGTGCAGAAGAAATTTACAGAGTATTTTCTTCATTTGGTTTCGTGTGCTTTCTTTGCATTGTTTTTCTTTTGCCTTTTCTACTAGCTGTATTAACTGCTGATGTTCTGCTAAAGTCTTTAACAATTCCATAATGAAAGGGAGATAATTATATTTCCTTTTTATATTTTCAATCTTGTATCTTTTTAATTTCTGTACTACTTCTTCCATAAGCATCCGATTTTTGGCAACCTCTGACTGACTGGCACTTAACATATTATTACCCTGATCTGTATCCATGGGTTCCTCCTCTGCAAGTTGTATTTGTAACTCTCCTATCTTCTGCTCATATATCATTTTTCTGACAGACACAATAGCCATTAAATTAAATCGAATTTCACCTTCATTGTACTTTTGTATATTTTTTTCTATGACTGGCCTCACTGTGCTGATCCAGCCATCTTGATTGCATGCACCTAAATCAACCGGTCCTTCTCTTAATCCATCTAATTCATACAGTCTTCCATTAACAGAAACATAACTGACAAAGTGAAAAGCATCTTCTTCTTTTGCTGTTGTCTTTGCATCAAACTAAAACATTTGCTGTCTGGCGAAACCGTTGTGTACTTGTTGAATCACATCTGAATTGCTCAGTGCCAAATCTTACATAGCTGCATCGAAACTTTGTGAAAATTCTTTAAATTCTGATAATGTCTCTCCTAAATGGACATCTTGATGGGTACAGTTCAACAACACACTTACTATGGCTTGAGTAGCACAAGCATTATTAATTACCTGCTTGGCAAAAAATATTGTGTCAAGTCTGGAGTCCAGAACCACAGAACCTGCTGGTTCTTCTCTTGGTTGCCACTTGAAAAGAAAAATTAGCCCATGAACTGGCTTTAACTTTTCAAAAATCTCAGGCTCTAAACTCCCTATTTCTTCTACTTGGGCTCCTTGGCAACCGAATCCTTTAATGAGCTCAGTGAAGACCCCAGGGTTGCTTTCCATGAGGCACCACTCCCTGGCATTGCCTGTCATGGCCCCAGCCACACACCACCCCAGTTCACCTCTTGCTCTGGCCACCCCCACCCCAGCAGCCACCAGAGAGGGATCTCGGCTGCTGAGCTGCTCTTAGGATTCCTTTTTGATGCAAATCTGATGATGATAAACTCTCTCAGCTCTTCATCTTTACTTTAATGGCTCTTTTTATTAGATTAAAAAAAAATATGTGTTGGTAGTCTGCTTTACATGCTAGAACTTTAAATATACTTTTTTTTGTTGCCTTTTGGCTTCTTCATTTCTGATTAGAAATCAGCCATCAGTCTTGGTGCCATACAATATAATGATCAAAGTTAGGAAAGAATATTAATAAAATGATTTTCTTCATTTCTCTCTCTACCACACCACCAGTGCCCAAACTCTATCTGCCTTCCTTCCCATCCGCTCCACCTTTCCCCCTATTCCCTCTGGTATGCTTTATAGAGGTCTGGGCTTAGCTTTTTTTTTTTTTTAATATAATTTTTTAAAATTTTTATTAAAAAATAAAATTTAATAATTTTTATTAAAAAATAAAATTCCATACAATTGCGACCCCCTTATTTTGACCCCAATCCCTCCCCTCACCACCCCTCACCCCCCATAGAGTGTCTCTGGTTCATAGTTGTTTGTTGATTTTGATTTTCACTTTCTTATAGTTATTCTTTTTTTTTTTTTTTTTTTATAGAGGCATGCTTTATTTATTTGTTTGCTGGTTTCTTTGTTTGTTTTTTTTGTTTATACATGCACTGGGTATAGTCAGAAGCGCGGGAGGGCGAGAGAATTCACCAGAGCCAGAGCGGGGAGCAGAGCAGGCAGAAGGACCGAAGTACACAGCTGAGGGGAGCAGCGGGCGGCAGGAGAGGTCTGCGCGCCATGTGGGACCCTCCTCCGGTGGCCGGGGAGCAGCCGGGGATCGAACCGGCGCCGCAGAGGCCGCGCGCAGCTTCGCAACCCAGCGCTCAACCGCTGCGCCACCGGGGAGGCCCTCTTATAGTTATTCTTTTTCCTGGTCCCTTATTTAAGTTTTCTAGATTCCTGCTATGAGTGAGACCATCCGGTATTTTTCTTTTTCTTTCTGGCTTATTTCGCTGAGCATGATCCCCTCCAGCGCCATCCATGTTGCTGCAAACTGCATGTGTTTATCTTTTTTGAATGCTGAGTAATATTCCATGGTGTACATGTACCACATCTTGGCTTAGCTTTTTACGGTCCTATCTTGTGAAACTTTGGGTTTCAGCAAATAGAATGAAACCTGAATACATATTTGTGGTGCTTCAAGCCCTCAATTTTGCCACTGACTACAATTTTGTCACTATAAAACAAAAAACAAAAAACCATCACCACCCTGCTGGAGGCCTTTTGGTGGCCTAGGGGTTAAGTCTCAGCACTATCATGGCTACAGCATGAGTTCGATCCCCAGCCTGGGAGCTACCCATATGGCGCAGCAGACCTCTCCTGTCTCCCCTGCTGCTCCCCTCAGCAGTGTGTTTCAGTCAGTCTGCTTGTTCTGTTCCCCACGCTGTCTCTGGTGAATCCTCTCACCCCATCAAAGTGTTTGATGATTTACAATCTTCATAGGTAAAGTGTCACTTGATGTTTTCATCAATGACAGTGGTCCCAGCAGACTATCCCACAGGCTGCGTGTACAGCAGGCTACCCCATCTAGGTTTATGTAATTACACTCTGTGATATTCACACAGTAACATTGCCTTTCTCTGAAGGTATCCCATTATTAAACACATATGCCAATATTTACAAATGGCCCCCCAAAAAGACTTTCTGATTGGTGGAGCTGATATTAGAGTCTAATACATAACCGCTGAGTTGCTTTGAGTGGGTCACTAACCTCTCCACGTCCTCAGGTGCCACAGAGGTCGTCCAGCCCTCTCTGTTCCAGCCTGAGCCTTCCGTGGTGAGTGGACAAGGCAATCCACAGATCTTGTGTGTGGTCCAGGGCAGCTCTGCCAGGGCCCATGTCTTGTCTTGGTACCGGCAGCTGGAGGGGAGTAGCCCCACCTTCCTGTTGAGTCAGCGAGAAGGGGCTCCCCCAACCTATGGTGTGGGTGTGAATCCCCGATTCCTAGCAGAGATGGACCTAACGCAGAATGCTGTACGCCTTACTGTGGGCAATGCCAGTCCTGCTGATGAGGGCACCTACTACTGTGCCATATGGTTTTCTGGCCAGTACATCTTTGGAGAAGGAACCCGTCTGCTCTATCAGGGTGAGTCAGAGCGTGTGCAGCCCTTGGTCCCCGGTTCTGTAGGATTGCCAAGGAGTGGAGGTGGGGGTGATGGGTTTGAGAAGAAAGGTATGGACGGTGGAGCCATCTTAGTTGGTAGGGATGAGGGGCAGAAGAGTAGACAGTCAGCAGGGGAGAGGCTCAAGTTTCTTGATGGGAGAACTGGCCATAAGCAATTGAGAATGGACACAGACACCCGAGAACTAGGGGAAGCCTCATCTAGAATATTAACTCTAGTCCCTTCCCTTGCCCTGTCCGGAGAAGCAAATGAACAGGTGGCAGAGACAAGCTGAAAACCAGTGTTCTATAGAACGCACTAGAGGGCTAGTTGTGGGGAAATAGTAAATTCCGGGAGAGTCAGAGTCTCAGGGAGTTGGGAAGGAAGCCATGGAGGAAGGAAGAGACTCCCTAGAGGTCTCAGGAAGGAAAGGGATGGATTTGGACTGTGGCTTGCAGAGGTCGGTGGTGTTGATTCCTTTTCCCCTCTATTCCCCCAGCTGAGATGCAACCCCCAGCTCTCCAGCCACCCCAGCTAAGCCTGTTCATCCCAGGCTCTGGGCCTCCTTTCCAAGTACTTTGTGTGGCCCATGGGTACTCCCCTGCCCCCCTGAGGATCTCCTGGGTGCTGAGAGGCCAACAGCAGGAGGAAGATGACTTCACAGGAGGCGCTGGGGCTCCTGTGGTTAGCTGGCTGCAGCTTCCTGCAGAGGTAGCAGGGTTGTCTGTGACCTGCCAAGGCCTGCACCAAAGTGGGGTCTCAGAGGTGGTGCTGGCCCTGCCTGGGGTCCAAGGTGAGTACGGAGGATCCAGGGGTTGTGCCCCAGTCCTCCTCCTGCAGCCCCAGTCAGGTGCCCCCTGAAACATTAAGCCAGGTCTGCAATGGATGGCCCAGCACCCCTGGCTCTGCCCCAGCCTCTGGGTGAAACCTAGACATGGGCTTTGGAGCTTGGGCAGTTACCTATGAGGTCCAACACCCATCTATCACTGGTTCCTGTCTTCTCTAGTGATGGAATGCCTCTTTTATTTTCTTTTGGGGACACAGCAGAGGGAAATTTGAGGGGTATCTGCTCTGTTCTAGGGTGCAGGAGGCTGGGACTGGACAACTGCAATGAGACTCTTGAGAACAGTGGAGGCATTCTCCTTGGTATGAATCCCTTGACACTGCCCTGGCACCTGAGGCCTCCCTGGGTGGCATAGGCAGGACTTTCCAACTTCCACTCTCACTGTCAAATGGATCCATTCACAAGCGTTCATGGGTCTAAGTCTCTGCTAAGGCAGAGGGTGAAGGGAACAGTCTGAATACTAGGGGTTCAGACATAGCCAATGTTTAGAAGGCAGAGGAAATGGACCACATCCTGGAGCTCAGCGGGGCGAGGAGTCCTCGCTGGAGGAGATGGGAAGTGGCTGTGGTGGGTGCAGTCAGCCCAGGCCTGAAATTCACACCATGAGTACATAGACCCAGTCCAAAGCTCCAGGTCCAGTCCTGGTTGAACCCTGACTATGGGTGAATCTCTTACCTTTTCTTGGCCTCAGACCAAACATCTGCCTCCTACACCCAGTCCAAACCAGCTCTGCCTGTAAAGAACTTAGGCTTGATTTTCCCTCTGTATATGGGGCTAACACATCTCTAGGAGGATAAAGTGAGGCAGACAAGGTTCTGCAGAGGGAGGAGACCATAATGTGCCATGTCAGAGCTGGGCCACTAGCCCCATGCCTGCCTTCCTGCAGAGGAGCTGGCCGAGACCCTCACCACCGCCACCTACTGCTACCTGGGCCTGCTGGGTGCGGCTCAGACCTACAGCCTGATCCTGGTTGTTTTTTGGATAAGTCGCTGCCGCCAGACCCGCGCCAGGGAGCAACGCAACCAAGAGGGTCAAGGAGCAGCCCCTGCCAGGGTATGAGCAGCCAAGTCCCAGCAGCAGCCTCCACGTCCTCCGAGCAGCAACGCCCCCTCCGTGCTCCATCAGCTTCCTCCTAGTCTGCTGCCTTACTTATCCGTCAGCTCCCCGTTTTCTCTCCCAGGTTGTTCAAGTTTCTCAACAAATACAGGAAATTTAAGGAGATGCTGCTGTGTTGTGGGTTATATTGGGCAAGGGAAGTGGGAACTGATGCCTGGGAGCTACGGACTCCTGGGCTGGGTCAGCAGCTGCTAGAGTTTGTTCAGAAAGGTCCCAAAGCCAAAGAGGGGAGAGCGAGTGACGGGCCTGCATTCTGCTGTGCTGCTCACTAGCCATCTAGGAAAACGGGGTCCTTCCCCTGCTCAAAGTCTTTGAGCAAAGTCTTTGGCTCAAAGTCTTTGGCTCAAAGTCTTTATTAGCTCACAGGCCCCTTTGAGAACAAATGCCAGATGCCTCTGGGGAGTGACACTGCCCAAGGATCTTTTACCAGAAACATCTTCACACACAAAAGATAGGGGTGGGGTGATTCAGAGACTCCTAAGGCAGCAAGTTCCTTGTCATTGCTGAGACGCCCGCTAGATGCTGACAGCAGCTGGGCGAGCTGGGCCATTCTCCCCACTGGGCCCTGTGATGTGCACCTCATCTTCCATGCTCAGACCAAAGCAGGGCAGACCCTCCAAGTCCCCCAGGAGCACCTGGTGTCAGACCCTGACATTCAGGGAAGAGGTGGGGGATGTTTGCATTGATACTCAAAAGGCCCCCAAATCCTCCTCAAGTGACTTGAGTTCTGAGATAAAACCCTGGTTTCCAGGGAATCCCTTTCATCTCACCGAACATCCCCTTGTTGTAGTCACAGCAGAGACCTGTGACTTCAAGGCATCCTTGCTACCATGCGCATTGCTCAGGCTATTATTTTTCAATACCCAGGCACAAATTAGCTTTGCTGAGAGTGGGAGGAAGTAGAAGAAAAGGCTCAGGAAAGTGTCACAGTGGCAGCTGACCCCAGGGATGGGCAGGAGGTGGCTGACCCCAGGGACTGGGCAGGACACTGAAAATAAATGAGACTCACAGCAAAGCCACACACATCACACAACCAACACACTGCACAAGTGTGATGTGACCTGCCGCTCTCTTCTACAAGTGAAAATAAATGCGAGACTCACAAATGCTTGACCTCGCTGAGGACACCACAAACCTGACAGGAAGCTTGGTGAGCAGCAGCCGGCGAGTTTGCAGTCAGTGCTCACAGCTTGGCCGACTTCCACTAGCACAGCGGATGGATGGAGGGTCCTCCCAGTCACCAGAGAGAAGATTTAACAAGTAAAAACCTGCAAACTCTTTATTAAATTCTCCCATTTCTTCTGTACAGAAAAAAATGCACATTATGTTCAGAATCTCAGTAACATCTCAAAATTACACAGCATGAACATGTAAAAACAAGGAACTGCCAAGATTTTATACATAGAAAGGAAAACCATTTACAAAAGAGACTTGTTAACTTTACTTTTCTTTTTTTTCTTTCTTAAAAAAAAAAAATTAAAGGCCTAAGATCTCCCACAGTTTGCTGCACAGTCTGTTTTCCTGCTTGGAGTAACCCGGGGACACTGTGCTGGGAGAAGCCGCTAGAAGCCTCCTGCAGCTGGTTCTCCTGCTGGCCACCCCTCTGTCCAGCGCACTGCAGGCTAACTGGCCCCTGCTCACTCCACCCTGCCTCTCTGGTCTACGGTCTGCTGGGCTCTGGGGTCCAGGTGTCAATTCTATGTTGGGGGGAAGGCAAAAACATCGAGGCACTATCTGAATTTTCTCCTTGCCCAGGGAGACTTCTCCACTGCATGTATCCCAGCACCCCTAGCTGTGCATCGTGGTGGATGGTGGGAAAGGGGCAGGAGAGGAAGCCAGTGTCAGAGCCAGCCCACCTTGTGCTCCAGATGACAAACAGTCCCGGATCTCCACAGTGATGTATCCAGATATCCTAGGGGAGCCC
This sequence comes from Talpa occidentalis, assembly GCF_014898055.3. Classification (NCBI taxonomy): domain Eukaryota; kingdom Metazoa; phylum Chordata; class Mammalia; order Eulipotyphla; family Talpidae; genus Talpa; species Talpa occidentalis. Next base: position 11,806,037 of record NW_023601754.1, read on the forward strand.
ACCCCTCGATAATTCAGTCTGGGTTTGCTAGGGCTCCATCAGGTATCTGAGGTCTGGGAAGGAAGGGGGCTCTGACTCCACATGTGATTGCCCTGACACTTGACCCTGGTCCTAGAGGAGGGAGGAGGACCCAGGAATGTGGCCAGAGAGACGGCACAAGACAAATGAGGGAGAGAAAGGCAGGCCTGAGCATCTCTGGCTCCAGAGAGGAATCAAAGACCAGTGGTGAGAGGACAGAAGTGTCCCCAAAGGCCCAGGAAAAACTCAGGGCACCAGAATGCTGCATTTTATAAAACTACTGAGGTGCTGTCCAAATGGTGACAAATGAAAGGGAATTCTCTGATTTCGGAGGTATTTCAAATTCATAAGAATCTGAAACACAGATCAAGATAATAACACACATAATTCGGAAAAATATACTCTTTTTGTTCTACAGCCCAAATTTATGTGGAATGTGTCAGGCTGGATGAACTGGCCCCCGAAGGTTCCTATTACAGCTTTATTCTCCATTGCTTACTTAGAGTAAGTTGTATGTGGAGAATGCTGACTTGGGGGGAGGATAGAAATTGGAAGTGAAAGGCTTTTCTCAGAACTTGAGACCAGCTAAGCAGAGAGGCCTAATGAAGTCACTCACTCCTCCCCAGTGACTCACTCCCTCAGGGATCTTTGGGATAGAAGCAGTGCCATGGCCTGGACGCGGGGAGAGACAGGAGACAACCCAGAAGTCATACTCACACATGAGAGGGATGGCAGAGGAAGTCGGCACCTAACACCCTTTCTATGCTATCTGGTAAAATGTAAATGGATGCTACACATCTCTTCACCATTAGATTCTTCTATTGCGTGACCTCAGGAAATGGGAAGAAATGACATCCAAGAGCAGTTTTCTGTCTCATCTTCGAGGCAGCAGGATCCTCAGGGCGCGCAGAGGAAGACCGCTTTCCCACCGGAGCAGCCACAGCTTCTCCGGCAGCAGTAGCAGAGAGATCAGGGAGGCCAGGCTAAGGGTTGCGTGCACAGAGCTACCCTCCTGTGAGAGCTCGGTCAGAGAAAGCAGTAAGTCGTGTTCTTGACCATTTGCTGTCTCCTGTACTGCAGTGCCTCCAGCCCAGGAGAATGACTTCTCGGTGCCCTGGAGTGTTGCAGAGCTCACTGTGAGTCTCTGAGACAGGGGGATGAGCTGACAGGCCAGATGAGTTACCTGGCTGCTGTAATTTTCAGCAAGTGCCTAGAGGTTTGGCTTTGGTGAAACCCCTGGCGCTGCTGATGTTCCTTACTGTTCCCAGGTTAGACATCAGAAGGAAAGATAAAGGCAAAAGTCTACCATCAGCTCCTGCATGAGGGTCACGGTTTCCTCGCTGATTTATCCACAGTTGACTGATGAGGCCAGCAACCAGAAGTATCCCAAAACCTGTTCTGTGATACCAAATGAGTCCAGAATGGATACAGCTGGGCTGTTGGTTCAGATGGTGCTGGGCCTTGGGCATAGAAAACATGTTGAGGACAAAGCCGGGGCCTCTCAGAGCCAGTTAGTGAAGTTATTCCAAGTATGGTGATGAAATGCTTTCTTACACCAAGCAGCTGAAGAGGCTGGCAGTATCTCTTCTATTCTGATGGCTTCTGAAGGTGACAAATGTCTTGAGAATCACATTCCCTTTCAAACTTCGAAATGTGCTGCAGACAACTAATGGGATTTTTCTCTCAGTTCAGAAAGAAACATTGAGACACATGAACTAGAAGTGTTTTTACATGTATGTGGAGGGACACTGAAAGTTGGGGGAAGGTGTTTATCACCCTCCTCAATTGGTGGCATTGATCTTCCCCTGTAAACCACACCGGACAGGTCGGTGGGGCCTAGTCCTGAGAACAGCCAGTCTCGATCCCAGCCTCAGCCACCCCGCCCCGTAAGCAGCAGCCCTGGAGATGGGCTAAGTGGACCAGCTCAATGCAGTCCAGCAGTGGCGGCGGTGGGGTTGCTGCTCGGACTCTAAGAGTTTCAAGTTCTATACAAGATGCGAGAATCCCAGGCAGTGCTGAGAATCAGGAAGGCCCTAAGAACAGGACTGAGGGGACCAAGCAGCTTGGTGGCTCCCCCTTGCGACCTATACCCTTAAGGATGGGTGATGTATGGTTGGCTTCTAGAAACCACTGCCCCCGGGATAGACAGCAAAAGGAAAAGAAAGAAAAAGAAGAAAACCACAGTATTCAAATATCCGTCAGTCAGGTTAGACAAGGAGCAGTCTGGACCAACTGATCCACAAAGTGACCCACTTTGCACTGAAGACATTTCAGGGAAGACAAAGGTCGCGCAGTCCCGCCGTACACGGACAGTGGCGAAGGAGGGCGGAATGGGAGGGTGCATGGTCATGTGGACAGTTTTAGGCACATGATTTATAATACTTTGTGGATGTCTAACAGGTTAATAAAATATATATTATATAAATATATCTCCTACTATACACGCCACCCTCTTGTGCAGCGACTGTGACTCCACGCCCCAAACTCGTCAAGGTATCCCTGGTTGAACCGTGTTGCCTGCACCTCCCTCTTTAGACCCCAAACCTGCCACCTACACACTGGAGGAACAAGGGAAGATGGCCAGGGATATTGCTTCCATAAAGCTCAGACTCTGGAAAGATCGATGAATCACCAAAGGCAACATTTGGCCAATGCCTACTACAATAGGTATATGCAGCAAATGAATAGAAAGAAAAAGAAAAACCTCCATCTCTTACTGGAATAACTTTTTATGCCCTCTCCACGTACAGGCATAAAGGAACTTGTCTGAGAAGATGGCCTCGACCCTGCAGAAAGGTCAGGGTGACTGTCAAGTCACATCCTGAGCCCACCCTGACCGCCTGCACTACTGCCTGAAAAGTAAAGCAAAGTGAATCAATCCCCCACTCCTCCCGTCCTTCCTGCCCTGAGCAGTTCTCCCACCTCTGCCCCAGTCACTGCCCCAGGGAATCAGCTGGCTTCTGCAGTTACTGCTACGCCTGCAGGGCTGCTCTGAAGGGGACTGTGCTGTGCCCTGGCCTGGAGGAAGATGAGCACTAGGTTCCCACCACCCAGGGGTGCAGGCCCAGCCTTCAGTGCACATCAATGGGCTGACCGGCTCCTCACACTTCGGGTCCCTCTGCAGCCCGGCTGCCCTTGGCCAGAGGAGGCTCCTGCGTACTTCACTGAGGTGAGGAGACCACAGAAACACCCTTTGCCTTGGGGTCTTGACCAGTAGTGGCTCTATTAGGGTGGAAACTGGAAGGCATCACTGTTTCAGCAGAAAAACAGGACCCAAAGCAGAGTGGTTAGTGGTTTCCCACTACTCGGTGAGATCCATGGCCCTGACATTGCCCAAAGGTGCTTCTGAGAAATGAGCAAGACATCCCAGTTACAGCAATTGGATGGCGTATTTCCCCTTAAAGTTCTGCCTTCATTTTATAGTCACAAAGACGAAGTAATCTCACTGCCCAAAGCCAGCCTGAAGGAGATGTGTTACTATATACATTTTTTCCTTTCCTTAAAAATTTCTTTTTTTTTTCTTTTGTTTTTTAAAAAAAAAAAAAATCATTTGAGTTGCAGGTCAGGTAAGTTGGTTCTGGAAGTACTGGTAGTTCCACTGTATGAGAGACTTGTCTATGGGCAGGTACACCCAAGTTTGCCAACAAAGGCAACAACCAAAGCGGCCAGCTGCTGATGCTGCACGAACAGTCGAGGAGGAGGAGGAGGACACCATGGACACGGGTGAAGTCTGAGATGGGACAATGCAGTGGGTACCTGCTGCTGCTCTAACATGGGTGGTGTTGTCACCTCTCAGAAGAACGAGGTGAGTGGGGACACTATACAGGAGGGCTGTACACACTGGGCACTGGACAGGTAGTTCCTTTGGTGGTCAAGGTGGCTCTACCTGTCCTTGAGCTCTCGTGTCACTCGCTTGGTGATACGTCCACACATGAGGCCAATCAGGAACAATATACAGATGCTCCCACTGATCACAGAGAGAATGTAGTTCTTGGATGGCGATGTCATCACTTGCATGGCGAGGTCAGAGAAGCCATCTGCGGGGGCCACCTGAAAGACACACAGCAGCATCACCCGCTGAGAGAACAGGGCTGGAGCAGGTGTGCCTAACTGGCTCCGCTGAGTTTCCATGCAAGGGCATGGAAATCAAACACAGAGGTACAACCCCTTCCCCTGTGCATGATATTCTTTTTTTTTTTTAAATATTTATTTATACAAGCACTGGGTACAGTCAGAAGCGAGGGAGGGTGAGAGAATTCACCAGAGCCAGAGCGGGGAGCAGAACAGGCAGACTAACAAAGAAGTACACTGCTGAGGGGAGCAGCGGGCGGCAGGAGAGGTCTGCGCGCCATGTGGGACCCTCACCGGGTGGTCGGGGATCAAACCGGCGCTGCAGAGGCTGTGGGCAGCTTCACAGCCCAGCGCTCAACCGCTGAGCTACCGGGGAGGCCCTGCACATGATATTCTATGCATCTCCAGCTCAAGATTAGAAAAGAGGTGGTGTCAGTTCATCATGGTGACCACCACCGACACAACACTGGGGCCAGAGACCTGCTGAGGGCAAGGGGCTGGACATGTGGTCAGTCTCCTAGTCCTCACACCAACCCTTGCAAGAAGACTGGATGCCACCTGTATTACAGGTGAAGACCCACGGGCCTGAGGGCTGGGGTTAGGTGACTTGCACTGGACACAGGTTCTTAGGAATTCTGATTGATTTTTTTTTATCACGCTTGCCACCTTTTAAAAAACAAAAGGTTCAGGGCCTCCCCTGGTGGCGCAGCAGTTGAGCGCTGGGCTGCGAGGCTGCCTGCAGCCTCTGCAGTGCAGGTTTGTTCCCCAGCCGCCGGTGAGGGTCCCACCAAAAAAAAAAAAAAAAACACAAAACAAAAAAACCAAAAGGTTCAGACTGTGTTGCATGCTAATTCTCTATCCTGACTTTTTCCACTCACCATTACATGGTGACCATACTCGTATATCAAAAACTGTGCAAACATGACTCAGAGTGACTTAATACACTTAACCACTCCCTTGATCATGGAATTATTTTTTTAAGATTATTTATTTATTTATTTAAAAGATTTATTTTATTTATTTATACAAGCACTGGGTACAGTCAGAAGCGTGGGAGGGTGAGAAAATTCACGAGAGCCAGAGAGGAGAAAAGAACAGGCAGACTGACGAAGTACACGGCTGAGAGGAGCAGTGGGTGCAGCAGGAGAGGTCTGTCGAGTCACGTAGGACCCTCGCCAGCGGCCAGGGATCGAACTGGCGCTGTAGAGGCTGCGGGCAGCTTCGCAGCCCAGCGCTCAACTGCTGCGCCACCAGGGGAGGCCCTTGATCATGGATTTTTTAAAGTGCATCCAGTTTTCTTCTTCACTCTGCTCTTTGTTTTCTCACATGGACCTCTATGGCATCCCACCATGTGATGGCCTTTCCCATTTGCCTTGTGACCGTTGAACTCTAAGCACATGATTGTGGGAGGGACTGGCTAAGGAGAGGAGTTCTCATGGTTACTCTTTTGATCTAAGGTAGTTGGCAAAGTCTATCCCAACTTGGGGTGACACAGAGAGCATGGATCTATCAACCTGCCATTCACTGAGGGACCTCCAGTCACCATCTCTGATGTCACAGGCTCCCCCACTGTGAAGTGGAAAATACTAGACATTCCTCGTTGAGTTTCAAGGCTCAAATGAGGTAATATAGTCATCAAAGTGGTTTGTAAACCACACAGTAATGTACATATGAGGAAAACTATTACAATTACTCTCACTGAGGCTGGATTTTTTAGGAAAAGTTTTCAAGTAGTTTCCCCCAGTCCAATCAGCCTGGGTACATACACATTCACTAGTGTCTTGATGTCTATTTATCCTAATATTCTTCATTTTTCAGGCTGCTGAAGGCTAGTCTCATGTAGGCATTCTTTTCACAAAGACTGTGTAAATTAGAAAAAACAGCTTTAAGAGAGAAGAGGATAGATTTCTTTTTCAACGAGCAAGATGTCAGGCTTTTTTCTGCATGGTTGACTTAAGTCACATAAGTTATTTTTTTTTTTAAATTTAATTTTGGCGAAGAACTGGGGTATAGACCAGAGGTGTGGGGGTGGTGAGAAGGTTCACCAGAGGAAGTGTGGGGAGCAGAACAGGCAGATTCACTGAAATCCACTGCTGAGGGGAGCAGCATGCGAGACAGGAGAGGTTGCTGCGTCATATGTGGGTCAGCTCCCTGGCGGGGGATCGAACTTAAGCCATAGTGGTGAGAGCGCTGAGTTAAGTCACATCATTGCTTTGGGTGACTCACTTTCCAGTGGTAGAGGGCAGAAAGCAGTGGCCTGGCAAAGTCTTGCAGAAACAGCCCAACGCAAAGGGCTCCAGGCACACGGACAGGTGCAATGACAGATTTTTCAAATACAAGCACTGCCAGGCTCACAACAAGTACAGGAGACCAGTGATGTATCTCAAAGAGACTGGGAAACCAAGAGAAGAGATGGCCACGTCAGGAGTCTTATGGTCATTACCTTTGCTGCATAACTCCACATTTCAATCCGATCATTGAGGCGTTTTTTGCACTCTGGTTGTAATCTCACCCGCTTATCCTCCAGGGCTTCCATAAGGCAGGACATTTCTGTGGAAGGAAAAGGATAGCAGGAGTCTGAAACAGTACAGGCAGAAAAATTTCTGAAAGGAGAATGGTATCTAATCACCATATAATTCAGATGTGTGGGTTAAACAAAGTTAAATCTATTCCAGGAAACATGATTCAAGATACCACACGGAGGAGAATGACATTTAAGCCCCCCAAGCTGGCTGTCTGGCATCTCTCTGAGAGCCTCTCTGATTTATTGGGCATGTCTGGCTCAGAAACCACTTTCTGCCCCCACTGGGTTCCACTTCACATAGAACCTGTTCACTGAACCCAGTATGGCCAAGGGAAAACTGATGAGCCGTTCTAGGTGGGAAAAGAGGGCAGCGAAAAGGGCCATGAGGGTGGCTTCACTTTTGCTGCCTTAACCAATAACTCAACTTTCCCTTTTCATCACATCTTTGTGTCTGGTCATAGCTAGGTCAGCTTGCATCTATAGGATTTTGCCACAAAGGCCTAGTCCCGACATTAGCCCAGCCCCCAGAGGATGTTGTCTACGGTGGAGCTGCAGCTACAGGACACAGGGGCTGCAACTCATATCTTAGACGTCTCTTCTCATCCCAAGACAGCTCAGATAGGGTCAGAAGGAACACTGACTTACGACGCCCTCGGCCAGGGGTGATGGCAGCACAGTGGTGCTTAATGTCCAGAGCACAAGCTGTGTGAAGAACTGGGTCCACAAAGATGTCTGCTTTGCTCTCCTTCAGCATGTTTAGCACTTCCTAAGGCAGGAAGATTGTGGTAGAGAAAGCATTCACAGGGGAAACATATCAGATCTGTTATCTCCAAATACTTTTCATACAAACAAAAAAGCCAAGAAGGGAAGGTTAAGGGTTAATGATAGAGCCTGCTTTGAGATAGAGAGCAATGTGTGATGATGCAAAGAACGAAAATTTTTAGCATCCAATTTAACTCAATAAACTCACTTGGGGATAGAGTGTAGCAAAGCTGTCTTCTAAACAAAGCGGGGGACTGTAAGATCAAATTTGGGTTTCTGGCATTCCTATATGCCATATTATTAAGGGCTAAATGTCAGTATTTACACTGATGTAATTACAGTTATTTTGTTAAGTCTGAAAATGTGAAAACTGAAATTCAGTAATATGCTATATTAAAATTCCCAAAGGCATATTTGTTTGCAAAATGTTTCACTTTAACTCTATCATCCTCAAAAATTAAAAAAGAATTGACAGCATAACAACTACTGCAAAGAGAATTCTTATTAAGTTTAAAGAAGTTCAATGAATAAGAGGATAAAAACGAGATAGAAGTCGAATTGCAGACACTCCCACAATACACGAGGAAACGAGAAGAGGTAAGACAAGCCAGAAATGCTTTCTTAAATAATAGCCTGCTCTCAATACAAAGACTGTAGTCCCTGTTAAAAATCATATCCCAAATATTATTCAAAAATGTACCCTTGAAGTCAGGTGGGACCATTTGACGAAAGTCGGAGGAAATATTGATATTCCCACTGTTCCCCAGACCAGATGAAATCAGAAGCACTTTCAGCAGAGGAGAATTCATGCACATACTCACATCACATGTGACTACCATTGAGTAAGGTTTTTTTCAAAAAAAAAAAAAAAAAAGCTTTTAAAACAAATACATTATTTCATTTTCAATTTGTTTTAATAAATTTGCTTTTATGTGATGCTTCTGCTATTAACTCAATTTTTAATTTCATGAATCTCTATGTATACAGAATACGTATCGATACATGGGAACTGGTATTTTTGCTTTGGTATTGTACTCACAGTCCCCTGAAACAAAGGTCTAGGGGTCAGGGGATGAGACATATGAACAACTGGCACATGTGAAGGAATATTTAAGTAATGGGTGATGAGTGGTCAAGGATCATTAAAGTATGGTAAGAAAGAACAGCATAGAATTCTTGGAAGAGGGTTTAAAGATGTGCAGATGATAGCATTTAAAAGGAAAAAGAGAAAGAGGAGATACAAGCAAGTGTGTGTGGAAAGAGATGGGTACCTTTTTACACATTTCCGTTTTGATTTTGAGCAGGTTAACTTTGAGGCACTCCTCTACCTGACCCGTCTGCTCTTGGGCTGCTGCTTCTTCGGCACACAGATTGGAGATCTGGTCAGGAGACACAGAGACAAGGTCCTCATTCTCACTAGAAACCTTGGTCTCTGGAACCTGAGGATTTGGAGCCTCCCACATGTGCCTAGGGCTCTTCTCAGATTCCTGGAGGATTCCTCTCCCCTCCCTCCTATGTGGGGAGTCAGGTTCTGTTCTCTTTCACTAGGCCTGGCACACAGAGCTGAAATCTAGTCAAAGCTTCTATCTGGATGCTATCAACCCTGAGATGTGCATCAGTGTCTCAGGACTGGTCACAGAAGGCTGAGCCCTGATTCCACAGGAGAAAGGTTATACAGCCATGTAAAATACCAAAAGCAAACGCTTGACATTTACAGAGGTTTAGGGTTAACCCAGAGTCACAATTTGGTAATGTGTACACAACCAACCATAACGTTTTTTTGGGCAGCTTTGTGAAATATATTTAGCTAACATATATTTATATTTGAAAGGTATTTAGTTTTGAAATATATTTAGATATAATTGACATAAGTTATACAGGATTTTCCACATGGCCTTTATAGCTAGGAAGTCAAATAATTTCCAAGTTCTGACTTCTTATAGGAGCACTTTTATCTTTCTGGCAAGTTGACCATCAGAATATCTACAAAATAAATGCAGACAGAGATGATAAGGGAACATTGTTGTTCAACAGAGAAATATGGAACCAACATTGTTAGTGATAAGACGAATGCCAAGTCTAGTATAATGTTACAAAGAACCAGGAATTCAGCAATGGAGAGTCTAGGAGATGGGCCTCAACTATTCCTGGATTCCAGGCTGAAAGGAAAGAGGGTAAACAACTTTTCTCCAATAAAAACTTCTCTGACCAGCTCTCTAGAGAACCAGTTCCTACCTCATCTGAGCAGTGCAGCTGGAGCTGAGGATCTAGTCGGTAATCTAGAGCAGATTCCTGGATAATAATCCGTATCTGGTCTTCACAGTCTGAGGAAAGGCGCTATTGTGACAAAGAGAACAGATGGATCTTAGATGACTTCACTTATTACTTGGTTCCTGGCTTGGGAAAGGTATGAAAGAGGTCCTGGGAAAGTAGGAGTTTTTCCAAAGAAAAACCTGCCAAGAACAGTGGTGCACCCTAAATACAGCTCGGCAGGGTCTGGGCCAGTTTACCTGGTCGGCGTATCTTAGTTTGAGGCAAGAAATCACTTGACCTTCTAGCTCTGAGTCATCCTTGGCCTTAGTCAGGATACCATGGCAGAATTTGGGAATGTCGGCTTTACAGGCTTTCCTCAGCACGGGGTTTAAGCGGTAATCTAGAGTAGAAAGTGGTAAACATATTCTACATGGATTCACAACTGTTTAGAGATCCACCTTCTAAAAGGAGGCATACTAAGTCAACAACCGTGAGCACATCAATTTGTTTATTTAATACAGGCTCACTGAGCTCTCACTACACTGCTTTTTATCAGCAGTAAAATTTGGTGAGAGGTAGCTGATGAGAGCCCCAGGAATCCTCCTCTGCAGCAGCCCTGAAGGGGCTCGTGGGACCAATGCACTAACAAACATCAAGTAGACCACAGCACTCTCCATATGACAGGTATTTGTGAAAACAATGAGAACAGAATATCCAATTCACCTGCCCCATCAGTTACAAGGTCTTGTAACTCACAAATGAAAACTCTCTGGTCTAAAACAGACTGCCCATATATTCTTCTGCCATGTGCATGAAGTTTTATTAAATCTCTAGTGCTGGGGTCCCCCTGATGGCCTAGGGGTTAAGTCTCAATGCTATCGCCACTACAGCCTGAGTTTGATGCCCGGCCAGGGAGGTGACCCACATGGCGCAGCAGACCTCTCCTGTTTTGCCTGCTGTTCCCCTCAGCAGTGTATTTCAGTCAATCTGCCTGTTCTGCTCTCCACTCTGTCTCTGGTGAATCCTCTCACACACACCCCTTCTCCCCTGCCCAGCCCCTGGCAACACCTCTGCCCTATACCCCAGTTCTTGTATGCGTAAATAAATAAATCTTTAAAAAAAAAAAAAAGGAAGAGTAAGTTGTTTGCTTGCATTCAGACTTTAAAAATTTCATGAGCAAGAAAGCCCCTGTACTTTTTAGGTTAATTATATACCCATTCATTCTATTTAAGCTGCTCATGGACACCAGGAAAGCCAAGCCAAGACTTTTTTTTTACCTGTGTTCTGGGTGATCTGGCGCTTGGTTATCATCTGTTTGCATTTGGGATCCATCAACTCACTGTTTTTATTTTGTTTTAAGCACTGCAACATGGTTTTAGAATCTGCTTCTGGACAAAATCTCTGCAAAAGAACAATGTTTTGTAAAAACAGTTATCCAAATATTACAATAAACATCATATATATTACTCTTCCTTCTAAGGGGAGCTCACGACAGAAACAGCCTGAAGGTATCACTGGCTACAAGTGAAACAGCGGTGTTCAGTTATTCTCTACTGTATTGTTCACCTTTCTTCCTATGACCTTACTATTTTCTCTTTTGCACAGAATTAATTCCTGACCAATCTGGCTATGCTATATTATATGGCATCTCATGAACACAAATATCGTTAAGCATGAACAAAATATTATACCAGGAAACTACACAGCCATCAAGCCTTATTTATCCAGTCCACCAATGTGGACAGGGATGTCAGATAAGGATGTCTGGTTTGGCTCTTAGCCTTAGGGCCTATAACCCTGTGGGCTAGCCCCTGTATACTTGTTAGTATCCCTGGAGTCAGAGCTCAGTTTTGGAGGAGTAAGTAAACTCCATCTCTGCCTGACAATCCATAGATCTTTAAATGTCAGAGTATCTGATAAACGCTAGTGCAGATGCCTGAGCATCAAGCCTCCCTCTCCAGTGCCCTTTGGCTAGTTCTGGTGGCATTCTCAGTACACTGCCCACTAAGTACCCTCAGAACCATTCTTAGATTTGCTGGACATTTACTTACTTACACTCAGGTCAGCGAGGATGGTCACCAAACTTGGCATGAACAAGAACAAGAACAAACCACTCTCTGAGAGCTTGTTAAAACAGACTGCTCCACTCCCAGTTTCTGCACCAGTAGATCTGGGAGGAGCCCAAGTATCTGTAATTTACCAGATGATATTGCTGGTCTAGGACAACACTTCAAGAACTACCCTCTTAGCTGTATAAAGCAGGCTGAAGTATAAAGATTACATGAATTTACTCTGTGTTATTTTTAATCACCATGTGCTTCCCCTGGTTTTGGATGGCTTACCTTGATCATCTGCTTGCAGACTCTCATGAGTGTGTAGTCTAGTTCTGGGTCCATCATTTCTGTTTCCTGCAGCTTAAAAACTTTCTGGTGGCAGCGGGTACTCAGCTGCTTCTTGTTTTCTTTCAGACATTCAATAATCTAAGGCATGAAAATTATATTTCAGTTAAGGGCTATGTCAGGATTGATAATCCATGCAGTTTGTATATCCCCTATATTTTTGTATTCATTTCTAATTCCTAGGAAATAAGCATCAGGTTTTCTTCACCGATGAGAATTATATCTATAGGTCTACAGCCTCAGCCCTAACAGCCAACCAAACTACTGAGTCGTCGAAAAAGCCATGATGCGTTTTTGCTTGTAAAACACAGGAAAAAAAACACATCATGACTTTTCCAACAACCCGATATATAAAAATTATGGATGAACAGGATGCAGTGGCGTTTAAAGGGAAGGAAATCCACTCAGGCTTCCTGCTCTCTTTTGCTTCTAGAGCCATTCTTTGTCAAGATTCCTCATGGAGTATATATGAGGCTCTCTGCATTTCCCTGGAGCAAGGACCCTGGCTAGACAGTAGACATAAGTCAGGTGTTTCAGTTTAACACCCCCCTTATAGGAGAAAACACCATTAGATGTCAGGCATGAATAAAACCCAGTCCCTACCCTGATGAATATACCATCTCACAGCGCAAACATCTATAAACAAATAATATTAAAGCATAGAGTAACATGGGATGGATTTTAAGATTGTGAATTAGTATATCCTGAAATCCCCCCTTCCCAATAACACACATTTATATATTATTAAAAGTGATAAAGGAAAGCCGATGAAGCTGCAGAGGCAAGTATGAATTTCTGAGACTTCCATGAAAACCTCATATAAAAACACAAAATTTAGGGCCTCCCCGGTGGCACAGCGGTTGAGCGCTGGGTTGTGAAGCTGTCCGTATCCTCTGCAGCGCCAGTTCGATCCCCGGCTGCCGGGCGAGGGTCCCACATGGCGCGCAGACCTCTCCTGCTGCTCCCCTCAGCAGTACTTCAGTCCTGCCTGTTCTGCTTCCTGCTCTGGCTCTGGTAAATTCTCTCACCCTCCCGCGCTTCTGACTATACCCAGTGCTTGTATAAATAAATAAATAAATCTTTAAAAAAAAAACAAAACCCCACAAAATTTAGATAATTTTGCCTAATTTAATTGAACAAATGAGATACTATGGTTTTTCTTTACTCCTACCAACCCAGTCTTCAGAAAAGTTTTCTAATTCTACATGTCACAATGTTCTTACTTGGTTTGAGTTATCCAAGAAAATATAAATAAAATTAAAAAATTTCACATACTCAAAAAAAATCCTCAAGGTACAACTAAGAACCAGCAAATAGCTGAGAAACACTAATACTCTAAGAAAGGAATCAAGACTCAAAACTGAGGGGAAAGGGTAATAGGGCAATCCAAAAAATAGGTTTATTATTCTTAGAATAATATAGAAGGAAATGGTAAATAAGAATCAAGAACAGGTATTTATGAAATGAACTAATTAAAAATCCTGGAAATGAGGGCCTCCCTGGTGGTGCAAGGGGTTGAGGCACAGCCTGTAGAGGTGGCCACAGCCACTGCAGCACGGGTTCGATCCCTGGCCAGGGAGCTACACACATGGCACATCAGACCTCTCCTGACTCGCCCGCTGCTCCCCTCAGCAGTGTATTTTGGTCAGTCTGCCTGTTCTGTTCCCCGCTCTGTCTCTGGTGAATCCTCTTACCCCCGCCACCTCTGGCCTGTAACCCCGTTCTTGTATGCATAAATAAATAAATCTTTAAAAAAAAGAGTAACTCATTAAGCTGGATGTGGAACTGAGGAGTACAAATGGAATAAAGTAGTACAAAGAGACAAAGAAACAGAAAGCATGAAAGAAAAAGTGACAAAACCTTGAGAAATGATTCAGATGTTCCAAATGCCTAACAACAGTTCCAGAAGGAAAGAAAAGGAAGGCGATATTTCAAAGAACAATGCTTAAGAATTTCCTACAAAACAAAAAAGGAACATACAGACTGGGTGAAGGTATTTGCATATCACACATCAGACAAGCTGTTAATTTCAAAAATATGTAAAGAACTCATACAACTCAACAACAAACAACCCAATCAAAAAATGAGACAAAGGGGCCTCCCCGGTGGCACAGAGGTTCAGCGCTGGGTTGCGAAGTTGCCTGCAGCCTCTGCAGCGCCGGTTCAATCCCCGGCTGCTCCCCAGCCACCGGAGGAGGGTCCCACATGGCGCGCAGACCTCTCCTGCCGCCCACTGCTCTCCTCAGCAGTGTGCTCCAGTCCTTCTGCCTGCTCTGCTCCCCGCTCTGGCGCTGGTGAATTCTCTCACCCTCCCGCGCTTCTGACTGTACCCAGTGCGTGTATAAATTAAAATAAATAAATAAATAAATAAATAAAGCACAAATGTTTAAAAAAAAAAACAACAATGAGACAAAGACCTAAATAGACACTCCTCCAAAGAAGACATTCAGACATGAAAAAAAGTCCAATATCACTTATTATAAAGGAAATGCTGATCAAAATCACAATGAAATATGACCACACCCCTGTAGAATGGCCGACATCAAAAAGACTGGAAACAAAGTTGGTGAGGCTGTGGAGGAAAAGGAACACTTATTCATTGTTGTTGGAATGTGGTGCAATCTTTATGGAAAACAGTACAGAGATTCCTCAAAAAAGTGAAAATGGACATACTGTGTGAGCCAGGAAACCCCATCTAGGTAGCTACACAAAGAATAAGAAAATAGGGTCTCTCAGGTGGCACAAGGGGTTAAGACGCAACCTATGAAGATATCCGCAGTCACTGCAGTACAAGGTCGACCCCTGTGCCAGGCAGCTACCTGTATGAGGCAGCAGGCCTCTCCTGACTCGCCCGCTGCTCCCCTCAGGAGTGTATTTCAATCTGCCTGTTCTGCTCCATACTCTGTCTCTGGTGAATCCTCTCTCACCCCCCATAGCTCTGGCCTATACTCCATTTCTTGTGTGCATAAATAAATAAATCTTTAAAAAAAAAAAAAAAGAACAAGTAAACACTAATATGAAATGGTTTCTGCATGCCTATGTCCACAGCAGTGTTACTGACAATAGCCAAGCCATGGAAACAATGTAAATGGCCACTGACAGATGACTGGATAAAGAAATTGTGGAATATATACTTATAGAATATTACTCAGCTATTAAAAAAAGATGAAAAAAGTGACTTTTGGGGACAAGTGGATGTATCTTGAGGTGATGATGCTAAGTGAAATAAGTCAGAAAGTGATAGACAGTTATGGATGGTTTCACTCATTTGTGGAACACAGATAACCAAAGAAAACAAACTGGCAAAACACAACAAAAAATGACTTTTAAGACTCTACTCTGTAAAAAATATAATGGTTACCTGAGTAAAATGTGAGGAGGGAGGAATGGAGAGGGGTGGGGAGGTGGCGGGGCATAGGCAACTGGGGTGTTGGTGGAGGGTAAATGACAAATGTGCGCATATGAAAGAGGGAAGTCGTAATCCCAAAATAATATGGTTGTGTAAACAGTGGACAAATCCATGAAACTGGAAGAAAAAAATTCCTAGAACTGAACAAACACACGAATTCTGAGACTGAGTTAACCAGGATTAAAAAAAAAAAATTCATACCTCACTACAACACAGTGAAACTACAGATCATTAAAGATTAAGAGAAAACTCAGAATAATTGCACAGATGAGAATCAGATTGACGTCAGACTGCACCAGCAATGGGAGATATAAGAAGACAACAAAGCCCTTGTCTCAAAGGCTAAGGCACCAATGCCCTACACTGGAAGAGGGAGCTGAGTCACTGAGAGAACATTTAAAAAAAAACAAACAAACAAAAAAATCAGCAGCTCTCCTGCCTTCCTTTGACTATGCAGGTGCTTTTTTTTTTTTTTTCTCTTTCTCCTTTTCCTAACAAACCTCTCCTTTTAAAATGTTAAAAAAAAAAAAAATCACTTGCTTGTACTTCATTCCTGAGGATTCTGGGCAGGGTCCTGTTCTGTGTACTTAAACAAAAAAGTTCTGTAGGTGATCCTTATGGGTCTTCCTACTGTGTAATAGGAACATGTGAAGGATCATTCTATGTGGAGGTACAGGGTATTGGGAAAGTTAAAGAGCGGAGGAGGCACATACAGATCCACTGGGAATATATTAGGCACACAAGGTGAGAAAGGACAAGGTAACCTGAAGAGGGAAGAGAATGAATAGGCAATAAAGAAGAATACAGGTAAGGAATTTTGTCTGGGAAAAGTAGTCTGGTGTAGCATAAGAGGGGGTGATCAGGTTGTATAGGATATGATGGGGCCTATCCTGCCAACAATTTAATTATTAAAATGCTACCTTTGTAATAAAAAATAATTTACCTGAGCATTGCCATATTGCACACTGGAGCAGTAGTTCTTGATGTCACTCTTGCAGGCTTCATACAGATCTGGTTCTAGACGGATGTCCTCTGTCTGCAGAAGAAGGGCCAGCATGGAAAAGGGAGGTTAATTCAAGGTAGGGATATCAAATGTTCTCTATACCTATTTGCTGACTAGATTCTGTCTAGTAACCACAACTTCCCCCTAGCAGAGTGGCAGCAATGTGGCTACTGCAGTGAAAGGAGAAGTGGGCTTTAGTTTTAATTTCTGCCACTAACTAGCTATGTGGCCTCAGACTCTCTGGAAAAAGAAAGGCAACAATCCACCCTGACCTCTTCATAGGCCTGCTGCAAGCTGATAAAATATGGAAACCACTTTATAAAGTTAAAACCATTATATAAATATAGATTTCAACTTTCATCATTATTATTTTATTGCAAGATTAGATTCAAAGCCAAAGGCCCAAAGTCTGTATTCTAACAGGGTATTCAGGCCAGCTCTACTTCAAAATAATTTTCTCTGAATCAGTACACTGTATGCGGAAATCTGGTGATGTAGCTTTTAGGATATTAATGGTATTTGGTGTCTATTACAAGTTTTTGCTTAGACAGAGGGGAAATAAGTATGATTCATAATATGAAACATACGAAAGTATTTTTAGCAGTCGCCTTAGCATGGTTTGGGCTTAACCTCAGGAGTCAAGCAAGATGCTTCTCTTAGGGTGCACACTACAGCTGACTTCCCAATATCCGTTCCTCCCTGGTGACCGCAATAATTCCTCCCTGGTTACCCAATGCCTGGCATTGCCCTGGAGACTGTTGTTGGTCAAGAGAGGACAAGATCCCAAATTGACACCATCAGCCTGAAGGGAAGCTTCTTTACTGCAAGCTGGAGGTGGTTTCTCTCGTTTCACTTTCCTGCTGAACAAGGCTGCTGGAACAGGTGGCCCAGCGACAGCAGGCGGCCATCGTGCAGCCTCAAGGAAAACCAGTCTTACAACGAAGCTGTTGCAATGATAGCAGAGTGGAGAGGGAGAGACCCTGGGTCCCTGAGGACATTACTGGTGTTAGGATTTTATCACGGGCTTACAGATGGTCTTATAGCTAGATTTCCATTTATGTATAGTAGAAAAATATTTTGTTAAAAGAAAAAAAAGCTAGAAGCTAATTTTCCCATGGTCAAATTTTAGCACATAGCTCTTAGTATTAGCTACACATCCTTGGCTAAAATGCCCACTTGCCCTTGCCCCTCACCCAACCTTCCCAACCCTTGCCCCGCAGCTTCAGGCACCAAGTCTGTATGGCGGGGCATTACCATTTCCAGCTCCTCCACCCGCAGCTGCTTTCGGCACTTCAGGGACACCCGGTGTTCCTTGGCTTCCTGCAGAGTGTCATTGCGCACGGTGGTGCTCAGGCAGATCACCACATCCACCCTGCCAAGGACAGAAGGAGGCCTGAGACAGACTGGAGCCACACACGGGCAGGCGGCTGGGAGCCTGGCCCGGTCACCACAGCAGAATTCATGACCCTCTGTACTAGGTTTTGGAATGCCTTTTCTGAAAGTCTCACTGTGAATTTAGAGGTGAAACTAGCATTTTGACTGTCACAGAAGTTAGGCCACAGCCCCAGTGCTGATTACATTCCTGGCTGGAGGAAAGGCCACAGAGGGTAGGGGAGCAAGGACCGTTCAACACTTCCGTTATTTTGTTAAAAACATGTGACCAGAGAATACTGCTCTTAACTCTGGACTGTGTCCTGATGTACAGTGAAACTCATCCCTGAAAGAAACAGAAACCTGTGCAAAACAGGAACTAGGTGCAGACATGGGAAACGTGTTCTAATAATTACCTTTGCACAGAGCAGCCATACTGTAAAAGCGCATCTCTGTCCTCATTAAAAACTCATTTTTATTATTTTTTATTTTTTTTATAGAGGCATGCTTTATTTATTTGTTTGCTGGTTTGTTTGTTTGTTTATACATGCACTGGGTACAGTCAGAAGCGCGGGAGGGTGAGAGAATTCACCAGAGCCAAAGCGGGGAGCAGAGCAGGCAGAAGGACCGAAGTACACTGCTGAGGGGAGCAGCGGGCGGCAGGAGAGGTCTGCGCGCCATGTGGGACCCTCCTCCGGTGGCCGGGGAGCAGCCGGGGATCGAACCGGCGCCGCAGAGGCCGTGGGCAGCTTCGCAACCCAGCGCTCAACCGCTGTGCCACCGGGGAGGCCCAAGAACTCATTTTTAAATGAATAAAGTTTTTGTATCTTCACTGGATCTCTAACTCTGTAAGCCTCCGCTGCTTCCCTAAAGTAATGACATACTGGAGAGATGCTGGGAATAAGTCAATGAACCTTTTATTCACACTGTAGGTTGCTCCTCTAAGTAAACAATCTCTCTGCTTGATCAGTTAGAAAACCTGAACCTGGAAAAATTAAAATCTCTCCTTTAGCCAAAAGATTCTCCAGTTAGAAGCACCTCCACAGTGGTACCTCTAGGGCAGCTATAAAGATGATCTGTCCAGATTCTGAGTGCTTGGCTACCCCATCAAAGGCATGTATGGAAGGCCTTTGGCAGGAAGCTGCTTGGCACCCTGTTTTACTGAGTATGAAAGAAGGACTTTAGGGAAGCAGAATGAATCAATTCAAAGCTACATACTTCTTTTTTATATTGGGGCAAAGTTTCAACACATCTTCCTTGCAGGCCATTTTAAACTTGTAGGAGAACCGAAAGTCCTTCATCTGTACCTGAAAAAGATGATGAGAAAGAAAATCAGAAGCTCTGTGGCACGTTCCAGTGACCCTGTTGGTCACAGAAACTTGCTTTCCAGGGCCTGCAAGGCTCATCCTCGCTCTGCCTGTCTGATTCATCATCTACCAACCTCCCTGTTACTCCCTCACCGCCCTCTCTGCCATTCCAATCACACAAGTGGTTCCCTCTGCCATGTGGTTCTTCTTCCAGATCTTCCCATGGGTTTGCTTTGACACTTCCTTGACTTTTCTATTCAAACACTTCCTTCTGAAGTCCCTTCACCTTCACTCTCCAATTCTTATGCAGCTTTACTTCTCTTCATAGGCCCAATGTTAGACCGTGTTGTTTGTCAATGTGTTTTTGCACCTGTCTCTTCCTAGAACACAGAGTCGACAAGGGTGGGGTCTATCTTTTCCTTCACTGTCTCCCAGTGCCTGTACTCCACAGCCATGTGTGAAGAAGCCAGGTGGGCTACATGCCCAAGAAAGGGTCCATTTTATACATATGACCAGAGGACATCCTCCCAGCAAGGAAGTGCTCATTTTACCAGAAACACTTCCTTTAGATAGGTGGTAACTATTAAGAGGAGGGTTTAACCTTCTGACTCAAAAGCTGGACCTAGATAGTATGATTTCAAAGAAAAAAGGGCTTAGAGTTCAGTGTCCTGATAACACATTTGGGCTGCTGCACTCAACAGTGACATGAAACAGCAGATCTCACTGATACCACCTGTTCAAGGTAAGCCTGAAACACCTCTAGAGGCAAGTTGTATGACTGAGGCAGGAAACGCCAGCTACTTGTCTATCCCAAAGGGTTTCCTGCACCCAAGAGGTACTGAATTTCCAGGAGCTGAACAAAGCACCCAGCCTTGGAGGATAAAAACCACACTGCTAGAGAGAACAATGAAATCAGATATGTATTTGGAAAAAGCAACTGTTCACAGAAGAGGGGCTTTGATGTTCTGAAAGAAGAGATTCAGTAATTATCAAAACAACCAAACAGGGACTCCAAAGCCAGGTGCGACTGACCAACTGGAAGTGGGTGACTCCGATGGCGCACTTCTCATTCATGTCCTTCTGGTGTTTGTTCTGGATCAGACACTCCATCAGGTCCCCAGAGTCTATCTGGTTATCTGCCACATCCTGCGGAAGGCAGTGCACATTCACGCTCCATTAGTGACAAGTAATAAACAAATCCTACACCCTGGTCCATGAAAAAATGCAAGCCAGACTAGTTTTAGAGCGTTCCCCAACAAGACACATAGAAATTATATAAAAAAAGGCCTGAACGGTTACAAGGATAAACAACTGGGGAATAAAATTTACACAGCATAGGTGCCCTGCACAAGGCTTCAGTAAAAATGTGAGCTGTGCCGAGTCCTCACTGCTGTCCTCATGTGGCGCCCATTACAGTGGGCTTTCCTTGGGGCTTCACTCCACAGTTTAGTAGTTCAGTAAGTGAAAAAAGGAATCAAGTAACAGAGTAGTTCTGTCTCTAACCCTTGTTTCTCTACACATCACTTACGTGGCAAAAGTTTTGAATTATGGGCTCACAGGCTCTCATCAGCAAGGCTTCGATTTGGATATCCTGCAAAAGATTAAACATGTTAAAGAATCTGCTTTAGAAAGGGCTATGTGTGGAGGGAGGAACTGACTGTTTTTAAGAATCAGTAGCTTCTGATGGGCAAGTAATCTAACACGCACACTGGAAATAATTCCAGTGTTTAAGTTCCATGATCCAACATAGACAGAACTGCTGCCCCACTACATTTTGAAAGGCAAATTTTCTAGAGGTAGATTCTTGTACTTGAATGACAGAGAGCAGAATTAAGGATGGTGGGAAGAACAATGAACAAAAATATCAGAGTATGCAAAGCCTTTGGAGTGTTTACAAAATGCTAAGCAGTTCAAAATGAAAACAGAGGTAAATGACATCTGTCTTTAGTTTTTTTAATTCTAAGCCAGATTGTTGTCCTCAAACCAGATGACAACCCAGTGCCTCTGGGGAACACACACTAAAAGGCCTCTGAGAGACAGAGTAACCCCTGTTCACCCACACTAGCTGTTAAAACAAGGCCTTCCTTTAAAGAGTCATAAGGAGTGAAAAGCTCACAATGAGAATGAGAGAAGAAAACAGAAGATGAAAGAAGTCAAATATTTGAAAACTAGAAAGCAAAAAAGACTGGTTGAGAAATGTGATTTAATGTACTGACAATTTTTACAATTCAAGTAGTTCTAAAAGGCATAAGCCTTAAAAAGAAAAAAAAAAAAAAAAAAAAAAGGAATTCCTATTTTCCTAATTCCTACCCCCAGACCTCAGTAATAATCTGTTTTCCTAAATAACATGCCTGTATTTATGGGACTCCTCCCCTGCCCCCAATTTTATTTAATTTATTTTTTTCTTCATTGAGGTAACAATTGCTTACAACACTGTATGTGACTTAGGGGAAGAGTTCACACCTCCTCGGGTGTGTGTCAGCACTATTTGTGGGCTTTTTAAAATTCCATTTTTTTATAATTTAGTGGATTTCAAGATGGAACGGGGATAAAAATATCAAGGTTTGACTGGAGTCCCAGGTTATTTCATTAAACACACAAATATTACCAAATGATTACATTAAAAGAGCTAAAGATAAGAGAACACGAATGCTTGAACTGCTCTTGAATGTGATTAAGACGTCTGAAGTAAAGCTTTTTTATAGGCTTTAAATTTAGTTCTCCTTCAATTATTCACTGATTCACAAAAAATGGTTTAGAAAACCTTCAAAGATTCAGTTTACTATAGAAAGGAAAAGATTTCCTGGGGTCTGAAGGGATTCATACTTGCAGACGCTCCAATCAGCTGCACTGAGTTGAGCATTCTGCAGACAGAACTGTGTCAAATCTGCAGCTGCCTGGGAAACCTTCAGATGGTTGAGCCCAGCCTCCAGCTGTTGAACCACTTTCTTTATAGTGGTGATGCTGGAGGAACTGACATGGAGCAAACAAGAGCTGGGTCCGCACAACATGCTTGTTTATAAAGCAGATGAAAAGAAACTTACTGTGTTCCTTTTGTTTTGCAAAGAATCTGCACTCAAAGTCTAGAAACAGTAGAATTAAGAAAAAAGGAAAGGCTGCTGACAGGGCGCTCCTCCTCTGAGCTGCAAACGGCTTACCTCGGATTCTAGCTCGGTGAGGTTGCCAACTATATCTCTGCACTCGACGGCCAAGTCATCAAGATGATCCTGGAGGCACTCAAGTTCCTGCAAAGGAAAAGGCAATCCTGGGCATCTGCCACTCACATACGTGACCAAGGGATGTTGAGATGCCATATCCACTTCCTTTTCAGTGGTCTTCCTTTTCTTTTTAGAACTAATGCACTTAACGGAAACCAAGGCTTTGCTGATTCCCCAAACTGAGACTACTGAAGAGATGATTACTTGTTGTAACAGGGTGGCTACGAGGGTCAGGGTGGCACAATACCCATGCAAAACCTCCATAAGGCCAAACTGTCAAATCCAACATGTATCAATGCTCAGGTGTCAACAGAGTCTACATATTTTTTTCAGGATTTTACTCTATTTCATCAACATATGGCCATTTCATTTTTACCTATGTTTTGATAATCTTTGCCTCCCATTTTTAATCTATATTTTGATAAAAATAATTGGACTAAAAAACCAGTGAACAACAATGGAATATCTTTTTTTTTTAAAAGATTTATTTATTTATTTATTTATTTATTTATTTATTTATTTATTTATTTATTTATGCAAGCAGTGGGTACAGTCAGAAGCGCAGGAGGGTGAGAGAATTCACCAGAGACAGAGTGGAAAAGAGAACAGGCAGACCTACGAAATACACTGCTGAGGGGAGCAGCGGGCGGCAGGAGAGGTCTGCGCGCTATGTGGGATCCTTGCCAACGGCTGGGGATGGAACCAGCACTTCAGAGGCTGCAGGCAGCTTCGCAGCCCAGCGCTCAACTGCTGCGCCACCAGGGCAGGCCCAACAATGGAATATCTTAAGACTTCATGGGCAAAGCATAACATCAGCTCACTTTCCCAAGCACATCAACAGCTAATTCTCAGCAAAATGCTCTGCTAAAGGATCAAGTTTACCTTACTATTCTACAAGAATTGCTGTGCTCCAGAATTAGAATGGAAAAGGAGGAGAAAGGTTGTGGGAATTATGTGCCAGAACTTTGGGAGGAGAAGGAAACCTTAAGCAAAATGTATACAACTTTTGAGAGTAAGATACTCGGCTAAGATGAACATCCCACTCATGGAATTCTCTCTATAGTTCAGCTTCACAGTGGCAGGTTGCAATGTAGTGCTGCTTTCTCAATGTTTCTTTACTGGGGGATGGGGGTTAATGGGAGGGGAGCATGACAGGAAACTATTTCCTGGGATCCTGTATCACCATGCTGCTTGTTTCATTAAGACAGAAGTAGAAAGGTATAACACAGGCATTTCAAACTCTACAGAACTACAGTAGGCTCAGGAAGGTAAAAGACATGTTGGTTCTTAAAAATGTCTAATTCCTGTATACATGACTTTTTAAAAGTTTAATCCCAGAGACTGCTGTGGAACCTGGATGTGAGCTCACTTCTAGTTCTAGTATCAAAGGGCTCAAGTGGTGGTTACTTGATGCCTGGTTTCCTACCTTAAGATGTACGATGCAATACCTTCCTACTTAAGTTACAATGCAGTAATGAACTGGGCACAAAATCCTGCAGATCCATTCACAGCACACATGTTACTTTTGGGGACTGTTCCTTCTCTCCATACAATAGAATGGAACCAATGCCTCATTTTTGTCAAATACGAGATGGGAAAAATAATTCCATCCCTATGTGGCCTGTGGAACTGTTGAAGGACAGGCATTCATGCATATGAGTATTTACATATATATTTATATATTTATACCACTTTCCCTCAAAAGGACTTAATGTTTATGAAATTGAGAAAAGAAAAAAAGAGGCAAGATAAAATTAAAATAAGTAAAAAAGAGGAAACTATGTTAAAGAAAGTGGGATAGGGCCACAAAATGCCCACCACACAATCTTACACACTTGTTAAAGGCAGGTCATATCTTTGGCTTTTTAAGAGGCAATACCAAGAGGAAGATAATCACAAACAAACTATAGCAACCACAACAGAAGATCAAACTGCTTAGGGAAAGTAGAGTTATTCCTGGTGTACAGACCAAAGAGAAAATTTTCCCAAGGATTTCTTACAGAGAGAACACTGAATAATACAACAAATCATGACTGTGAATACACAGAGATGAATTTTATGGTGTTTACACTCTCTATAAACACTATCATTGTAAGATAAATAGGCAGCTAGATCACCCACCTGCCCAGTCTCCGTCTTTTCACTGCACCACTTCCCCAGATCGATCAGGCACTTATTCTGGAGGGCTGGGTCCAGCTTAACATCCATGGCTCGTTGGTGGAGGATTCTCTGGACTTCAGCTCGGCACTCCCTTGAGAGCTAGAAGAAAAAAAACACGCAAAATACTTTAAAGATACCAGAATCAAATCAAAACAAGCAAACCCCCACTAGATAAAGCAAATCTGTTGTCAGGAAACAAACAAATGACTTTGTTATTTATATAAAACCACATACTTGGAATTTCTTCCAGAATGAGATATTCTTTTATTTTTTTTAAAGATTTATTTATTTATTTATTTATACAAGCACTGGGTACAGTCAGAAGCGCGGGAGGGTGAGAGAATTCACCAGAGCCAGAGCGGGGAGCAGAGCAGGCAGAAGGACCGAAGCACACTGCTGAGGGGAGCAGCCGGCGGCAGGAGAGGTCCGCGCGCCATGTGGGACCCTCCTCCGGTGGCCGGGGAGCAGCCGGGGATCAAGCCAGCGCTGCAGAGGCTGCCGGGGAGCAGCCGGGGATCGAACCGGTGCTGCAGAGGCTGCCGGGGAGCAGCCAGGGATCGAACCGGCGCTGCAAAGGCTGCGGGCAGCCTCGCAACCCAGCGCTCAACTGCTGCACCACTGGGGAGGCCCCAGAATGAGATATTCTAAGGGGCTTCTAAAAGCCTCTATCTTAGGAGATTATATATTCAGCATTTTCTAATATACTATATGAAACAATATTCTTTTCTGAGACTATCCTGATAAAAAGATCAGGATTCATTCTGATTAGGTTACAGTTTTTATTTTAGCAAAATTAAGTCACTCGAATGAATGAATATAGAATAGAATGCTGGATCCAATTAGGAGAGAATACATACTTGGGTCAGGAGAACTGAGTTCAAATTTACCTAAATTCAGAGCAAGCACCTAACAGTAGCAGCAACAGTTACTACAGGTAAGAACCAGACTCTTCTAGATGAATTACAGAGGGAGTTAGCAGAAGGCAAAACAGATGAAAATACTTTCAGAAAGGTTGTGAGAAAGCTGTCATTGACAGGTACAATCTTCTCTCTTCCTAAAAAAGCCAAAACACCTGGGGTGGGAGAGGTGGGGAGAAATTGCTTAATGACAAGGGGTTCCTTTATGGAGACATGGAACTATTTATAAAGTACATAGCGGTGGTTGTTGCATAACTTTGTGAATGTACTAGATTTCTCCCTTTAAAATGGTTAATGTTATGTAAATCTCACCAATTAATAAAATACAATTTCAAAAGGTAGCAGATTAGATTCCAACCCATTCTACAGTTACAAGAGAGGGAATCTCCTAAAAGTAAGATGACTAGCAAGATGCTAGGATTTAGGAGCTCCTATGGCTAAGGAGAGGTGTATTATTTGAAGAAAAAGCAACAAATTTCCATATTTTCTTACTCACTAGTATAAAATCTAGGTTAAGAATGAAGTAGCTAACATAAATGTTAGTTTCTATTAATGTAACATTTCTATTTGGGTCTTCTCATTATGAAACCTACACAAACTTTTGCATTAGGTTTGCATAGAAGGGGTCTTTATAGGGCCTCCCTGGTGGCGCAGTGGTTGAGCGCTAGGTTGCGAAGCTGCCTGCAGCCTCTGCAGTGCCAGTTTGATCCCCGGCCGCCAGGCAAGGGTCCCACAAGGCGTGACAGACCTCTCCTGCCACCCGATGCTCCCCTCAGCAGTGTGTTTCGTTAGTCTGCCTGTTCTGTTCTCTGCTCTGGCTCTGGTGAATTCTCTCACCCTCCTGCGCTTCTGACTGTACCCAGTGCTTGTATAAATAAATAAATAAATCTTAAAAAAAAAAAAAAGAAAAAGAAGGGGTCTTTATAAACATGCATGTGCCATAACACCATTTCTCTTTTATGTAACTAACAGGACTGAAATGTAATAGGGCATCTCAAAAGGCTTACAAAAGCCTCTCTGGAGAACAAACCGCATTTCAGTTTGGCATTGGAGGCATCAAACGTTGTCTGAGAGGCAAGTGCACACAAACGTCCCAACAAGAAGCCTCAATTACGGCAGACACATACCAGGAGACCGGGGATGGAGGCTTCTGCTCCCATGAGTGTTCTGTGGGAGAAGCCTCATCTACGAGGTGCTGTGTTCAGCTGCCAAGGGGAGAAGCCTGAAGAGCATCTGTATCCTACCTGAGAGCTTCTAATGGATCTTTAAAGTCAAATCAAGTTAGGGCAGCAGAGTTTAACTGTCTATTGGTGATGCAGATTTCAGTAATTTAAAGGGGGGGGGGAGCTAAAAATGTCCCCAATCTGCTTTGTCAAAGACACAAAATCAGATGGGAAGAAGCTGACAGAACAACAATCTGGACACCCACTGCATGAAGACATTTCAAGTAGTATGACAAGACCCTCCCTGCTGCATAGATTAAACAAATTTTCATAGGATAACAGAAACAGAACAATATACAGGAAACTAATTTAAAAAACAAATGACGATAAGGAGAAATGAAGCCAGTAACTGAATCATACCCTCCTGCCCTGTTCCTCGGTGCGATAGGCGTGTCTATATAAGCAAGAGAACACGGCTCCAGGAGGCATTAGTTCACTGGTCTCATTCCAACCATGGGTGTGGCAAAGACGAGACGCATCTCCCTGGCACTTGCGGTATAAGACAGGGTCCAACCTATGAGAGCAAGGGAGAACCATGATTACTATATACCTTTCCTTCTGCAGCACACTAAGGGTTTTTACGGGTGCCTGTGTACTCGTTGATTATCACCTCCAGGGTAGTGGAGACAGCATGTAAGCAAAAGTATATTTCTGAATTTTGCTCTTCTTGAACACACAGAAGTCTATCCTAATAGCGAAAATCTAAGCTCTAGCTCAAAGCTATTATTCCGGTGATGCAAGGCTCATGACATTACAGGAACACATTCAGCACTGACATGCCAGGGTGAAAAGAGAAAAAACAGGGTTGTACCCATTACCAGGCGATTTGAAACTGTATACTCATTACTTTTTTTTCTAAGTATGAGTAAAATTCAATTCTACTAGATATACTGGATTCAATAAGGTCAGGAAATGGCAAGAAAAACAAAATCTTCCTACTCAACTTTCTAGTAAAATTGTTCCTTTTTTTCTCACACAAGGTAAAGTAGCTATATTTTTAGTTTACTTGAATATGCTCATCAATTAAAGAAAAAGAAAACGACATTTAACTGGATAGTGGGTTAGGCAGTAGGCCTGTTGATTTTCCAAGTAAGATCAGTGGTCAACTTTGGGAGAGAACTTTCAGTGGGAGAAAAAAGGCTAATATTTAATGAGTACCCTGTAACATTGTGAAGCATTTTTGGTCATAGGTTGAAATATTAGAGGAAAAGCCACGATTTTGACTAAGGTAGTAAGTTTAGTTAACTCTGTGATTTCATTTTCGATGGACTGCGTAAGCACAGAGAAAGTCCCACTCAGCTCTCTGTAGCTAATTTGAAGGAACAGAAATGAAAACAGATCAAAATTTCAAGTAATCTCTTTTGAGCCAAGTAGGAGGGTAAAAAAACTATTAATTACCAGAAAAGGTTCAGGAAGCAGGTGAACGTGGGAAGCAGGAAGAGCAGGCTGGTCCAGTGCCAGCTGCTTTGGAGGCAGGAAGGAAAATAAGACAAGGACAGGAGGGGACTACAGCATTATGTTATAGTGATTCTGACTGTAATACAGCTCTTCCGCCCAGTTCACTGTCTCCACTTTTATGGCAATACTGTACGAGAAGAGAATCAGGGAATCAAGATGTAACTAACTGATTGATAAGTCTCTTCAGATAGAAAAATTCAGTAACTTTGAATAGTCAAAAAAAAAAAAAAAAAAAAAAGCAAATTCCCATACCATGTGCAAATCAGTAAAAATAAAAGTGCACTATTATCTTTTTAGAGGCATATCTGAAGATGCTTTTGCTGGCCCACAGGTGCCTGAGTTTTTCAAGATAGAGGCTTATGGTATCAAGAACATCTGAATCTGGTTTCTAAAGTGAACTGGGACACTGGGGACAGACCTTTAGGGGCTGCCTCTGCTTTTAGATACTGTTTTGAAGGTAATAAAGAGGTTTTCCAGGGACCTGGTATGTGTCAGCTATCCCAGAACTTAACAGAAACAATTCCTACTGATTGTTTCAAATGCACAGGGGCTACTGAGTACAAGACAGGCTAAGGTTTATTCTGGGTTAAAAATACTCACTTCCAATCTCGGGAGATAAAATACTGTAGCTCTAATAGACGGTGTTCACAATCTTCCACCATCTTCTCTGTGTATAAATGTTCCATCAGGCATGAGAGGATCCTGGAGGAAAGCAGTAAAACTATGAGAAAGCAGTTTCGACAACAGGTTCAGCATTCTCATGTCAGTATTTCCTGGACCCAGAAAAAGCCACTCAGCTATTTTCCTAGTGTAGTTAGGGATTTATTTTTGTGAGAATCACTCAAATTAACTCAACTTAGCAGTGATTAAGTCTTCTGTTTGCTTTAGAGACACTTAGGACTCAGCTTGCACAAGATCTGTGTGCAGCTGCTTTGGGTTTAACTGTTTATTATGAAAATTTTCCAACATGCACAAAAGTAAAGAATTATATAATATCCACCAATCCTCCTCATAGGTTTATCAAGCTACTGCCAAGTTTGTTTAAACTCTACAATCTCTTGCTGATACTATAGAGCAAATTCCAGATACCACATCATTTTGTTGGTAAATAGTTTAGCATATTTCTCTATAGTGTGAGAACATAACACCATTATCCACCAAAAGAAATAATAAAAAAAAAATCCTCAATATCATGTAATATACTGTTAGTTTTTAAATTTTTCAATTATCACACGTCTTTTCACATGTCTGTTCAATCAGGACCCTGAAAAAGCCCACACATTCAATTGAACTGACAGTATCTTTATTTAATCTGTAGCAGGAAGTTCTCTCCTTCCTCCCTCTTCCCTGCCCCTTTGTGGCTGAGGCAGGTATTTTTATGTCGGTAAATACTCTTAATTAGTTTTAAGTATGTGTGTCTATCTCCTACAACCACACAAGAAGCTTAGAGGAAGAATACCTTTTTTCATTCTCCTACCACAGCATGAACAACAGGAGTGCATGCATAGCTGAATGATGACAAACATGGACTGCATTCATTTTATTATTGGGTTCTGCACCTTCAGTCTATATGGATTTTTGCAGATTGGGAAATCTGTTCTTACCTGCAACCTGGTTTTAAGAACTACTTGTACATCATATGGAATAAAAAAAAATGCATGAGAACCAAACACTTTACTATAGCATTTTTACAGCTTTCCTAGAGTTCCTTTTGTCTATGATTATCCTCTACACCCAGATTTTGCTTTCTAGTTCAAGTACAATTACTTTCTAATGATTATCAAGTAGCCAACGTATACAATGAGCTAAAATTCAAATAGGATGAAAAGTACAGAGTCAAAAATATGTGTCACTCAATCCTGAGCATTCTTCTCAGTTTAATTTGGAATTATTCAGTGGCCTAATGGATAGGCCTTTATGTGCTCAGTCACTGTCAATAAATAATGCTGAGTCTAAGGGGCTCCACATTATGGATGAGTGCACAGCCAAAGTTCTATTTCCAAGAACAGTTTTAACAAAAGTTGGTATGTGTTCCTGTTTAACAAAGTTTCAGTTAAGATCTTCAATAACCCAAAAGCCATGGGAGGGAACGTTTCCCTTGCTGCGTTGCCAGATAAAATACAACATGGATAAAAGCCACAAATAAGAACCTACATTGGGTCTCCTGATCTTATGTGTTTGCAGGCTGTCTGTATTACAGATTCACAAGCTTCATTCAATGCTCTATCGATGCGGTAATCTGCCCCAGGGTCAGTCTCCTGAATCAGTGTTTGAAGCTGGATTAAAAAAAATTAAGAAGGAAGAAAGTCACTTACACATCAGGGAAGAACAATGTTGTCTTCGTACAATCAGCTATCAGTCTGGTATATCACAATGTACTTATTTTTATATAACATTTAATGTGATTAATGTTTTAGTTTAGAATTTTTTTTTTAAAGATTTATTTATTTATACAAGAACTGGGGTACAGGCCAGAGGCGCGAGAGGGTGAGAGAATTCACCAGAGACAGAGTGGAGAGCAGAACAGGC
This sequence comes from Talpa occidentalis, assembly GCF_014898055.3. Taxonomy (NCBI): domain Eukaryota; kingdom Metazoa; phylum Chordata; class Mammalia; order Eulipotyphla; family Talpidae; genus Talpa; species Talpa occidentalis. The sequence goes on from NW_023601754.1 coordinate 11,836,659, forward strand.
AGACAGACCGAAGACACTTCTGAGGGGAGCAGCGGGCGAGGCAGGAGAGGTCTGCCGTGCCATGTGGGTTTCTCCCTGGCTGGCCAGGAATAGAATGAGCACTGCAGAGGCTGTGGACAGCTTCGCAGTGAGATGCTCAACCAGCTGCGCCACCAGGGAGGCCCTATCACAATGTACTCTTAACAAGGTCCTGCAATTATCCCGAGCTAAGCTCAAGAGCTCTTATGAAATACTTTTCAACTAGTTTCTTTACGTACATTGCAAGTTTTTCTGTTTACACCATTGTGCAGACTGCTTGATTACCTGTCTGACCCATTCCAATATAAACGCTGCCTCCTTCCTCAAATCTGCAATCTGTTAATCACATTACTAAATCTGACACTCATGGTCATGTCAGAATTGAGTGGAAAAGAGCACATAGAAGACATTTCTAGTTAAGAGACCTAATTTGGTCATAAGATCTAGAATGCGAATCTTGCTGCACAGATACTGGCATTCGAATCTGTGTATACTAGTTTATATAAAACAGATGTGAGATTTCTTTTAACTTGCAATATATCAATTACAAAAAAGCTAGAATACTTATAATTTTTTATTTTTCCTTAACCATCTTTTATAAACTAAAAGTTTGCTTTTATACATATACAGAGTTTGCTCATTATACATACACAGAAAAATACTTGTCATTGTGCAGCTGAAATTGAAACATCTACCTTAACATTTACTTTTCCCCGATCTGTCCTTTGTCACAGAATAAAGTAACAGCATGAGATGATGAGCTACAGATTCTTTTTTTCTGTCTTTGAGGAGAAAGTGATTGGGGCACAGAGGAAAAGCTCTAAATTAAGAATCAGGAACCTGAGTTCTATTAATAGTTCTGGTTCTGCCAGATATTAGCTTTGCGAACATGGGCAAGTTGATCAACCTCTGCATTCCAGATTCTCTAACTATGGAAGATTTTAAGAAATAATAATATATGGAAGAAAGCTGTGTAAACTGAGAAGCATTGTATAGATGTCAAAAAATCTTATTACTACAGGTGGGTAGCAGATGGTGTCTGGGGGTGGGAATCTTAAATAACAGAAAGCAAATTTGAAAACTACAGTCCTTACTGGTTGGGTTCCTTTTGTTCCACGGGAAACAATTAGAGCCCTTCCTGTGTCACAGATTTAGCCTCTGTAGGAACCTTCTCTGGTCCTCAAACATTTGACCCACAATCCCAGAGGGACTCATGAAAACACTGACACTACTGTTGAAAGTACACAGATCAAAAGGAAATGAAGAAAGAAAACTGAATTCTATCCACCCTAAGAAAGGTCAGTCTCCAGGATGAGAGAAATATGAAATATGAAAGTGTCCCAACACTCTGCGACAAGTTATTTACAAAAATTCTTGATGGCAATTTGGGAGAAGCTGCAGTTGTCATGGTTAGTTGGAAGGAAGATTACTCTCAAATGGCCACCAATTCTAGTTATGACATTGACAAAGACCAAAGTGTCGACCTCTATTTCTGGGGAAAGTTACAATCACCAGGGACGTATGGAAGTCTCCACAAGAACTGCGTCAGTTAGACAGCTGAGGCTGACAAGCAGACTCTTTGGAACATTCACAATGAATGCACTGGATTGCATTACTAAACGGAGAAAATAAATGCCCTATAGTCTCTAGTAGGCTAATAGCCTGGGGGAACACTGCCTCTCTGGAGTCCAGTGACAGCAGTGCGGGAAATAAACCTCAAGAAGCTGGAGCCCTTCCTAAGCAGATGTCTATCCCAGCTCCTCTCTGCTTAGGAAAAACCTGGGGAAGTGCTTCTGAGAAGTGAGAAGAGTCTGAGCAGTCACCTTTGGCCTTGGAGAGAGTAGGATCAGATTCGTTCAGACATAAATAAAGAGAATTTAATAAACTCAAGATTGCCTACATTTGGAAGAATATGTACTCACTAAGAATCTATCTTTATGCATCAGTTTGCTATTTGTTGAGAGATCACTAAATCAAAGCAGCACTAAAGAACAGGGAAACTACGGTCAATCGAGTGTCAAAATCTGTGTCAACAAAACTATGAAAAAGAAAGAAAACCACTCAAAATAAATTATTTCAAAATATTTCTCCATTTGATTGTGTATGGATAATGTAGTAGCAGACGAAGGAAAATCTCTCTCTTGGGATCATATATACCTTTAATTTTTTTTTTGTGAGCAAAAGCTAAAAACTTGGCACCCCTGCTGCATTTGTTATTATAAATTGTTCAGGTTCTTACTCAGTAAAAAGTATGATGGCAATGATACTGATGCATTGTATCTGTAATATTCCATTAACTTTACATTATGTACCTGATCTTCAGCTACTCAGTTGTTTATGAACCATGGATAAGAATAACTTTATGGGGCCTCCCTGGTGGTACAAGGGGTTAAGTGTCAGCACTATCAAGCTAGCTGCAGCCACTGCAGCACGAGTTCAATCCCCAGCCAAGGAGCTAACCCACATGCAGCAGACCTCTCCTGTCTCGCCTGCTACACTCCTCAGCAGTGTATTTCAGTGGCTCTGCCTGTTCTGCTCCCTACTCTGTCTCTGGTGAATCATCTCCCCCGCAACCTCTGTCCTACACTCCAGTTCTTAAATGCATCAATAAATGAAATCTTTTTTTTAAAAAAAGAATAACTTTATCTTTCCAAGCAAAGTTTACTAATTTCTCCCATCTATCTTTACATAACTGATTGTAGAGTTTGGGGATAGAGAAAGTGCCTTCTGTGCATAGTTTTCTTTACCTATTAAGAAAAGATTGGTAGGATTTTGAAAATGACATGCTTTCTTGATCCTCCAGGCCAGGAATTTATGCCACACTGTACATGAATAATCAAAAGAAACTCTTAGAAAATTTCAATTCATTTCATCTCTCTTGCAGCCTCAGTTAAATGAAATCTATTGAGACAATTTCTTTTGGTGGGGACCATTCCTGATTTGCCAAAACAGTGCCTTGATTCTCAGTTTCAAAAATCTAACCTTGAAGTTACCTTTTCCTTAAAAACCTTAGCAAACAATGCATTTTATCTTTCTTTAAGTGTATAGCATTTTTTATTAATTATGAACTCAAATTTCTGCTCTACAGCAAATTTCACATTCTTACTACAATTTGCCTAAAGAAACAACAGTCTGTGTCTGGCCTATAGTACCTAATGCTCACTGTAATGTCACCAATGACCCAGATGAAGCTCGCTGGGATGGTGGCAGAAAGGGGCTCCTTAGTAGATAAATGTCACATTCAAAATGGCAGTAGAAAATTTTCCCTTACCGCTTGCTGGCAGTTGGTGCCAAGGTTCCCTTTCTCCCCCCGAACGACTTTCATCAGACAATGCAAGGTTCGCCCTTTCCGATGTAATCCAGAACAGTGGTGTTCAATTTCCGCCCGACAGCTCAGGATGATCTCAGGGCTCAAAGAAAAGTCTTCCATCAACATGCGTCGGTAATCTAACATCTCCCCCTGGCATTCACTGCTCACTTGCCGCCCTAAGTAAGGATTTAAGTCATAACGTGAAGGGTAGTGAGATTAGGATCAGATATGACACATGTTAAAAGTACACATTTTCTTCTATAAGAGACCAGTTGTGTTACTATCTTCACTAAAAAAAACTTAGGACTTAGCAAAAGCTTTAACAGCATAAAAGGAGCTTAACACTCTAGAGACTAGGCTTTATCTTGACAGTATGCTGTACTACACAAATTGCACAATGAATTAATGATGTGACTATTTTGCCAAAGGTAATCTTGTCAGTAAGATAACCAGTGGGGTAAAAATGGAAGTTAAAGAACAATCCTACTGTCTACACAGTTAAGCTAGTAGAAAAACACAAAATTAGAACCTCTTGCCTACCATGGACTCGTCCCCAGACTGCTGGTGAATGCCTGAAACTGTGCATAGTAACAAACCCTATATATACTGTTATTTTCCTAGACACACATAACCATGATAAAGTTTAATTTATAAACTAGACACAGTAAGAGATTAAAGCAATAATAAAAGAGAACAAGTAGAGCAATATACTTCAGTAAAATTTATGTGAATGTAGTCTTGTTCTCTCAAAATATTTCACCGCATATATTTTGACCATAATATATTGCCTGCAGTAATATTTTGACCACAGGTGAACTGAAACTGCAAGAACTGAAATTGTGGATAAGGGGGGGGTATTACTATACCCTTCAAATATTCATTGCAGCCCCCACCACCACTTTCCTTAATCTGTAAACTGTGAAAACATAATTTTTATTAAAAACAGCTTTCCTGACATTTAATAAACACACATACTTACAACATACAATCTGACATGTATACACTGGTGAAGCAAGCCGTCCCCACAGTCAGAGCATAACCATGCCTGTCCATCCAAAAGTCCCTTCGTGCCTCTTCACTTTAGGTACTCCCCTTCCTTTCCTATCCATCCCACCAGCCCCATCCCATCCACCCCTGATGTGCTCGCTCTGACTACAGACTAATTTTTTAACTTGTATTTTTCAAAGTTAATATAAATAAAATCTGGTATAGACTCTTTTTTTTTTTTCATTCTGACGTCTTTGACTCACTCTATTTTGAAATTCATGTCTCAACAGTTCATTCTTTAATGCTGAGTTATATAATTCTATTAATGTGGATATATGATTATTTGTTTATCCCTTCAACTGTTGACAGATATTTGGGTTATTTCCAATTTTGGGCTATTACAAATGAGACGGTTATGATGATCCATCTGCAACAGCCTATTGGTGATATGCTTTCATGGCATTTGGTGACCTAGGAGTTACATGGCTGGATCATATGATAATGTATGTTTGACTTAAAAAAAAAACCCTAACTGGCAAACTGTTTTCCAAAGTGGTGGCACCATTTTAAAATCCATTAGCAGTGTGAAATAGCTCAGGTCTTCCACGTTATTGCCAACACTTAATATAGTTAGTCTTTTTAATATGAGCCATCTGTATAACATTTTTTAATTATTTGTTTTGTATCCTTCAGTCAATTATTTATGGAATTTTTTTGTGTACATTTCTTATGAATTTGCAATTTAAGAACATTAACTCCATTTTGTTAAATACCAGAATTAGATTATATCATGCAAACTGCTATGAATAAGCTTTTCCATATACTTTACACATAAATATACTTTAGACAATTATCTCTACCTTTCCATTTTAGAAATTTTTCATCTAACACCCAGACCATAACCAAAATTCTACAACCATTTCCAAAATGTTCTTTGGTATTCAATCCAAGTCCATGTATCATCTGTGATTGCTATTCCATCACTACAAAGTTTAAGAATCTTTTACTATCTGGGACCTCCCTGGTGGTGCAGGGGTTAAAGACAGCGCTATAAAGCTATCATCAGTCATTGCAGCATGAGTTTGATCCCTGGGGGCCAGGGAGCAACCCACATGGCAAAGCAGACCTCTTTCTCTGGTGAATCCTCTCACCCCCTAGACCTGCACCTCTGGCTTATCCCCATTTCTTGTATGCATAAATAAATAAATCTAAAAAAAAATCTTTTACTATCTAGACATAAAAAAATTCACCAAAAAGTCCTGAGTTTTATTTAATGATTGATTTTGGGGCCTCTCTGGTGGTGCAGGCGGTTGAGCACAGTGCTGTGCAGCTGTCCACGGCCTCTGCAGTGTGGGTTGGATCCCGGCCAGCCAGCAAGATACTCACATGGCGTGGCAGTCCTCTCCTGTCTTGCCCACTGCTCTCCTCAGCAGTGTATTTCGTCAGTCTGCCTGTTCTGTTCCCCGCTCTGTCTCTGGTGAATCCTCTCACCCTCCCGCACATCTGGCCTGTACACAGGTTCTTGTATAAATAAATAAATCTTTAAAAAATGTTTGTTTGATTTTTATTTTCATTTAACTTTTTAATTACTAACCTAGCAACATTTATTCAATAAGAGCTAGGAATTTCATTCTTGCAACCTTGCTGTCTGACTCAGTGAAGACAATTCTTTATTTTACTGTTTAATTTCTTAATATTATCACTATTATAGGGCCTCCGCTGGTGGCACAGCGGTTGAGCTCTGCAGCGCGGGTTTGATCCTCAGCCACCGCCGAGGGTCCCACATGGCGCACAGACCTCTCCTGCCATGCCCGCTGCTCCCCTCAGCAGTGTATTTCATCAGTCCGCCTGTTCTGTTCCCTGCTCCGGCTCTGGTGGATTCTCTCACCCTCTCACGCTTCTGACTGTACCCAGTGCTCGTATAAATAAATAAATAAATCTTTTTAAAAAAATTATCACTATTATAATAACAACAGTACTTACACTTAATGTATGCTAAGTGCTATGCCAAATCTTACCTCACTCAAACCTTGTAAGAACATCTCAATATAAGTAGTATTATATTTGTTTTACAGATTTTTTTTTTAAGATTTATTTTTATTTATTTATGCACACAAGAACTGGGGTGTGTGCCAGAGGTGTGGAGGGGTAAGAGGATTTACCCAAGACAGAGTGGGGAGCAGAACAGGCAGATCTACTAAAATATACTGCTGAGGGGAGCAGTGGGCAAGGCAAGAGAAAACTGCTGCACCATGTGGCTAGCTCCCTGGCTGGCAATCAAATTCATGTTGCAGTGTCTGACGATAGCTTGATAGCGCTGAGACTTACCCCTGTGCAATCAGGGAGGCCCTGTTTTACAGATTTTAAAAAATCCTCATTAGAGACTAAGAAAAGTAAGTGGTCATGCAGTCATTAGTTTAGTAATAAAGCCATAATTTGAAGCCATATCTCTGACCCAAATTTCATCTGCTGTATCATTATGCTGCCCTGACTCTCCTAAAAATGCAGCAAAATATGCCTTTTTAAAATTAAAAGATTTGGATTTGAGAAACATACATTACTTTTTAAAAAATGTAAAGAAAAATAAGAGGAAGGGCTTTGAACAAGGCCTAGGGATACCAAGTCTGCAGAGCAGAGTTATGCTACTGAATTATAAGGCACAGGTGTATTGAAAGAGCAAACTTAGGAGAAAACTAATATTTATAGGTAGAAGAGGCTTGAGAATGTGAATACAAAAAGGAAAGGATAGGAAGAAATTAACTTACCTCTGTGCACAGCTGACTCCAGACACATTAGAAGGTAGGAGAGTCTGGCTTCCCGGGACCGAGGGAGGTTTTCCACATTGCACCGGTATTTCTTCAAGTCACTCTTACAGGATTTGGCCAGTGAATAACTGACTTTATAGTCCTGGGCAATCAGCTTTTGGCGAGTTGTTAATGCTTCTCGACACTGAGGACAGAGTGCAGCAGAGTTGTAGGATGACTGAGGTGACCCAACTGGTCACATGTGCCACTAAGACAAGAAGAGGCTCAAGGCCAAGTTCATGTCAACAACAGCAGTTGTTACCAAAACTGCCTGTTTAAAGTTTGGTTTAAAATTGAGCACAAGCATGCTGACTAGTGTGGTTAGAGGCAAGGGTAAATGAGTGAGGAAGCCTGGACTTCTACAGTGAACTGCTGGTTGTTGCTGCAACAGCAGCTATCCTCAACACACCAATTGAATATATTAACTTGACAGTGTTCTTTCCCTCCTCAGCAATATCCCTAAAGCATATTTCACCAGAATCAAAGTGATAACTGATAAAACATTGGCAGTTCCAGTCTATTCATCTTAAATAGAATTATTCAATAGTAAAAATGATATAAAGACCTGAAAAGAAAAAACATTTCTTCAGGTCTGCATAGGACAATACATGACAGGACAGGAAAACTAAAACTAATTATTTTTAAAAGTTATAAAAGATCATTGAATTCATCCAGGGTCTGAGGACTAGCAGTAATGAGATTGCATAATGAAATAGCTGCTGGAGAATGAAACAGCTAATCCCTTTGAAGCACACTGGTTTGGTTAGCTTAAACTTCCTGAGTAGTAGAGGAGGCATCAGTGTGCTCCTGATATAAAATTCTCCAATTTTACTCCCAAAATTGATTCCTAGTAGGCTTTCCCATGTCTAGAAAATCACAATTAAAGCATCATTACCTTGGCTTAACTGAAATATGCTTGGTACCCCACTAAAAGTCAAGTACCTCACCTCTGCAAAGCACAAGCTTTACTAGTCATTTATATTTGGTAAGAGTCTAAGAATACTGTTCACAAGGATTTGAGGTAGCTTTCAAAAAAACAAAGAAAATACTGGTTTGTTTTTGAAAATAATAATTCTTACCTTTTCACTCATGGATTCTTCAAACTTATGGTTAAAGAGGCACTTATACACTCTGCCCTCACCAGCTTGTGTCTGTAAGAGGGAACACATACATTACAGCAATGACGACTGGCTAGGTAGTTATGCTGGGCACTGTTCACTACCTTCTAAGAAACCTCCTGTAACTATAACAATGTACACCTTTGAATAGTTCAGCCATTTATAAAATTTAGTAGCTTTTGAATAGTGCCCACAGTAAAGATGAAAAAATTTCCCCATGATGCTTGCTACTGTCATTTTTTCTCAGATGAACTGATACTTTGGGAACCAAGAGATGTGTCAACGAGTCTCCCTCCCTACAACTTTATGCTAAGAGTCAATAAAACTTATAATCAGTGGCTCTGATGGTTAAAGCTGTTAATTCAAAACAGCAGGCAGAGTGGGAATGTACTCAAGTCACTCCCAGTCCTTTGTTATAAGGCTAGATATTATTTAATTTAGGGTTAGAAGGTTGTTCTAAAGGGTCTGCAGGTGGTAATCAAGGATATGGTTTCAAAAGTAACCTCCTGCTGTTTTTCATTTTAGCCAAAGACATAAATAGAAGTAAGTAACATGGCAAAGTTTTAGCCGTGGAATAGATGTTAATGGGATTCCTTGGTAAAATAGGATTTCCACAGCTAAAATTGACTTCTAAGAAATCAAATTGAGAAGTGAGATAAGGTAGAAAAAATAATGTATGGAGATTGTCAGAAGCCAGCTGTTACCTAGATGGGAAATCATGATGACACCGCACCCACTATCATATTTTCCTGTAACCAACTTACCTTCTACTTCAGTTACTTCTCAACATGCAAGGTTTTGTATTGGTTTATTTTATTTTGGAATAGGGTATTTAAAATACATTTTTTTTAAAAAAAGGAAGAAAAGCTTCTGAGTTCACTCACATTTTCACAAAAACGCTCCCGATCATCTCGGCAAGCAAAATATAAATGCCGGTCCAAATGAAAGTCATCTGAGGACAGTTCAGCAACCCGGAGAATGGCTTTCTTGCAGAGGTCAGAGACCTGAATTTTGGGATCTCCTTCTTCTGCTTCCTTCACCAGGCCTTTCTCCAAACACGATACCACCTCACCTTGTGAATGTACATCCTAAAATAGTAATGACACCGGTATTTATAAAGAAATCTCACTACACTGAGTTTCAAATGAACATCATTTGCTTTAAAAAAGAGAGAGGGGAAAAAAAAAAAACCCAACATATAGGTAGTTTATTGATGTGCTAATGAGCAATCAAGTGGGAACCAATCTGGAGATTACAGAAAATGCCCATAAAAATCTCCTGTGAGAAGATAATGCTTGCTGCAAAGGGAAACAGAGATCCTGGGAAATTTAAGTATAGCCTAGTACTAGAAATAAGAACCTGAGATTTTAAATTTAAAAGTCAGAAAATTTTAAAGAAATTACATTGGTCCAATGCTGTGATCACCGTTCATTGTCAATATTGAAACTACACCACAGATCTCTATCGTTGGGGGCTAGATATTTCCCAAACAATAGAGTCTTCAGTCAACTTTAAAAAACAACATGCAACCATGAAATCTGTTGAGGAAAGACGTTAGGCACCTTTTTTTCCCTTTTCTACTCAATACTGTCCCAAGACTCCAACACATATGATCTATAGAGTAATAATCACACTTTGATGCTTTGGATTTGTCTTAATGTGATTTGATGATATTACCACTCTTATACAGAATGTTTTTAGAAGCTTTCCTAAAACAATCCAATTATCTTTAATTGTACATTGCATCATCCCCACTGCAACCACAAGCATTCATTCATTCAAAATATGAGAAATTGCCCTTAAATATTTGCTAATCAAGAGTCTTAATATTGGACACTCCCTGGTGGCACAAGGGGTTACGACGCAACCTATGAAGCTATCTGCAGCCACTGCACGAGTTCGATCCCCGGCCAGGGAGGTGACCCACATGGCGCAGAAGACCTCTCCTGACTCGCCCACTGCTCCCCTCGGTAGTGTATTTCAGCCAATCTGCCTGTTCTGTTCCCCACTCTGTCTCTGGTGAGTCCTCTCAACCCCCACACCTATGGCTTATACTCCATAAATAAATAAATCTTAAAAAAAAAAAAGTCTTAATATTCTTCCTCCCCCATGTTGCCTGGTCCGTAGAAAGCAGGTCCCTCCTTCCTCTTTTTAAGAACCTTTTTATTACATACAGTTGATTTCATAGACATGGTATTTTTTATGGCAAGATTTTTTTTTGTGTGTGTGTGTTGTATGTGTGTGAATAAATGATAGCACTATGTTTTATGCTGCTTTGGTTTGACCCTCCCGTGGCGCAGGGGGTTGAGCGCCACACTGTGAAGCTGTCCGCAGCCTCCGCAGCGCCGGTTTGATTCCAGCCGGGCAGGGAGAATCCCACATGGCAAGGCGGACTTTTCATGTCTTGCCCGCTGCTCCCCTCAGCAGTGCCTTCAGCCCATCTGCCTGTTCTACTCCCTGCTCTGTCTCTGGTGAATCCGCTCACCCTCCTGCAACTCTGGCCTGTACCCCAGCTCTTGCATAAACAAAAATAAATCTTTAAAAAAAAAAACAAAACAGGTAGGAAACATCACTTCAAGAAACATATCGATTCAAAAAAATAATATATATATGTAGATATACATATTTTTTCTCTTTTAATTTTCTTGGTATGTTCTACACCACATCAATTTCCAAATATTTATAAATATTCATGTTTTCTCCTAACATAACCAAGAAGATGAGGTAGAGCTGTGGTATCTATTGTGCAGATGGGGAAACAGATCAATTCCTCTAAGCTGCAGAATGTAAAGTGCCTAACTAACTGTCCATTATTTACTGTGAGTTTTGCATATTTTTCCTGAGGAGATTTCATAGCTTTCATTAAGTTTTCAATAGGTTTGTTGACCCAAAAGACATTAGAAAGCACATAATTCATAATTAACACTCAAGTTTGTATGACTTTGGCCCAAATGGGCAAGGTCTACCTATTTCCACTCCGCAAAGGAAAAACAAATCTATGATAACAAAGACTTGGACAGAAACATACTATAAACATGATTTTATGTTATAACACAACGTCCTATATCAAACTTTAGTGGCCCATAATAATTTACTTAGATGGTTGCCAGTAATTAGGTCCCAATCATATAAATGAGGCTGAAAATAAAAGTATGATGATAGGATTCAGATTCAGCCTTCATCCCGGTATCACACAGTAAACAAATGATATGTAATAAGACTAATGTTTCCCTGTACACTAGTTACTATTTAGGGCTGTTATATTTATGCAGAATCATCATGGGTTGAGACCACCCCCCTCCCCCAAGGAATCTGAGATTTAATTTTAATTATAGCTCTTACGGCACACACTGGTCCTGGGCCATAACATTAATCTCCACTACCTGTCTTCATTCATCGTAACCTTACGTAATATTTTCAAATACAGATTTTTCAGAAATTCTTCTCAGTTACCCAGTGCCTCTGATATTTTCAATTCAGCTCAACTGAGTTTTAGAACTGAAATGTATGCAAATATTTGACAAAGAAAGCTGCATGGTTAATTACTGAATAGGAATGAAATCAAGGGAGGTGAACTACACACTGGCATACTGTCTATGAGAAAATAAAATCATTTAGGTTTAAAAAGTCATTAATACACAGACTTGAGGGCCTTCCCTGGTGGCACAGCGGTTGAGCACTGGGCTGCGAAGCTGCCCGCAGCCTCAGCAGCGCCGGTTCGTTTCCCCAGCCACCGGAGAGAGTCCCACATGGCACGCAGACCTCTCCTGCTGCCCGCTGCTCCCCTCAGCAGTGTACTTTGTCAGTCTGCCTGCTCTGCTCCCTGCTCTGGCTCTGGTGAATCCTCTCACCCTCCTGTGCTTCTGGCTGTACCCAGTGCTTGTATAAATAAATAAATAAATCTTAAAAAAAAAAAAAAAACCCCACAGATTTGACAAGTGAATAACAAATGATTCTGTAAATGGACTTAAAATGAATTTAAAACATTGTATTATAATGAGACAAATGTCTGTCTTGAAAATATGACTGATCAGTTTTCAGTAGTTCATTTGGTAGTATTTTTTTAATTCTCTATACACCTTGTCCTTTTTATTTTAGGAACAGAAAAGGATAATGCCTCAAAATAGTAGGCAAGAACTCAGTCTTCATCTCTATTAACCATTCAGTGTTTTTAGTGTTTTGTGATCTATTCCACTAAACAAAGAGAGAAAAATTATTCAAAGTAATTGGTTGAAAACAGGGTGATACAATGATGTTTGGAGATCTGCATTTTCATTTTAAAAATATTTATTTACAAAATACTAAAGATTTTACTAATATAATCTTTGTTCTAAAAAATATATATTTAAATTTTGAGAAAAATCATTAGTTTTGAAATCATGACATTTAAATGTTCATACAGAGGCAGGGTACAAACAGATTAACCATGACCTCTGATCCTTTGACCTTTGGAGAAAGTCAGTTCAGATCCAGTCACAAAAGGGTTTTTACAGAGTTTTCAATTGAATTTGTGGAAACAAATTTCAAAGTGATAGGCCTGTTTTCTTCTACACTCCGAAGTCAACTCATTACTTTACATATCTAATTAAGTGACTTCAGAGAAGTAAACTATAGTCAGAAAAGGCAAAGAAGGGCCAAGGACATGCCTCCCTCATTATTAAACTTGGCTGATACACCAGAGTGAGTGTCATAGGAAGGAACATGCTTTTTCAGAAGTGCAGGCATAAGTCCAACTCACTGTCCCAAAATACAAGAAAAGTCTTTGATGCTAGGGTGGAGGCCTGGTATGAACAGAAATTCATCTAGTTGTTAGGCATAAAAAACATAAAAATGACCAAAAGAATGTGTATTTTGATGGTGCATAGAAAAAAATTTTTGGTTATTTTTTAAAAAGTCAAGAAAACAATCTTCACTGTCAGGTCTTTGGGTTCCAGCACTGCTCTCTTCTGCAGCTCTTTCAGTCACTACACATGCAGCAGATGGCAGGTTTTATACTGACAGGTCACACTACCAGTGGGAGGCTAACCAGTGGGTGTCTAGTGGCCAACAGGGAAGAACTACAACAGACAGAGGTGAACTGGAATGGTCTACTCCACTGTGTACGTAACTGATCAAAAATATGAAAAGGTGTCACTACTGATTACTCAAAGGTGTGTCTGGAACACATGTGAAGATTTAAAAAGAGTGAGGTTTGGAATTGGATGTAATCTCTAACACCTTAAATAAAGTCAGAGGAGCTTCCTGAATTATCAGGAGACTTAAGTACTTTTGTGCCCTTTTTAGTGTCTGCTAGAGAGGGGAAAAAATTGTCTTTTTTATTAAAACTGCCCTTTCTTTAGCTGCCTGAATGCTTTATGCCAAGTTCACAGTACTCTCAAGATTGCCTCGGAGGTACCCTGTGAAAGGAGCAAAGCCTGTGCTGGTGTGAAGAAAAGGAACTGAGTTCCAGCATTCCAGGCCAGCTACAGCTCCCTTTGTCAGGGAAGGAAGCCTGCAAACCACAGAACAATGAACAAATACAGGGCAAAAAGACACATGGATTTCATTTTCTGTCATTTTTCCTAAAGAGAAGATTAATGAGTAGTGGTAATTAACATCTTAGGCCACAAGTCTGAATCCACCGCTCCTATCAGCTATCTGTTGCTTCTCAGGAGTTTCTTTCATTTTTGCAGAACATACAAATTCTGGATAAATCTGGCTAACTCTCCATTGTGACCTCCAGACAACAGACTAATAAAGACAAAAAATAAAATCAGATATAATTAAGGAAGAAGAAGCTACCTGAGTACTTATTTTCTGTCCTGTCTTTCCTAAAAAAGAGTTCCTCTGAGATAAAGAAAACAAAATATATAGTTCATTTATTCTGACAAGCTAGACATTCCTTCACCAATCTTAAATTTTTCTAATATTTACAAACCTCCTTGTAAACTGCTTACAAAGTATTTTTTCATGGTAATGCTGAGGAATATGCAGAGAAAGATTAGAGAACTAAAGTCTCTCCTAATCTACCTACTATCCCCATAATAACACAAAAATAATAATATGCTTTGTCAAAAGAACATTATAAGTAACCAGTAATTGGTTTAGTATTTTGAAACTAAAACTACTCTTAGCAGGTACTATTCTTCTACTTCCCCAGAGTCGTGAAAAATTTGTTACAAACAGATGAAACGCATTCACAAGTGTGGGGTCGTCTGCACCTCCACTTTAAGAATAACTCTAGCCCTAGCTTTTTCCTATACCAGTTTTACACAAAGCTTTTCATCCATCGAGTTCACATGTCCTCTTTGCGGGGAAGGTCAGTGTAGTAGATACCTTTTCTCCTAGCCGAATGCTGCCACATTTCAGAATGTTGATGTCATTTTTGCAGTCATCCATGAAGCCGCAGATTAGACGGTAATCACTAAAGATGATGGCCGTCATCTTGGTGATGTATTGGTGACACTGATAGTCAGTGATGTTGCCTCGGTGATCCACCAAACAGGAAAGCAAGTAACCTTTTCCAACTGGCTCATCAGCACATTCTTTAATCTGCTCAAAAGAAAATGACTTTTATTACAAGTATTCTATTTTCATATCAAACAACCTTTACGAAATACGTCTCACTTCTTCATTGTTGATTTTCCATCTCTATACTTAAGAAAATGAAAGGAAAACACTTGGAAATACATTTTTTTAAAAAAAGAAAATAGGGGACCTCCCTGGTGGCTATCACCACTGTGGCCTGAGTTCAATCCCCGGCCAGGGAGCTAACACACATGTGGTGCAGCAGACCTCTCCTATCTCGCCCACTGCTCCCCTCAACAGTGTATTTTAGTAGATCCACCTGTTCTGCTCCCCACTCTGTCTCTGGTGAATCTTCTCACACCCCACACCTCTGACCTCATCCCAGTTCTTCTATGAAAAAATTGAAAAACAATTTTTTTGTTTTAATTTTACTGAAGTATAATTAATAAGCTGTTAATATTTGCAGCTTCAACTTGTGCTCTATTGCTAAGTCCCTCTATCCACGTAAGAATGCACTGGATTAATTGTAGGAGCTTAATCTAGGGAACAGGTCTGGAAAACAGGTGCAGAACTGCAGTCTAGTTGCATGTCCCAAGCCAAGCGCCACAGCAACTGTTACTGTTAGGTAAACCCAATGGCAAGGGGAGGGATAGTGAAGGCATAATATTACTTCTTGACATGACATTAATGTGTTCTCAGTTAACTAAGGATTTGGACATGTGTTTTTGAACTTAGTAGAATCCTGGTTTCACCACTGTGGTCTGGAAACAATTTTAAAATGATGATCAGTGCAATCTGGCAAGAAGTTTGGGAAGGGGAAGGGCACTACAAAAGTAATTTGGGGGCCTCCCCGGTGGCGCAGTGGTTGAGCACTGGGTTGCGAAGCTGCCCGCAGCCTCTGCAGCACTGGTTCGATCCCCGGCCACCGGGCAAGGGTCCCACATGGCGCGCAGACCTCTCCTGCCGCCCGCTGCTCCCCTCAGCAGCGTACTTTGGTCCTTCTGCCTGTTGTGCTCCCTGCTGTGGCTCTGGTGAGTTCTCTCACCCTCCAGCGCTTCTGACTATACCCAGTGCTTGTATAAATAAATAAATAAATCTTTAAAAAAAAAAAAAAAAAAAAAGAGGGTTTCTTTTTTTTTTAAAAAAAGGTAATTTGGATGGTTTAGGCATATAATCTAGTGGATCAAGCAAGAGTGATTCCACATGGTTAGTGTTCCTACAAAAGTGCATCCCAAACCACAAGAACTAATAAAGCAAACTAGCTAAAAAAATGCTGAAATTCAAGCATTAAAAAGGTGAAATCTACTTACAGGCTTATAAGCTTGAACAGAGAAGCTTAAGTAGAGAAGGTTGTTTGAAAAAAGTCTACTGCATTTGGAGAAATTAAAAACAAACAATAATGGCAGGTTTGACAAGAGGAAGAAGCCAAATGTAAATGTTTATTTTGAATATAAATGAGAAGGGAATGTTTTACTAGCATTTTGAAACCAATAGGGACCATGCTTCACTATCACACTATCTATTGTAAATATGTACACAGGATAAAATAAATACAATCTCCTTTTCCAAAAGGTGCTGGGTGAAGGACACGCCACATGCTCTCCCATGGGCAACTAGGTCTCATCATGTCCAACCACAGAATCAAATCTAGACCCAGTAAAAGATTCAGTTCAAGACAGAAAATTGTGTTTACTGTTAAAGAAGAAATTAGGGATTTAAGTAAACAGTCTCACATTGGCTTCTAGGTAGCAGAGATCTTCAAGTCAATGGACGCAATTGTTTCAGTTTAATTGAGCACTTTTTCTGTGAGGGTCATGAATATGTTTCCAGAAGAGGTTTTGTTTTTGAGCAAAATAGTTAAGTTTCAAAGGGAAAGGAGAAATAGTTCTTGAAAATCTCAGCATTTGTATATCACCTACTGAAAAAAAAAAAACCCTATATGAAAAACAGGCCTAATGGCAGATACCTTGCTTTTAAAACTTAATGAAATAGAAGTAACCATAAGGCCCTAATTTGGGCAATCAGGGTTCTCCCTGATGGTGGAAGGGGTAAAGATGCAACCTATGAAGCTCACTGCAGCCACTACAGCACAAGCTCGATCCCTGGCCAGGGAGGTGACCCACATGGTGCAGCAGACCTCTCCTGACTCTACCGCTGCTCCCCTCAGCAGTGTATTTCAGTCGATCTGCCTGTTCTGTTCCCCACCCTGTCTCTGGTGAATCCTCTCACCCCCCAAAACTCTCGCCTGTACCCCAGTTCTTGTATGTATAAATAAATAAATCTTAAAAAAAAAAAGGCAATCAGCCATTCAAAAATTTGAAGGAAAACCAAGAACACATTTGGAAATGAAGCTCCAATAAGAAATTAAATGTATATGTATTTTTTAAAAGATTTATCTTAGGGACTCCCTGGTGGCGCAGCGGTTGAGCACTGGGTTGCGAAGCTGCCCACAGCCTCTGCAGCGCTGTTTCTGTCGTCCGCCTGTTCTGCTCCCCGCTCTGGCTCTGAGTCCTCTCGCCCTCCCGCGCATCTGACTATACCCAGTGCTTGTATAAATAAATAAATAAATCTTTAAAAAAAAAAAAGATTTATTTTATTTATGCATCCAAGAACTGGGGTATAGCCACAGGTGTTGGGGGAGGAGGCGGTGAGAGGATTCACCAGAGACAGAGAGGGGAGCAGAACAGGCAGAATGACTGAAATACACTGCTAAGGGGAGTATAAGGCAAGACAGGAGAGGTTTGCTGCACCATGTGGGTAGCTCCCTGGCCAGTGGGGATCGAACTTGTGCTGCAGAGGCTGTGGATAGCTTCACTGTGCTGAGACTTAAGCCCTTGTGCCACCAGGGAGGCCCCAAATTAAATGTATATTGAGTATCAATCATGAGCTTTTACTGAAACACAGAGCTCTAAGATCTATTCGTAGTTCACCACCAATTACAACAAGTTGTAGAGTCTGAATTAGAAGTTCATGCTTTTAACTTTTCTACTAGATAGGAGAGTTCCATAAGAGAGAAATATAAGTTCTATGATTATCTGCAAAGAAGCATTAAATTATCAACATCTTTATAAATGGGAGTAAATTCTGAAGTGGTTGGGAAGCAGATTTGTAAATTAGAAAAATGCAATAGTCACTCTACTTTTGACATGAGACAGGAGGAAACCAGGCAGTATTTGACTTGTAGAGTCTTGTAGAGTAAATGGAAAGTCTGGTTTGCAGTTATTCTTGTGAGGTTGATTTTCTCCTTGCAAGTAGGAGAAAAACAGGACCCTAAAATTAATAAGGTAGGAGAGCAAGATATAGAAGAAAACATTTTGTGGGAAGTATATTCTTTCCTGATATTTAATTTCTCTGATCCAGTACTATCCTTCTCTGAGGAAGAAGTCCCTTTGTTACACAAATACTTTACAAAACCACCACACTCCATCACAACTGTCATTACATATGCTTTATAAGAAACTGTCATTACATATGCTTTATAAGAACTCTCCTTTGTCAAATTTATTATATATGAACATATGAAATAAACCAGCAAAGAGTGAAGTTTTTCTGGTAAATTTGCATCTACTGTAAGGTAAATTTCCACATAGCAAATTGTTATGTATAGTATATTCACAGAGCTAGCTAAGGGAGTTTGAGCAGTTTACTAAGGCTAGAAGTTAAAGATCAATGTTACCAAGACAATCTATTCTATTCAGAAGTGCCAGGGTAAATATGAAGTTATTGTTTGAAAAAAAAAAAATCTGATCTAGTATTAGGTTTGAGGAAGAAAACAGGTTCTATAAGTGCCCATAATGACATAAGCGAGGAACATTATGTTGAGGGTTTCTCTGGCTGGAACAGGGTCTTCCTTAAGAGCTCAGAAGAGGTCTGGACCAAAGTCACCTATGAGTTAGTATAAGGACAGATCAACATGTTATAAGATCTATGATCATAAACTTTGAAATCTCTGAATTTCTGAAATTTCTATAAATGATCCCCCAACCTAAAAATTTCAATACCACAATTTTTACTATTATTTGTTTACAGTGAGCCAAGAAAAATAACTAAAAAAATTTCCCCAATTAGCAGTCATAGAGTGATATATATTTTCATTAATGATTTTTGTCTTTATATTCAACTTTGATTTATAACATTATACACAATCTTTTTACAAACCTTCTTTATGCTAACTCCTATTATATTTGAAACATTTGCTCCTGGAGTTCGACTGATCCAACTGCATAGCCCAAACACTTAGGAATGCTTGTGGGCCTCCTGAGGAACCCATTCTGATATGCCTGACACAAGCAGATTGTACAGTGTGGGAGAGCAGCGCTGATGACAGAAGCACTTCTATTCTCTGCGGCCCAGAGAAGCCTGAGCCTGATTTCCAGTACGTGTGAATCAACAGCACTCCACTGTAAATAGGTGAACATAAACCAAAAAAGTCTAATCACAGCCCCGTTTGCCTATCTCTCAACCAATACACAAGTGAATTCTAAGTAACTGAGTCAGCCATTCCTCTCTTAAGGACTGGTCTGATCAATAGATGTAATATTCTCCTCTAAGCCATTCAAATTAACACCTTTTTTTGTTTTGTTTTAACAAAAGGACAATTTTTCAAAGTTATGAATTCAAAGTCATTAAAAAGAAAAAAATTAAAATTAAAATCCCTGATAAGGTTTTAAAAACATTATGTTCTGGGCTTCCCGGTGGTGCAGCGGTTGAGCGCTGGGTTGCGAAGCTGCCCGCAGCCTCTGCAGCGCCGGTTCGATTTTCAGCTGCTCCCGGCCACCAGAGGAGGGTCCCACATGGCGCGCAGACCTCTCCTGCCACCCGCTGCTCCCCTCAGCAGTGTACTTCAGTCCTTCTGCCTGCTCTGCTCCCCGCTCTGGCTCTGGTGAATTCTCTCACCCTCCCGCGCTTCTGACTGTACCCAGTGCATGTATAAACAAAACAAACGAACAAACAAACAAATAAATAAATAAATAAAACATGCCTCTATTAAAAAAAACAAAAAACAAAAAACATTATGTTCTGCTTACATGAAAAAGTCTAGCCCTGAAGCTCAGATTTTCAGTTACAGTTTTCACAACCAGTAGTTTCCAGGTATAGCTCCATTCTTTTCAAATCTTTCAAATTCTTTCACAACCTACCTCTGATATGGTAGATTTGCAAACCTCTCTGGCCACAGATTCAAATTTGGGATCCGTAGTTAGATTCAGCTTGTAATTCCACAACAACTAAGTAAAAGAAAAACAAAGATCTAGTTAACAGTGTTAAATTTATCATTGATGGTTATTATAAATAAGTGATAAAAAGCCATTATACAGAGTCAGATAAAGCATATTCACACCAGTTAAAACAGGAA
Organism: Talpa occidentalis; assembly: GCF_014898055.3. NCBI lineage: Eukaryota > Metazoa > Chordata > Mammalia > Eulipotyphla > Talpidae > Talpa > Talpa occidentalis. The sequence goes on from NW_023601754.1 coordinate 11,856,756, forward strand.
AGATTAAATGCCAAATAATTTTTAGATAAAAAGAAAAACACTGTGTAGACAAAATAAAATTAACACCTTTTTTTGTTTTAACAAAAGGACAATTTTTCAAAGTTATGAATTCAAAGTCATTAAAAAGAAAAAAATTAAAATTAAAATCCCTGATAAGGTTTTAAAAACATTATGTTCTGCTTACATGAAAAAGTCTAGCCCTGAAGCTCAGATTTTTAGTTACAGTTTTCACAACCAGTAGTTTCCAGGTATAGCTCCATTCTTTTCAAATCTTTGACTTGACACATACACCGTGAGGTCTACTTTGAGTTAAGACATGCTTTAACATGTCTTAATCAAGAAAATATCTACAGCCATTACAATCACAGGTGAGGGGTAACTATTTATCCTTGCAGCTTCAGCTAGAAATTCTCAGTAAGTGATCTAATATCAAACAAGTAGTAAAAACGAGACTTTGAACTCTGCTGTGATGGAGAGAAGGCATAGGGGCTTTGTATGGTGTAAAATAGGAAGAGATTCTGGGGGGAGGGAGAGGGCTAAGTGCCCTTCTTCCCTATAATCCAAGACTAAAGAATACAATGAACCACATACTTATCACTTCTAATGAGGTACCCCACACAATCTAATCTCAAGGAGCTTCATAGGTTATTAGAGGAAACCGAAGCAAATGTTTGTGTATGTACTGTGTTAAGAAATGGGAGGTGAAACAGGAGAGGACAATCGAAAGATTGTCCAGTGTTGTCTATGGTCAATGGGAGACAATGTAATTAAATGTTTGGTGATGGCATCACACCAGTACAGGGGAGGAGAACCCCAGATTGCTGTGGGGAGTTTGGTCAGAGAAGGTTTACCAGACAAAGTACTCCCTAAGATGAAACCTGAAAGATTAGAAGCATTTAGCCATACCAAAGGGGTAGGGAGAAGACTGTTTTAAGCAAATGAAACAGCTTGTGTGAAAGCTCACCCAGTGAGCAACAGTGCCTGCGAAGCAACTGAAAGTCCAATGGAGGGCTGGCCCTGGAGAGGCAGGCCAGGACCAGATCCTAAAGTCCTTGGACACCATGTTTGAACTTTTACCTAAAGAGAAACTTTCACCTGAAGAGAAAGTGCGGGAGTAACAAATGACAAAATCTGCTTTTCAGAAGCAGAACAGAGGCTTTTAAAAGTGCTTTAGGGGGGCCTCCCTGGTGGCGCAGCGGTTGAGCGCCGGGTTGCGAAGCTGCCTACAGCCTCTGCAACGCTGGTTCAATCCCCGGCTGCTCCCCGGCCACCGGAAGAGGGTCCCACATGGCACGCAGACCTCTCCTGCTGCCCGCTGCTGCCCTCAGCAGTGTCTTCAGTCCTTCTGCCTGCTCTGCTTCCCGCTCTGACTCGGTGAATTCTCTCACCCTCCCGCCCTTCTGACTGTACCCTGTGCTTATATAAATAAATAAATAAATAAATAAATAAATAAATAAATAAATAAATAAATAAATAAATAAATAAATAAATATTTAAAAAAATATAGCACATTAAACTTTAAAAAAAAAAGTGCATTAGGGAAAACATAGAAACAAGTGTTTAATTCTGGATAGGATGTGAAGGAAGATGGTAAGAAAGAAAACACAAAATACAAGCAGGATGTCTTCTTTCCTTTCAAAAAGGAAAAAAAACAAAAAACAAAAAACAAGACCCTGTAAAAAACTCTAATCTCCCAAGAAGTGAGATTTTAGAAAAAAGACTAGAATCTGACCACCATCTACAACAAAAGTTCTAAGAAGAGCATGAAACTTTTGCCTCATTCACCACTATATGCCCAGTGGTTAGAAGAATGTCTTGCACACACAGGCAATAATACATATTTGCTGAATAAATGAACAAACTAACAAATGTGCACCATGATGAGTGACAAGTTCAACGCAGGGCACATATAAGGCCAAACTGAGAGCAGGCAGGAGAAGCTAATTTGTAACTGAAGGAATGATGAATTAGATAATTCAAAAAACAAGGTTAGAATATAAACAAATGGGCCTCCCCGGTGGCGCAGTGATTGAGCGCTAGGTTGTGAAGCTGCTTGCAGCCTCTGCAGTGCCGGTTCGATCCCCGGCTGCTCCCCAGCCACCAGAGGAGGGTCCCACATGGCGCGCAGACCTCTCCTGCCGCCCGCTGCTCCCCTCAGCAGTGTACTTCGGTCCCTCTGCCTGCTCTGCTCCCCGCTCTGGCTCTGGTGAATTCTCTCACCCTCCCGCGCTTCTGACTGTACCCAGTGCATGTATAAATAAATAAATAAATCTTTTAAAAAAATAAACAAATACATTTTATTACTATCTACGAGCTAAGTTAGTACTACAATGCCATTAAATTTTATATTTTAAAATTAATGTAACACTCTTCTTTCAAAATATTCTAATTCTGGGTGTAAATCAAAGATAGATTAAAATATTTCCTCCTTATTGAGAGATTTGTAACTGACCCAACATCCATTTTCTCATTAAAGAAAGACCGTTAATGGGCCTCCCCGGTGGCGCAGTGATTGAGCGCTGGGTTGCGAAGCTGCCTGCAGCCTCTGCAGCGCCAGTTCGATCTCCAGCTGCTCCCTGGCCACCGGAGGAGGGTCCCACATGGCGCGCAGAACTCTCCTGCCGCCTGCTGCTCCCCTCAGCAGTGTACTTCGGTCCTTCTGCCTGCTCTGCTCCCCGCTCTGCCTCTGGTGAATTCTCTCACCCTCCCGGGCTTCTGACTGTACCCAGTGCTTGTATAAATAAATAAATAAATCTTTAAAAAAAAAAAAAAAAAAGGAAAGAAAGAAAGACCGTTAACCCAAGGATTTACAGTGAACAACAAATGTCAGAATAATAGAAATATTCTGTGGATTCACACAATACTACCTTACTCTATTTTATAAAAGGTACAATATGTCCTGTGGTTGCACTAGAAAACAAGTTTTCTGTAAATAGTGACTTAATCACTTAAATCTTTTGATTGTTATTTAACTTTTAATTTTGAACCTTATTAGCTTTGATAAGAAGACACTGTTTTCCTTAACAGGATTCAACTATGACAGAACTGTCAATTATTACATATTCTACCTTTCATATTTTATCTTCTATTTTTAAGATGTAATTCAATGTACAATTTGGTGTCTATTCAGGGGTTTTTATTTTACTCACAAGGTTGCCCAGACATCACCACCTTCTGATTATAGAACACCCCAAATAGTAACCGCTTACCTATTCTGTCACTTCCATCCACCCTACTCTCATCCTTTGGCAACCATTAAATCTACTTTCTCATCTTTTATTTTTTTTCCCCAAGATTTATTTATTTGTACATACAAGAGCAGGAGTATAGGCCAGAGATGGGGGTTGGGGGGGGGTGAGAGGATTCACCAGAGACAGAGTGGGGAACAGAACAGGCAGACTGACTGAAATACACTGCTGAGGGGAGCAGCGGGCAAGACAGGAGAGGTCTGCTGCGCCATGTGGGCTGCTCCCTGGCCGGCTGGGTATTGAACTTGTGCTGCAAAGGCTGTGGATTGCTTCGTAGTGTGGTGCTTAACCCCTTGCGCCACCAGGGAGGTGCCCCTCATCTTTTATTTTTAATATGATCTATTAATGCATTATTTTTCAATTATCAGGAATATAAGTAAAAAGGAAATTCAACATAGATCGACATTGTATCATGGAAATCAGCCACAGATAATGCATAAATGAATGGATGTGGCTGTACTCCAATAAAACCTTATGCATAAAAAAGAGCAGCATTCTGGATTGGGCAGATGGATAGTAGTAGTTTTCTGATCAGTGGGCTAAGGAATGTTGAAATTCTCTATACTCTCCGCAATACTAGGCATTTACCAAATCTTTTATATTTGCTAATAAAATGAATGAAAACAGTATACTCATTTTTCTTTTTTTTTTAAATTATGATGGAAATCATCTTTTTTGTTGTTTATTAGACGTCTTTTGCCTTCCTTATAAACAGTCTATTCATGTCTGCTGTCTATGTTTAACAACATTTTCTATATAAAAAATATAGTCCTTTTCACCTGCATTGCAAATACTTTCTCATAATTTATATAACATTTTTGAGGGAAAAGAAATAACCTCAAACTTTTTTGCAATCAGATTTACAAATTTTTAAATATTTTTTGGAATTGAATCAGGTTTAGAAGAACCTTTAGCATGTTAATGTTTCCTTCTAGCACTCTTGTGGTTTTATTTTTGCTTTAAATCTGTCTATCTAGATCAACTTTAGAAAAAGTAATAAACCTAAGCAACCACTCTGCTTCTCTGTTCTGGTAGTCTCCCATCCAGATCATCTTCTGCTTTGTGACTGGGATTTCTTCCTGTCCTGTCAGATAAGGAACTCCTCTTCCTTTAAGGCACAGCTCAGGTATTATTTTTCCTGACATTAACCCACCTGGACAAAAATGACTTCTGTGTTCCCACTGTGCTCACTGTGCTCCAAAGAGACTTCTACCAAAGCATCTAGTATTTTTTGCATAGACCTGACTTCATACCAGTCTCATTTTTAATGTCAGACTTTACATAATATGGGGTGTGTGTGCGCACATGACTTTGGTGTATTAAGTACAACTATCTCTGGCATTCTTATCTGCTGACTTTAATACATGTCTCTGTCTCCGAGGTGCTTAATGTGTCTGTGTTTCTCTAGTTCCTACCAGTGGCACATGATAGATGACTATATGGTGATTATATAAGCAAATAACTTTAAAATATGGAATTTTAAAGTAGTAAACAGTTGATAGGCAGAGAACAATCCTTTTCAATGGCAGCATGAGCTTAAGTGCATTACTGTTACTTGGCAAGCCTTGCTGGATTCTACAATGGAGGGGTACTAGTAGATTACCGTGGATCTTAAGCAAGGTTTATCATCCTCCTGTTAAAAGAATCTAAGAAAGCATAAGCTTCCCAGAACAACTGGAAAAGAATCCCAAAATCTGTCATCTTACAAAAAAACATACATGGCAAATAAGATAAAATCCATACTTACATGATTGCAGTCTGCAGAAATTTCATTTTCAGGCTAAAAGGGAAAAAAAAAAAAAGATGATGTTTAAAAAAAACACCTCTCAAGTTTTCAAACACCACCAAAATAAACTCAAAACAAGAAATCTGAATATTCAACTCATTATGCTTCTTCAATACATAGCATAAAATGGGGCTTATACATCTTTTAGATTGCTGGAGAGAAACATGCTAGAAATGTAGATGAGATCAATGATACAATTTGGAAATGGGGAAAATGGAAAAGAATGTAATAGAAAGAAATAAAACAATATGACATAAGAATTCTTTTTAAATATATAACATATATTATTACTGAATTGCTTTTATAATTTTAAGCATATAAAAATGTTGCACGGTTTTATGTTATGATGCTAGAATAAAATGTAAATATGTCTCAAATTATAATGTGCTCCAGATTTTCTTAATTTAGACTGGTACGTAAAACAATTTAAAAGCCTAGCTCCAATTTTCCTCTCTAAGTAGAACTGCCACCTAACAGATTTGCTTAAGGCTTTAGTTATCATCGAGAAACATGATCTGAATTAGGATCTTGGTATCATTTACGGCCTAACTCACGCCTCTCACAGTTATCTCAATCAATATTGACTGAAAGCTCACCATGTATATGGTTCTGGATGAGGCATTTTGATTTAAAAGGTAGAAATGCGTTAGATACCCATGGCACTGGCTTAACTTGAAGTGCTTTTTGATAATTATACTTATTCAGAACAATTCCAGTTCTTTTACTTTTTTTTCTTCACCACCAACCCTTCTGAGGCCTTCTTTTACCCTTCCCTCCCCCCCCCACCTTAGCCTCAGAAACCTCATTTCATTTATTAGCGTCCACTGGTTTTTTGTTTTTGTTTTTAAGATTTATTTATTTATTTATTTATGCAAGCACTGGGTACAGTCAGAAGCATGGGAGGGTGAGAGAATTCACCAGAGCCAGAGCGGGGAGCAGAGCAGGCAGAAGGACCGAAGCACACTGCTGAGGGGAGCAGCGGGCGGCAGGAGAGGTCTGCGCGCCATGTGGGACCCTCCTCTGGTGGCCGGGGAGCAGCCGGGGATCGAACCGGCGCAGCAGAGGCCGCGGGCAGCTTCGCAACCCAGCGCTCAACCGCTGCGCCACCGGGGAGGCCCAAGGTCCATTGATTTTTTTTTTTTTTTTTAAAGATTTATTTATTTATTGTATTTATTTATACAAGCACTGGGTACAGTCAGAAGCAAGGGAGGGTGAGAGAATCCACCAGAGCCAGAGCGGGGAACAGAACAGGCAGACTGACGAAGTACACTGCTGAGGGGAGCAGCAGGCGGCAGGAGAGGTCTGCGCGCCATGTGGGACCCTCCTCCGGTGGCCGGGGAGCAGCCGGGGATCAAACCGGCGCTGCATAGGCTGCGGGCAGCTTTGCAACCCAGTTCTCAACCGCTGCGCCACCGGGGAGGCCCGGTCCATTGGTTTTTAAAGGTATTTTATTTTGTCAAATAATCTGCCATGTAAATGTCTAGTATGTGTCTGTCAATCTGATTTGCTCTCCTACACATAATTCCTTCAAACTCCTTCCATTTTGTTGGACATAAGGATTCTCACATGGCATCTGAAAGCTGGAGACAATCAGGCACAATACAGGTTTTTTGGTGGTTTTCTTTTTTCTTTTTTTTTTTAAAGAAAGCTTAGATAAAAGGTTTATTGAAGAGGGCACAGAAGGTCCTTTGGTGATTTAAAAATTAGTTGAATGTCACCATTAGGGAAAGTTAGGTGATGGATACCCAGGACCTCTATGTACTGTTTGCAACTTCGAGTCGATAACCTTGTGGAATCTATACTTAAAAATAGGAAGATTTTAAAAACAGAAATTATATATATATTCCCATGAATATATCTGCTTTGAAAAGCCAACAATGTACAAAAGATAAAATGAACTTTCAATTTCTTTTTTTTTTTTTATAAATTTTATTGTTATATTCCCCATACAATTGCAGCCCCCCCATTCTGACCCCAATCCCTCCCCTCCCGCCCCTGCCCCCCTAAAAGTGTCTCTGGTTCATAGTTTTTTGTTGATTTTGATTTTCACTTTCTTATAGTTATTCATTTTCCTGGTCCCTTATTTAAGTTTTCTAGATTCCTGCTATGAGTGAGACCATCCGGTATTTTTCTTTTTCTTTTTGGCTTATTTCGCTGAGCATGATCCCTTCCAGCGCCATCCATGTTGCTGCAAATTGCATGTGTTTATCTTTTTTGAATGCTGAGTAATATTCCATGGTATATATGTACCACATCTTCTTGATCCAGTCATCTATTTTTGGGCATTTGGGTTGTTTCCAAAGCTTAGCTATTGTAAACAGTGCTGCTATAAACATAGGGGTGCAGGTGTTCTTTGAACTTTCAATTTCATGGTGGAAAAGTAGGGTAAGGTTATGCCTAGTATTGCATAGTTTTGCAATACACATCTTAGTTTCCTGTTCATACCATTAAAGGATATACAACTACAATAACGTAAATAATAGTAAAGCACCATTACTTTTGAGTTTCTACAGCATTCCTCTGTTCAAAGGAGGTAGAGTGTGAGCACTCTACAAAATATTACCAGTATCAGTTGCAAAACATAATCATTTTCAAAACAAAAAGAGGCTTTCTCTTTAAAGACATTGATAAGAGGGCCTCCCCGGTGGCGCAGCGGTTGAGCACCGGGTTGCGAAGCTGCCCGCAGCCTCTGCAGTGCCGGTTCGATCCCCGGCTGCTCCCCGGGCACCGGAGGAGGGTCCCACATGGCATGCAGACCTCCCCTGGCACCCGCTGCTCCCCTCAGCAGTGTGCTTCGGTCCTTCTGCCTGCTCTGCTCCCTGCTCTGACTCTGGTGAATTCTCTCACCCTCCTGTGCTTCTGACTGTACCCAGTGCTTGTATAAATAAATAAATAAATCTTAAAAAAAAAAAAGTATTTCCTTTAAAAATAAATAAATAAATAAATAAATAGAGACAGACATGGATAAGGCAATAAAGGAAACAGTAAATACAGGTTCTTCCCTTCCCCCCACTCCTATATGAAAGCAGAGCATTCTTATCAAACATTTTGTAAGGTGAAATGGTGTAAAAAAACAACTATCATTGATTTATATGGAAAAATTTTTGAACATTCCTAGACTCAAGAAATAACCTAATACCAAATAACACAAAAACCTAAACCTAAAATAACACTAACATAAAATAAAACCAGGAATGAGGTGACAAATACACCGCCAGGCAAGAGGCTTGGCGGGTCGCTCTCAATGCTCTGGGGGCTCACTGACTGTAGAACAGCTGCTGAGAAACGAACGGTCAGCACTCTTTTCACTTTTGTCCTAAAAGCAAAAATCCTCTTTGGATTTCTTTTAGTTATTGAAAACAGGTATGAGCATAGGACTCTGGTAAAAGCAAAATAGCATAATACAAACTTTAAAAAAGCAGAGGATCCAGTATTAACAATTTAAGGTGCCACACCCCGGGCTACCTCAGGAAGAAAAGGCTTCTAGGGAACTATTAAGTCTACTGCAAGTCTACTGCTTTTTATTTATTCACAAAATATGATATTAAAACTAACTTTAATTAGATTGCTAAGATTATAACATATTACTCTTGAACTTTCTTCCTACTTCACTGAGAATAGCAATTTTAGTGCTTTTCTGAAGTGTCTGAGTCTCAAAAACCAGCCTCCACACTGTAAGTATAGATTAACTCTGTTCCCCTCCAATTCCAAGTGCTTAATTTATTTCTCTTAAAAGTTTATTAGCAAGAAAGCTTTATTCTATTTTAGAACAAAGAAAATTTCTGTCAACTTCAACTTTTCTGAATATGGAAAATTCAAAAGGCAAGGAGTGGAAGGAACTCCACAAAGAAGTCAGAGGAAGAGAGAGCAAGGTAATGACCGAATAAAGCTCTGGAAGACATTATTCAGTTCTCTATTACCCTCTAAAATGCCACAGGTCAGCCTGTGCAGGCCTGGTGCTATGAATTAAAGCTGAGTACCAAGGGCCAGAAATTAGATATATATAAGCAAATCTGAAAACATGTGTATCTGAATTGAAAGGCTATTCCTGACACAAAAGGTCAAGATCCTGAAACCATCACAAAGAAAAAAAACAGATGGACAAGGGGGAAACAGCTCTGAAAGTTCTCAGAGAATGTATCTTCCTGAAGTGGTAGCTATCCTTGAAGGGTCTACTGCTCTCTGAGAGGAAGCTGAGAGAGTGGAGATGACAACTTCTGCCCCCATGTTGTGTTTGCCTTCTGCAGCTGTGACTGGAAAGATGGAGGAAATGGAAGAGCAATGGCCACAGGAGTTGTATGGTGTCAGAGGGCGTGCGGCCCAGGGCACAAGCTGCCCTGCAGACACAGAAGCCTGGGTCTGTGGTTTCATGTGGGATAAGTCTGGATACCTGAGAATCGGGAGAATGTCTGCACTCTTCCTGCTCCCTGCCTGCATTTTCCATCCTGAACCTGGGAATTAGGTGCTGTGTCCAGAGGAATAAGGTGTTCATGGAAAGCATCCAGTGAGACACTATTACCAGGGAAAAGGTTACAGCTGAGATGACCCCATGGCACACTCAATCAACTCCATGGAGTTGCTGACAGCTGAACTCAGGCCCTCTATGCCCGCCATGCTCTCTGAATCTAAGTTTAATGACTTCAGACTGCTTAGTATTTTGAACCAAAGTGATAGCTGTGCTTCTCTCCTTGCGTCCCAAAACACATTCTTAATATATAATATATAAAAGAAACTTTATGAAAGATTTTTTAATAACCTTAAATCTATGGTATGTTTCTGGGATAAAAAGAACACTTTTCAAGTATTACTTCCACTTGCAGCTTTTCTGTATTATTTCTACTGCTTAAAAATGTTCAGTTAGGGAGATACCCACATGGTGCGGCAGACCTGTCCTGTCTCGCCTGCTGTTACCTTCAGCCGTGCTTTTGGTCCATCTGCCTGTTCTGCTCCCCGCTCTGTCTCTGGTGAATCCTCTCCCCGTCCCGCGCCTCTGGCCTGCACCCCAGCACTTGTAAAAATAAATAAATCTTTAAAAAAAATTTTTTTTAAATCACAAAAATTAGAAAAAATTCTAGTACTGTCAAAAAAATGTTCAGTTACTTTCAAATCATAATTGCATAATATACTGCATTTAGAAGGTACATATAAAAATTAGTCATCTATATTTTAGTAAACTGTACTTAGTGTGTACCAGGTTCTTAGTAGAGTTAAACAAAAAATCATTAAAAAAAAATGAATGCTTTTAGTTGTTTTTCTTTGCCCTGTAACTTTGCATACCTACTGGGTACACCATCCTACTCCACTGAATCAGACTTGGTCACTGGCTTGCATTGGCCATTGGGATATTTTTAACAGACATAATATGAGCAGAGGCTGTCAATGTGCTCCAGTGATTTGGCTTACAGTCTTACTCCTGCCACTCCCTGAGGATGATGTGTTCAGGTAGCTTGTTAGTATAATGAGGAAGAAAGATTGTGGAGCAGACTTAGACCTAAATCTAACCTGTAGCCTGGTGCAAAGGCATCTCAACTGCATAAACATGAACAAGAAAAATGAATATTTGTAATCACAAGCCCATAAAATTTTGAGGGTGTTTGTTATGAAGGAAAAAATGACTTATAATATATCTACAAAGCAAATGAAATAATAAAAGTTGCAAAATCTTTAGGTTGCAATTGATAACAGCTATGATCTAATTTAGTAAATTATGTTAGTAATTACTAACATAATTAGTAATTAGCACAGGGAAAAAATGACAATATACAGAGAAGCATGTGAACTGCAAATGGGGACAAGTGTTTGCTTTATATCTCTCATCTTGTTTTGCAATTGACGATCAACTGGTCTTATTATTTTTTTCATTCTACATTTGGTTTTACTACACAGAAAGAGATGACAATATAGGCATGCCATAAGAAAAAAGTTAAGATGTTAAAACTGTTGAAATCATAAAGACCTATGAAGAAATTTCTAAGTAACAAGAAATATGAAATATTTTGGAGTCACATGAGTCAGCAGGGATTGAAAATTGGGCTCCAGGCATGTCCAAGCCGATACACAACTACCTCCAAAAGGCTGAAGCAAAACCATCTAGCCACAGGCAGAACAGAATTGAAATCCGACCAATCTCTGCTTGAGGAGCATCCCACCAATCAGAACTGCACAGACTGAAACTTTATTTGTATATGGGGAACCTGAGTGTAATCTAGTCTAACTTTTTGTGCAACTCAGGCACTCAACTCAAATGTTTCTCAGGTCTCTGTTCTCAGGTACAGTTCTAATAAAACCTCTAAATAAGCTCTTGTATTTTGTTTCAACCAGGTCTCATTCACTCTGGGACAACATTTAAGTGTAACTGCAAATCATTAATTTCAGAAGTGTTAAAAGGGACTCTAGTATTAAAGGACATATCAGTAGTTCAGAGGACAGAGCAGAAACCGGCAAAATATAAAATAAAAAGCATTGTACCCAAATGGTGGGAACATCAATAGTGGCAGCAAAGATTAATTCTTGAGAAAGCACAAAAAGAAAATACTATGATTTAGCACTTAGTCACTTCATAAGGAGCAAAAAGACAGAAATCTCAAGGAACAAAAACAGCTGACATAGGTTTGGTTCTCAAGTTGCAACATTCCTGTGATGTCCAATCAAATCGCTTCAGCAGAAAGAGTACACCTTCTGCTGCAAAGCTAAATGCAATCAGACCTGATTTTCTCTCAGAAAATGAAGAGTATGGGGACTAAAACCTGGAACTACTAGAGTGAGGTTGAGAAGTTTTTCCTTTTGCTAGCAATCGGTGAAATAAATACTCTGAAATGATCCTAAGAAACAATATCAACAAGTAAACGTAGAATAATTAAGTACTCAAAATTGTGTGAGACTTTGCTGTGGGAAGCAAAAGGCCCTCGGGGACTTGACAATACAGATTGACAGATGAAAGTAAAGGTAGGACCGTGAGCTAGGCCTGAAGGATTAGATAGAAGAATGATTTCCAAAGAACATACACATTACATGATCCCCTGGGGTTCAGAAAGAAAATAGAATTTCTGGGTTTGTTTTTTTTTTAAAAGATCATTTTAATGTCTTAAAATGTAAATATTAGAATTTAAATTTATGAATAAAATATCTACCCACTGGGGGTATGATGGATAATTTTTTCAAATGAGAAGAATATTATCAAGAACAGAAACCCTTCTCACCAGTTTAGGTGTCCGACCCCCACCCAAACCCTTTAAATCAGAAGCCAAGTGCTGGCTCCTAGCTGCAGAAGCCTCAAATTAGAAGTTGAGTTTTGCTATATTATCAGTTGCTCCCTATCACTTTGGAGATAGAAATCTGAATTTCACAAAGACATGTTTCTTTTTTTTTTTTTTATAGAGGCATGTTTTATTTATTTATTTGTTTGTTTGTTTGTTTGTTTGTTTGTTTATACATGCACTGGGTACAGTCAGAAGCGCGGGAGGGTGAGAGAATTCACCAGAGCCAGAGCAGGGAGCAGAGCAGGCAGAAGGACCGAAGTACACTGCTGAGGGGAGCAGTGGGCGGCAGGAGAGGTCTGCTCGCCTTGCGGGACCCTCCTCCGGTGGCCGGGGAGCAGCCGAGGATCGAACCGGCGCGGCAGAGGCCGCGGGCAGCTTCGCAACCCAGCGCTCAACCGCTGCGCCACCGGGGAAGCCCTCTTTTTTTTTTTTTAAAAAGATTTATGTATTTATGCATACAAGATCTAGGATACAGACTAGAGGTGTAGGAGGTGAGAGGATTCACCAGAGACAGAGTGGGGAGCAGAAGAGGTGGATCCACTGAAATACACTGCTGAGGGGAGCAGCGGGCGAGACAGGAGAAGTCTGCTGCACCATGTGGGTATCTCCCTGGCTGGGGATCGAACTCATGCTGCAGTGGCTGCGGATAGCTTCATAGTGCTGCATCTTAACCCCTTGTGCCACCAGGGAGACCCAAAGACATGCCTCTTTCATCAAGGGTTTACTAACTGGAAATAAAACAACAGTCCTCTTAATGCAAAACTGGGATAGGAAAAATTTCTGAAAAGTCTCATAAATAGCTTCATTAATTAAATGATCAAAATGTATACAAGAGACTGCTGAAAAATATATATTAGGATCACCAAAGAAAAGAATTATGAACAGAAGAAAGAGAAAAAAGAGAGAACATGACACAACCTTACAACTCAACACTGCAGTGCCTAAAACCAGGAAGGAGCTGAGTTAACGCTGAATGAATGATGAGGCAGGAACAAAGCAATGTGATCAAAGATTTAACTGTACTCAACTCCTCTGGTTGAGTAAACCAAAGCTGAGGTCACTGATTTTGACACTTTACATATCTAGTCCTTCTTCTAAGTTCCATAAATTCAGAATTGGTTTTAAGGAAAGGGACAAAATAGTGGGAAAAGAACAACTGACTAATAGAAACAGTCAGCTGTGAAAACTGCCGTGTGACTTTAGGTGTGTCACTTAAGTGAACAGGGATCGCTTCACCTAGGATGCAGGAACAGAATTTAGTTCAAGATATCTTGAAATTACACGCAAACTTTTGTGTACAAACATATTTTTTGTGAGAACCCACAGCTGTCATTATAATCTCAAAAAGATCCATGACACAGGAAAAAATTAAGAAACATTGGTCGAAAATGGTTGAGATTCTTTCCAATTTTATGAGTCTATAAAACTTGAGATGTAGGGCCTCCCCGGTGGAGCAGCAGTTGAGCGCTGGGTTGCAAAGCTGCCCACAGCCTCTGCAGCACTGGTTCAATCCCTGGCCACTGGGGGAGGGTCCCACATGGCGCGCAGACCTCTCCTGCTGTCTGCTGCTCCCCTCAGCAGTGTATTTCGTCAGTCTGCCTGTTCTGTTCCCCGCTCTGGCTCTGGTGAATTCTCTCACCCACCCGCGCTTCTGACTGCACCCAGTGCTTGTATAAATAAATAAACCTTTAAAAAAAAAAAAAAAAACTTGAGCTGTAGATCTATAAAAACAAACATTTATTGAATTTCACATCTTTTAATGCAGGTTAATTTTCCTATTACGATTATAGTTTCCTACTGCTTCATTCTCTGCTGGTCAAAGTCACAACAAACAGGTTTTGGAATGAAACTTCAGAAAAGCCTGAGTCTGAATGTTCTCAATTAAATCAACCACCACATCGACTTAGGAGGATGGTTTTTATAGAACTACAAGTCTGGAACCATGATTTCCCCAAGGTGAATAGGCTCAGTTAATGAGTCTGGCAGAACAAATTAAAGGATTCACAAAACTAACTTGGAAGTTGTCCCAGTTTCTGAAACAGAAATGCTTGAGAGTGGAATTGTGTCTAAAATATGGAACATTCCATAGTTGCAGTGACTCAAGTGGAATTACCCACCTGATCACACCTCGTACTAAGTTAAGTGATAATACACTCTGTTTATTAAACATCTGGGAGAAAACATATGTAGTATTGGTGTTTTTATAGCCTTGCAAAAATCCGAAGGCTGGGCAACAACCTGATGCACTGATTGAACCATTCTGTAGCGATAAGGAAATTCTCCTCCTGGGAGTTTATTCACTAAGAAATCAGTAAATTCTCAGTCATACAAGCAATTTATTTATTCATTTGCACAAACCACCCTGCCCCTGCCCACCAAAAAAGCAACTGAATAACAGCTTAGCTAGTGAGGATTAGATAACCCAGTTTTCTAGTCTTGGTAAACTTTCCATGAGGCAAGGTAAGGAATATAAACGGAATCTTAATCCTCAGATTCACAACTAAGTTATTCTTAGATCCTGCCCCAATCTGCTCAGTCAGATTGATTTTTCCTTATAGGTACCTAGGGACAGTAGGTCCTGAGTGCCTTGAGGCACTGAGAAAATGCAACACATCCATGACCTAACTGCAAATCTTTAGGATTTGGGAGGAAACCAGAGCATCCAGAAAAAACCCAAGTAGACACGGGGGGATCTTATGAACATTGCAAGGACAGTGACCCCAGAAGGACAGGTTTTTGAAAAAGACATTTATAAGTAAACTTCTTTGATTTTCTTCTCTTTTCAATGGAGAAGGTAAACTTAAATTTGCATATTTTTGTCTCCTGTGCTTTCCCCTTTAACCTCTTTAATTTACTTTCCCTTTCTGTCCTTTGTCTTAGCTAAGCTACTGAAGATAGCACCTAAAGTCCTACAGGTGAGTTACTCAGTCATGCTGGGTCTCTACTGAGTATACAGGAGGTATGGATGTTACTATTTTTTTTAAGATTTATTTTATTTATTTCTGCATACAAGAGCTGGGGTGTAGGCCGGAGGTATGGGGGTGGGTGGGAGGATTCATCAGAGACAGAGTGCGGGGGGCAGAACAGGCAGATCTACTGAGATACGCTGCTAAGGGGAGCAGCAAATGAGACAGGAGAGGTCTGCTGTGCCATGTGGATAGCTCCCTGGCTGGGATGGAACTCGTGCTGCAGTGGCTGTCGATAGCTTCATAGTGCTAACCCTTAACCCCTTGTGCCACAGGGGGACCCTACATGTTATTATTAAACTTTTTAATTATTTTTACTCTTATCAATCTGTCCGCTGTTTGAGTATTCGCTAGCCAAAAAGAACCCAGAGGGGTACGGGGTGGTTTCCTTTGTGTGCCAACAATTTCTATCATCAAATAAATGCCTCTTTATTATATTATTGCCTGATTATTTCTCTTGGGTCTACAGTAGGAAATTATACAAGGTCTTGCAAATACTGGCCTTTCATTCTCTGTATATAATTTAATCATTTAAATCAGCAAAAAGCAGCACAACTGCGTTCTAGAAATGTATACTTCATGCAGGAAAAGAAGGTGTTTCTTTTTACTCCATATTCTTTTGCACTTAAATTTTGTGCCTGGTGCAGAGAGAAAGGAAAAAAAAAAAACTAAAGATAATTTCAGTATAATACACATTGGGGAAAAAATTAGAATACATCTTCATAGATGGGGCATCAAGAGAGTTTAATGATATGATATACTCACACCTTTTCCATCCATATTTTTTTATTTCTCTTTCTTCCACTCTTTGTTTCAAAGGATGTTGGTAGTGGGAAGGGAATTTGGGTTATCTATACCCTCTGGCATATGGCAAGCAGCAATTCAGCCTTCTTAATAATCCTAGATTGGAAGCTGTACTCTAAGAAAAGTACATTAACCATTTTATGGTCAACATTTTTGGTCAAGTTATCAAAGTAAGGTCAACTTTTATGCAGGAGTTTTAGAATGAGAGGTGAAAACAAATTCCTCTGAAGGGCACTGTATGAATAAGCAACAGTCTCAATTTTGATACAACATTATTTATATTCTTTACTTATTTGCTGTTTCACATGATTCGGAACAGATGAAATTAGACACAACTATGTCAAAGCAGTAGCTGTAATAGCCAAATGCAAAGCAGAAACTAGACTAAAATAGAGAGAAACTTTCCAGGCATCTGACAATAGCATTGATGTCTAAACCCAGTAAATCTGGAATGTTATGTTAATGTTATTCAGTGCTTTCAATCCAACTGTTACTCCTATAAATTTAAAGATAAAACCAGAATGTGGAAATAAGATCATAGGATACAAAAAAATTCCTGAGATCCGATGTCCATGTATCTGAAAGTACCACATTTCTTTGACGTTGACCGTGTGAAAACATTGTTTAACTGGCCTAAGAAGCAAATAGTGCTAAACTGCCAGAATGCACAGAACCCTCTGTGCATAGCTGGTGCTTCCTTACAGAACAGCTCTGATTCAGGGACTGGCCTTCTGGACTCAGAATAAGATAGCAATTACACTGCACAATTCTGAAGGATGTACAAATTTAAAGTAGGAGCCAGCAGGAGGGCCAAACTAGATTAATGAGAGATGAACACATTTTCAGTATTAGAAGGTCAGCTAGAATGGGGGAAAGGGGTGCCTCACATCTTAAGTGTCATTAAATATATTTCAAGAATGTGGAGAAGTAGCAAATAATTATCATATAAATAGTCTTTTCTAAAAAAGGAATTGTGAAAGGGCAAAAAGAATCACTACTGAACAATAGTAGATTTAGAGAAAGATAATTCTAACCTGGGAAGGTAAGGAAAACTGAATATAGCTGAAGATAATTACAGCATTACCAGAAGAGAAATTCTTGGAAGTTGTTCTGATCAAGAACTATAAAAGGTATGTCCTGAAGCTCACAGAATCATCAGAATGTTTTAAAAAATGAAAGATTAACTTAGAGGTAATTTATATAAGAGACATTCAAACTTTTGGAGCCTCCCCCTGACTCCACCAGACAGTCAGAGGTTGAGCACCCTGATGTAGTCCAAAGGCATTTCCCCAACCACCCCTGCCACCAGACTGCCCTACACTTAAGTGTGAAGAAGTCATCTGCTTGAGATCAAAGAATCAATTCTTACTGGCTAAGTAAACATCTTAAGGCTCCATCTAAGTAATATTAAATATGAGAAGAAAACTAAATTCTGAGCTGGGAAAACCTGACATCCCTGAACACTATTTTAAGAGATTTGAAGACACAGCTGTAAAAAAAAATATAACCATACAAAAATCAAACACATAACAAAGATCCCAATACAAAACACAAATCCATGGGAAAGTTCTGTTTCTTTACTCTCCCACACCTCCCTTCTAAAATCCCAAATCTAAACTCCTATCACATGATATTAAGGAAAGAAGACTTCTGTCTCCACTGCAATAAGACTTGACGATTTTTCAGAAGCTGGTCTATACCCAAACTGTCACAAGAAACAGATGGTGTATATCTAATGCATGTGCTTGTATAGACCTTTTACTATGCAGGTAATTTTCTCTTTTTTGTTGTTTTTTATTATTTCATTAGATTTGTTCACAGTTGGCAATGGTGAACTTCTTGATGGCCTTGCTATTCATGGACCCAAAGGCCTCTATAGCTTTCACCTTGCCGAAGACCACACTTTCCACCTAATCACTCCATCTTGGCAATACAGATGAAAAACTGGAAACTGTTTATGTTGGATTCAGCATTTGCCATTGACAAGATACTAGGACCTATATGCTTCAAGATGACTTTCATCAAACTTCTCCTCATGGTTGGACTTCCCACCAGTGTCATTGTGACATGTGAGCTCACCATCCTGGCACAAAGAATGAGTCCATGAAAGCAGGAACCTTTATAACCAAATCCCTTCTCTCCAGTGCTCAGAGATATAAAGTTTTCTACTGCCTCTCCAACTTTGTCTGCAAATAGCTTGAAAGTGACATGGTCTAAGGGCTTGCTGTTGACAGAGACCTTGTGGTGGGGCTCTGTTGCCTATGTGGGTAATTTTCTGATTACCTATCAGTTCTAACTCTTCATCTACTTGATAATGTCTCTATATTTTCCTATCTGGCATCTGATTACTTTTGAACAGCAAAAAAACTACATATTAAAACTTAATGGGTAACCCCAGATGACTGGTACTAGATTTATGATACAAAAGCCTATCCATTACTACCAGCAAACTGGACAGGGACTTGTTCACTTGGTAAACTGATACTAGTCTTCAGAACAGTCCCTTCAAGCTAGTCTTCTGGGGACTGTTCTGAAGGCCATTCTGCTCCATATCTTCATCTCCCAGAAAAAAGAAACTAGATAATATTTCTCGAGGCTGGGAAAAGGGAGGTCTTGGCACTGATTTGTACATTTTAAAGTCATTTAAAATGTTAATTTTATATTATATGTATTTTACCCCAAGGGGGAAAAAAAGTGTACCTCAATTGTAGGTCTAAAACCTTACTCACACAACAGGGATTCTGCACAATTTACTTCTGTCCTCAACTTTCTTTATACACACTTTACAAGAAGCACAGAAAATTGGGGAAATCTTGCATGTTACATGGTTCAGATGAAATGGGAACTAGAAAATCAAAGAAATCAGGAAATCAGGTAATCTGGCAGATAGCCCCTCATGTGGTAGTTCTGCAGTCTCCATGGACTGTGGATGAGATCTGTTTTTCTTGTTTTAATTTGGGCACTTTTGGTTTCTTGGTTTAGAAATGGATTACAAACTTTGATCATAATCTCACTCCTGTTTGCGGTGTAGTGGTCAAATGCATGATATTCCATGTCTCAAATGATGGATTAGATGACCAAATAAATGATCATCCCATATAATAACAGAACTCAGCATGGGTAGTAGATGAAATGATCGCCAAAAATGGATACAGAATCATGATTCTTTACAACGGTGGATGACATCTGGATTGATCATGTCCCCAGAGAATAATGTTCCATTCTCCAATTTGGGGTGAAGAAGGGCCATAGAGGAAATGGCAACTAAGATCAATTCTACCAATAAAACTTAAGGCTATAGATCACTTATGTTAAACATGACACAGGTGTCTATGTTAGGAATCCGAAAAAAGATTGTAAATGTAAATCAATATATAACACCCCAGCTTAGTTCTAAAATTCCTATAGATCAACTTATCAGAGTTCAAAGCTTTCTCATCTGAGCAAGCAATCTGCTTATCAAACAATAGTTTATCATTCTAAACATACCAAAAAATCTAAAATAATATTATTATTAGTTTACTTCTATTAGTGTTAATTTTATACTGTCAATCCCACAATAAATCAATCTCAAAAATAAGTAAAGAGGGCCTCCCTGGTGGCACAAGGGGTTAAGCACCGCACTATGAAGCAATCCACAGCCTCTGCAGCGCGAGTTCAATCCCCGGCCGGCCAGAGAGCAACCTACATGGCGAAGCAGACCTCTCCTGTCTCGCCCGCTGCTCCCCTCAGCAGTGTATTTCAGTCAGTCTGCCTGTTCTGCTCCCCACTCTGTCTCTGGTGAATCCTTTCTCACACACACACACCTCCCCCACCTCCGCCCCACATCTCTGGCCTGTGTCCCAGCTCTTGTATGCATAAATAAATAAATCTTTAAAAAAAAATAAGTAAAGAAAAAAGTGCTTTTAAGATCTTTGTTTCACCACTTTTGTCAATCCTAAACTAGTGTATTACAAGTCTTGCCAAATCACAGGCAGTTTCCCTCTTTGAAAGAAATTTCAAAACTACTTGATCAGTCCTTGAAGCCGCTGAAATATCTCACCTCTGACTTCTCCCTATCAAGGGTGTTTTCTTTTACTGTTATTAATAAATTCAACTTTCCTTTGTTAACAGATTGTCTGGTGTTATCTGGGGACCACGTCATTGATGGTTCAAAATCTGACTCAAAGATGGGAGTCCAGAGCTGAAGTGGGAGAGACTTAATTGAACTATTTTGAACACAGAATCTTCTGGGGCTTATAAACATCACCAATGTGCATAAAACCCAATAAAATCTTCAAAGGTACCCATAGTTCTTCTAGCTTATTAAAAATCAATCTACAGTTGATAGAAAACATATTACTGATTACCATCACTATATCAAACTTTAAGTGCTGAAGTGACAGAAATTAAATACTTTGGGAAATACTGAAAAATTAATGTAAACATTAATAAGATACAATATTTTACAAGAACGATCTATAATCTCTAAATCACATCTTTGCCTTTTAAAATGGTAACTCTCGGGCCTCCCCGGTGGCACAGCGGGTTGAGTGTCGTGCTATGAAGTTGTCCACAGCCTCTGCAGCGTGGGTTTGATTCCCAGCCAGCCAGGGAGATACCCGCATGGCATGGCAGACCTCTCCTGCCTCGCCCACTGCTCCCCTCAACAGTGTCTTCGGTCCGTCTGCCTGTTCTGCTCCCCGCTCTGTCTCTGGTGAATTCTCTCACCCTCCCGCGCATCTGGCCTGTACCCCAGTTCTTGTATAAATAAAACTTAAAAAAAAATAAAGTGGTAATTCTCTGTTATAAAATGAACTGATTTTGAAACAAAGTGCAAAGAACTAAATGCTGGGAGGATCCTCTTAATGGCACTCCAGCGGAACCAGTTATCACCACTGACCTGAATAAACCATAATTTCCCGTGTTTCAGTTAGAATATGAGAGGAAATGAATAAAAAGCAAGATATTCTGACTTCTAACTGGTTGCAAATCTAATAGGATTCAATAATAACAGGTACCTACCTTTCTAAGGAAAGGGAAATATGTGTATGGGAAGGGGAGGAAAGTGAAAGAAAATGGAACAATTTCAGGTCCTTTTAAAATTAATGTTTAAAACACTTCAAAAGTATTCCAATAGTTTAAAAATGTGTCACTTATCTATTAAAGAATATTCACCTCCAATAATGAAAACAAAAGATACTTCCAACTATTACTAACTACTCACTACTGTATAGGATTGTTGGTGTCACATAGACTTTGGAGAGGAAGACCTGGTATAAAATTTAAGCTCTTCCAGGAACTAGCTAAGTGACCTTGGACAAATTATTTAATTGCTGTAAGCCTAAATTCAGGAATAACAGCATTTATTATATACAGCCATAAATAGGGCAAAACATACAAAGTACTCAGCCAAGTGCTCATTCTAAATATACCAAAAATATCTAAAATAATATTATTACAGTTTACTTCCACAAGTGTTAATTTTGTATTGCCAATCCCAAAATAAATCAATCTCAAAAACAAGGAAAAGAGATTTTCTTTTTAACATCAATTTTAGAATTAAGTTTATAGACACACACACACATATTCTTAGCCACAGTTCCATTTAAAAAAGTTTAACTACATTAGGATAAACACAGTAAAGGAACAATTAATTTAGAAAAATCTTATTCTAATGGAAAGAACAGTTTTTAAATTACCTCACCAAGTTTGCTCATTATGAATAACTGTGTACAGAATTTCTGTCTGCTCTATTTCTCAATCTAATATCCACATACAAATCCAGATGTGTTTTGAACTTCATTTAGGTTTCTAAGTAAACATCAGAGGATTAAATAGTTTGGTTTTGTTCACTTGCATGTTTTAAGTCTCCAAATAATCTTTGTATTTAAGTTCAGATGCAGATATCTTTAAATATGATATCAAGACATACTTATTTATTTTTGATGATTTATTATGTTTGCATCAAGAACGGGGTACAGGCCAGAGGTGTGAGGGCTAAGAGGATTCACCAGAGACAGAGTGGGGAGCAGAACAGGTGTATTTACCGTAATACACTGCTGAGGGGAGCAGTGGGCTACATAGGAGAGGTCTGCTGTACCATGTGGGTTGGCTTCCCCGCTGGGGATCAAACTCAGGCTGTGGCACTGATAGCACTGAGACTTAACCCCTAGGCCATCAGGGAGGCCCAGTCACGGCATATTTAAATAGAGCCAGACAAGACTCTAAAGCATCAAAAATCACTTTTCTAAATTTCACTTAGGAACTGTTTCTGCTACTGCTGACTGTGTTATTTGTCTCATTACATCAAAGTCAAGTTGATCCATTTTGTAAACGAAATTGCTGCTTATCACCAACTGCTCAACTTTAATAAGCAAGATCAATGACTTTGACAATTCAGTTTTAATGTCATGCATCTGGGTGGTTTATTAGCTTACAACACATGGCCACCTCCTGTAAACAGGTAGTGAAAAGCCGTGCAAAGGAGGTCCAGGGCTATTCTACCATAACTCTTTCAAATATGTTCAAGTCTTCAAACTTTTGATCATCACAACTATTATTCTTCAGAAGACTATTGGAAAATCTACTGTTTAAAGTACAAGCATTTGATTGAAGGCCCAGTCTATTTCAATAAAAGAGAAGATAAGGATCCATGACTGGAGGAAAGTTTGCTATTTCAAAGAAAATATTTTAAAATCTGACATGCAATGCAAATGAAATGACCACAGAAAGAGAGAGGAGTCACATACAACATGCAAGCATTTTCCTAGCTGAAATCTTAATAATAATGCACATCATAAAACTTGACTGGGGAGAGGTTCTCTGCACTAGGTAGAGCATAACTAGATCTATTCAGAAGCAAAAGATGATACCGAATAACCCAAGGCATAGTTTTGTTTCAGTTTCAGAAGGAGAAAAAAAAAAAGATTGGGGTTGAGAGGAAAGTCAGAAAGTCAATTATAGATTGTGCTCTTTCTAGAAATCTTGCTTTCAGTACCAAGGAAAAAAATTTTTTAAGACCTCCTACCTTGATTCTCTGTGTTTCTTATTTTAGCTCACCATGTAAGAAAAAAAGCTTCAAGCATTTTCTTCTTGAATATGTTCTAAGTAAGTATATAAATAACATGTACTACATATATAAATACATTTTGAAATTTTATAAATTCTATTATTTTATAATTATATAAAATATATTTACATACAAATAAATATAAATAAATATGCACTAAATAAAAATCTAAGAAATCCAACATTCTAAAGATTATTTAAAATACTTCAGCTGTAAACAATTCTGTACACACTATTCTTTTTTTTTTTTTAAGAAGTATTTATTTATTTATCTATACAAGCACTGGGTATAGTCAGAAGCGTGGGAGGGCGAGAGAATTCACCAGAGCCAGAGCGGGGAGCAGAGCAGGCAGAAGGACCGAAGTACACTGCTGAGGGGAGCAGCGGGCGGCAGGAGAGGTCTGCACGCCATGTGGGACCCTCCTCCAGTGGCCAGGGAGCAGCCAGGGATCGAACCAGCGCTGCAGAGGCCGCGGGCAGCTTCACAACCCAGCGCTCAACCGCTGCGCCACCGGGAAGACCCTGTATGCACTATTCTATCTTCCTTACAACCTTGGCAGTATTGATGGCTAGTTTTGCCATTAACAGAAAATTCTCAGGCCAACTTACATGATTCATAATAGATTTTAAAATAAAAATTTAAGACATAACACACTAAGATATTTTAGAATATGATGTCTTATCAAATTAAGCAATTTATAAAACACCCTTAGCCAGAATTTTGCTTTTTAAACTTTATCCCAAAAGCACATTTTAAAACATTAAATAACACAGAATGATTCTGACTTAAGAGCAAGTTAATTAAGTTTAAAAAGACAGAGAGGTAATGCATTAATCCTTTCTTTCCAAAAGACTTGAAACTGAACAAATGATCTCAACATTCATGACTTACCAAAATAATTTATTCAACTAGTTACTAAAATTGCCTTTGCTGGGCCTCCCCTGGTGGCGCAGTGGTTGAGCGCTGGGCTGCGAGGCTGCCCGCAGCACCAGTTCGTTTCCCAGCTGCCAGCGAGGGTCCCACCAAAAAAAAAAAAGTATAAAATTGCCCTTGCTTCCAGAACAAAGTACAATAGAACAGGAAGTTGACCTCCCTACTTTAACAGTCTTAGTTCATTTTGGGACTACTAAAAATTCCTAAGTTTTTCTGGTTTTATTTTGTCTCCTTACCCCTTTGGCGGTTACAGTACATCTTCAATTAAAAACAAAACTAAAAAATTGTTATGAATATTGATGTTACCTTCACAGTCTTATTCCTGTTTCACCAACATCTTTTAAAATATACTTTTTAGAAATCTCAGACAAACATAAACAAAAAAAAAATGAACAGCAGATTCTTATTTCCAAGGATGACTAATCACATTCATCTTAGAATTTAAGATTAAGTAGATATAGCTTACATAATTAACTGCCACCAAAATAGATCAGACATAACAAAAGTGTCTTGCATCTGTGTACTGGCTTAAGACTACAGTTCCACTTATGACAAAATTCAAATCCTGTCCATATGCTGATTGGGTAAGACTATGAAATTTTTCATTCCAATTCCTATTTTGCCGTTTAACTGATACTGTGATTGGTGCTATAATCCAATAAACTGCCATCGGATGCTTTAAATTTAAACTTTGGTGGGTAAAAAAAATTTTTCTCAAATCTTTTCTCCCATAAAAATTAGAGCCATACTTTTCTGAAACCCTCTGCTAATTCTGATAGAATAATTATCAACTCACAACATTTTACATCTGTAAAATATACCCACTACCAAATAGAGGGATCATTTCTATTGTCACTGATGCCAAAAGTTGTATGCACTGACACATATATATAATATTTGGCATTGATTTAAACCAGTGATTGCAACTTAAACTTGCATTTTTAGAAACAAGAATTCAGATGAAAAATCCAAAGTTTTAAAATAAATATTCAATATCAGAATCGATGAGAACCTGACTCACAGTACACCCTTCAGCGGCTCTGTCGTTCTAAAAATATCAGCACCAGGAGACTTTATTCAATCTGAGATTGACTAAGAATTTCAAATCTGTGTTTGAACTCTTGCTTGGTGGAACTATGATATCACAGAGCAGGCAAAAGCACAAATAATTTTTGTTTAGAAATAAACAAAATTAGGGCCTCCCTGGTGTTGCAAGGGGTTAAGCACAGCACTATGAAGCTATCCACAGCCACTGCACCACGAGTTTGTTCCCCTGCCATCCAAGGAGCTACCCACATGGCGCAGCAGACCTCTCCTGACTCGCCCGCTGCTCCCCTCAGCAGTGTATTTCAATCTGCCTGTTCTGTTCCCCACTCTGTCTCTGGTGGATTCTCTCACCCCCCGCATCTCTGACCTGTACCCCAGCTCTTGTATGCATAAATAAATAAATCTTTAAAAAAAAAAAAAACTTACAGCCATATTTTCTGAAACCCTCTAACAACTCTGAAAGTATGATCTAAATTTGGCTCCAGGTTATACCTCTCTCGAAATTCTTTCTGATAATAGTAGAATTTTAACGCAATTCATTCTTGATTGATCACAAAATTTCCAATTTGGGGCAGAATTTTTCTTCTTAAGCTAACACTCCAGATACTTACATTTAAGGACTTTCCTTAAAGGTGATAATCACAGCTTGAGCTATCATAGTACTAGGCACACACTGGCATCTACACATATTTGTTATCAGAGAAACAGAAATTCTATCTGACTTCCAGGTTTCCAAATGCAAACTGTCAGTCTCTTTGGATCAAATGAAATAAATATCTTCTCCCAAACTTTTTCCTCTCTGGCCTACTTTTCAGGTCTTTCAATTTTCCTACCAATTCTCGAATATAGCTCCAAATTAAGACCAAAACTACGTAATGACTTCAAGATGGACAGAGGAGGAAATTATTTATATATCAAAGAACATTTTAGAATTAGTTCTTTTTTTTAAAGATTTATTTTATTTATACAAGTATTGGGGTACAGGCCAGAGCGCGGGAGAGTGAGAGAATTCAACAGAGATAGAGTGGGGAGCAGAACCGAAAACACTGCTGAGGGGAGCCACAGGCAAAACAGGAGAGGTCTACTACACCATGTGGGTTTCTCCCTGGCCGGCCAGGAATTGAACCCGTGCTGCAGAGGCTGCGGACAGCTTCACAGCACTGCGTTCAACCCACTGTGCCACTGGGGAGGCCCCTAGAATTAGTTCTTTCTCACAAAATTAAGTCCACTACTTTGTTTCTTGATGGAGAAGCATTAGAATGGGTAAGAAAAACACTATCAAGAATTATATTTCTAGAGTACCTCTTCAAGTCTCTAAAGTAATTCATCGCCATTATTTAAATTTAATTCTCGGGCCTCCCTGGTGGCACAAGGGGTTAAGATGCAACCTATGAAGCTATCTGCAGCCACTGCAGCACGAGTTCGATCCCCGGGCAGGGAGCTACCCATATGGTACAGCAGACCTCTTCTGACTTGCCCGCTGCTCCCCTCAGCAGATTTCAGTGGATCTGCCTGTTCTGTTCCTCACTCTGTCTCTGGTGAATCCTCTCACCACCACCCCCTCACACCTCCGGCCTGTATCCTAGTTCTTGTGTACAGAAATAAAATAAATCTTAAAAAAAATCTAATTTTCTAAGGAGAAACTGCACATCCTTCAAATGAAGCTTTTAGAAATATCCAAGAAAAAAAACCCCAAATGAATGAACATCAGTGCATTAGTGCATTGTCTCAACTTCTGAAAAAAGAAAAAAAATTCTGAATGAAGTCACAAGCTTAGTTATCGCCAGAGGAGAACTTAGTCTCTTTAAAATGATCCTCCCCTTATATTCTTCTAAACATTTCTAAAAATTAGGGTAATATAGCACAGATTACAACATACACATAAGGTAACTTTCTGCTTCAGAAATCAATCCATGGCATGTGAAATCCTGATAATTTCTGCTTCATTTCTTTCTTAGAAGAACCTATTTGGGAAAGAACACTGAGGGATGTTGGCAAGGAGGTTGAGGAGCAGGCAGTGACTGTGGATGGAGCAGTTAACCTAGCATAGGGTGGAAAAGACCTACATCCTCTGAGGCCTTTTCTTTGTTTAATTTTTTTTTTTTTAATAGAGGCATTTATTTATTTATTTATTTGTTTGTTTGTTTGTTTTATACATGCACTGGGTACAGTCAGAAGCGCGGGAGGGTGAGAGAATTCACCAGAGCCAGAGCGGGGAGCAGAGCAGGCAGAAGGACCAAGGTACACTGCTGAGGGGAGCAGCGGGCGGCAGGAGAGGTCTGCGCGCCATGTGGGACCCTCCTCAGGTGGCCGGGGAGCAGCCGGGGATCGAACCGGCGCCGCAGAGGTCTCCGGCAGCTTCACAACCCAGCGCTCAACCGCTGCGCCACCGGGGAGGCCCTCTTTGTTTAATTTTTGCGTAGAAGAACTGGGGTATAGGCCAGAGGTACAGGGAGGGAGGATTCATTAGAGACAGAGCAGAGAGCAGAATAGGTGCATTTACTGAAATATACTGCTAAGCGCAGTAGGCAGTAAGACAGGGGAGGTCTACAACGCCGTATGTGGGTTAGCTCCCTAGCCAGGATGGAACTGAGGCTTTGGCAGTAATACTGCTGAGACTTAACCCCCAGGACACCAGGGAGGCTCTTTTTGGGTCTTTTTTTGGAGGAAAAATGTTTGGGGAAGCCCTGAACAGTGAGAGGGGGGAAATAAGAGCAGAAGTGTTATATCCTTTGAGAAAAAAAGAAAAAGTAATTCAGAAGGCACTAGGAAATAATGGGGAAGCCATATCCTAGACAGAAAGAAAAATCCCTCTCCTTAGATCCTCAAGAGTTGCTAGCTCCTACAGAGTCTAAGTATCTAAAATTCATTTCAATTCTGTTCCTGATCCACTGTGTTCTTCACAATTTACTCAGTCTCCATGAACCCAGAAGTATCAAGTCTAAATAAGCAAAGATTCTGCATAAAACATAAAACACTCTTTATCCAACAAAAATTTGCTTCCAAATAAAATAAAAAGAAACTTTACTCTTTTATAAAGAGAAAGTACAAATGGTGGCATTCAGTTACTAAACAGGAAATAGCCTCTACCTAATTGTGTCAAACCCTGCAACAGACAATTCATTATGCAAGCAGTCATTTTGTTAAGTGATCAATGAAACTGTAAGTTACACTTCTGTTATACAGAAAATTGAAATTTTTTCTTACACTATAAGGGAGAGATGAGGTAAAAGCCAGGAAAAAAAATCTATATTTTAGCCTTCATTTTTTTTTTAAAGATTTATTTATTTATTTGTTTATTTACACAAGCACTGGGTACAGTCAGAAGCGCGGGAGGGTGAGAGAATTCACCAGAGCCAGAGCGGGGAGCAGAGCAGGCAGAAGGACTGAGGTACACTGCTGAGGGGAGCAGCGGGCAGCAGG
The DNA here is from genome assembly GCF_014898055.3 of Talpa occidentalis. Lineage (NCBI taxonomy): Eukaryota > Metazoa > Chordata > Mammalia > Eulipotyphla > Talpidae > Talpa > Talpa occidentalis. Next base: position 11,885,273 of record NW_023601754.1, read on the forward strand.
AGAGGTCTGTGCGCCATGTGGGACCCTCCTCCGGTGGCCGGGGAGCAGCCGGGGATCGAACCGGCGCTGCACAGGCTACGGGCACCTTCACAAACCAGCGCTCAACCGCTGCGCCACCGGGGGAGGCCCTTTAGCCTTCATTTTAATTAAAAGGGGAAAACAGATTATCTTTAAATTATTGCATTTTTACTTTTATAAAAAAGACTTAAGAAAAATAATTAAAAGTACATTATAATAAAGTTAACTGAAAAAGAATTCTGAAATGTGTTAAAGATATACTGTTACTAAAACTGCAGAGGGCCTACCCAGTGGCAAAGCGGGTTGAGCACTGCCCTGTGAAGCTGTCCACAGCCTCTGCAGTACGGGTTTGATCCTGGCCGGCCAGGGAGATTCCCACATGGCGCGGCAGACCTCTCCTGTCTCGCCCAATGCTCCCCTCAGCAGTGCTTCTGGTCCATCTGCTTGTTCTACTCCCCGCTCTGTCTCTGGTGAATTCTCTCACCCTCCCACACCTCTGGTCTGTACCCCAGTTCTTGTATAAATAAAAATTAAAAAAAAAAAAAAAAACTGCCAAGCTTAATCCTTGAGAATCTCAAGAGCTGAAACCACCCGTGAAATGGAAATTTACTACATTTCTGTTAAGGCCTGATCTTGATTTAATACCTCTGCATATCCTTAAACTATTCTGGCATACTTACATCACTTAAATTCAGGTTGGTTATGCTCAGCATATGTGGTATTTAGTAGGTAACTTCAGAGTTGATAATTACTGGATGCAGAATTGTAGGAAAGAGCGAGCAATGATGCTGCCCTAGTTTCTTGACTTGGGGGACGGTGGCATGTTCACTGAGATGTGAAATCCAGTGAAATCGGAGTAGAAAGCAGGTACTGAGCTCATTACAGAGATGGGGAGATGGTTGGTAGTATGTGTAGGGCTCAGGAAAGAGGTTTGGGCTGGCCACAGAGGTGGAAGTCATGGTATTTAGGTGTGAATGAAATTAGACAGGTTGAGTGAGGAAGAACCATGGCATTTAAGCACCCGATCGAGGTGACTGACAAGGTGACTAAGAAAGAACAGTGTTAAGGAAGCTGAGAAGTGATTTAAGAAAGGAGTGAAAGTGTATCAATGATTGCATTTTTGTAAAAAGTCCAAAAAGGCACATTTAGAAACAGGAAGTAGATTAGTGGCTTCCAGGTATGGGAATGAATAGGAATTACTATAAGAGAACATGATGGATCTTTCTGTAGGGTAAGAAATATCTAAAATTGGGCCTCCCTAGTGATGCAGGAGTTAAAGACAGTGATATCAAGCTATCACCAGCCACTGCAGCATGAGTTTGATCACTGGCTGACAGGGAGCAATCCACATGGTGCAGCAGACCTCTCCTGCCTCGTCCACTGCTCCCCTCAGCAGTGTATTTCAGTAAATCTGCCTGTTCTGCTCCCCACTCTCTCTGGTGAATCCTCTCACCACCCCCGCACCTCTGGCTTACACCCCAGTTCTTAAATGCATAAGTAAATAAATCTTTAAGAAGAAAAAAAGAAGTATCTAAAACTAATGCGTGGAGAAACCAAACAAAAGGTCAAGAAAAAATCCAAATGAGCAAGCTAACCACAGAACTGAGGCACACAGCAAAGGAGTGGGTGGGATGGGGTGCAAAACAGGGGAAGGATGAACACAAAGGAAAATGGTGATGGTTTGGTGATATAGTGGTGGGAGAACTATGGGGATGACAACAATGTAAAATAAAATTTAATTAATTGGAAAAAAACAGATCTGTGGACTGTGGTAAGAACTGCTGGTGCTTTGGTGGTGGACGTGGTGCAGTAACATGCAAGATATGTGACCCTATACTCCTAAAACAAACACGGTGTTGTAAACAAGCATTATCTCAATTAAAAATAAATAAAACTGATACGTGGAGATGGTTACATTATTCAATAAAATTACTAAAAATCATTGTAAACTGGACATGGATGGATTTTATAATATGTAAAATACACTTCAACAAAGTCACTTAAAGAAAAGCAGGTTGGGCCTCCTTGGTGGCGCAAGGAGTTAAGATGCAACCTTAGCCATAGCCACTGCAGCATGAGTTCTATCCCTGGCCAGGGAGCTACCCACATGGCATAGCTACCCACATGGTACCCTGCCTTGCCCGCTGTTCCCCTCAGCAGTGTTTCAGTCGATCTGCCTGTTCTGCTCCCCATTCTGTCTCTGGTGAATCCTCTCACCCCCCATACCTCTGGGCCCATACCCCAGTTCTTGTATGCATAAATAAATAAATCTTTTAAAGAAAAAAGCAGGCTGAAATTACATTTTCCACACTGTGATGTGGATACTCTCTCAAGTGCAAAAGAAATGTCTGAGATTTGGTGAGATTTATAACCACCAAAATTATCGACAGCTGCACCAGAACAAGCTGGAGAGCCCACCCACAGACAGGTAACATGTATTCTAACTGACAGAACTGGGAGGGAGGGAGGAAAAGAGGGAGGAAGGCTCATTAATTAAAATTCAGGGCAACCCTTGAAATTCGAAAGCAAAATTGGTTATATGGATATGTATACACATACAGAGAACAAAGGAATTACACAAAAAATATATGGTCCATCAGGGTACATTTGGAAATGTGAAGGGACACTTTTATCACACTGGGTTGGAGGACAACAGTGTATTAGCATTTAGAGGGAAATGTTTGAACTATAATTTACTACTTTTAAAAATAGTAAATAAGGAATACATACTGATATTCATGTATACTTAATAAAGACCAGGCAGTAACATGTATAAGCATTTCTCTGTAGTAGTGCAGAAACTTAGTTATTTTCCTTTGAATCTTTATATAAAGTTTAATTCTGGTTTCCCTTCAGATTGCATAAATCTTACCCCTTTTACAAAGTTTAATTCATGAGCTGCCTCAAGACATAGGACATTATATTATATATCTTTCTAATAAAACATTAAACTCTATTATATCTTCTTACACATTTTTCGAGGGTGAAATTTTGTCTATTACACCTTTGGATGCAGTGCCCTGCACAGCTAGCACACAGTAGGTATTCTGTATTTGTTTTTGGAATAATTGAACAAGGTTATTAAAAACTAAATGTAATTATTTATAGGTTATTAAAAGTTAAACACAATCTATATGGTGAAGAAAGCCTACCTTTGTCCCTAACTTTTATTTTCAGGAAAATGAACTAATTTTATACTGGAAAACCTCAAGAGTAATTTTACCAGAATGAGAAATGTCTGGATGAAGGTCACAATGAACTAAATGACTGCTGTTGCACAGAGCAGACAACTGACAGGGGCAGTCACTGGTAACACCCAGTACACCTATTCAACAAAGGACAAATACACAGAACAATTGGCCCCTTCTACTTTTCATGTTCTAACCTCTTCCCCTCACTTTGAGCTACATTTCAACCCTTCTTCATACCCTGAGACCAACACCTAAGATCGGTGCTTAAAAACTCTTTTCCTTCTGGTTATTTGGTCATGGGAGGGGGATAAGGAGAAAGTGAAGAGATTATTATCAAGACAGGGCATGGTGGTGGGGGTGGTGACTTAGCACTTAAAATGCATTAAAATATCTAATTTTTTTTTTAATTTTATAGAGGCATGTTTATTTATTTCTTTATATTATTTGTTTGTTTGTTTTGTTTATACAAGCACTGGGTACAGTCAGAAGCGCGGGAGGGTGAGAGAATTCACCAGAGCGGGGAGCAGAGCAGGCAGAAGGATCGAAGTACACTGCTGAGGGGAGCAGCGGGCAGCAGGAGAGGCCTGCGCTCCATGTGGGACCCTCCTCCGGTGGCCGGGGAGCAGCTGGGGATCGAACCGGCATCGCAGAGGCTGCGGGCAGCTTCGCAACCCAGCGCTCAACCGCTGCACCACCGGGGAGGCCCGCATTAAAATATCTAACTGCATTCTAAAAGGCACATACTTTCCTTTATTGCAATAGTCATTCAAAAGCTTTCTGAAGGTGAATAAGAGATTTCATAAAGTTTTGAATATGTGTTTTCATAATGTAGCCAAAGGGTAATGCTGGCAAGACAAAGAGCTAGAAGTCTCAATTGATAGAATCCCATGATGTCCTGGAATCTTAATATATCTTGGTCAATATGTTGGCTTAAAAGACAAGCATATGGGGAGCAGCGGCTCTGCTTTATGCCAGGCGATGTCTCCCCAGTGTGTGGGTTTCCTAGTGTAACAGCAGTCATACCATATGGTGCTGCTTTTATTGGCATGGGCAGGACAGAAGTTGCCAAAAATTGAATGTGCTATTTTGGGCCATGAAACGTGATAAACCCCAAATTTAAAACAGAGTAACTTTTTTTTTAATTTTAAAAATCTTTATAATTTTTAAGATTTCAAAAATAATGAACTTTTGTAATTCAAGGCTCAATTGGGTAGTACTTTTAGACTGAAACAAGATAAAGATTCAAATAAAGATCTGGGGAATAGTTTGGCAGCAGTTATCTGGAAATTTCAGGATTTAAAGAATATCTCTTTATAGTTATACTATAAATATAAAGGAGCAATGTATAGAAACAGCTTCTAGAATACTACATTTTGATAAAACCAAATAAGGGCAGGAGATGTGGGAAGCTGAAAGACAGTACATCAATGAATCGAATCTGTATTTATCTTCAGCCACTTCTCCAAGTTTTTGTACAGCAACACAACACCAACTACAGAAATAAACTGATCTCATGTTCAAAGTTAGACCAACCTTGGAAATACCTGTATTGAATCTAATAGGCAGTTATTTAATCCTTACCCTAGATTTGAGTAGCTACATACAGGATTCCAACCAGTTCAAATGCTATACTGAGGCTGGTAATATTGATTTCAGAGAAGCAGTTTTGAGGTTCCACATTTATTTCAATGCTAGCATTTCCCCTACACCTGCTCCTTTTTTCCTGAATTAGGTTAATTATAAGTAATAAAAATAGCTTTTAGTTTGCCCTTAGCTGGCAAAATGAGTCTTATAAACTGCACTATATAAGTCAAGAAAATTTTAAGATAAGGACTAATCAATTTAAAATTATAAGTGAAGTCTCCATTTTTCTGCCCCACCAATACCTTAGATAACAATAAACATAAAATATGTAGAGTAAGGAGAAGTGAAAACTCAAATAACATTTCACTTAAAGAAGGCTTTGTTTTTTTTTTTTTTTTTTAAATAGAGGCATGTTTTTATTTATTTATTTGTTTGTTTGTTTGTTTTTTGTTTATACAAGCACTGGGTACAGTCAGAAGTGCGGGAGGGTGAGAGAATTCACCAGAGCCAGAGCAGGGAGCAGAGCAGGCAGAAGGACCGAAGTACACTGCTGAGGGGAGCAGCGGGCGGCAGGAGAGGTCTGCGCACCATGTGGGACCCTCCTCCGGTGGCCGGGGAGCAGCCGGGGATCGAACCGGCGCCACAGAGGCCGCAGGCAGCTTCGCAACCCAGCGCTCAACCACTGCGCCACTGGGGAGGCCCTAAAGAAGGCTTTGGTCAAATATGTAAAAACATTCATACAAGCTACTGTGTTTCTCCAGTGCATCAATAATAGCAAATTCCAGACCTCCACTCTAGGCCTACTGAATGAACCAAAAACTCTGGAGATGGTGCCAGCAGTGTGTGTCTTAACCAGATTTCCAAGTGATCTGATGCAAGCTCAAGTTTAAAACCAGCGAAGTAAAAATACTTGGGCTTTTGATGCAAGAAAGCCAAACTAGGGCCTACCCAGTGGCACAGGCAGTTGAGCGCAGCGCTGTGAAGCTGCCTGCAGCCTCTGCAGTGTGGGTTCGATCCTGGCCGGCTGGCAAGAATCCCACATGATGCGGCAGACCTCCTGTCTCGCCAGCTGCTCCCCTCAGCAGAGTATTTCAGTCGGTCTGCCTGTTCTGTTCCCCACTCTGTCTCTGGTAAGTCCTCTCACCCTCCCGCACATTTGGCCTGTACCTGGTTCCTGTAGGCATGAATAAATAAATCTTTTAAAATAAATAAATAAATAAATATGGAGCCTCCCCAGTGGTGCAGCGGGTTGAGAGCCGTGAAGCTGTCTGCAGCCTCTGCAATGCGGGTTTGATTCCCCGCCAGCCAGGGAGAATCCCACGTGGCATGGCAGACCTCTCGCCCACTGCTCGCCTCAGCAGTGTCTTTGGTCCACCTGCCTGTTCTGCTCCCTGCTGTCTCTGGTGAATTCTCTCACCCTCCCACACCTTGTGCCTCTCAATGTACCCCAGTTCTTGTATAAATAAATCTTTAAAAAAATAAATAAAAAATTAAAAAAAGCAAGCCAAAGAAAGTACGGCAAATATAGATTATTATTGCTGCAAGCTATTCAATAACTTTGGTTTATCCTGTCATGCTTTCTCTTGCAATTTTCTGAGAATATCAATACTTAGAAGTTATTAATTACTTTGAGGTTTAAGACAGGAGGAAGTGAGAAATTTTGGGGGGGTTTTATAGAAGTGTATTTTCCCATTCCTTCAAATGTCATTTTTGTTTTTTAAAAATAAAATAAAACTTTAAAGAGTCACTTGGTGGCTTGTGAGTAGGTGTGTGTTGGGAGGGGTTGCCTTTAGGTGTCAGGACAAAGGCTGTGATGGTGCTCTATAGTTTATATCAAATCTACCAGGTAAATCATGTAGCAGGGGAATTATTGGGGGGTGGGAAGAGGGAGGAAGAGGAAGCAGGAAGTAGCATCTATTAAAAAATACTTTCCCCGGGACCTCCCTGATGGCGCAAGGGTTTAAGTGTCAGCACTACGAAGCCATCCGCAGCCTCTGCAGCACGAGTTCAATCCCCAGCCAGGGAGCTACCACATGGCGCAGCAGACCTCGCCTGGCTCACCCGCTGCTCCCCTCAGCAGTTTACTTTGGTCAATCTGCCTGTTCTGCTCCCCACTCTGTCCCTGGTGAATCCCCTCACCCCCTACACCTCTGGCCTGTACCCCAGCTCTTGTATGCATAAATAAATAAATAAATAAATAAATAAATAAAACTTTCCCCACTGTTGGCTCTTACAGAGCTTACCCATTACCAAATACAGATGCAACAGAAGTAAGACTAGGACAGGAAGTTAATTACAACTAGAAGAAACTAGCAAGCACTCTTCTTTTTCTTTTCCTACTAATTCTTCACCTTTTCTCCTAAAGTGTTTTTAGTCAAAAAAATTCAAAGTGTGTAAAGATCTAGTTTGGGACATGTGGAAAATAGGCCGGATAAAATTCTCCTGAGCAATCAAAAGTGCATGTGACACTTACTTGAGACTCTACATTGTCTTCTATGGGATGGATCATCAGCTTTTTTCAAGTGTCTTGACTTGGAAGATATGAACTCTGATTTTTAGGTCCCTTTGCTTACGCCAGTATTCACCTGTGTTTTGGTTCTAAACTCCTTTTCCAGTTGTTTTTTGTTTTTTTTTAAGATTTATTTTATTTATACAAGAGCTGGGGTACAGGCCAGATGCGAGGGAGGGTGAGAGGATTCACCAGAGACAGAGTGGGGAACAGAACAGACAGAGTGATTGAAATACACTGCTGAGGGGAGCAGGGGGTGAGACAGAAGAGGTCTGCTGCGCCATGTGGGTCACCTCCCTGCCCGGGGATAGAACTCATGCTGCAGTGGCTGCTGGCAGCTTCACAGTGCTGCATCTTAACCCCTTGCACCACCAGGGAGGCCCCTCCTTTACGAATTTTGAACACATTTTATTAACACTAATTATATATCAAAGAATTTAATTCTTAGAGAATGAAATAGGGTAGTGAAAGGAGGTTTTTTAAAACAGTCGTCACTTAAACTAGGCCTTGAAAGAGATGGAGGAATTTCAATAGATGAAAGGAAGAGAGATTTTAGGCTGAGAAAACCATGCTCATGCCTTCAAAAAGCATGAGCTTTTTGGGTACTCTGGGTACTCTGGAGTAGGCGCTGGAGACA